>NC_133760.1:78391765-79129265 GCF_036562045.2 Rhinolophus sinicus | reverse complement strand
ACAGCATAAATTGGTAACTACAATATTGCCACAGGGATATGAAAGACAGTTTGGGGAATATAATCAATAATGTTGTAAAGCTTTTGTAGGGTGTCAGATGGGCACATGTCTTATTAGGGAGACCATTTCATGGTTAAATATTTTTAATAAAATAACCTAATTCACCTGAATAAATATTGACATTTGTTCATCAAATGGTTTTAAGAGATGCATAACACATTTTCTCCTTAATTTTATGATTTTAATTATAACAAACATAAATTAAGATGATATTCAAGGTGACGGTCATGGTAGCTGATTTTCTTTCAACTTTACAGAGTGAATGTTTTCATTCCTTTTTGTTTAATTTACCTGAATAGAAAAATTTAATAGCTTTATTTTTAAGTTTTATTGTTAAGGTTATGTTAATTTCTCTGTGGATATTTAAAAACCACTTATACTCATGTTTTAAATTATAGTGTGGTGTAAAACAGGAGTGATTATATTTCATGTTAATTTTAAGAATACCTACTGCACAGATTTTTAATGGCATAAAGGAGGCTGAGAATGGGGACCTTGCAGTCAGAGGAATTGCTGTTTGGATGGCACAAACGCTCAGTGTTCCTGAGCACACAAAGTATACTCATCAGCAGATTGCTTCTCAGTTATTCTTTAAGAAGTATATGTACTACTAAGGACTGACAGGAAATAATTTTCATAGTTCTCCATAGCACTGGCAGCCACTGATTCTCAATTGCAAATTAGGACAGTAAAAGAAAAATTAGATTAAAAAGAACACAAACATTGAAAAATCTAATTTTTTTTGGAAAATATATCAAATTGTGGTTATGTGGACATGCCCTTGAAATTTAAAAATAAATGAACCTCTTCAATCACTTTAAAAATAAGTTATTCACCAAACAAAGATAAAATATGCCTTGGTTTTAGTTAAAAATTTACTGTAAATATATGCATTTTAATATAGAAAATTATAGCAACTGGAGGAAGAGAATTATTTTAATATTAATTTTTTAGTTCAAATTAATTGAAAATATTGTTAAGAATGCTCCAATTTTTCAATAATTACATGTGGAATTGAGTTTGATAATGACATTATTACAAGTTTAAGAAGTGTTTTGATTGGGATATACCTTTCAATCCAAATTTGGTTAATACTAATGAGTGCTTACCATGTAAGAAATAACACTACAAAGGGCTTTCTCATGTTAGAACAACTAACCCTCTAAACAACTCTAAGAAACTAATAGAATGTCCAATTTTAGCAATGAGAAATCTGAGTTCTGCCAGCTGGATGACTTGACATGGGTAACATGGCCAGTAAAAGTCAGAGTAAGGACAAGAACCACATTTTCTGATTCCAGGATAAAATGGTTTTCTAAAACTGTAGTAAATAACTGAAATTTTAATATTTTGATGAAACTATAGATGAAGATATTAGTGAGCAATTTTGTAAACTTCCAGCTCTCCACCTTCAGTGCTTTTGGACAGATGCAGCTGGCATTAGTAAACTAAAATGAAGAAACTAATACTAACATCAGTTTCATAAGCCAAATTTGTGTAAGCATTCTAAAATAGTAAAGCAATTTTTCTCTTCTATGATTCTTTTTCATATTATTTGATTTGTAAACTTTTGAAATATTTTATTTCTCTATACTATAAGCAAAATACATTAAAATACTTAAAAAGCGTTTCTGGTTGTTTTTTAGTTTTATATAATCTTGATGTATTCTTGAATAAATATTCAATTTAATCCATTTTAAATCATATTTCCTGAGTATAAGCACTCTATAAGACATTTCAGAATGTATAAAGTAAAACAGTTCCTACATAAGGATGTCTTCTGGAGTCACATACATGATTAGACACCAGGAGGTTTAACGAAGAACAGCTGATTCGGATCGAGATTTTTCAGAGATGTCAGGAGTCATATAATCCTGTGATATATACCAAAATGTGAAGAGCAACTCTGAAGATTTTAATTGATTTTTTCCTTACCTGAAATCTTTTTCGTTTTTTTTTTTTATTTTACTTTTTTTTATTTTGCACAAAAAATACGTGTTACTTGCGTTATGAGAAATATTTGAAGGAAATTTACCAAGTAAGAAATGTTGATTTGTTTGATTTAATGTGTTTCTCCCTATTTTGATTGGGATGTTAAGGAAATGAAGTTTGATAAATAGAGTATTGCCTTGCAGGAGACACTGAAACAAACTGAGCATCCTCTTAATACTGTGTAACCTGCAAAGGCTTGTGGATCAATTTACATGTACCTGGTATCTGCCAGGTCATTTCAATTCAGTGACTTGAAGCAGTAACTCTGGGCCCTTGGTGGAGACCCAGTGGAAATGTGAACTGTCATATTTGACTAGCCAGAGAGGAACTCTTTTAAGCACACACACACACACACACACACACACACACACACACACACACATATTCTTCCTCTCATTATTTCCTCTTTAAGTTCATCTCTGAATAATTACTAGATTTAAAATCTCAGATGCATTGATTACCAAGAACCCAGAATTATCGAGGGGGCAAGTGTATCTCCACAGTCATCCTGTTTCATTAGATTTGCACTTTGGTGGAAAAACATTTCCTGACTCGTCTTTTGGATTATATGAAATTTTACTTAAATGATGCCTACTTCTGAGATAGCTTGAAAATACCTGAGTCTTATGGTCTTGCTTTAGGGCCCTTTCATTGCATTTTTAAAAATCAGAAACCAAATTACAAAATCTTGAAAAATATTTCTATTTGAGTAAGAAATACTCAATGAAATTTCTTAGCAAGGAAGAAACAAGGAGTATGACATGAAAATACAGTAAACAACTTCACAAAATATGCTTTACCCATTTCTCTTCATCCAAATTCCATTCCTCTTGGCAGCTCAGAAGTTTCTTGTTTCTGCTTTCTTCCTCTCATGCTTGGAGTACAGCATGCTCTCTCTACTCCACTTAACTCTTTGATGCCTGTCCTCCCACGTTCTCACCCCACTGTTTTCCTCAATGCTACCTCTGTGTCTTTTCCAGCTCCAGTGTTCTTTCAATGTTCTCTCTGCCATACCCATCAAATCAGCAAAATCAAGGCTTAAGATTGAGTAGTGGGGATTGAGGGTCTGAGAGTGGGGATGAAAAATACCCTTCCTTAGAAAGGATATAAATCCTTGTGTTTATTTTTTGTAGCCCTGTTACAGTTATCAATTACATGGGCTCTACCCATTATCTATCTATCTATCTATCTATCTATCTATCTATCTATCTATCTATCTATCTATCAATCATCTGTCTATCTATCTATCTATCTATCTATCTATCTATCTATCTATATCATCTGTCTACCATCTATCTATCATCTATCATCTATCTATCTATCATCTATCTGCCATATATATAATATTCTATATATGAGATAGAGAGAGAGCACTATTTCTAGGTACATGAATAATGATGAGCTGAATTCTCTTATGTATATTCCTGATGCTCTTCCTTCTCCAATTTTCAGGCAATGGAAGTGCAGGTTCTCAGCTACAGTATAATTACATTGTGTACCCAACAGCAAGTCTCCTCTTACAAGCTTGGAAAAACTCCAAAGAGTTTGGAAGCAATGAAGCAAACATGAATTGTTTATAAATATAGAAAGGAGGAAGCATTTATTTATTTATTTATTTATTTATTTATTTATTTATTTATGTTTTAAGGAGTTATTTACATGCATTATAAGTTTCTTTAATAATCATGACTCAATCATTAGGTTGGAAGGATATTTAAGAGGTCATGCAGACTCCCCTTACTTTAATTCTGATCCAACGTAAGAATATCATTAAAATAAAACTTTTGGGAACTGATAAAATATTAATTGCCAAGAGCATTATCCTTCCATTTAGTTATATGCTGATCATGTAACATTGCTGGTATCAGAGACCTTGGTCTTCAAGTCATGTTAAGAAGAATTTATTGAAACTCAGAGTAATGAAGTTTAATGAGTATGGTGTAAATACATGAAGTGGAATAGATTAAGGTAAATTTATACTTATTACAGAATATATTCTGGAAGATTCTTGAAATGGTAAAACTGTTACCTCATGTTATGTATGATTGATAAACTAACACTTGTTAAGTGGAGCACAGGGGGCTAGATGGTAAGTCAAGTTTCAAGAATAGACCACAAGAGAAATTGAAATAGAAAAGTTTGTTACTCAAGTGTCCTATAGGAAATACATGTCACACCTCGTGGGGCCATAAGGGAAGGTCAAGGCAGAATGCCCACAGACAGTAGGACTTGGGACATATACTTTATTATTGGAGTCCACAGATGTAGTGCTTTGGGGTCCTGGCTCAAGGGCAAATTGGTCAATTCAAATTAAAAAACGTACGGTGTGTACGAGGTCTGATAATTAGGTTCACGAACTCATCCTATAAAAAGCACTACATACCTCATTGCTGAATATCACCATGGTCACCTTCGAACTACTCCCCTTGGGAAGCTGCACACCAACACCAGTGCCTGGTCCACCCTTCAAAGCAATTTTGGAACTCTTTTTCTGGCATGGCCATCAGAGCTGTCATAGTATTACCCTTGATGTCCTGAATGTCATCAAAATGTCTTCCTTTCACTATTTCCTATATCTTTGAGTAAAAAAAAGAAAAGTCATTGGGGGCCAGATCAGGTGAGTAGGGAGGTGTTCCAATACAATTATTTGTTTACTGGCTAAAAACTCCCTCGTAGACAATGCTGTGTGAGCTGGTGCATTGTCGTGATGCAAGAGCCACCAATTGTTGGCAAAAAGTCATTTTCGTCTAACTTTTTCCCATGGCCTTTTCAGCACTTCCAAATAGTAAACTTGGTTAACTATTTGGCCAGTTTGTACAAATTCATAATGAATAATCCCTCTGATACCAAAAAAAGTTAGCAACATTGTTGTAACAAGTTCACGAACTTACTTGTCAGACCTTGTATAAGTTCAACAGCGGTGTCATCTAAGGGGCTTACGCAGTGAAGGCTCTGGAAGGCAGGAGAGGCTAATGATCATGAGGGCTCTTGGGGAAGTCATATCAGGAACTTACATTTGATTGTGACTCTGGGGTTATATAAAGCATATGCTTGGAGCTACTGTCAGTTACAGCCCCTGAAGGCCACTTAGGCAAACAAAATGGATTCCAAGGTAGTGATCCCATGGAGTAGCTTAGCTAATGCAATTTGTTTAATGCAACTTGTCCTTATCTCCAGTCCTTCCTGATTCTTAAACTTCACTGTCGAATCCAATTGCATAACAAATATTACATTTAATCCTCTTGCCATCTTCTCTTCAGTTCTTTTTCCTGGCTTCCCTATTTCTCTCAGCTGCACTGTTAGCACCATAAACTAATTAAGCATTTTTATGCTAAACTCTCAGTTCTTTTAGACTCTTGCAGACATCAGGCCTTGTTAATAATGGCTCAGATATAAACATCCACTGATACAAGGCCATTTCCCATCTTCTCAATGAAAATATTTAAAAAGGTTCATTTTGGGGGGCATGAATACATAAACATTTGATACTGTAGATAAAATAGTCAAAAGTTTAATTAAAATTATATTAATTTAGTACACATACATTTCAAAAATTAAGTTAAAATGCATTATTGTATTTTTAATCTGAAAGTATAATTTAGCAGATGTAGAATTTAACATTTTTTCAATTTCCATTATTAATTTTACCAAAACAAGAATTTAAAAATCTATAACATCAATGTTACTCACATTAAGGGAATCATCTTGAGAACTCTTGAAGGAAAACAAATTTCAAAAATCACATTGCTTAAGCTTTTTTAACATTGAAAATATAATTTCTCAAGATTAAGAGACTCTATTCTTTGTGGTTTGCCTCAATTTGCCTTCCTGTAAACTTTTGTTTTAACCCAAGCAGTAACCATAGAGTAAAGAGTTGCTATTTAGGGTTAACTTTGTCAGGGACGGATCTCAGACTTAGTCTTTTGAAAACACAGGGCATCTTCTACACCAGAGATTATGTATTGCCCCTAGAGGGAGGGCAGCGCTGTTTCTTCAGGTCTTTTAAAGCACCTGAGGGTTATTTATTTAGAAAATGACCTTAACTGATTTGCCATTCCCAGGATACAATGCCTTTATATTAAGAAATGTAAGTATTCACTTAACCGATACTTTTGTTTTAAAAAAATGATGTAGTTGCAGTCTCAGAAAATACAAAGGATTTGGCTAAGAAGTGGACCAAATTAAATTTTTTGAAACTATAAAACAATTAAAACAGGAGGGAGGGAGGGAGGGAGGGAGACACAGAGAGAAACTAGACTCATTCTTCATTTTTGCAAACATACAAATATGGAGTAAATATTTACAACACACACATAGAAGGTTAGGAGTTGAGGGAGGCCAAAATTAGTTGGCAAAAAACAATAATAATAATAAGTTTTAGTATTTGAAACTGTCAGATTTTGACAAACGTTTTAAAAACTTAAGCATGTTTGTTAACTGACAAGAGGACTATCATGAACAGTGTTTCTGAGATCTCAACATTTGAATTTCCTTACTACTTTTATACTTGTGCTTCAAAAAGTTGCTGCAGAAATAGAGATCTATTAAGCAGTTAAATTTGTGAAACAACAAATACCTGGTTTGTTCTTCACAGAACCCTAATGTGGAAGCTGAAATTATTACATACAGCAGTTGCCAAAATTCTCTCCCAAAACATTGGTATTGATTTATTATCAATTGTCTCTCGATTCTGCATCTTAGGAAATGGGGAAGAAGCTGTTGTTTGTAATCCATCTGCTTTCCCCTGTAATGTAAAAGCGATATGTTATCAAACAAAACTAGCACTCAATTAGAAATTACTTTTTGCATTTTAACCAGAGCATGCTATGTCCATTATCCATTACCCGAACAATTTATTTAAGACTCTGTTATAAAATGTAAATTGGTTAGAAGTTTAACACTATGGCTCAGTATATAGCAATTAAATCCCCAAGTTTGTTTAATGCTAACCTATACTGATGAACAAAGGATAGTGAATGTATTTTGATGCTGTACTATTTTTCACAATGACACAATTCAATGCACATGCTCAGACCTCCCTTCTAAAGACTGTAGTTCAGAAGTCTGTTCATGTTGCAACTCATTCAACTGCTTTGTATTGACCCTCTTGAAATTTGAGAAACATTTTCCAGGGCACTAAAAAAAAAAATGCTTCCTCCAGAGATGATTGCAGTCATGAAATCCTGTCATTTACATAAAAACAAGAGTATCCTATGACTACTAACAGTAATAATAATCAATCCAAGACTCCTACTCTGAGCTATATGCATTATCTTGTTTATTTTTATAACAACCTTATGAGGTAGGTAATACTTTCCCAATTTTACAGATAAAGTAATGGAGAATCCAAGAGGTTAATTGACACCTAATTCCAAATTCATGTTCTAAAAATTGTACTTCTTTTTGTATGTGAGAAAATAAGGAAAATAAACTGTAGCAGCCAGAGTATTTTTTCTATGTATTGAAATTCTTCTCTTTTCTACTATATTTTAAGCAAGGATATTTTATCCACCATAGATTCTAACACAGTGCCTTGCACATAGAAAGGGTTTAATTTTCATCTGATGAGTAAATAGAGAAACCTAATTTTGATGCTGAACTGAGAAAATAATTTTTTAAAAATAGTTTTGAATACAATAATGTATTTTACAGTTGACAAAATTAAATAATTATGGACTTGTATATTTATTTTTTAAGAAAATAAAATGTTATACAAAACCCTTAATGTATTTTTATAATAACATACACCTTTCATTGTTAAAAACATTTTGTTGTTCAGAATGTACCATATGTTAATGACAGTATCTATACACATCACACATGGCCTGAGAATTTTGAAATGTCAATTCTACAGTATTTCAGTTATATAATAATAATAATAATTATTGAAGTTTAGGCTTCATGGAACACAAAATATACTGTGCATGATCAAAATTGTGATGTTCTACACATATTTTAAACAACTGACATTTTTCCAAGCAATGTAATTAAACTACCATGCTAACATATTTTTCTCAATGAAGATCATTAAATACTAAGGAATAATTTGCCCATTAGATACCTAAAAGTGTTTTAAATTATTTTTTTCATGAATCTGCTGATTGTTTAACTAAGTATCCAGATATCCAGGCAAATAGTCAAATACGTTGTGGCATATTATTGTAATATGTTATTGGATTCTTTTTTCTTATTTGAGATTACAGACTTTATAGCAGTTTTTTTTCTCGTTTCTTTAATGTAATGCCTTGAACCATTTGCTTCAGAATCACCTGACGTTTTTGTGACAAATATGTAAATTTCTAGACTTTCCACCAAACTTACTAATTCAGAAATAATTAGGAGCTAGGAGCTAGAACTTTTCAGTTTTTAACAAGTTCCTTTGGTGAAGCTTACATTTCCAAAATTTAATACACTGTAGTTTGAAATAGTGCTCTGACTTGTAACTCACATTTTATTTTCCATGTGCAGTATTTATAAATCCTGTGGAATAATTGGTGATTTTGCCTAAGTTTAGTTTATTCTATTGTGGAGACTTTGGAAGTAGAAATTGTGATGAAATCTCACCAATTCCTATTTGTACATCTACCTCATTCTCCTGTGGCTTCAGAGGGTACCAGTCTTTCTTAATACACACTCATTCATGTCATTAAGCTTTTAGTGCAAATATGACATCAAACTTGAAGTCATCATGGGGGTCTCTGAAATTTTACGTTTTCGTTGTCGTTGTTGTTATTGTTATATTTTCTCTCAGTGATTTTTTTTTTTTTTTTTTTTACACAGCAGGAACAAGCTTCTATTTTAACAAGCTGCCTAATGTTTTTCTTTATTATATTAAGAATAGAAGCAGAATTTATCTTTAGGAAAATATTATTTGATTTTGGAAAACATACATACACCTTACAGAGAGAAACATTTCAATAGGTCTTTCAGTCACGAAACTATAAAGCAAAAATTCTATTCTTGAAAGGAGAAATTTGAGTCAATAAAAAAATAAACTACTCTCCATAATAATGTGAAAGGCCATCTTTCTTGTGAACTGAGAGGAAGCTTGACAAGTTTTTAGACATTAGTGGGGTTTCAATGTTGGCTAAGGGTATCCCCTTTCTAGGGAGGCAAGCTGTTTGTTGCAATAATAGAGAGAAGTAAGACCAAGGAGAGATCTAGAAAGGACCTGTCTGTGGAAGAGCAGAACAAAGGACTCTGTACAAAATGCTATAAAATATTCCAGATTAAAATTTCATTTATGACATTACATTTTTCTTCACATCCACAAGATTCCAATAAGGGTCCTTAATGTCATACTAGATGAACAGCTGGGCTAGACTCAGAGGAAGAAGGAGTGAAAACCTTAATATGCAAATGACACCATCTTATTGGCAGAAAGTAACAGTGATTTGAAAGGACTTTTGATGAAAGTGAAAGAAGAAAGTGCCCAAAAAGGACTGCATTTTAACAGTAGGCAGATAAAAGTTATGACTACAGAAGAAATACACAATTTTAACAAAGACAATGAAGACATTGAAATTGTTAAAGATTTTGCTTACTTTGGCTCAGTCATCAATTCAAATGGATCCTGCAGCCAAGAATTCAGGAGAAGGCTGAGACTCAGAAGGGCAGCAATGGAAGAATCAGGAAAGGCCACCAAGAGCAGAGATGTGTCACTAGAGACCAAAGTTAAGATCATCCACACCCTCGTATTCCCAGGTACTATGTACAGATGGGAGAGGTGGACACTGAGGAAGGCTGATAGGAAAAAGAAAAGAGCCATTTGAAAGATGGTGTTGGAGGAGAGCTCTATGGATGGAGACCTGCACAGCCAGGAAGACGGACAATTAGGTCCTAGAAAAAATTAAGCCTGAAGATCGCTGGAGGCAAAAATGACAAAACTGAAGCTGACTTACTTCGGTCACATCATGACAAGGTAGGGTTCTTTGGAAAAGACAACAATGTTGGGGAAAAGAGAAGGCGGCAGGAAAAGAGGAAGACCAAGTATGAGATGGACTGACTCCATAAAAGAAGCCATAGGCCTGAGTCTACAGGGGTGAGCAGGGCTGTTGAGGGCAAGATATTGGTGACATTTCTCATCCACAGGGTTGCTTGGCGTCAGAGCCAACTCAGTGACACATCACACATGCACAGTGTTGTAGCTAGGTATCACTCTGCTTTGAGGATCCCCCTGACAAAGTGTCGTCAGGAGACACACAGACCTTGCCACGCGGCCTTCTGCTGTACGTGAAGCCTGCATCATTAGAAAGATGACCAGCAACTGTCACCTTGTACACCGTGTAACAACTCCCCGGAAATTCCCAAAAATATGATATTTCTTTGAATCTAAGATGCCCTCATTTTAAGGTGCACCATTATTTTATGTGCCACAAAGAAAAAAAAAATACTGCCAACTAAACAAGCATAAAATGTTTTCGTATAACTAAACATTTTTATTTTATACCGAAGCAAAGAGTCCTTTTAGATTCACTTAAACACAGATTTTTATTACATATCACTCTTGCACATACAGAAAAATAAAAATGTAAGAAAATAAAATGGGGAAGACAGTTCTAAGGGTTCTTTATAACTGACTCTTCATTAAGTTTGACACTTCAGAGTCACTTTTTGACTCAGAGTTGTTGATATCTTGGTTTTTCCAACACTGTCTTGGTGATGCAGCATATCTGGAAAGGGTGCTATATTATTGCTGATTCTGAGATTTTCTTCCAAGCCAGTGATACTAGTTTTGAAATTGATGGTTTTTTAGTCTTGCTTTGGGGCAGATGAGAAGGATTTTGTACAACAGAGCTCACATTCCTTCCTCAAATTGTCCTTACATTCAAATGTTCATAATGTTGAGACGTTATAATGACCAGTTTGCTATTAGGAACATCTATCAAAGTCACACATGTGATGACGATGATACCTATTTCATAACTGCTGTCTGGCTGACAATGATTTCAAGATTCCACAGACTACAGGACTAATTCTACTTCAATGATGTTAAAATGTGAACAATTATGCCCCTCATACTGATAAAACACAGCACATAGGGACAGCATTTGTCCTCTGGCAATCATACAGGATGGAGACTTGGGGGTTTAGTTGAGTACTAAAGGAAGAGTATCTGCTCCCACCAGGAAAAAGAATTTGGGAATATACAAGTTATAATTGTATTCATTTGTAATTTTTACAATTGCACTTACTAATGCATCTAGTTTAAAAATGTGAGTTGTCCTTCCCAAAACTTGTTTCATCATAATAAATAAAATGTCAGCTTCTCACATTAAATTATAAATTACGATCTCCTTAGCCCTCTAAGTGTCCTTCACCCACATGACCTTGTCCTTCAGAGACAGGGAGCAGGAAGACTGTGATGAGAACTTCAGCTACTGTGGTAGAAAAAGAGGTGCTAATTAAAAACATGCAAAGACTGATTACAATTACCCACATTTTTAAACTGTAAAGGTTAAATAGAGACAGAAAACAAAACACTCTATTCCACTATTTTATTTTCAAATCATATTAAATACTGAAGAATATGCAAAAATCATATCATTACATATTTATTTACTTCCATTTAGAACCATAAATTAGAATGCACTTCAGAGACGGAAAAACCACAATATAAGCTTTATAGTCCAACTATAATATTCTGAGCACACACACTTCTCTAACAAGTACCTTACATGATTCCTTGTCCAAAACATTGACATATTACATTTGTTCAATTCTGCCACCTGGAATACCTACCAGGATCACACATGTGATGAAAATGACAGCTACTTCAAAACTGTTGCCTGGCTGACCTCTTATAAATAATGTACACACACACACACACACACACAAGAATATATAACTTCAGGAAATCTGACTTCCAAGACACTGACTCAATTCTTCCCCCCATTTTTAAATATTTATATTAAAGTAGTTAACATGCAATATTATATTAATTTCAGGTATACACCATAGTTAGTCAACATTTATATACCTACAGGAGTGATCACCATGATAAATCAGCAACAATCTGACACTGTACCACGCTATCACATTATCACATTATCAATTGTATTCCCTATGCTATATATTACATCCCCATGACTTATTTGTTTCATACGTGGAAATCTGGACTTATTCCCCTTCACCTCCCCCCGCTTTGTACATTTTCTAATTAAAGTGACATTCACTATTATTTTATATTAATTTCAGATGTATAGCATAGTGGTTAGACATTTATATAATTTAAGAAGTGATTCCCCTGACTAGTCTAGTACCCACCTGGCACTATACATAGCTATTACCATATTATTGACTATGCTGTACTTTACATCCCCATAACTGTTTTGTAACTACTAGTTTGTACTTCTTAATCCCTTCAACTTTTTTACCCTGCCCTCCAAACCCCTCCTATCTTTCACCACAGCAAATCTAGTGCCCACCTGACACCACACATAGTTACAATATTACTCACCATAATCCTTATGCTATAACCTACATCCCCATAACTACTGTGTAACAACAATTTTGTACTTCCTAATCCCTTTCCTTTTTTGCCTAACACCCAACCCGCTCCCATCTGGCAACCATTAAAATGTTCTCTGTATCTGAGTTTGTTTCTGTTTTGTTTTTGTTCTTTAGGTTCTACATACACGTAAGGGAAATCACATCGCATCTGTCATTCTCTGTCTGACATACTTCACTCAGCACAACACCCTCCAGGTCCACCCACGCCACTGCAGATGGCAAGAACCCATTCGCTTCCATGGCTGAGCAATATCCCATTGTATATATGTACCACCTCCTGTTTATCCATTCAATATCCCATTGTATATATGTACCACCTCCTGTTTATCCATTCATCCACTGATGGACACCCAGGCAGCGTCCACATATTGGCCTTTGTCAACAATGCTGCAATGAACTTATGGATGCACACATCCCCTCAAAATAGCATTTTGCATTTCTTTGGATAAATATCCTGAAGTGGGATTACTGGGTTCTTGGTCTCTTGCTATAGCCTTTGTTTTAAAGTCTATTTTGTCTGATATATGTATTGCTACCCCAGCCTTTTCTTTTTTCTTTCCATTTTCATGAAGTACCTTTTCCCATCCCTTTACTTTCAGTCTGTGTGTGTCTTTCAATATGAAGTGAGTCTCTTGTAGGCAGCATATGAAAGGGGCATGTTTTGTTATCCATTCAAAAAATAGACATCCTACCTTTTGATTGGAGCATTTAATCTATTTACATTTAAAGTAATTGCTGATAGTGTGTAGTTATGGCTATTTTATTTTATATAAATATGTATACATATATATTTAAATTAAATATATATAGATATATAAACATATATTTATATTAAATATATACATATATTTAAATCTTAAAGCAGTCCCTGTAACATTTCATGTAGTATTGGTTTGATGGTGAGGAACTCCTTTAGCTTTTTTTGTCTGGGAAGTTCTTTATTGTCCTTCGATTCCAAATGATAACTTTGCTCGGTAGATTAATCTTGGATGTAGGTCCCTGCTTTTCATCACTTTGAATATTTCATGCCAAACTTTCTGGCCTGTAAACTTTCTCCTGAGAAATCATTTGATAGTTTTATGGGGGCTCTGTATAGATAATTAACTTCTTTTCTCTTGCTGTTTTTAAGATTCTTTTTTTTTTAAAGCTTTGGTATTTTAATTATGGTGTTTCTTGGTATGGGCCTCTTTGGGTTCATCTTGTTTGGGACTTTCTGTGTTTTCTAGGCTTGTATGCCTATTTCCTTCACCAGGTTAGGGAAGTTTTCTGTCATTATTTCTTCACTATGTTTTTAATCCCTTGCTCTCTCTTCTCCTCCTGGTACCCCTGTGATGCTAATGTTGGTACTTGGTGTTTTCCCAGAGGCCCCTTAAACAATCATCAGTTTTCTGGATTCTTTTTGCTGTTTTGATTGGGTGTTTTCTGCTGCCTTATTTTCTAAATCACTGATTTGATCCTCTGCTTCATGTTAGGGGGGTGGGGTGCCTAACCAAGAAACAATGGATTCTGCCACCACTTCTGTCTGGGAGAAAGCTGCCCCTCCAGCCCTCACCCTGCAGCCAGACAGTTCACTTCCTCCCCATATGTCCCTGACATCTTTTGAGCTGCTGTCCCAGTGCTGGAGCTCAGAGTGGGTGAGTCCATAGGTAAGGCCATACGCAGGGCCTTTAAGAGGAGCACCTGGGACTACAACCATATTCCATCTCACTCAGCCACAATCTCCACTGGTTTTCACAGCCAGAAGTTATGTGGACTTCTCTTGTTGGCACTGAAATCCTGGGCTGGGGAGCCTCGTGTGGGGCTGGGACCCCTTGCTCCTCTGAAGTGTACACTGCAGCCAAGATACCCCTCCTGATTTTTAATGGTCACACATGGGTGTGAGACCAGCCCTTTCCCCACCTCTGTCCTTACCACTCTCAACCAACCGAGCTCAAGATGGCTTCTTCTGTTAGTTATAGGACTTTGGTTCTGCTAGTCTTCAGGTGATTCTCAATGGTGGTTCTTCTGTAGTTTAGTTGTAATTTTGATGTGGTCATGAGAGGAGGCAAGCACAGAATTTACCTACTCTGCCACCTTGACTGGAATATTACTGTCAAATGTTATCTCACCTACTTCTATTCATATTCTATCCAAACCAGTAAATCATAGGACCAAAAGGAGTCTAAGTAGCCAATTAGTTATTTGAAAAGAATCTCATGGATTATCATTTCAGTATGTTTGTAGGAAACAAGATTCCTATTTGTGTTAACTTTTTAAACTGGATAATTTCTGTAGGGGTGGGAAACACATATGACTTTGTAAGTTCCCTGTGTTTCTATGTAAGTTCCCTGTGTTTACTAACCTATTTTCCCCTGAACACATTTATATACATGGACTTTTAAATTTAATACTGTCAGGTTATTAAGGCACAATTTGAGGAATTTGGAATGTCTTCAAGAGATTTTGAGAGTTAAATGTCTACTTATTTCCAAAGTAAAAGAAGAATGAATAGAACCTCTATTTTATTCATTTTGTTTTGTTTTGTTTTATTTTACATGAGATTAGAGACCACAATGATAAGCAATGTGCAACATAGAAAATTAATTAAGAGCTTTCCAGAGAGCCATGTGAGAACTGAAATGTTGAAGATAAAACTGACATTATGCCTGATCTGTTTTAGGGAAATGCATTTTGAACTGACATTGAGATGGTACATCCTAGTTGAATTTAATGAGACAGTAAATGGAAGCAGTAATAGAAGTGGCAAACATTATTCTAGAATCATGGAACTAGGGCTATTTTCATTTTTTTTCCAAATAATAATGGTGGTCATATATTTTGGAACAAGGTGAGTCCCCAGTTGAAGTTGAATTTTATTGTTGTTGTTGTGAACTCCCTTATAATTGTAATAACTAGGAAAAAAATTGAGAAAAGCAAAGCTTTGAAATAAAGAAATCGGGGCTGGCCCAGTGGCTCAGGTGGTTGGAGCGCTGTGCTCCTAATGCCGAGGTCGCTGGTTCAATTCCCACATGGGCCAGTGAGCTGCGCCCTCTACCGCTAAGATTGTGAACAACGGCTCTCCCTGGATCTGGGCAGCAGTGACCAGCTGGAGGTGGGCGTGAGCTGCTGCCGGCTGCCACAGGCTGCTGTGAGTGGCCAGCGACTGCTGAGAGCTACCATGTGCTACCATGAGTGAGCAGCCGGCAGCTGGTGAGAGCTGCTGTGAGTGGCCAACTGATGACTGGCGACCAACTGCCTCAGCTACAGGTGAGCCCAAGGCTCATAACACCAGCATGGGCCAGGGAGCTCTGTCCTATACAACTAGACTGAGAAACAATGGCTTGAACCGGGGTGGGGGAGGGGGAGTGCAGTAGAAGGCAGGGAAAAGAGAAAGAAATGAAGAAATCAAAAGAGAAAACTTCAGGTGGCATTGTTAGACAAGCAGTTAAATACATTAAAATTATTTTTTTAATGCATAAATGAAACTCAATTCAATGTGATTTAAAAATGATTTGGACCTGTTTGATTTTCTATAGATTCATGAATGTCAAGAATCTGAGGGGGAAGGATATAGATTGTGCATAGTTAAAGCACAGGTATTTGCTATACTTTATATTTCAGGATGGAAGTTTTTAAAATGTTGGGACTGCTAGACCTTATTATGAATGACTGAATTTTGAATATAACCTCAAAGAAATTAGAGGAAAAACTCTATTAAGACCTAGTAATCAAGTAACTTTTCCTATGCCTCAATTAAAAGAAGTATTCCTCAAGGGCAAAGAATGAGGGGGAAACCCTTTGACACATTATGTTTGTGTAGTGTTAATGGAATAGCATAGGCCCTTGTTATTCAAATTATGGTCTATGGAGCAGCAGCATCAATAGCATTCAGGAGCTTGTTAGTGAGGCAGAATCTTGAGTCCCATCTCATACTTTCTGAATCAGAATTAAGATTTAAACAACATATCCTGGCAATTCATATGCACAATAAATACTGAGAGGAACTCCTATAGGCTCTGTAAATTAGTACTGTCCAATAGACTTTCTACAATGATGGACATGCCCTGCATCATTTAATATAATAACAAATAACCACATACAGCTGTCAAACACTTCAAATATGGCTGGTGCCAATAAGGAACTGATCTTGTTATTTTATATAATTTTAATTAATTTGAATTTAAATATGAGTGCGATCAAACAATACGGTGACTATTTTTAAAAACTTATTACAGTAAAAGACACATTGCCATTAATCTCCCTCAAAATACTCCCCCTCACTTCAAATACACGCATTCCGTTCTTCTTGCCATTTTCCGAAACAGTTCTGGAAGTCCTTTTATGTGTCTTTAATTACGCTGTCGTGGCTGCCTCGATGTCCTAAATCTTTTGACTTTGGGGAAGAGCCAGAGTCTCAAGGTGCCAGATCCAGTGAATAAGGTGGATGAGGACACAATATAATGTTTTTATTTGACAGAAATTGCCATGTACCAGAAGCAATGTGTGACATGGAGCATTTTCATGAGGGAAGATGATTTACAGCACACTTTAAAACACACCTTCTCTCAACTGTAGTTCACACCCAACTGATGGCACCAAAGAAGTTGAAACTTGTCACACACTGTTACTAAGGTTTGTTGTGCCACTTCCCGCATTGAAAATCCCTGCCTTTCTATTGGATGGCACTTGGCAGCCGCATTCACCTTATTTGTGATCCCAACACAAGAGCTCTTGTGTTACACATCACTTCTGGTATGGCAATTTCTGTCAAATAAAATTACAGTGTGTCCTCATCCACCTTATTCACCAGATCTGGCACTGTGAAACTTCTGGCTCTTCCCCAAAGTCAAAATGACCATACAAGGGAAACGTTTTGAATGGATTCAGGACATTGAGGCAGCCACGGCAGCGCAACTAGACACTCACAAAAGAGGACTTCCAGAACTGCTTCAGAAAGTGGCAAGAATAATGGGATAAGTGTGTTCAAAGTGAGGGGAAGTATTTTGAGGAGGATTAATTGCTATGTGTATGTTACTGTAATAATTTTTTTATTTATACATTCACCATATTTTTTTAAATCAGACCTCATAGCGAGACATGGCCAGTAGCTACCATATTATACACTGCAGTTGTAACTTTTTATTCAAATGTACTTATGAGAATAGCACATGTCTTCTGAAGCTGTGGGACATTTAATATCATTTGCCCTTGTAAATCATAAGGCCCTTACAGTACACTGATATTTTTAAGTGTTATTTATTTACTTATATGTCATCTGCACTATTCCTGTAGTAGAATACTTATCATATTCAACTACAGTTGTTTACATAGCTATTACCCACCATCAACCCAACCCCAAAAAGATTAAATATAAGCCTCTCAAGAGAGAGATCATATATCAATGATCTGTGCATTCCCATATACCTCATGCCAAGTGGGCATGTATGAGGTACTCAGTGCACTTCCATTGAATTGGCAAAGATGTAAACCCATGGGTATTTATTTTAATAAAACTTAGTAAAGCATGGCATTAAATTTAGTGTAATATATATTGGACAATATCCATTTGTGTTAATCCCACTAAAAAAAGAAACAATCAAATGAATAGAAACAAGAACAGCTATAGCAACTATAAAATTTTATAGAGATAGAATCAATTTCTGCCCTTTAAAGTTAGATTGGTGGGAGGAAAATGCAGGTCAGTAAACACATTCCATTTTGCCAAGACACCAGAGTTGGACCTGGGATATGGTGTCACTGGGAACGACGATTTTCCTCAGTTCTCATCTTCCTGAAAGAAAGAATTTAGTCAAGAGACAGGAGTTAAGGCAGCAGCAGACAGCAAAGTTTATCTGCAAAGTGAGTACACTCCAAGCCTTGAGCGGGCTGACCCAAGGTGGTCCCAACATCTCTGGGACCCTGGCCTTATATCCTATCCACTGGGCTGTCCTCCTCCTCCCCCATCCCTTTCCTCCTCCTTCTGCTTGAGTCCTTCATCCTGGTGTGTTTGCACTAGCCCAGGTCTTTGTTCTGGCTGCTCACTTCAGTAGGTCTGTCACAGACTGCTGATAACATCACTGGTTACCTGTGGGGGCCCTGTAGCTCCTCTTCCTCGTGCACATGTCCACCTTCCCACCTCCTCTATCAGGGAGAGGGATGCCTCCCTGAGGGGTGCGGCTAGCTGAGACATTGAGGTTTGATAGCCAAATTCTCAAGTCCCACGCTGGTAGGAGCCAAAGCGTTAGCTGCATAAGATAAGTAATGCTGACGTCACTAGCACCACGTGGGTGGCCTGACCCTCAAGCCATGGTGGGAATATTTAAATGCTTTTCTGACAAGCAGTACAAACAGCCAGGTAAACAGCTCGGGACATGTGCAGATGGCTGTATAATGCCAATTTGTTTGTTTGTTTGTTTTGTTCTGTTAGAAAAGTTTGGCAGACTACCAGTGGTAATAATGGCTTTTGACTTGGGCTCAACAGTCTTTCTCTCACAATTTTCCCATTATGTGGCTTGTATATAACTATTATTTTACTAAGTCCAATGCCGTGTACTTTGCTCATTTCCATTGTCTTGTGAACAAAGATAAATCAACTTTAAGTTTTGAATTATCTGTACATTCACATTCTGTACCTTCATGAATTCTGATTAATTCATACTATTTGAATTCATCAGACATTAAAAATGATGTATTATGATAAACTAAATATATTTTATTAGATTAATTTCATACTCATGTTCACAATATTCACATCCCAATATTCACAAACTTATGGCAAACAGAGGCCTTTGTTTATTTATTCAACATATTCAAAAATAGATCACACTAAAAGCCCACATACCTACCAGTTAGCTTCAGAAATGATCAACATCCTTATATCACCTGTTATTTGAATAGACTATTTTAAGCCACACTATTATTTCATTCATAAACATTTCACTATGAATCTCTAACAGATAAAGGTTTTTAAAAAATAGAACAATACTATTATCACAGTAACAATAATTTCTTCTTATTATCTAATATTCAGTACTTTTTCAATTTTCCCTGGTGTTCAGATAAGCTTGTGTTTAACCATAGTTCTCAAAGTGCCATCACAAGTCCTCTATCCTGGAAACTCATTAGAAAGGTCATTTCTCATGCCCCATCTCAGATCTAGTGATTCAGAAACTGGAGGTGGGAGCTACTGGCACTTGGTGCTTTAGCAGCCCTCCAGGTGATTCCTAGGTGTGCGGAGTTTGAGAACCAACAGGAACGCCTCCTTGAAACCAGACCATGAGGATTGTAGCCCTCGTTCTACTACTTTTAGCTACAGGACTTGAGTAAGTACCTTAATGTCTTTGCATCTCAGGTTCCTAGTTTATAATTAACTCATGTAACTCATTCACCTTCATAGATATAGCTATATCCTCATTAAAGTTTATGTGATTGGACCTATACCCCAACTGGTTAGAGCATGCTACTAATCACACCGCAATACTAATCACTTCCAAACTGGGAGACAGTATAACATCATCATTAAAAGCTTGGCATTAAGGGGTCAGCCCGGTGGCTCAGGCAGTTACAGCTCCATGCTCCTAACACTGAAGGCTGCCGGTTGGATTCCCACATGGACCAGTGGGCTCTCAACCACAAGGTTGCTGGTTAAATTCCTCAAGTCCCGCAAGAGATGGTGGGCAGCGCACCCTGCAATGAAGATTGAAAATGGCACCTTGAGCTGAGCTGCCTATGAGCTCCCAGATGGCTCAGTTGGTTGGAGTGCGTCCTCTCAACCACAAGGTTGCCAGTTTGACTCCCGCAAGGGATTGGTGGGCTGTGCCCCCTGCAACTAACAACGGCAACTGGACCTGGAGCTGAGCAGCGCCCTCCACAACTAAGATTGAAAGGACAACAACTTGACTTGGAAAAAACAATCCTGGAAGTACACAGTGCTCCCCCAATAAAGTCCTGTTCCCCTTCCCCAATAAAATATTTAAAAAACAACAACATGTCTTTATTAAAAAAACAAACAAACAAAAAAAACGCTTGGCATTAAAAACACCAGGATTTGCTTTCCAATCTCTCACCAAATAGCTATGAAACATTGACCATATTGCTTAATTTTATAATGCAGTTTCTTCACCTATAAAATGGGAATAGTGATATCCAATCATAGGATTGTTGTAAGGATTAAGTGAAATAATGCATGTAAAACACCTGGTGAGTATTTTAATTCTTTAACATCATATTAGAGGTTGGTTCATGTTCTTACCTTGCCTGCCCAGTTTGAGGTTTAATACCTCTTGGCATTAGTTAGTTTCCTAATAGTATTGCAAAGGCTTTATGACTTTTGCAAGATCTATCCTTGATGGCATAGAAACTGTATTTGTTTTTAGAATCCTTTGTAAGTAGATTTAACTTGCAGCGTTGAAAAGGTTTTTGGAGAGCCATAAGCATGGGAAAAAAGTTCATAAAATCAAGTGTGTACCTTCCACTGTGTTGGGGAATATAAAGAAATACTTCTTTTTTGAGGAGCTCATAACCTTTTGCTTCAAAACCTGAAGCAAAGTCTTGCAGAATCCCAAAACCATTTTTGTCAACTATCTTCTTAAATAAAATCTACTCACATTGTGTCCAACCAACAGAGGATCAATTTAGTTTATTTTTTAAAAAACAATCTCCATTAAGGAAATTGAATTGATTGACACACAGGATGATTGGTAATACTTTCTATCTTGTAGCCAGAAAAGACAGAAAGATCTGGCATTATAGCAGATCCTAGAAATGTTGCTGTTTTCCTTACCACTGAAGTAAAATGAGTTTTCCCTTTTTTACACGTGCACTGTTCTCTGTGATTGTACTGCACTGCCCCCTGGAGGAAAGAACTCATCATAGCCCATGCATTATAATTATTAGGAAATACTTACATTGTACAACTCCATAAAGACAATCTATGCTTCAAGAATGTGTGATTCATAACAGTAGCACCAGAATATAACAGCAAAATTTTAAAACATTATACTTTAGGATTATATTTCAATTGACATTATTGAGTAGTGTTTTTTTCATTCCAAGTATTTTAATTTCTATAACAAATTATTAAAACATTTTATCAATATTCCTTTAATTAATTATGCACCTCTTTTGATTGGCTTTTAAAATAAGACTAAATTTTTCCATATTTTAATATGTTGATAGTTCAAACTCTGAGTCTATCAGATTTACTTTTCTGATAATCAGTTTGCCTCTTTGATTATGATTATATACATGGGTTTCCTATTTCAAGAATAGGTATGTCTTTTTATTCACTTGCCCTAGATCCTCATACATAATCAAAATTCAGTCCTTTCTAATGTAGGTGCACATTAAAACTGGTTGGTTGGGTTATTTTTTTTTAAGCTATTAAAATATTTTTGTATATAATAAATTTATTGAACTTGACTACTTGACAAAAATCAATGAAACCAGGAAAGAAAGAGAAATATTTTAAGCAGATATAAGTGACTTTAAGATCTTTCTTGAAGTTTGAAAATCACTGTGTTTAAAAAATGTCACAGAAAGAAATTTAGGATGAACTTTATGAGGCAAAACTTCAACTTTTGATCAGTGGCTTTGAAAAGCTTCTCTAGAACTAGATATCATCAGGACACTTGTAGAGAGCTGTTGTACATCCACCACTTGTTGCAATTATCTGTCTCTTAAGCTAATGATCTTTAACCTCTTCATAGTGGTTCTGGAGAAGGAGTAAAGCGCACTAATGCATTTTTGCAGATGATATAAAAGTAGGAGTTTTAGTGTATGCCAGTTGAAACAAGAAAACTATTCTAACTGACCTTCAGAAGTTAAAAGAATGGATTTGATACAAAGAAAATTAAGGGAAAAAATAACCTAAAGAATACGACCCTCTAAAAAGTAACAAATGGAATAGTCAAGGCATTCACTTAAGTAAGAAATAGACAATAATAATTTAGAAAAATATAGAGAGAATATTACCTATAGCTGTTTTATAGCAAGACACATGTTTAGTTATAATATTTGATTTAAAAAATTGGCATTAATGTAAACTATGTATGTGATTGTTTTTGATTCAGGAAAGCAATTAACTGTTAGTTTTCTTTTCTTTTTTTTTTTTAAGATTTTATTGGGGAAGGGGAACAGGACTTTATTGGGGAACAGTGTGTACTTCCAGGACTTTTTTCCAAGTCAAGTTGTTGTCCTTTCAATCTTAGTTGTGGAGGGTGCCGTTCAGCTTCAAGTTGTTATCCTTTCAGTCTTAGTTGTGGAGGGTGCAGCTCAGTTCCAGGTCCAGTTGCTGTTGCTAGTTGCAGGGGGCACAGCCCACCATCCCTTGCGGGATTTGAGAAATTGAACTGGCAACTTTGTGGTTGAGAGCCCACTGGCCCATGTGGGAATCAAACCGGCAGCCTTCGGAGTTAGGAGCATGGAGCTCTAACCGCCTGAGCCACCAGGCCGGCCCAACTGTTAGTTTTCTGATATAATTGAGAAGTTGGACCTTTTATCAGTTGGAAATTTGTTCAACTTAACCTTAGGTTAATTTTCTTCCTGATTTCTCCACTTCTTAAAGTCCAACCCTGGGAAATGATAGTTTTCATCAAAAGGCGCATGCTTTTGTATATATACACATACAAAAGCATGACGTTTAGACCATATACAAAAAATAACTCAAAAATGGACCAAAGACCCAAAACTACAGAACTCTTAGAAGAAAACATAGAGGAATGCTTCATGATATTTTTGGGTATGAAACCAAAGCACAGACAGGAAAAGAAAAGCTAGGTAAACGTGGACTTCACCAAAAATAAAACCTTTTGTGCATTGAAGGACACTATCAAGAGAGCAAACAGGCAATCCATAAAATGGTAGAAAACATTTGTGACTAATATATCAGAGAAGGAAATATATATTTATAGTTCTACAACTAAACAACAAAGAGTAAACAACCTGATTAAAAATGGACAAAGAACTTCAATAGACATTTCTCCAAAGAAGATATACAAATGGCTAATAAGCCAATGAAACAGTGCTCAACATCACTAATATTAGGGAAATGAAAATCAAAATCATAGTAAGCTGCCATTTCACAACAATTAAGGGGCTATTATTAAAAAAAAAAAAAACAGAAAATAAATGTTGGCAAAGATGTGGAGAAACTGAAACCCTTCTGCACTACTGATGGGAATGTAAAATGATACAACTGTTGTGGAAAACAGTACACAAGTTCCTCAAAAACTTGAATGTGGAATTACCATACGACCCTGCAAATCTACTTTTGGGTTTATATCTAAAATGATTGAAAGTAGGGAGTCCAACATGTGTTTGCATTATTCACAACAGCCAAAATTTAGAAACAACTCAAATGACCACTTACAGATGAATAGATAAACAAAATGTGGTATGTACCTACTGTGATGGTTAATTTAATATATGAATTTCAAGGATGTTTTTGGATGAGATTAACATTTAAATTGGTGAAACATCAGAGTCATGGCAGCATGAGGGGTATCCTGATTGATCTCTCCCCTTGAAGTTACAAATTAAACAGCTATAATTCAACAAAGGAGTTCCTGCTCAACACCCAAGCATGTCTAAGAGACCCACACATCGAAACATCTAAAGGCAGGTGAATGGGGTGAACAGGAAAGGAAAGAAGGAAGGAAGGAAGTGAGGGAAGGAAGAAGGGAAGAAGGAAGGAGAGCAGAAAGAGGCACCACAGACAGCTGCAGCTGGAGCTCACTGCAGGTCTCTGCAGAGGGGAGGAGTCAGGTTGCTGTGAGCGGTCTCTGCTGCCCTGGGGAGCAGAGAGATAGAAAGAGCATCCCTGTCTGAGTGGTCAGCACAAACTGTGGCCGAGCCCAGTGCGGGGCAGAGACAGAATGCACAGAAGCATAGCAGCCGTGGTCTAGCAGCCCTCACTGCCAGGCAGAAACCAAAGCCATGGAGCCTGGCCGCCTCCCTCCACCCTCCCAGAGCTAGCAGTGGGCCCCAGAGAACATGCAGCAGGGGGTGTCAGCTTAGAGCACATTATCTGCAGCCCTGAGAACTGGAGAGGCAGAAGCATTTCTCCCTGAATGGTAAACACATCTTGTGCTAATGAGTGACAAGAATGGAGATACATAGATGAGGACGTTGAGGTCTGGCAGTCATCATTACTGTGAGAAGAACAGAGCCACAAAGGCATGAGTCAGCCTTTCTGCCCACCCAGCCCCCACCCATCTTGCCTGCTCCCAACGGGGGCACCAGGGACACCTAGGGAAGTCCAGCACTGCTGGCAGCATCTGATTGCAGGGAGCTGCATGAGGATTTCACAGGCGCAGTACCCCATCACCTGCCATATTTCCCCATTGGAGTGGTGCACTGAGACCAAGGTGACCTGGTCACAGAGGAAATGCCCACCTCCCCAGTGATTACAGGGCATTTTCCATCACCCAGAAGAGATTTAGGAAGCCAGAGCAGTGCAAGAGAAAAATAAAACACGTGCTTCAATGCCATCTACTGGAAAACAAAAGAAGTCTTCTTCTTATGAACTTGCTAAATAGAGGTGTCATTCTTAAAGAAAAAAAGCAGAATTCATTCCCATAAATGCCTAGGCATACAAATAATCCATCACATAGTGTGTGTGTGTGTGTGTGTGTATGTGTATGTGTGTTTTATATATATATATATATATATATACACATATACGTATATATGTATATATATGCAAGAAGACATTCAAAAATGGAATGAAAAAACTCCAGAAAATAAAATTAACGACATAGGAATATGTGATTTAAGTGACAGAGAACTAAAGATTATAGTTCTGGAAAAACTCAACAAGATACAAGAAAACTCAGATAGGAAGTTAAAGAATTCAGAAATAAAATCAACGAATGAAAGGAATACTTTATCAAAGATATTTAAATTGTTAAAAGAAAGCCAAATAGAAATCCGGGATCTAAAGAACTCAATAAAGAGATGAAGAATGAACTTTAGAATAGAATTACCATATGACCCAGAAATCCCTCTCCTGGGTATATACCCAAAAAATCTGAAAACATTTATCAGTAAAGATATATGTACTCTGATATTCATTGCAGCTTTATTTACAGTGGCCAAGACATGGAAACAACCACAGTGTCCTTTGATAGATGATTGGATAAAGAAGATGTGGTATATATACACAATGGGATACTATTCTGCCATAACAAAAGATGAAATAGTGCCATTTGTGACAACATGGATGAATCTTGAGATTATTATGCTAAGCAAAATAAGTCAGACAGAAAAAGTTGAGAACTATATTACTTCACTGATATGTTGGATATAAAACTGAAAGCAACAAAGGAACAATACAAACAAACAAAGAAACAAAAACTCATAAACACAGACAATAGTTTAGTGGTTACCAGAGGGTAAGAGGGGTTGTAGAAGAGGGTAAAAGGAGTCAGATATATGGTGATGGAAGGAGAACTGACTCTGGGTAGTGAACACACAATGTGATATATAGATGATGTATTACAGAATTGTACACTTGAAGCCTATGTAATTTTACTAACCATTGTCACCCCAATAAATTTTAAAGAAAAAAAAATAAGAATGAACTAATGAGCATAGAAAATACAGCTGACCAAATGGAGAAAAGAATTACTGATATCAAAGATAGAAATCTGGAAACGACAGAGATGGAAAGAGAGAGAGACTTGAGAGAAAAAAAAAGAAATAACTCTACAAAAACTGTCTTACTCTATCAGAAAGAATAATGTGTGTACAAGAAGGAGAAGAGAGGGATAAGGAAACAGACAGTGTATTCAAATACAAAGTTGATGGAAGGAGCTGGGGCCTTGAATCCAAGAAGTAAACAGAACACCTAATTATCTCAATCCAAAAAGGCTTTTTCCAAGGCACATTATGTTAAAACTGTTAAAAACTAATGACAAAGTTGGAATTGTCGAATCAGCCAGGGAAAAGAAGATGGAAACCTATAAAGGAAATCCCATTAGACTATCACTAAATTTTTTAGCAGAAATCCTACAAGCCAGGAAATAATGAAATCAAATATTCAAATAATTGAAAAAGAGAAATTACCAAACAAGAATAATATATACAGCAAAGGTATCCTTTAGATATGAAGGAGAAATAAAGACTTTTCCAGACATACAGAAGCTGAGGGAATGTCTGCATTATAAGAAATACTGAAGGAGGTTGTTCTACCTGAAACAAAAAGACAAAAAATATATATACAGACAAAACTAAGAGTAAGATGACAAACAGGCAGGCAGAAACATAAAATTGCAATCTTTACTCAGAATAGGGTATAATACACTTAAATATAACATAAAGATTAAAGGAGGTAAAACTATTTTTTTTAAAAAAGGGAGAAAATAGCTACTGCAACTTGGAAATGAACTCACAGCATAAATAGGGATAATTTGTGACAACAAAAACATAAAAGAGGGGCTAAAGGTCTGAATTTGCAAGGTGAATGGAGATAAGATGTATGCAGAAGAAAAAGAACTATGGTAAAAATGAAACTTTATTTTGCATAACCCTAATGGCAACCACACACAAAAAAGCTAAAACTGACATACATAACATAAATAAATAAAAAAATAAAAAATAAAATAAAAAAAACCCACAAAAACTGAAAACAGAGGGAAAAAAATCATAGAATACCACCGAACTAAAATAAACAGAAACACAAGGGTAAAGAAAAAATAGAGAAACAGAGCTACCAGAAAACAGAAGATAAAATGGCTCTAGAAAATCCTTAAACATCAATAATTACCCTAAATATAAATGAACTGAACTCACCAACAAAAAGGCACAGGGTAGCAGATTGGATCAAAAATAAAACCCAACCATATGCTGCCTTTAAGAGACATGTCTCAATTGCAAAGGCAAATATAGACTCAAAGTAAAAGGGTAGAAAATGATACCAAGCAAATGGCATCCAAAGAGAAGCAATTTCTTATATCTGGGTGTAGCTACATTTATATCTGACAAAGTAGACTTCAAAATAAAAAAGGTAACAAGAGACAAAGATGGACATTTCATAATGATAAACGGGACAACACATCAAGAAGAGATAACCCTTATCCATATATATTCACCCAATCAGGGAGCACCAAAATGTATAAAGCAACTACTAACAAAACTAAAGGGAGAAACTGACTAAAACACAATTACAGTAGGGGACCTAAATACCCCACTGACAGCTATGGATAGATCATCCAAAGAGAAAATCAATAAGAAAATATCATCCTTAAATGATACATTAGACCAAATGGACATAATTGACATTTACAGAGCCCTTCATCATAGAATACAAAACCATACATTCTTTTCTAGTGTACATAGAACAATTCTCAAGGATAGACCAGGTGTTGGGACACAAAACTCACCTCAACAAATTTAAGAAAATTGAAATCATACTAAGTATAACCTCAATGCTTTGAAATAAGAAATCAATTGAAAAAAGAAAGTGGGAAAACCACAAATATGTGGAGAGTAAACAACATGCTACTAAGAATAACTTGGTTAAAGAAGAAATAAAAGGAGAGATCAAAAAATACATACAGAGAAATGAAAATGACACTACAACATATCAAAACTTCGGGGAAATAGCAAAAGCAGTTAAGAGGGAAGTTCATATCATTACAGGCTTATCTCAAGGAACATGAAAAATCCCAAATAAGCAAACTAACATTATATCTTAACGAACTAGAAAAAGAAGCATAAACAAAGCTCAATGTCAATAGAAGGAAGGAAATAATAAAAATCAGAGCAGAATTAAATGCAATAGAGAACAAAAAAGAACAATAGAAAAAATTGATGCAACAAAGAGCTATATTTTTGAAAAGATTAATAAAATTGGCAATCCCCTGGCTAGACTCACTAAGATAAAAAGAGAAAAGAGAAAAATAAACAAAATCAGAAATGAAAGAGGGGAAGTTACCACTGGTACCACATAAATTCAAAGGATCATGCAAGAGTACTATGAAGGACTATATGCCACCAAATTCAATAACCTAGAAGAAATGGACAAGTTCTTAGAAACATATAACCTTCCTAGACTGAATCATGAAGATCTGGAAAATCTTAGTAGACTGTTAACAGTAAGGAAATTAAAACAATCATCCAAAACCTCCTCAAAAGCGAAAGTCCAGGCCCAGATGACTTCACTAGTGAATTCTACCAAATATTCAAAGATGATTTAATAACTGACCTTCTCAAACTCTTCCAAAAAAATTTAAGAAGCAATGCTTCCTAACTCATCTTATGAGGCCAGTATTACACTGATATCAAACCTGGCAAGGATAACACACACACAAAAACTAGAGACAAATATCTCTGATGAATACAGATGCAAAAATCCTAAACAAAATATTAGCAAATCGACTATAATACATTAAAAAGATTATATATCACAGTCAAGTGCGGTTCATTTTAGGAATGCAAGAATTGATATGCAAATTAATTAATGTGATAAACCACATAAACAAAATAACAAACAAAAATCATCTGGTCAATAATTAGATGCAGAAAACGCATTTGACAAGATACAGCAGCCATTTATGATTAAAACATTTAATAAAATGGGTATAGAAGGAAAGGATCTCAACATAATAAAGGCCACATATGACAACCCTCAGCTAATATTATACTTAATGGTGAAAAACTGAAAGCTTTTCCTCTAATGTCGGGTCCTGCAGGACAAGAGTTGTGGGGAGTGAGGAGGGCAGCGCAGGGTTAAGAAAAGACAGCAACAATTGTCACCCCAATAAATTAAAAAAATAAATTGAAAAAGAAAAGAAAAGAAAAGAAAAGAAAAGAAAAGAAAAGAAAAGAAAAGAAAAGAAAAGAAAAGAAAAGAAAAGAAAAGAAAAGACAGCAGCCGTGAATAGAGTTTAAATGTGGAGGCCAAGGGACCGACAGCATCATGGTCTGGGCTGTGGCACCCAGTCAGGCCTGTGCAATAACTTTTATTAGTTAGATGGGGAAGCAAAGGAGATAAAGCTTGTCAATCTCAAGATCTGTGAATTCTATACATCAAAATAGAAAACCAATTTGAGTCAATCACCCCTGTCTGTAGACAGTTTCAACTTCCCCAAGGGACAAAACCTATATGCATATGAATAGATGGAGAGCACCTCATTGAATCACTTCCCTTGCAGGTTTCGGCAAGGAATGCAGCCACAGAGGCAGAGGCTTTCCTTAGCCTGAGGAAGGTGGGGGATGTGCCCACCTCTGTGAACCCTGTGGGTTCTCCTGTTGGTCCCCACCACTGCGTCTGGCTTGAGTTATTCCTTCCGTGAGGAATCTTACTTGTCATTGACTGTCCAGTCATCTTTCTGGGACCAAACAGGGAGGCATAAGGTGCAAACACAAAGGTTTAGCAAAGTCCCTGAAAGGTTCCGTCTTACAGACTCTCCTTTCCTTGGGGGCAGGTAGAAGGAAACAAAACGGTTAAGCTGTTGTACGGCTAGGTTAAACTGCTGCGTGGCGACACTCTAAGATCAGGAACAAGATAAGGATGCCCACTATCACCACTGTTATTCGCTTTAGTATTAGATGTCTAACCAGATCAACAAGGCAAGAGAAATAAATAAAAGACATTCAAATTGGAAATTAAGGAGTCGAACTGTCACTTTTTGCAGAAGATATAAATCTTTATATAGAAAACTTTCAAGTCTCCACCAAAAAAAACAACTATTAAGAACAAAAAACAAATACAATAAAGTTACAGGATACAAAATTAATGTACAAAACTCCATTGCATTTCTACATACTAACAATGAAATTTCAGAAAAAGTGAAATAAAACAAAACAAAAAATCCACCTCCTTTTGCAATTGCAACAAAAATAATAAAACACTTAGGAACAAACTTAACAAAGGATGTAAAGGACCTATACACTGAAAACTATAGAACATTATTAAAATAAATTGAAAAACACAAAGAAATGGAAAGATATTTCATGTTCATGGATTGGAAGAATTAACATAGTTAAAATGGCCGTATTACCCAAAGCAATATACAGATTTAACATAATCCCAATGGCATTTTAAAAAGAAATAGAACAACAGCAAAAAAAATCATCAGATTTATATGCAACCACAAAAGACCCTGACTAGCTAAAGCAATTCTGAGAAGGGGGAAAAAAAAAAAAAGAACAAGGCCAAAGGTATCAAACTCCCTGCATTCAAATTATACCACAAAGCAACAATAATCAAAACAGCATGGTACTGGCAGAAAAACAGACACAGACCAATGGAACAGAATTGATAACCCAGAAATAAACCCACATATATTTGAGTAAATAATTTTTAAAAAATTTTATTGGGGAATATTGGGGAACAGTGTATTTCTCCAGGGTCCATCAGCCCCAAGTTGCCGTCCCTCAATCGAGCTGTGGAGGGCGCAGCTCAGCTCCAAGTCCAGTCGCCATCCTCAACCTTTAGTTGCAGGGGTTGCAGCCGACCACCTCATATGGGAACTGAACTGGCAACCTTGCTGTCGAGAGCTTGCACTCTAACCAACGGAGCCATCCGGCCATCCCTCCAGAAGCTCAGCGACAGCTTAACGTCCCCAATCCAGTCATGGAAGGAGCACCTCACTGGCCCATGCGGGAATTGAACCAGCAACCCTGCTGTTCAGAGCTCACGCTCCAACCAACTGAGCGATCCGGCCGCCCCTGAGTAAATAATTTTTGACAAAGGAGCCAAAAACACACAATGAAGAACAGAATACCTCATCAGTAAATGGTGCTGGGAAAATTGGAAAGCCACGTGCAAAGAATGAAACTAGACTATTATTTCTCACCATACACGAAAATTAACTCAAAATGGATCAAAGACCTAAGTATAAGACCTGGATGAATAAACTGCATATAAGAAAACATAGGTATTAAACTTATGGACCTTGGTCTTACAGTGGATTTTATGAATTTGACCTCAACTGCAAAAGAAGTAAAAGCAAAAATAAGTGCATGGGACTGTATCAAAGTAAAAGCCTCTGCACAGCAAAGGAAACCATCAACAAAATGCAAAGGCAACCAACTGAACAGGAGAAGGTATTTGAAAAGAACATCTGATAAGCGGTTAATATCCAAAATATATAAAGAACTCGTACAACTCAACAACAAAAAAGCAAACAATCCAATTTAAAAATGGGCAGAGTAGCTGAACAACACTTCTCACAGAAAGACAGACAAACAGCCATCAGATCTATGAAAAAATGCTCAACTACACTAGTTATTAGGGAAATGCAAATCAAAATCACAATGAGATACCACCTTACTCCTGTCAGAATGGCTATCATCAACAAGGCAAATAATAACAAGTGTTGCAGAGGCTGTGGAGAAAAAGGAACTCATACACTGCTGGTGGAAATGTAAATTGGTACAGCCACTATGTAAAACAATATGGAGATTCCTCAAAAAACTAAGAATAGAATTATCATATGACCCAGCAACCCCTCTTTTGAGTATCTACCCGAAAAATTTGAAAACATTTATCGATAAAGATATATTGTCATTTTCACATTATTTAAGGTGGCCAAGACATGGAAACAACCAGTGTCCTTCAATAGATAATTGGATAAAGGAGATGTAAGGTATATACACAATGCAATACTATTCTGTTGTAAGAAAAGACAAAATATTGCCATTTGCGACAACATGGATAGATCTTGAGATTATTATGCTAAGTGAAATAAGTCAGAGAGAAAAAGTCAAGAACCATATGACTTCACTCATATCTGGGATAGAAAACTGAAAGCAACAAAGAACAACACAGAGAAACAAACAAAAAACTCATAGACACAGACAACAGTGTGATGGTTACCAGAGTGAAAGGGAAGTAGAAAAGGGTAAAGGGGGTCAAATATATGGTGACTGAAGGAGAATTGACTCTGGGTAGTGAATGCATGATGCAATATACAGATGACGTATTATGGAATTGTACACTTGAAATTATATAATTGTATTAACCAGTGTCACCCCAGTAAATTTAATAAAATTAAGAAAAAAACTTAAATTGGTGAACTTTCAATAAACAGATTATCCCCCATAATGTGGGTAAACCTTGTCTGGTCAGTTGAAGGCCTGATAGAGCAAGTAGACTGGCCAACTGGAGCAGAGGAGTTCTGCAGCAGACGGCCCTCCATCTCCATCGGCACTGCCAGCTCTCTGAGTCTCCACCTGCTGGCCTCTGGACTAGAGCTGCCTCTGAGATTGTCAGTCTGCAGGCTGCAGCCTCAGGACTGGATCTAGTACAGCACGGGTCCTCCGGCATCTTCAGCATGCTAGCCCACTTCGTATGTTTTGGACTTCCCAACCTCCAATATGCATGTGAACCAATTCCTTGCAATAAATCTGTTTACATAGAGATCGGTTGTTTATCTGGAGAACCCCAACTCATGAATGAGCAACTGATGTGTGCATACATATACTTGTACTTGTCTCTCTTGTCTTTAGCTGTGAAATATGTCAGCAATACAGCCCTCAGTTGCTATCACCAGTGTTTTATATTTTGCTCTCACAGTTTCCTAATGTTGGAATTCTGCCTGTTTTGGTGCTTATATCACAGGATTCCACAGATTTTACAATAGTGCAGTGCTCACTTTTATTGGCATGAATCCTTATTTCAGACATTGGTCAGTTTTTTCATTCATCTTTAGTGGTTGACGCAGTCTGTTTTTTTTTCCCCTCTTCCCTGCCTCCCTGCATTCATTCCAGCACTGGCACCTTAATCACAAAACACTCACCCCCGCTTGACCACTCAGTTGGCAACTAACAAGTGTCAGCCTGTGAGGTCCCTGCAATGTCCTCCAGGAAGGGAAGGAGTAAAGTACCAAGCTGGACAGGCTGTCAGACAGGCAGCTGAATTGGTGCCAGAGCACTGTCTGTCCCTGCACACTGTTTCCAACAGCTGTATTTATTCAAAGGCGGAAGGAGCTGGAGCCCAACAGTTGCGCTCTGCAGATACCCAGCTGGAATAGCCCCAGGCACAGGAAAACAAAGAGTACATGAATACAGCCAGGCTGATTCCAGCACAGGAACTTTTTCTAATGTTCCAAAGTTTTTGTACTTAAAATACCTTAAACATCAATGATTTTTAATTTTATAAATTCTGACCATTGCCAATAATAAAGTACTTGTATTAATATCAATTAAATACTGAAAGACACTGTCATTTGCTACAGCATTACATTCACTAATGTGGATTTTAACTATCTCCTCTCTTAAATAATTGTCATTGTGTTTCCTGCCCACTGAAGACACTTTTCCTTAACACATCTCTAGGTTTGCCAAAGTTATCAGATAAAAATACAGAATACTCAGTTAAATTTGAATTTCAGATAAACAACAAATAACTTTTAGTATAAGAATGCTCCATGCAACTGAAATATTATTGTTTATCAGAAATTCAAATTTAACTGGGTGCCCTGTGTTTTATCTGGAGGCTTTACATGTCCCCCAGTTTTGACAACTGATCTCATCTGGGACCTTCAAATAGTAAAACATGACCACCAAAGTGGGCTTTCTACTTCAAATCTGCAATTAGCCTTTTTCCTTGGAACCCTCTATCTCCTATTCATCCAGATCATGGGCAACTCTGTCCTAAGATACGACAGCCAGGAAACTGTTGGTGGTTGCACTTGGAACTGAATGCAACACTACTTGAGATGTGGCCTGAGTGAAACAGAGTAGCTAGCACATCCCTCACTGTGGACTGTACTTCTGCTAAAAAGGTCTCATGGAACATCAGCATATTGGTCTGCTTCATCACACAGATAACTACTACTGATCTTCATCTATTAATTTTGTCTTTTTCATATGTTCAGATGAATGATATTTTACTCCTGGTTTTCTTTTCAAGCTTTACATCATTCTAGTTTAAAAGATCACAGCAACAAACTTTTCTTGTCCTTTTCATTTCTGAGCTCCCCAGAGAGCTAGCCCCATTGCTGGGTATTCCCCTTCTTTACTCCTAATTAGACTTATTTGAGATTATGTTATCAGAATGTCATGTTATCTCTGAATATTTTTCTCTAAAAATTAAAAAAATTTAATTCTGCAAAGTATACGTTAACCTATGCCCATGTATTAGATGCCTTACATATATTATCTCTTTTACTTCTCACATAACCATGAAAGGCAAGTTTTATTACTTCTGGTTTACAGATGAGGGAAAGATTCAGCAGAATCGAGTTGTTAAGTCCTAGAATCGTCCCCCCTCAGACAGACAGAGGACACACACGATAATGCAAGTCACACAGCGAGGTTTATTTCCAGCTAGCTGGGGTCCCAGTCTCTGCCCGACGCAGCGGGTTTTAACAAGGACCCCCAGCCCTTAAAGCCAAGGGTTTTTATAGCATTTCTAAGGCACTCAGTAATTTTCCATAGTCTTAGGGAGTACAAGATAAACTATAATTCTCACATAGCTAAGGCATTTAGTAATTTTTCATAGTCTTAGGGAGTACAAGTTGAGCTATGCTTCAAAGAGATAAGCTACAAAAGCCTCCATAGCTTCAGAGAGCAGGAGATAAGCTACCAGACTTCTGGTCTCTATGCCCACATCCTGGAATTAACAATTAGGCCATTAGGTTATTTTAAGCTCAGGGCTGTTAACCCTACCTTGACCTTAAAGTAGCAGTTCTAGCAGAGTGACTCATCCAGGTCCAGACCTGCAGAAGAAGTTGATGTGCTAGAAACGGAAGCGGCAAGGAAAGACATCTGCCGAGCCCAGACAGATGGACAAAAGCCTACCTTCAGAAACAGCAGTGAGGGTGCCGGAGAGAAGGGGTCTCGAGCAGTTCCAGGGCCCTCAAGGACAGGGGTAGCATCTTGAACTCATAGCAGCAACTGCCAAACTGCTCACCAGGGCTCATCTTCAGACAGCCTTTAAACCCGTCTCGGGCATTGTGAGACAAAATAAGAGCTTTTAGGACCCAAGCATAGATGAGACTAACCTGGGCTATGGTGGCCAAATATCTGAAATTTCAAAAAATAAAACATTGTTTAAGTAAAATAGTAAATAAAACTTAAATTTTAAAAGAAGATATAAATTGCACTACATGCCTGAAAAAGTTTAATTCTATTTCTTTTCATATACTGCCTCAAATTATGTTATGGAATTGTAGTGTGGAAGAGGATTTTAGAAATCACCTAGTTCTTCATTTATAGAACACGGAAATCCAGAGTGGTCCTATGACTTACTCAAAATCACACTAGTGATTTTGCAAAAAGCCCAGAGCCTACAGTCTCCAGTTCAATCTGTTTTAATGAGACTACACTGATATAGTTGTTTGAAACTCTAAGTAGATAACTAATATTTAATTCTTATTTATTCTACTGACAGGTAAAGTATTTCTATCATCTGTCTCTATCCATCTATTTATCATCTATCATCTATCTATTGATCGATCTATCGATCTATCTATCATCTATTATCTGTCTAGAAGTATCATCATCAACTTTCTACTAAGCAATTGTCTTCTTATGTCTACTTGTCAGATAGATGGGTCTTTGCAAATAAGCAACAGGCCATCTAGTGGTAGGTAAGCTGAATTGCTGTCAGAAGTCCCACAGAGAATAAAACAGCTAAATCCAAGGAGTCCAAAGGTCTCAGACACATAGGATATTGCTCTCATTCTATACAAAAACCTGTATGTGGCTTATTCTTTTTCATTTTTAATTACAACATTTAAAAATCAGCTCAGTTTTCCAAACCAGAGAATAAGCCAATAAAAAAAAGGATGTTTTAAAAGGCTGAGAAGTTAACCAACTGCATTATAAAATCCCAGAACAACATTCTACCCAGCTTTCTTTTAGTACCGTGTACCCCGAAAATGAAACCGGGTCTTATATTAATTTTGCTCCAAAAGACGCATTAAGGCTTATGTTCAGGCTTATGTCATTCTGAAAAATCATGCTGGGCCTTATTTTCCGGTTAGGTCTTATTTTCGGGGAAACATGGTATATAAAAATGTTTAGGAACAGAGTGACACTTCCTAAGATACTGTTCTGAAAGTGTACTGAGAACCTCTCAGAGTGTCCAGACATTGGCAGCTTGATAAATTCTATTATTAGTTCTCTTGCAGGGAATACAAATATGGTTTTACTCAAGATTATTCAAGGGGAAACTTATTCCAGGGGCTAACCTTAACATTTATGGTATTTGAAATTAACAACACTAGCTTTCTTTGTTTAGTATTTTCCAGTATATATTTTACCATCTCTTTCCTTTCAGCCTTTCTGCATTTTGGTGCTTACATGCTCTCATGAGGTAAAACTAGATTAAACAAATCCAATCTGAAAAATAAAATTAAAATTTTATTATTATAAAAATACAGTTACAGTTTTGTGATTATTATTATATATTTGGACTTATTTCATTTATTATTCTACATGCTTTTTAAAAATTTTATTGGGGTGATGATAGTAAAGTTACATAGGTTTCAAGTGTATAATTCTGTAATACATCATCTATATATCACATTGTCAGAGTCAGTTCTCCTTCCATCACCATATATTTGATCCTATTTACCCTCATCCACCACCCCGTCCTCCCTTACCCTCTGGTAACCACTAAACTATTATCTGTGTCTATGAGTTTTTGTTTCTTTCCTTGTCTTGTTCTTTTGTTGCTTTCAGTTTTATATTCCACATATCAGTGAAATCATATGGTTCTTGACGTTTTCTGATTTATTTCACTTAGCATAATAATCTCAAGATCTATCTATGTTGTCGCAAAAGGCACTATTTCATCTTTTCTTATGGCTGAGTAATATTCCATTGTGTATATATACCACAACTTCTCTATCCAATCATCTATCGAAGGACACTTTGGTTGTTTCCATATCTTGGCCACTGTAAATAAAGCTGCAATGAACATCAGAGCACATGTATCTGTACAGATAAATGTTTTCAGATTTTTTGGGTATATACCAAGGAAAGGGATTGCTGGGTCATATGGTAATTCTATTCTTAATTTTTTGAGGAACCTCCACACTGCCTTCCGTAGTGGCTGCACCAATCTGCATTCCCATCAACAGTGTATGAGGGTTTCTTTTTCTCCACAGCCTCTCCAACACTTATTGTTTGTCTTGTTGGTGATAGCCATTCTGACTTGTGTGAAGTGATATCTCATTGTGGTTTTTATTTGCATTTCTCTGATAATTAGTGATGTTGAGCATCTTTTCATGTCTATTTGTCATTTGAATGTCCTCTTTGGAGAAAAGTCTATTCAGGTCCTCTTTTTAATTGGATTGTTTGTTTTTTTGTTGTTGAGTTGTATGAGTTCCTTATATTTTTTGGTTATTAGCCCTTTATTGGAGGCGTTGTTTGAAAATATCTTCTCCCATTTGTTTCGTTGCCTCTTTAGTTAGTCGATGGTTTCTTTTGTTGTGCAGACGTTTCTTAGTTTGATATAATCCCATTCATTTATTTTAGCTTTTATTGCCTTTGTCTTTGAGGTCAAATTCATAAAAATCCTCTTTAAACCCAGGTCCATAAGTTTAGTACTTATGTTTTCTTCTATTACATGGGATATTTGATTAATTTTTCTGTTTTAAGTTTGCTAATTTCCTTTTTATTCCTCTACTAGTTTAGAAATACATTTTTATTATTTTTAGCAATTGTCTTACTTTTAACATCTTTTCTTGACATATCAAAGTTTAATAATACCTCTATCCTCTCAAAAGTATTAGCATAATTTAATTTTTAAAACATACCTCCCATATTTTATGCTAGTTGTCTAGTATTTTATGTACTACTTGCTTTTAAACTTTTCATAGTAAGGTGGCTTTTTTGTTTGTTTGCTGTCTTGTTGTTTTTGCCATTAAATATCATTTACTTTTACCAACATACTTAAAATTTCTTTAGGGAGAATTGCTTCTTGCATCCTAGTTTTTATTCAGAACACTTAATTTTTAAACAAATTTCTTTCAGCAAAGGCCACAGCTTAAAAAGGAACTCAAATATTGTCTGAAAAAGAAAATGCCTTTATTTTACTCTCTCTCTTAACAATCCTTTTAGCTGAGTATAAAAACCAATTTGTTCAACTCATTCCTCCTGAGCCTCTTGAAGGTAACTTTGTATTAGTGCAGTTCTAGTTCTCGATTCTAATAAACAGTCTGTTCTCACTCTGATTACCTTTCTGTAGTAGATGGTCTGTCTTTTCTTCTGAAACCTCTCAGTATTTTCTTGTTATCTTTTATGTTCTGAAGTTTCACAACAATATAACTAGTTGTGGATTTAATTTTATTTTCTTGCTCTGGATTTGTGTGACACTTCAATCTAAAATCAGTTTTCTTTCAATTTTGACAAACTTTCAGACAATATTGCTGTGAATATTGACTCACTTCTAGTCTTTATCTCTTCTAAAACATCTTTCAAACAGATGATGGTTTTCTCATTTTATCTTCCACATTTCTTAATATCGATTCATTTTGATGGTTAATATTTGTGTCAACTTGGCTATGGGAGGGTGCCTGGTTGTGTTTTCAAATACCAGTTTAGATGTTGCTATAAGGTATTTTTTTTTAGATGTGATTATGTGATTAATATTTAAATCAGTAAACTTTGAGTAAAGCTGATTATCCATCATAATACGGTGGGCCTTATGTAATCAGTTCAAGGTCTTAAGTTAAAAAACAGATCCTCTGAGGAGGAAGAGTCTGCCTCGAGACTGCATTCTGATTCAAGACCACATTATTAAATTTTCCCTAGGTTTCCAGCCTGCCAGCCTGCCCTGCAGATTTCAGATTCACTGAATTCACAATTGCATGAGCCAATCCCTTAAAATAAATAAATTTCTCTCTCTCCCCTGCCTCTCTCTCTCTCTGTCTCTCTCTCTCTCTCTCTCTCTCTCTCTCTCTCTCTCTCTGTCTCTCTCTCTCTCTCTCTATAGAACAATATATCCTATTGCTTCTGTTTCTCTAAAGAAGCCTAATGCACTCATATTTTTTTATTCCATCTTTCTGTGCTAACTTTTATGTCTATGGACTGATTTCTTCAGCTCCATCTTCCTCTTTATAACTATAATTTTAGCAGTTCCTAATCTATTGAACTCTTCCATTAAATTATTTTATTTCTTTAATTAATTTTAAAAATGTGGTCCTGTTTTGCAAATCTTCCTGCCTATGGTCATGGTATCTTATCATACATTATAGTTTCTAGTCCTTCTTTTATATTTTTCATTATTCTAAAACACTCATTTTATAATATTTTAGATTGTTATCATATCTATATTTGGGCAGGCTAAGTTTCCGGTGTGCTGTTCCTCCATGGGAGGGGGTTATTTTCTGTGGAAGACTTGTGATTCTTAAGTTGTAAAAATGTATAAAGCAAGGCTGCTTTTCCCAGTCTTAGGAATTTGGACGGTTCTCAGGTAAGGTCTCATTCTTTAGTCCTCTCTGACCATCAGCTCCCGTTACTGTTCTTCATCTCCCTCCCCACCCCCACCCCATATCCCCAGCAGCTTCTTTTGTTACAAGATTTTATAGAGTACTTTCTATTTGATATCACTTGAGTTTGTAATTATACTTTTATTAATATCTCTATTTGACAGAAATTTGTCATTCCCCCATCCTCAATAGACTCTTAGCATCACAAAAACAAGGAATATATAGATCTTTAGTTCAGCATTTTATCCTTAGGACTTGGCAAGGTGCCAAACATGTAGTAGGCATCCAATTAAATTAAATATGCTTGTTGACTGAATGAAGGGGTAAATAAATCCATCCTTTTATTCTGCTAACCATGTGAACTTTCCTCCAGGATGGATTTGATTGAGATACTGAATGGACAAGATTTATTTAAACTGGTGTTTTCTTTTCTCCCACAACTGCTATTGTTGGTGCTGTTATGGCTAAAACATTAAAAAAATATACCTGAAACATCCAAATACAGATATATTATTAATTATGGAGTTTTTCTATGAGTTTTGAAATTTGAACGTGGACTCAACAGCAAACATTGACTTTTATAAATCCACAAAGCATTTGAGTATCTCCAGTAGAATTGCCAACTCTCCTCCACGTGAAGAAATGTTTGACCAGAGTTAATACCATGCAGTGGTTCAAACCAGAATAAGATTTCTAATTCACGGTCTTAGGAGCCTCAGTCTTTATCTAAAGTTGGAAGACTACAGTCCTACACTTTCTTAACGCTCAGGTGAGGTGTTCGGTGCCAGGAAGCTTTTGCATGGATGCATCTGGTTTAATCAATCCACACAGTTTCACGTAGTGGCTTCTGAACAATAAATGAATTTTTTAAATATTCAAAACTTGACATTAAAAATATCCATGTTGGGGGTTCCGGTTGGCTCAGTGGTTGGAGGGCAGTGCTCATACCATCAAGGTTGCCGGTTCAATTCCCACATGGACCAGTGAGAAGCAATGGCTTGAGCTGGGAGCTGAGCCACAGGTGGGCAGCCTGTTGGCTCATTGGTTAGAGCATGGTGCCATAACACCAAGGTCGCCAGTTTAAGTCCCACATAGGATAGTGAACTGTGCTCTCCACAACTAGATTGAAAACAACCACTTGACTTTGAGCTGAGCTGTGCCCCCCACAAGTAGATTGAAAAAAACAATAACTTGACATCCTGGAAAAACACACTGTTCCCAATATTCCCCAATAATAATAACAATAATAATAAAGAAATTCCATCTGGATAGAAGTTTTAAATGTTGAGAAAAAAAAAAACTAAAGAAAAAACAAAAACCCTTGGAAGTATTAAAACAAGGGTATTTAAAAAAATAATAATAACCATGTCTATAGATTTCTGTTACATTGTCTCACTTATTAATTTTTATTTATAACTGGCATAGCTCAGAGCTTAAATGTTTTAATTTACTATAAATACAAAGGACAAGTTTTCATCAGAAGTGTTATTATTGCAAATGTAATGGTTGGTCAATTATAAATGGCCCATAAATCTTTTTTTTATTTTTTATTTTAGCCTTATAAATAGTCATCTGGCATTAAATATTTGTGATCTGGGCCAGTAACCTTTTTCAATCTCACAAGACCTTTTTTAATTAAACTATATTTTTGTCCTATGTCTGTAATCCTCTCACTGACATTTTATGTACAAGACACCTTGCTAAAAAAAGGTCAAGCAGTACAGTTATAAATGGAAAAGAGATTAAAAGAATTCTCAAGCCATGGTGTGACCTAAGAGTGGGTTCAATATGGAGCAGTACTAGTAGACATGCTCCGTAGACAAGGAATCCTCTGGGTAGATTTTAATGATTGGGGCAGCAAAGCAAATGAAATTATTTTTATGGCAGAAATGAAAACTACACATTATTTTTCATAGGCCACAGTAATTATTGTGAAAGACCACCATGAGGCTTTAATAGCCATAAAATGTTCAGGAAAACAGTTGCGAAATACAGTCATGGTGTTTGTGTAATTCTTGCTTACAAAGACACTTTTGTTGCTCCGTAAAGCTTGCGAACGTCAGTCTAGTGTTAAGGTTAATTAACTCTTGAAATACAAGAAACATGTTGAAACTTACATGCATCAATGAAGAGTAAGAAAGGAAAGCAAAAACTGAGTAAGGAAGAGGGAGGGAGTAAATGTCACATTCCTGAAAATTCCATTTTAGTACCTATATATTAAAGAACAGTTATTGTGTTTGGAAGGTAAATACATTCACAGAAGAAGTGACTTAGATTATTTTCACCAGAACATTAAGCAGAAATTGGAAACGGATTTTCCCCTCTAATATTCTCCAGTTGGCACGTTATGACTAAAACTTGCTGAATCCATGCCACAGTGTGATGCATTTAATGGTGTACATGGGTACCACTAAACAATGCATTACTTGTAATGTCTTAAACAACTTAGCAAACCATGGTACTCAAGTGTTGAAATACCACTGTCTGTTTCTCTGAGGTTGCTCAGTTATACCCAAGAGGCTAACCTTCTCTGAAAAGCCTTACTGCTAATTTCTTTCTGTCACATTTATGTAGCCCAGTGATAAAAGGGTACCCTTTCTTTCCTTTGTCATCAGAATGGTGTTATTTAGATGTTAATACTGGAGGCATAGCAGTTGACACAGGAGCTTTAATCATAGGACGTCATGCTTTTAGGGTTTGTAATGTTTGTATTTATAAATGGTCCACTTGGTTGCAAACATCCCTTAAAAAAAAAAAAAAAAAAAAAAAAAAAGACCAAAAAGTAAGATAAAATAAAACAAGAACTTGAACTTGACGTGAGCTAAATCTCTTTTGATGTCTCCCAGGTTTTGGATTTCTGGGCAGAATCTTTGTTGGTGCTAAATCCAAAGGTTATGTTTGCAGTTTGCTTCAGCTATAATAAGATGCTGGCAGTGAGTGATCGGTCAGGTGCCAGCAGGTCAGTCCCTCCTAGAGTAACTGGATGCTGTGTTTGGGAAATGGGAGAGGTGACAGGCTGACATTATGATGCTTGTGACTCAGCCTGTGCCCAAAGCTTCCAATCAGCTATCAACCCAGACAATAAGAACAGTTGTTTCTATACCTAAAAATCTAGAGTGGTTTTGATACAGGATAGTTAGCATGTCCCTAGGTAGACAGGGAGGTCCCTGGTAGAATAAAGAAAAGACAGCCATATCCTAAAACTTCAGGTTTTGAAATCACTCCTTTGCTCCGGGACATAATGTGACAAGGCCTTGAGGTTAATCATAAAATTCATTTTGGCCTGACAAACGGAGCAGATCTGATAGATAAAGAGTAGGTTACTTTGCTAATTCCTTTAGGATGGGCAAGCAGAACAAACCTGGTAGATGAATTTCATTAGAAGGCACCAGTTCCCTACTTCAAACCAGTTCCCTCCTTCAAACAGCTCCCCTTCCCCAAGCAGGCAGGGGAAGTTATAAAAGTAAGAGCTTTTGCCTCAGTCATGGGGCACCCCCCATTCGGCACCCCCTCCCACTCAGGACCTGCAACCTCTTCTCCTGCCTCTAATAAACTATCCTCTTTTTCAAACTTTTTGCCTCTCCCTGGTCAGTGTTTCCATTCTTCGGTCTCATGAGACAGGATCCCGGCCCACACCCAGAAACTGCCGGCAGATCCAACATCACCTATATTAGTTTTGTTGGTACATTTGCTAAGTGGAAAAATACTTTAACTTAGTAAAGCTGGTTACATTTCTAAAATTCAGGCAACTCAATCAAGTTCATTGAGTTGTCCTGGTAATTTTCAACACGTTCTGGTGGAATGCAGCTTTTTTTCCTTCCAAATGACGCTCACCTGGATAGAATTTTAGACGCAGACCAGTCAAAAAGATAGAAAAATTCAGTTAATCAAGTGACTGCTTTTTTGCTTTTTCTAAATCAAAACTTTCGACTAATTTTCTGAACTGACAGAAATTATTATTTTGCCATTGATTATATTGCAAAATATATTGAACTTTTGTCTGAAATCAGGCAAATTGAGTCAAGCCAGGCAAGACAAATTGGGTATTTGATAAATAATATTTTTCAGCTTACTTTCTTAACACATTAACCTGTTAAATAGTCAAAACAAACTTACTCGGGGATAAATTATGAAAAATATTCTGTTGAATTTATTATATACAAAGCACTTCTCAATAAAGTTCAGGATATGATTCAGAGAGGTTATGTAATTTGCCTAGGGTCATAAAAAAAGTAAGTTGGCTTATCTTTAACCACATGATTTCCCATTTTCAACACTCTCTTTCATATGCTAATGGGACTGCACTGTCATTAGGACTAGTGATATTTAAAAAAATTTATGTATGGATTTTCCCATATTTATCATATAGCTTAGGTATAATAGACATGGTTTTAATTTTATTTTCTCTATAGACCAACAAAATAAACAATTGAGAGTATAAAATATTGGCATATGTAAAAATTATATTCAAAGAGTTCTGTTTGAAAAGAAACGCACATGTTTTATTCTATTGCAGCCATATATAAAATAAGCAGAATTTAAAAGTATAAATATGGAATGTATTTTCTATGTTATATTTAAGGTTTCTGTTTTTTTCCTTGTTTCATAAAACCTGTAATTTTCCATGACTCTGCAGATACTAAAAAAAAATATGTTCACAACTAGAAAAAGAATAAAATGTTTGTGATGTGGTAAATACACTAGAAGTTTGCTAGATGGTGCTGCAACATATATTTGTAATGATCAACTAAAAGTGTCCGTTTGAGTAGGACATTTTCTTACAATTAGAAATAATCAGACCTGATAAGTCCAATACCCATCTTGTAACCTACATAATCTTTACATTACTGATTATATTCCCCACACTGTATTTCATATCCCTGTGTCTATATTGTGATTGTCAATTTGTACTAGATTTATCAGGGGGATCACTTCATAGACTGTGTAGATGCCTGACCACTGTGCTGCACACCTAAAGCTGAAGTTGACTACTATTGAATATCAACTATAATTAAATATATATATATATATATATATATATATATATATATATATATATATGTAATTATACATATATATGCATATATAGCCATAGGATGTGGAGTACAGCGTAGGGAATATAGTCAATAGTATTGTAAGTTATATACGATGTCAGAGGGGTAGTAGATTGGTGAGGGGGGTTATCAGTTTGTGAGGGGTATAAATGTCTAACTATTATATTGCTTTATACACCTGAAACTAATTTATCAGGGGGATCACTTCATAGATTGTGTAGATGCCTGACCACTGTGCTGCACACCTGAAGCTGAAGTAGAATAACATTGAATGTGAGATATATATATATATACATATACATATATATATTTATAGAGATATCTATATATAGATATATATAGAGATATATGTATCTATAAATATATATGTATGTGTATATATATATATATATATATATATATATATATATATACACACATATATAGTCATGAGATGTAAAGTACAGCATAGGGAATATAGTCAATGGTATTGTAACAGTTATATACGATGTCAGATGGGTAGTAGCTTGGGGTGGGGTTTATCTCTTTGTGAGGGGTGTAAATGTCTAACTATTATGTAGCTTTGTACACCTGAAACTAATTTTAAAAAAGAAGTAATGAGACCTATATTGATATTTGGAGTTTTCTCATTATGATATATACATTATTTCTTCAGAAACAAAATTATGCTACCTCTTCAGCCCCCTAACTACATTTTAACTTCCAATTTTATTGAATTTGGGCTATATTTAACAAATTAGCTTTTTATACTTATAGAATATTTACACATATAGATTAAGCTCAGAAGCCACTGAACAATAGCAAAGTTAATCTGCAATATTATGCTTCTTGGAATACAGATAATTTTTTCAGTCATCTTAGCAATAGCTGAATATACTTCAAATAAAGTGATTTGATTTTAAGTGTGCTAATTCAGAACAAAGTAAAGTAGTTTAGGAGTGCTCACTACTCTGAAGTATAAAATTATTATACATAATCATTTTCTCTTCAAATATACATGTAAATTAAATAAATTAAAAACAATACAAGAACTATTTCATTTTTTTAGAGCAAAAAACCATTTTTATCAAAGAGGTATTACTTGTACTACAGCCATTAACCTTAATCATGTGTTTGTACTGTCCAGCATACGGTCTAGATCGGGGTGTCCAAACTGCGGCCCGCTGGCCAACTGCGGTCCACAATCCATTTATAATTGGCCTGCTGCACTTTCCAAAAATATATTTAGTTTACTTAAATAAACCAGGTGAGGCAATACATACTTCACCTTGAGTGAGTGGCCCGGTTGTTTGTATATTTTATCGCATATGGCCCTTGGTAAAAAACGTTGAAAAACGTTTGGACACCCCTGGTCTAGACAATGCCCTGCAAAACTAAATTATAATTATAGTGAAATACTAGCCAAATACAAAGAGGGAAATGGGTGACAATGTAAGTTAGCATTAGATAACCTGCATTCTCTGCAGATATCATAATTATAACATCTTTAGGATTCAAAAGCACTTGGGATCTACATGACCTTAAGAACAAAGAAACGAGAGAGAGTTCTGGTCAAGATGGAGCAGTAAGTAAACACTATGCTCACCTTTTCTCATGACTACATCAAAATTACTACAGGACAGCCATTATTGAGACTTGCCTTACGTCTTGCTGAACCAAAGCCCTACAACTAAGGATGCACAGAAGAAACCACCTTGAGACTGGTAGGAGGGGCAGAGACATGGAATGGGCTGGTCCCACAGCCATGTGTAAACATTAAAAATCAGGAGGAATATCTTGGCTGCAGAAGTCCCTCAGAAGGAGTGAGGGGTCCCAGCGCAGGGTTCCAGTGACAGAAAGAGAAGTCCCCACAATTTCTGGTTGTGGAAACCAGTGGAGATTGAGGCTGAGTGAGACTGAGGGTGTTGGAGTCCCAGATGCTCCTCTTAAAGGGATCATGCATGGACTTATTCACTGACAGACTCACTTGCTCTGAGGTCCAGTCACCTGGGAAGCAGCTTGAGAGGCAGCAGGGACACAAGAGGGGAAACAGCATTGTCTGGCTTTAGGACGAGGGCTGGAGGGGTAGTTTTCTCCCAGACAGAAGAGCTGGCAGAAGCCATTGTTTCTTTGTTGAGCCCTCTCCTTTTCAGGCATGCAGACACAGGTAGCTGCCATATCTGAGTCTCCATCAACTTGGCTAACACCATTCATTCACCATGCCCTGGTGATTCTGAGACCACCCCCCCCCACACACACACACACACACCTAACTTTCAGGCACAGCCAGGCAGCTTCCAGTGGCTGTTTCATACAAACTGCCTGGCTTGCTTCATGCTACAGAATTTCCTAGGGTCTCTCAAAGGTTCATAGAACCTAGACAAGCAGCATTTGGCTTGAGAATGTCCCATACCTCTTGCTAAGTGGCCCTAAACCTGTTACTAGTGGCAAGCAGCCTTGGTTTGCAACTGGGCCTCTTGAGGCACTTCCAAGTATGGCATGGGTGGCAGCCATCTGTGGATTGCTTTGTGGCTCTTGCCAGGTGGCTCAGAGTGGGACACAGGCTGTGACTGAACTTGACCTACAGTGGGTCCCCTCTCATGTGGCCACGGGGTTGGTGCACCCAGTGGCCAGCTTCAAAATGAGCTGGAGCATCATCCAGCTGCCTCCAAGGATGACATACCAAAGGGGTGGATTGTGCAGACATCAGAGATCTGCTAAAGCTAATTCTGTTCTGTAGGGTTAATCCCTGCACCACAACTCCCCCACTGTAGTCAGGGCCAGTCCTTACAACCAGTGAGCCGGAGGGTCAATCCCTCCCATCAACGTGCAAATAACAACTAAGGCTCAACTACAAGAGGACGGCACACACAACCCACACAAGGGACACACCTGGAGTGTGTGGCTCAGGTGGCCTGGGAGACTGCACCACTGAGTCCCACAGCATACTTATTACATAAGGCCATTCTACTAAGATCAGGAGACATAACACCCTACCAAATACATAGAAACAAACACAGGGAGGCAGCCAAAATGGGGAGACAAAGAAACATGTGTAAAATAAAAGAACAGAACAAAGCTCCAGAAGAACTAAACAAAATGGAGACAGGCAATCTACTAGACACAGAGTTCTAAATACTGGTTATAAGGATGATGAGTGATCTCAGGGAGATTTTTAACAAAAAGATAGAAACTATGAAAAACAGCCAGTCAGGAAAAAAAAAATCAATATAACAAAAATGAAGAATACATTGCAGGGAATCAACAGTAGATTAGATGAAGCAGAGGACTGAATCAGCGATTTAGAAGATAAGGTAGCAGAAAACACCCAATCAGAAGACAAAAAGAAAAAAGAATCAAAGAAATGAGGAGAGTTTAAAGGGCCTCTGGGACAACATCAAGCATACCAACATTATCATTATAGGGGTACCAGAAGGAGAAGAGACAGAGCAAGGAATTGAAAATGCATTTGAAGAAATAATGATGAAAAACTTCCCTAACCTGGTGAAGGAAATAGACATACAAGCCAATGAAGCACAGAGTCCCAAACAAGATGAAGCAAAGAGGCCCACACTAAGACACATCATAATTAAAATGCCAAAGGTTAAAGACAGAGACAATCTTTAAAACAGCAAGAGAAAAGCAGTTAGTTACCTATAGGGGAGCTCCCATAGTCTATAAACTGATTTCTCAACAGAAATTTTGCAAGCCAGAAAGGATTAGCATGAAATATTCAAAGTGATGAAAAGAAACGACCTACAACCAAGATTACTCTACCCAGAAAAGCTACTTTATCATTTAGATTTGAAGGATAAACAGCTTCCCAGACAAGAAAAAGCTAAAGGAAGTTTATCACCACCAAACTAGTATTACAAGGAATCTTAGCGGGATTTCCTAAAGACAGAAAAACAAAAAAGAAAAAAATATGAATAATTAAATGGCAACAACTATATACCTATCAACAATTACTTTCAATGTAAATGAATTAAAGGCTCCAATCAAAAGATAGGGGACCTGAATGGATAAAAAACCAAAACCCTTACACATGCTGTCTATAAGAGACTCACTTCAGATCGAAAGACACATACAGACTAAAAGTATAGGGATGGAAAAGATATTTAATGAAAATGGAAACAAATAAACAAAAACCTGGGGTAGCAATTCTTATACCAGACAAAATAGACTTTAAAACAAAGACTATAAGAAGAGACAAAGAAAGACCCAGTAATCCCACTTCTGGGTATTTATCTGAAGAAACTCAAAACACTGCTTTGAGGGGCTGTGTGCATTCGTATGTTCATTTGCAGCACTGCTTACAATGGCCAAGACATGAAGGCAACCTGGGTGTCCCTGATGGCTGAATGGGTGAAGAAGAGGTGGTGTATATATACAATGGACTATTACTCAGCCATAAAAAAGAATGAAATCTTGCCATCTGTGACAACATGGATGGACCTAGAGGGTACTATGCTGAGTGTAAGCAAGTCAGACAGTGAAAGACAAATGTCGTAAGATTTCACTTATAAGTGGAATCTAAAGAACAAAATAAACAAACAAATGAAACAATCAAACTCAGATACAGAGCACATTTTGATGGTTGTCAGCTAAAGGGGGGTTGGGGGACACGGTGAAAAATGTGAAGGCATTAAGAAGTACAAATTGGTAGTTGCAAAATAGTCATGGGAATGTAAAGCATAGGGAATATAATCAATAATATGGTAATAACTATGCATTGTGCCAGATGGGTACTGTTGAATAACTATGGTGTACACCTGAAACTAATATAATATTGTATGTTAGCTATGTTTTAATAAAAATTGCTTTAAAAATAAAATAAAATGATAAATCAAAAACAAAAAAAAACAAAAAGATGAAAACAATCTTTCCTAAGACTGAGGCTCTCAGGATCAACACCTAAAAAAGATTCTCAAACCAGGTGCAATAAAAAAAACTACCAGATATGCCAGGAGATTAAACAGAACATTAACTAAATTTTAATAAATGTCTACCTTAAAAAAATTGTAGTCTCCTGTCTACCATACCTCATTTCATAAAAATATATTCATAATGCAAAATTATTAAACAATATGTTGAATTAATAAGCAAGGTATTGTTTTGTAGTCGAACAAATTGGGGATGACATCACACAGGTAAATACTAAGATCATTTTTGTAGAATTCCAAAAACTTCAAACCCTTGCTGAGTATGAGACAGAAATTTTCATAGGTGAAGGAATTTAAATTGCTATTCCAGGATTTTTTATGGCAAAATAATTATCATATTAAATTTTTTTACTGAGGATAATTAGAGAAGCCACATAATTTTTAAAGTCTGTTCAAAGTTACTGGAAAGTTCACAAGTCTGCAACAAGGGATTTGAGGGGCAGATTTCTGGGGAACATGAAGGCAGAAAAGTGAGGCTAACATTTGGGTTTTCTTTTTCCTTCATGATGATTTGCCACTTCCTAAGTAGCTGAGCAGCTGAGCAAAGCTTACAGAAGACTCACAGTTATCAAGAGACAAAAGCTGAAATATAGATACTGGGAAGAGAGTGGGGTCCTGTAATCAGTACAGGATTTTACTTGACATTCTTGAACAGTTATCTGACTAGTGGAACCTACTATCAAAAATAGCCTCCAAAAATTAAAGTGTAATAAAGACATGGCTAGAAATAAACCTGAAGAATTATCACCAGCAAACCAGCACTAAAGAAAATACTGAAGAAATTGTGTGAGGTGAGGGGGCAGAAAATTAAAAATCATAAATGGAAACAAGTAAATTCAGTAAAGAATGAAGAACAAGGGAAAGTATAAGAATTTGGTTAAATGAAAATGAATATTTAATATAGAAAATAATTTCAATATCTATGGGATTTTAAATACATGCATGAATATAATTCATAGAGTGGAAACTATGCATTTGTCAAATCTCATAGAACCTTACAGCACAAAGGGCAAGACTAATGAATTAAGTTTTGAATATCAATTAGGATATTGTGGGTTTCAAGATGGAATGCAGACCGTGACAAAATAATCTGTGTTACAATATATGACCTAACTTCATTGAAGAGACTGGGAGAAAATTTTATCTAACTAATTTAGGCAATGAGTAGAGACTTTAAGACTAAGGACAAAAGGAACCATACATAAACACTGTAGTCTAGTTAATAAAGTTGTTTCCCATAAGAATACAGGTTAGCAATTCTGATACCGCTGTATACGTACGTATACTGGGATTGAGCCAACAAGCAAATAGATGTTGGATAGTGGGAGCCAGGGTTCTTACTATTGGTGTGAGAGTTTACAGATAAATAAAAGTGGAAAGCTAGAATGAACGATGTGGTTCTGAATGAGAGTCAGAAAATTAAGTGTGAACTCATGTTCACCTTAATATAGATACAGATGGATAAATATAGAAATGATTATAAACATGCACAAGTAAGTACAACACATGTATTTCTAGCTCTGTCTGATGAAAGAGCCAGTAGCAATAAGCATCCTCACAACCCAGCTCTTGGTTCCTAATACCATTTTCCAACAAAAGGAAGTAGAAGTCCTTGAAGAAATGGCTGTTTTTAGGCTCGGGCATAGAATATCCAAGGAGATTCTGGATCATTTTGTATTGCCAGAAATTAGGAATTGTTCACAAATAACAAAACAATGAGGGTATGTCAAGGACACAGGAACCAACTGAAAGATTTCCCAATGGTCAAAATTGCAACAATTTAACAACAGTACAATGCAATGTTGGGTTATAATCAAAAGTATAAAATCAATATAAATGGGGCCGGCCCGGTGGCTCAGGCAGTTGGAGCTTCCTGTTCCTAACTCCGAAGGCTGCCAGTTCGATTCCCACATGGGCCAGTGGGCTCTCAACCACAAGGTTGCCGGTTCAACTCCTTGAGTCCCACAAGGGACGGTGGGCAGTGCCCCCTGCAACTAAGATTGAACACGGCACCTTGAGCTGAACTGCCGCTGAGCTCCTCTCAACCAGAGTGTGCCAGTTTGACTCCCGCAAGGGACAGTGGGCTGCGTCCCCTGCAACTAACAACGGCAACTGGACCTGGAGCTGAGCTGCACCCTCCACAACTAAGACTGAAAGAACAACAATTTGACTTGGAAAAAGTCCTGGAAGTACACACTGTTCCCCAATAAAGTCCTGTTCCCCTTCCCCAATACAATCTTTAAAAATAAATAAATAAACAAATACAAATGAGTTCATACTTAAGTAAATAAATTATTGGAAAATAATTAAAAGGGAAATAATAACAAGTTTCCCATACAGAAGAATTATAAATAATTTACATAGATTCTCTGTCCTCCAGGAGGTAGAGCATGACCACCTGCTCCTTAAGCGTGGACTCTGTATAGTGACTTCCTTCTAAAAATTATAGTATAAAAAAACAAACAAAACACACACACATACACACACACACACACACACACACACACACACACACACACACAGAGTAACTTTACACTGGAGAAATGTGGCAAATATTTTTAGCAAGGTGATCACAATTTACATTATTAGTGATAAATCATACCCTTGATGTGTTGATGGGAATGGCATTTTACCTCTGTATTCTTCCTCCCCAAACTCACAACCTCTGTTTAACCATGAGAAAAACATCATATCCAAATTGAAAAACTAAACAAAACCCAAATTGAAAAACATTATACAAAACATTACTCAAAATCCTCAAGGTCATCAAAAACCAAGAAAGTCTGAAAGACTGTCACAGTTTAGAGGAATCAAAAGAGGTTTGACAAGTAAATATGATGTGGATCCTGGAATAGAAAGAGAACATCAGGTAAAAACTAGAAAAATCTGAATAAAGATTGGACTTAATAATAGTGTATCAATATTGTTTCACTAATTATGACAAAGTAGCAAAATAATGTAAGATGGCAACAAAAGGAGAAATGGGAAATTGAATATATGGGAATGCTAATATTCTTGCAAGGTTTGTGTCAATCTAAAACTATTCTAAAATGAAAGTTTTTTAAAATGTTAAAAATATATAAAATACTGGGAAATAGCCCAAGATGGTGAGAAGGTGGGTAAATGCAATTAAAGATTTCTAAGTCTTCATCTTCTCTAAAAAATGGTAAATGTATAAATTTATATTAGACATTTAAAATTCAAAAGTGCATTTGTAATCTCTTGGTTAACCACTAAAAGAGTAAAAGACTGTATAAGTAACACACTATTGTAGGAGAAAAAAAATTAGAATTGATTAATCCAAAAGAAGATAAAACTACAGATTAAAGAACATAAAACAGTTCATAAGAGTAGTAAACAGTTTGAAAACTTGTAGCTTGAAACCCAAATGCATTAGTAATTACATTTAACCAAATAAAGTCGCAGGTAATCTATTTGTGCGTAAAGATGGCAATTGTATATGATTCAACTTAATACCTTAAAAATTAAAATAAGTACTCCAATTAAAAGGTGAAGATTGTCATTTTGCATGAAAATGTGAAAGTATGCTGCTTACGAGAGACACACCCTAAACATAAGAATACAGAAAGGTTTAAAGCAACAGGGTTGGGAAAGCTGTGCTATATAAACACCAAACCTAAGATAGTTGGTACAGCTAGTATATTAATATTGGGGAAAGAAGATTTTAAGCAAGAATAGTTACTAAAAATAAAAAGGGGTATTTTCTAGTGTTATCTTCTACCAGGAAAGGATAACAATTCTAAATTTATATGCACTGAGTAATAGCTTCAAAAATATAAAATAAGAAAATAACAAAAGGAAATTACATACAGTTAAGTTAGGAGAAATTCTACCACCCTCCTGAGTAATTGAAAGAATATGTAGATTAAAAACATGAATAAACATTATAAACAAACTTGACCATAATGAACATATAGAAAACACTGAACAAAACTGCAGATTATTTTCTGAGTGCATATCAATCACTTAATAAAATTTACATTATTTGAAATGTATCCATTTTCAAACTAAGATTGAAATTACATTGAAATAAAGTTGAATATCAATAAAAAAAAAGCAACTAGAAATAAATCCAAATGTTTTAATATTAGGCAATTATCTGGATAATCACTGGATAAAAGAAGAAATAATTTGGAAGTTAGAAAACATTTTGACTGAATGATAATGTAAATATCATCTATCAAAATCTGTGAGTTGCATCTAAAATGATAATTTGAATATGTGGCAATAAATCTGAGACTATTTGCAAATAAAGAACTCCTAAAATAATACAATTTATGAAAATGAACAAGGAAGAAATAGAAAAATCTGAATAGCTTTGTAATTAAGAAAACAAATATGTAATTTCTTTCTTAAACGAAAACATTGGGCTATGCTGGCTACAGCAATAAATATTTCTAACATTTAAGAAGTAACACCAAATTTACAGAACTCTTCCAGAGCATAGAAAGGAAATGCTTCCCAACTTGTGCTATGGCAAATGATTTTAATATGAAAACCTGATAAAAGCATTGCAAAAAATAATTATAAGCTAATCTGTCTCATGAACATAGATTCAAAGATTCTAAAGAAATTATTAGCAAACAAAATCCAGAGTTACATAAAGAAAAACTATATATGACAACCAAATTGGTTCATTTCAGGGATGGGAAATGTTACCTGTATGTCCACAGTTGCATATATACAATTGTGACTGGAGAGTGGGCTGTTCTCCGCGTGGGGTCCAGGTTCTTGGCGTCTCAAGCAAAGAATTGAATGAGGCACAGAAATACAGTGGTGAAAGAGCAGTTTATTTGAAAAGATAGTACACTCCAAAGAAATAGGAGCGACCCGAGCAACAGAGAATGGGTCAAGGGCAAGGCAAGACTCAAGAGGCTCAAAAGGACCCAGACTGGCAAGGACTTGGGAGTTTTTATCTTTTTTCTCTAGAATGGGCTGTTCCTTTCCAGGCGTGGAACCACTTGATTGACACCTGTGATTGACAAGAGGCTATTATCTTTTAAGACTGGTGCATGTTCCTTCCCAGAATTCAGTCAGTTATAATGATATTAATGAACTTCCGGGCATATATATGATATGATGGTATAATGAGGCCCAGGTGAAATGAAGGTCATTGTGGCCTTTACTGCACAGGTGTGAGTGGCCAGTTTAATCTAGTTGGGTATTTTGTACCCATTTGTTCCCCATAGGGGTAGATAATTACAATGAAAAGGGGAAGTTTTGGGCAGAGAAGGGAGGTCTTTGGGGCGTTTGCATTTTGTGGATCATGCAGGAATGCAGAGACCCGATGCCTGTCTCTACCTGCCTGCCTAGTTTTCCCCTTGAGAGACGTGATCCCCATAAAGTCTCTATGGGAAGTTGAGGGACAGATCTTTTCTTCTGTATCTGCTTCCTGCTGCACAGGGGCATAGAGCTGTACCTACCTATTGGGGGATTCATGGAACTTTTGTCCTATCTAATCTCAGATGAGAGGAAGTGGTCCCGAGATCTGCCTAGAAGACCACGCTAGCTTTTTTAGTTGCAAACTCCATGCTTACTGTAAAGTATCTGTTGTGCGGGAGACCCTGCTCGCTGCGCCATTTGTCGTGTGCAGAGGCCTTCTCGCCGCGCCATCTTTCAGGCGGGGCGGCCTGCGGGGTCTCTGCTCCCGCTCCCCACACAAGAACGCAGGATATGGTGAGGCCGAAAAGGAACACCCACGGAGCCATAGGTAGGGGAGTCATACCACTGTGGTCTCACTGGAGGCTGGGCCCACTGGACGCGTGACCTGCCGTCCGCCTTTCCGCCAACCGACCGACCGACGACTCTCCTCCACTCTCTCGACTCTCCTCTTCCTCTCTCTTCGGCTCTCCTCGGCTCTTTGGCAATCCTCGGCAATCCTTCGTAGCCGCAGCAGTTATACCAGCGGCCAATCGGCTAACCGGCCACAGCCGACAGCCATTCACCACCTGAGCCAGCACCCCTTCACGTGAGGCCGAGAGCCTGTAAACTAGTTTCTGGGGCTCTGTCCCCACAGTATCAAAAGGTTTTCCTGGGCATGCCTGCTTTGACCACCTGTGTTTAACATTGTCCCAGAGTTCATATATACACATAGTGGAGAAAGGTAAGATAAAGAAATAAAACATATGGGGGGCCAGCCCGGTGGCTCAGGTGGTTGGAGCTCCATGCTCCTAACTCCAAAGGCTGCCGGTTCGATTCCCACATGGGCCAGTGGGCTCTCAACACAAGGTTGCAGGCTCAATTCCTCGAGTCCCGCAAGGGATGGTGGGCTCTGCCTCCTGCAACTAAGATTGAACACGGCACCTTGAGCTGAGCTGCCGCTGAGCTGCCGCTGAGCTGCCGGATGGCTCATTTGGTTGGAGCACGTCCTCTCAACCACAAGGTTGCTGGTTCAATTCCTCGATGGTGGGCTGTGCCCCCCGCAACTAGCAATGGCAACTGGACCTGGAGCTGAGCTGCACCCTCCACAACTAAGACTGAAAGGACAACAACTTGAAGCTGAACGCCACCCTCCACAACTAAGATAAAGTTCTGTTCCCCTTCCCCAATAAAATCTTTAAATAAATAAAAAAAAGGCTGCATGAAAATGTTAGATGAAAATGACCTGAATTTATAAAAAGAAAGAAGGAAAACATATAAAGATTGGAAAGGAAAAGAAAAAAATCATCTTTAAAAAAAATACTATTAAAATTAGAGAATATAGGCAAGTCACTAGAGTTGACCTCATTATTTGTGAATTCCGTATTTTTTAAAATTCTTCTATGTGTTAAAATTTATTTGTGGCATCAAAATCAATATTCGTAGTGTAATGATGACCTTATATCTTCTATTTTGAGATTTAAACTTCGGGTGTAATTTGATTTGATAGTGTGGTTTGGCTCAGGACTTTTTGAAATTTTTTCTTCCATTTGCTTCTTTCCTCTTCCACCAAAACTTAATGACTCTGTTTACTATGCACACCAGTTTCAATGGTTCTGTTTACTTCAAGCGAGTGTGCTGGCCTGGCCAAAGACTTGGGAGAGGTTTCTGCATCTGTTTGAGATCCACTCCTGTCCCTGAGGCAGACCAGCCTCTGGGAAAGTGCTTTTTCCCTGGAGTTGCCTGATGAGCTTCTCCTTTTGTTCTGCCCCTCTTTGCATGACTATAAAACCTTTAGGTGGTATCAAGAACAGGAAGGCAGTCTTTGTGAAGAGGAGTCTACTGTTTTCCCTTAAGTCTGGCATTTTGGAAACCTGCTTTTCTTTCCACCAACCTCGCCTCTTGAGTTTTGGCTTTTGTGTGGTGAGCAGCCATACCTTTTGCACGGTAACAGTAGCACTTTTATGGTTATTTGTGAGCAAGCACAAAGGAGTAAAAAATTTGAGTTGCCCAAGGCACACGTTCCCAGCTGAGGTTAAACAAGGCTACAGTCTGACTTCTTGTCTCAGCTTTCATTCCAGAAATGAGTGTCCTATTTACTGCTGCTACATTTGGTGCTTTTTTGTTGCAAATTTCTGTTTAAAGTGGCCCTCAAAAAAACAACAACAAAGAAAAACAGAAAAATAAATAAAATGGTCCCCAAGAGTTGAGTTAAAGTGCTGTTTTGTGCTCCTATGCTCAAGAATGCTGTGATAAAAGTGAATTGACATATTAAGATGATTAACCATAGAGCTGGGAGGACTATGGGCAGAGCTAGGCCTCTTGTTAACTCTCTAGTCCTGACTTCCTGTTAAGCTTTGTGGTAACTGCTGGGAGAAGGATATATATATATATATATATATATATATATATATATATAGAGAGAGAGAGAGAGAGAGAGAGAGAGAGAGAGACCATCTTGGGAAGGCTCACTGTCTTCTTTTTGCACACGGGCGGCTGGTTGGAGCCCCAGCAAGAGGTGTGCATTCACACACTGCTGGGGTGGTGTCATTTCTTTTTCTTTTCCCAAATAAAGTGATCTTTTGGTGGATTTTCTGGAGAGTTATTTTGGCCAGTCAACAGCTGTGATGTGTGTTTCAGAGAAAATACATTTGTTAGTTAAGTTCATTCAGGCATGAACTACAATGCTGTTGATTGAATTCCATGTTAATGAATCAACAGTATGTATTAATAAGAAGTCTTTAAGCAGAAATGCACATAAACAACATTATGCCTTGATTGGTTAACAAATATGTGACAAGAAGCTCACAAGAATACATGTAACTGTATTTCCTCTAGGAGCCATGGTCAGTATTCTTGAATTCAGTGTTCACAGTGAATGATGGAACATAGCTACTGTGCATAATGACAATTAATTATATATCTAAGGTCTATATACAAATATTTATATGTTTTTGTATTTGCCAGGAATAAGTAACTTGAAAATGAAGATGTTTAGATATTGTTGTGTCATTGGAATTAACCCCTGGTTGTTCGCAAAAGGTAAAGAGAATTCATAGACTCAGTCTGAAATGAGGAGAGCAAGGAAGTAAGTTTATTCAAGAAGAAGGAAGCTGGACCAGACTTGCTGGGCAGACAACTGCACCTAACTTTAGGTTAGCTTTTTCTTATATAGGAAATTGTAGGTAAATTTCCTTTAATTATGTTAAAATTAAATCTCACATATTACAGTTATAATCTCTTTCTTCTTTCTGAACTCCCAGAAGAAATGGAGAAAGGTGATGCTTATTTACTAAGGTAAGTTTCTTAGCAGAAGTCTGCTTTGAAGGTCTTGCTTTCTTTCACTTGGTCTAAGTCTGTCTTTGTTTTCCTGTTCCCATTTTTACCTCATTAATCAGATTCAGTGCTTAGTGAGTCTCTTTACTCACTGCTCTTCTGAATCGTTATGGGTATTATCCATATAAAGCTGTTGCTTAGTCATTTGGGGGTTTTGGCATCACTCCTGTTTCACTGTTTCAGACAAACTTTATGTTATAGGCTATAGAGTCTACAGTCCCAAATTAGGAACTACATTTTTCAATGACATTCCTCAAGGTACCTGATTGTTATAATGTGATAATGTTAAGTTCTAGATACCAAAAGACTATGCATTCCGGTCATATTCTTGAGACCTCACAGAGGTTTCCATGTGTGAATGTTACAGAAGGAATGGAGTACATAACAAGCCCAACTGTATCCTGTCCCAGATCAGGAAACTGTGGTTTGTCTCCTAAAAGTACAAAGTTATGAACAAACAGCCTAGAACCTTGCCTTGCTGACACAACTCTCTAGGCATTATTTGGTGGTAAGTTATTCATTTCCCCTCATCTGTGCCAAGTGAATGTTTCATTGTGCAGCTGAGCTGACACAACAGATGAAGATGAAAGAGGCAACACTCAGGAGCACAGTTACTGACAAATAATTACAACAAAGGCATTATAATTATTTAATTACAATCTGTGCATGGGGAGAGATTATGAGTCTTCACTTTGCTACCTTATTTAGATGATACTAGTCATTATCCATTTAGCTGGAGTTAGCACCTAAACATCCACGGGTTCCACTTTACCTCTGAAACCTGTGCAGTCAGCAGCCATGGCTGCCTGCTCTGTGCCCCGCTACCAGGGGGCACAGGCACATGTGCTAATAGCTTTACGGGGACACCTGTATGTCTTAAGTACCCATAACCATCGCAGACACCTTCCCTGGGATTCGGGAGGTTTTCTTTTGAAACAGTGCTCAGGACTTTCGGTGGCACTTACTCTTATTAAGAACACACAGAAACCTCTGCCAAAGAATAGAAATCAACAGAATCCACTACTGTCTGAAGCTCTCTTTAAAAAGGTTTCTTTTCTGATGTATTCAAAAAGTCTGGTTTTAAGGAGGACGGTTCATCTATACGGCAGTCCTACACCATCAATCCTGAAGACAGCACTGTAGTAAGACTCCAGGTACCAATATTTCAATCTCCACATAGAAATTAAAGTCCTTCTTCTTCAAGTAATATTTTTTTTTTTAAAAAAGAAAAGGCAACTACATTCTTACTACTGGAGACTGTTGGGACAAAGGAAATAAGGGGCTGTGGGGACAGAGCCAGGAGTGTACTTTCCAGGCTCTCGGCCTCACGTGGAAAGGTACTGGCTCAGGTAGTAAATGGCCATCACCTGTGATTGGAGGCCATCAGCTGTGGCTAGTTGGCCGTCAGCTGTAACCAGTGAGCCACTGGCCACTAACGTAACTGCCATGGCTACGCTAGCAGCACATCGGGCTAGCAAGAAGATGGTGGCTGAGGTAGCAAGAGCGGATTGCAGTTAGCACAGCAGATTGCAGCTAGCAAGTGAGGTTGGTTGGTTGGCGCAGAAGCAGACAGCAGGTTACAGATCGTGTGTCCAGCTTCCTGTGTCTCCAACCCAACCGCCAGCAAGAACATAGTGGTGTGACTCCCTATCTATGGCTCCGTGGGTGTTCCTTTTTGGCCTCACCATATCCTGCGTTCTTATGTGGGGAGCGTGACCAGAGACCCTGCATGACACTTTGGTAAGTCATCTGTCATTTATTTTACTCTGCTGTGGCCCAATTCTGCAGATTCACCTAGTTTCTAAAAATGTAACAAATTACTCTGCTTTTGAAATCAGCTTGAAGTAGGACATCCTGGCAAATCAATAAAGTCCCACAGGCACAGTACCTAAGAAAAATAAGACAACCTGAACTATGGTCAAGTAGAAATTTTGATAAAAATTTAAAATACGATCCTTGGACCTTGGGCTACTTCCTTAAAAGTATGATACACCCAAACTGGTGAGTCATCTCTGGAAACAAATAACAATTTTGAAAAATTATGCAACCTAAAGAAGCTGTGTGAAATAGCCTCTGGTCTTTCAATGCCTTCCCAAAAATATAAATTTCAGGAATGCTAAATGTTCCAGATATGGTGGAACACACAGAAAACCAAATACACAAATACCTTCTGGAGAGAATTCCTTTGTCTAATTTTCTTTCTTGATTCTTCTCCCCACATAGGAGAAATGAGATCTGGACTAAGTAGGAAGGAGACAGACTAGAAAATGTCTGGGATATGTGTGGGGGCAGAGCCCCAGAAAGTAGTTTACAGGCTCTCGGCCTCACGTGGAGGAGTGCTGGCTCGGGTAGTAGATGGCCGTCAGCTGTGGCTGATTGGCCGTCAGCTGTAGCCAGTTAGCCAATTAGCCGCTAATATAACTGCTGCGGCTACGGAGGGAGAGAGGAAAGAGAGGAAAAATGGGGGCTAGCAAGAAGATGGCGGCTGGGTTGGCAAGCGTGGATGGCGGTTTGCGGACAGTGTGGATCCAGCCTCCAATGAGAGTATAGTGCCGCCAGAGAGAATATAGTGGTATGACTCCCCTACCTATGGCTCCGTGGGTGTTCCTTTTTGGCCTCACCATATCCTGCGTTCTTGTGTGGGGAGCAGGAGCAGAGACCCCGCAGGCCGCCCTGCATGACAAATGGCGCAGCGAGCAGGGTATGGTGCCGGCCAAAGCTCTCCAAAGGATGGTGGAGCAGTTTGTGTGTATGAACACTCAGTCTCAGGAAGACCAGGAGGAGCAGCTGCTGGAGAGCTGGACCCCCGTGGAGGGGTGGGAGGACGTGGACGGTTCTCCCACCAGCACAGGAAAAGCCATGCAGCTGCTGGAGAAATGGAGCCCCGTGGAAAGGTGGAAAGATGTGGACGGTTCCCCAACCAGCACAGGCCGGAGAAAGCGAAGGTCGTTGCAGCCCTGTGGGCCGGGGAAGTTCCTGCTCAGGCAGCCTGGATGCAGGACTTATAGTCTCAGGAGGTAACGCTTGTTGAGTCCTCCGTGGGAGATGAGGGTGAGGTCAAGGTCGTCCCTCACCCCCAGGACAGCCCTGGTGAATGACTATGGACTATGGGGAATTGCCTTCCATCCCTAATTTAATGGACCACTTGACTGTTTGTTTGGGAACTGTTGTTAGTGGAACTGGGGGATATTTGCTTTTGTGTCTTGACTGGCTGCCATTGAGAATATGTAAGCACCTTGATTGTGAGTCGCTGTTGTTCCAGCAGGGTACCCTGAGAGGCACAGAGAGAGTGGCAGTGCCCTGAGAGCCCTGGCTGAGTCCAGGAAGTCTGGCTGAGCCCTGAAGATACCCTGGCTGTGCCCAGGAAGTCGGGCTGTTCCCAGAGAGAGTGGCAGTGCCCTGAGAGCCCTGGCTGAGTCCAGGAAGTCTGGCTGAGCCCTGAAGATACCCTGGCTGTGCCCAGGACGTCGGGCTGTTCCCAGAGAGAGTGGCAGTGCCCTGAGAGCCCTGGCTGTAGCTTTACGGGGACACCTGTATGTCTTAAGTACCCATAACCATCGCAGACACCTTCCCTGGGATTCGGGAGGTTTTCTTTTGAAACAGTGCTCAGGACTTTCGGTGGCACTTACTCTTATTAAGAACACACAGAAACCTCTGCCAAAGAATAGAAATCAACAGAATCCACTACTGTCTGAAGCTCTCTTTAAAAAGGTTTCTTTTCTGATGTATTCAAAAAGTCTGGTTTTAAGGAGGACGGTTCATCTATACGGCAGTCCTACACCATCAATCCTGAAGACAGCACTGTAGTAAGACTCCAGGTACCAATATTTCAATCTCCACATAGAAATTAAAGTCCTTCTTCTTCAAGTATTTTTTTTTTTTTTAATAAAGAAAAAGGCAACTACATTCTTACTACTGGAGACTGTTGGGACAAAGGAAATAAGGGGCTGTGGGGACAGAGCCAGGAGTGTACTTTCCAGGCTCTCGGCCTCACGTGGAAAGGTACTGGCTCAGGTAGTAAATGGCCATCACCTGTGATTGGAGGCCATCAGCTGTGGCTAGTTGGCCGTCAGCTGTAACCAGTGAGCCACTGGCCACTAATGTAACTGCCATGGCTACGCTAGCAGCACATCGGGCTAGCAAGAAGATGGTGGCTGAGGTAGCAAGAGCGGATTGCAGTTAGCACAGCAGATTGCAGCTAGCAAGTGAGGTTGGTTGGTTGGCGCAGAAGCAGACAGCAGGTTACAGATCGTGTGTCCAGCTTCCTGTGTCTCCAACCCAACCGCCAGCAAGAACATAGTGGTGTGACTCCCCTATCTATGGCTCCGTGGGTGTTCCTTTTTGGCCTCACCATATCCTGCGTTCTTATGTGGGGAGCGTGACCAGAGACCCTGCATGACACTTTGGTAAGTCATCTGTCATTTATTTTACTCTGCTGTGGCCCAATTCTGCAGATTCACCTAGTTTCTAAAAATGTAACAAATTACTCTGCTTTTGAAATCAGCTTGAAGTAGGACATCCTGGCAAATCAATAAAGTCCCACAGGCACAGTACCTAAGAAAAATAAGACAACCTGAACTATGGTCAAGTAGAAATTTTGATAAAAATTTAAAATACGATCCTTGGACCTTGGGCTACTTCCTTAAAAGTATGATACACCCAAACTGGTGAGTCATCTCTGGAAACAAATAACAATTTTGAAAAATTATGCAACCTAAAGAAGCTGTGTGAAATAACCTCTGGTCTTTCAATGCCTTCCCAAAAATATAAATTTCAGGAATGCTAAATGTTCCAGATATGGTGGAATACACAGAAAACCAAATACACAAATACTTTCTGGAGAGAATTCCTTTGTCTAATTTTCTTTCTTGATTCTTCTCCCCACATAGGAGAAATGAGATCTGGACTAAGTAGGAAGGAGACAGACTAGAAAATGTCTGGGATATGTGTGGGGGCAGAGCCCCAGAAAGTAGTTTACAGGCTCTCGGCCTCACGTGGAGGAGTGCTGGCTCGGGTAGTAGATGGCCGTCAGCTGTGGCTGATTGGCCGTCAGCTGTAGCCAGTTAGCCAATTAGCCGCTAATATAACTGCTGCGGCTACGGAGGAGAGTGGAGGAGAGTGAAAGAGAGTCGTCAGTGGGTTGCAGACAAAACGGACAGCAGGTCGCACGTCCAGTGAACCCAGCCTCCAGTGAGACCGTAGTGGTATGACTCCCCTACCTATGGCTCCGTGGGTGTTCCTTTTTGGCTTCACCATATCCTGCGTTATGTGGGGAGCGGGACCAGAGACCCTGCAGGCTTCCCCGCACGACAAATGGCTCAGCGAGCAGGGTCTCCCGCATGACAAATGGTGCAGCGAGCAGGGTATGGCGCCGGCCAAGGCTCTCCGAGGGATGGTAGAGCAGTTTGTGCGTGTGAAAACGCAGTCTCAGGAAGCCCATGAGGAGCTGCGCCAGAGAGGGGGAGCACAGTCTGCCTGGGTAAGACGTGACCCCTCGGTGAATTGGTGGTCCTCTCGAGCCTCCGGATGGCATGCCGCCCTGTTGGCCATAGCAGGCATTACCGGCTTTTTGGTGGGCTGCTGCTGTAGGCTCCAAGGGCTGTGGACATCTTACATCGAGGCCTCCACCCACTCAGACACCTGGCACGGTGAGCAAGATTCCGACCAGGTAGGAATGGCGCCTGACTCTGGGCAGGAGGATGTGTGGCCCCCACACAGTGTGTGGTGTCCAGTGGCCACTGTTCTCAAGGGTTGAACCCCCAAGGAGGGGTGGGAGGACATGGACGGCTCTCCGGCCAGCGTGGAGAGGGCCCTGCAGGCTCTGGCTGAGCAGTTGCCAGAGGAGGAGAAGGCTACAGCCGGCCGTGTGGGCTGGATGTTCCTCAAGGCCTTGAGTCTCAACACGGAAAATGTGCTTAATGAAGTGGCCCGGGTGCCTGACCAGGTGTCCCGGTTGGAAGCGCTGGAAGCCCGGGTCCGCCTGTTAGAACAGGGGCCCCACAGTGGAGACTCTGAGGCAGAGGCGGAGGAAGCAAGTGGAGACAATGTAGCTCCCAACCCCCAAGCCCGGCCAATCTTGAAGCAAAGGGTAAAACGTGAGCAACCTTTGGGCCCCGGGGGCGTTGCTGCCGGCAACCCAGCTGTGACTGAGTTCACTACCTACACCCCATACAGTCCCACTGAGTTGCAGGAGCTGGGGAGGCGGTACAGACAGCACCCTGGAGAGCCAGTCTCGGCTTGGCTATTACGTTTATGGGATGAGGGAGCAGACAGCGTTCTCTGCTCCCCAGGCGAGATGGAAAAGCTAGCCTTCGTGACAGTGCATCCGTTCCTGCGACAAAGGTTACAAAACTGCCATAGGTTGGCCAACAACCAAGGTAACCATTCTCTAATGGCGTGGCTCATGGCTGTGGTACGCACCGTATGGGAACAGGCTGGCAAGCTGCCAGACACTGTGAGTCCATGGCAGTCATATACGGAACTTACGCAAATAATCCGTGAAATGGGTATGAGACATGCTATTTTTAACCTCAACATGCAGGGCCCAGATGACGAGCTTTTAACTGCCAGCATGAGAGATCTGGTTTTGGACACTGCACCTGCGAGTGCTTTTGGATCCTTGGTTGCTATTCTTACACCGTATGTAGGGCGATGGATCCATGAAGTTACAACTGCCATGGCCACCCTAGGGGATGTTGAAAGCCGGAGGCAAAGGAAGTTAAGACAGGAGGTCCGCACAGTTGAGACCTGGAAGCCCAAACCAAAGGTAAAGGGGCGAGGTCGCGGGCCTCAGAGAGTAACACGCGCACAGATGTGGCGTGATCTCGTGGCAGCAGGGGTCGATAGGAAGAAAATAGACCAGCAACCCAACGCACTCCTGCTTGAACTTTGGAAACAGTTGCGTCCGGAACAACAATTCGGAGAAACATAAAGGAGGAGTCTGGCAAAGCGCGACCCGTGTCCCTCCAGGACTTCATGCAGCCGCTTGAGGCCGACTCCTTGCAGCTTGATTAGGGGTGGGGCCAAGGTACCCGGTCAGAGGGGACGAGCAGGGACCGGATGCCCCACGTGGAACTGTCCATACATTGGTCCCCTTCGAATGTACAGAGGGTTTTGGCTCTAGTTGACACTGGTGCTGACTGCAGTCTCGTTTATGGGAACCCAGAACTGTTCCCCGGACCAGCAGTCTGCATTGATGGCTACGGGGGAAAGACTGTGACTGTGAAAGCCGTTTCCTTACCACTGGGTATAGGAAGGCTCCCTCCTCGTACCTACAAGGTTTATGTCTCCCCCGTTCCGGAGAATATTCTAGGGGTGGACGTGCTACATGGCCTCAGCTTACAGACGTCGGTAGGAGAGTTCCGTCTCCGGATCCGGGTGGTGAAAGCGGTGACACGCGGGCATGCTCACCACCCTCCTCAAGCGTTGCCACAGCCCTGGCGCGTGGTTACAGTGCGACAGTATCGCCTGCCAGGAGGACAGGAGGAGATCGGTCGTACAATATTGGAATTGGAGAAGGCACATATTGTGAGGCCAACGCACAGTCCCTTTAACTCCCCAGTATGGCCTGTCAAGAAGCCAGATGGGACCTGGCGAATGACTGTGGACTATAGGGAGTTAAATAAGGTGACGCCACCCTTGCACGCTGCAGTGCCTTCAATTCATGATTTAATGGATCGTCTGACTGTCCGCCTAGGGACATATCACTATGTAGTGGACTTGGCCAATGCTTTTTTCTCCATTGACATTGCACCCGAGTGTCAAGAGCAGTTTGCTTTTACGTGGGATGGGCGTCAGTGGACTTTTCAAGTCCTTCCGCAAGGATACTTGCACAGCCCCACTATCTGCCACGGGCTTGTGGCCCAGGATTTGGCACAGTGGGATCACCCATCCTCTGTGGCCTTGTTTCATTATGTTGATGACATTCTGTTAACCTCAGATTCTCTTTCTGATTTAGAGCAAGCAGCTCCCTCTCTTCTCCGCCACCTGAAGTCACGCGGCTGGGCGGTGAATGAGGAAAAGGTCCAAGGCCCTGGCTTATCCGTCAAGTTTTTGGGTGTTGTGTGGTCGGGTAAGACAAAGGTTATACCTGAGGCAATCATTGACAAAATACAAGCCTTTCCCCGGCCGAGCAAGGTCTCCCAACTGCAGACGTATTTGGGTCTGCTAGGATATTGGCGGGCGTTTGTACCCCATTTAGCACAAATGGCAAGGACCTTGTACAATATGATAAAAAAGGGGGCCTCATGGGATTGGACTGAGGCTATAGAGCAAGCCTTCGTTGCCACGAAACGGGCAGTGCAGCAGGCACAGGCTCTGCAAGTAGTGGACCCAGGCCGCCCATTTGAACTTGATGTTCACGTAACCCAAGAGGGGTACGGATGGGGCCTCTGGCAATGGCAGGAGCGTCTCCGGTTGCCAGTGGGATTTTGGTCCCAATTATGGAAAGGAGTGGAGGTCCGCTACTCTCTAATAGAGAAACAGCTGGCTGCTGTGTATGCAGCCCTAGTGGCCACAGAAGCCATCACAGGAACGGCACGCGTATTGGTTCGAACAACCTATCCTGTCCAGGGGTGGGTCCGTACGTGGACCCAGGGACCCAAAACGGGGGTGGCACAGACCACCACTCTCGCCAAGTGGGGTGCCTACTTGGAGCAATGTAGCAGCCTTAGTTCAAGCCCTTTGAGCACAGAGCTACAACAGGTCCTGGGGCCTGTGGAGCTTGTAGCCCAGGCTGAGCCAAATGCTCTGCCTAGAGGGGAGGACTTGGAGCCCTTGCCCTACAAAGAAGGACAGTCCCCAGTACCTGAGGATGCCTGGTTTACCGATGGTTCTAGCCGAGGGGCTGCAGCTGTTTGGACGGCTATTGGTGTGCAGCCCCAAACAGACACCATTTGGTTTGATACTGGGATGGGCCAGAGTAGCCAGTGGGCTGAATTACGGGCTGTGTGGATGGTGATCAGCCACGAGCCTGGGCCCCTAGTTATTTGCACTGACAGCTGGGCAGTGTTCCGGGGCCTAACACTGTGGCTGCCTACATGGAAACACCAAAACTGGTTGGTGGGACACCGTCCACTGTGGGGTCAAGCCATGTGGCAGGACCTCTGGGACCTAGGGCAGAAAAAGGAGGTGACCTTAATGCATGTCACAGGTCACTCCCCCTTAGTGTCCCCAGGTAATGATGAAGCAGACGCCCTAGCACGGGTACGATGGTTAGAGCGGGCTCCTGCCACTGATGTGGCCCATTGGCTGCATAGGAAATTACAGCACGCTGGAAGCCGAACCATGTGGCAGGTGAGCAGACGCTGGGGCCTGCCTTTGAAATGGCAGGAGATAGCAGATGCCTGCTATGACTGTGCCGTCTGTGCCCAGGACAGCCCCAAAGGCGGAGGCTCCCCTGGGAGACACAGCAGATTACGCGAGGGAGGGTGCCCCTCACTCGCTGGCAAGTGGATTACATTGGACCCCTGCCTAAGGCCCGCAATGCGATATATGCATTTACAGCAGTGGACACTGCTACGGGGTTGATGTTTGCTTGGCCCTGTCCGGCTGCGGATCAGCGGCATACAGTGGTTGCCCTTACATGACTGTGCGCCCTCTATGGGCGCCCCCAAGTCATTGAAAGTGACAGGGGTACCCATTTTACGGGGCAAGAAGTGCAGCGCTGGGCTGCCAGGATGGACGTGCAATGGTTGTTTCACACCCCGTACAATCCGCAAGCAGCTGGCATGATTGAACGTTATAATGGTCTTTTGAAGCAAGGTCTCCGGGTGTCAAAACACCCTCCCACGATGCGTGACTGGGCCTCGCGTCTATGGGACGTCCTGAGAGTCCTGAATGAGAGACCACGGAAGGGAGGGCCCGCGCCAGTAGAAGCTCTGCTACATCGAACGGCCGCTCCCATTCAATTACAAGTTACCACCAGTGAGACTCTGTTAAAGCCAGGCTACGGCAGAAATGGGAACATTTTGCTGCCAGCACCCACATGCTTGAAAGCAGGGGAACGGCAGCAATGGACTTGGCCCTGGCAGGTCAAAAGCCCCACTGTCGGTGGTTGGGTCTGATAGCCCCATGGGGGGCCGGTTTGACTCATGATTTGCAAGTGACGCCAGGGGTGGTGGCTGAGTGGCCACCTCAAGTGACTGTAGTATACAGAGGTCCCGATACCGGGTGATTTTGCGAGGGAACTATGTGCTCTCACTATGGCCTATTATGGGGTCCCCTGTTCTGTTACATGTTGAAACTATGCAAGGGACCCCAAGCACTGCCATAAAGGTTTGGTACCACAAACCGGGAAAGGTGCCAGTGGCAGCAACCCTCCTTTCCCAGGACAAGAAGCTGGCATGTATCCTCCCAGATGGAAGGGATTTGCCATTGTTGGTTCCTAAGACTACCATTTCTTTTCGTCCGTAGGTGTCAGTAGGCTAATATGGCACAGGGACCCTCGCGGAAGACGCTTGTCACCTAGATTGTGAGGCGAGAACCTGTAGGGGTGGAGTGTGGGGGCAGAGCCCCAGAAAGTAGTTTACAGGCTCTCGGCCTCACGTGGAGGAGTGCTGGCTCGGGTAGTAGATGGCCGTCAGCTGTGGCTGATTGGCCGTCAGCTGTAGCCAGTTAGCCAATTAGCCGCTAATATAACTGCTGCGGCTATGGAGGAAAGAGAGAGAATGGGGGCTAGCAAGAAGATGGCGGCTGGGCTGGCAAGCGTGGATGGCGGTTTGCGGACAGTGTGGATCCAGCCTCCAGTGAGAGTATAGTGCCGCCAGAGAGAATATAGTGGTATGACTCCCCTACCTATGGCTCCGTGGGTGTTCCTTTTTGGCCTCACCATATCCTGCGTTCTTGTGTGGGGAGCGGGAGCAGAGACCCCGCAGGCCCCCCGCATGACAATATGTTTTATCTATATTAGTAATTACTTATTAATATGTAGGTTCGTGTCTTTCCCTGTAAATTACTTCTTATATGAATAGCTGCTTTCCCTGCTGCTCTGCTTAAATAAATACTCTGCTCCGCCAACTGTTCTACTTCCAGGGACCAGCCTAGCTAGTTTCTATCTCAGGGCTTTAGCCCTTGCTCTTTTCTCTACCTGAAATGCTCCCTTTTGAATTTCTAGTTCCTTTTTGTCATTCAGTATTAGTTTAAATATCTCCTCAGAGTGGTCTTTCCTTCCCACCCTGTTTAAAGTAAGCAGCCACCTGTTATTTTCCATCCTAACACCTTTTATATTACCTTCATAGCACTCATCAGTATTTTTTAATTACACAAATAGTCATTTGATTACTCATATATTGACCCTTTCTCTCTGTAGACTATAAGTTCCATGAACAAAGGTGCCAGGTTGGTCTTATCTACTGTTATAATCCCATTGTCAGGCACAGGGCATGAATGAATGAACCCCCAATCAACTTGGAAGTAATAAACAGAAACTTTCATTTGAATAACTTTTCTCCTTCCTTCTTTTATACTCTTTTCTTCTGATCTGGTTGAATTATTGACTAGTGGATGAAGATGATTGACAAGTGTTGTTTAGGCCTTTATGTGTTATCATGTGATTTTTATCTTTACAATGTGCTCTGTTTTCTTTTGATTTTTGGTATTTTTCTCTATTGAATTTCATTCTTTTTATGTTGACCCCTTTTCTACTTCAATAGAAAATCTGAAATCTAGCACACACAAAAATTAAAATGTTATTTTAATTTCCCTTAATTTTTCTTATTTCTTTATTTTATTAGGATCTTGGTCTCTATTAGTTATGGATACTTCCTTCAAAGAACCACCCTCAGCTGATCCATATATATGCATACTTATTATATAAGCAATAAATAAAAAATAATTTTCTAGTAATTAGCCTGTTATTTAGGATTCATTAAAAATTTTTCCTTTGTTAAAGTAGGTATATTTAATTTTGTATAATAAGTAAGCCTTTCTAAATTGGTTTGTTTGCCCATTGTAGAATAACCCTAAAAAGGTTTTAATTAACATGGGTAAATTCAATTATGCATAAGTAAAAAAGTACACAAGCCTTAAACAATAGTTTCGTTTATGCTAAATTGAAGTTATAAGTCATTCCACCTGAAGCACAGTGGTCTCAAGCCTTAAGAACATGCTTAGCTAAATCCTGGCAATTCAACATACCGTTCCTAGGATTGGGATGACTAATGTATTTGCAAGAAGATTGTTCATAGCTCAAAGTCTGCTAAAGTCTTATTTTCCTGTTCATATTATTGTAATTTAATTATGAATATATTAACACTATTCTCTGACATTTACTTTGTTTTACTACTCCTTGCAAGCTATGGCTCATACAGTTGAAACAAAAATGCTGTTTTAGTGTGTCTTACTACTCAGAATTTTTTAAACTACACAGTTGTCATACAATATCACTGTCAGTACTATCTATATCAAAGTCATTTCTATCTTTGTTATAGAACGGGAGTAACTGAGCAAGCTGAGATAGCAACTAACCACGTGTCTTGTGGGTTGGGTACTATCATGTGGCTTTCAAATCTTGTTTGGAGTTTCATGTTTTCCTGGGGCAGATTTGAGAGAAAGAACTATTTATATATAAGAACAAAGACAATTCTAGAGCCCAAAATCAACAGTTTTTCAATTCTCCACTATTTTGAATTTTCTACATAATACCTTCTTAGTCAGAGACATATTTATCTACGATTAAGTGTCTTATTTTGTAATTTTGATCAAAGCATTTAATGAAGACCTCCAAAATCATAGGAAATAATAAAACACATAAACAGTACCAGAAAGTCAAACATCACAATTTTACCCTGCATGGAAGTCTTTCTGCATTCTGTCATCTCTTCACTTCAGGAGATGGTGAGCATCAGGAGAGAAGCAGTTTTTTTCTCATTCATGTTTATATCATTGAAGTCTCTACACAGCATTGGCTCTGATAAGTACTCATCCAGCATTTGTTTAAAAGAATTGAATTAAACTCCTTTGTAAATGACCAACTTTAAAAATCCATAAACTATGAAATAATCTGACATTTTTAAAGTGAAAACTCATTAAAGCCATCGAGACTCTGTAAAACACTGAGGAGACACATGTGGGGACAGAGCCCCAGAGAGCAGTTTCCAGGCTCTCGGCCTCATGTGGAAAGGTGCTGGCTTGGGTAGTAGATGGCCATCAGCTGTGATTGGATGGCCATCAGCTGTGGCTAGTTGGCCGTCAGCTGTAACCAGTGAGCCATTGGCCACTAATATAACAGCCATGGCTATGCTAGCAGCAAAATGGTGACTAGCAAGAAGATGGTGGCTGAGGTAGCAAGCTGTGGAGTGTGGCGGAGTGTGGATTGCGGATTCTGTGGCTCCTGCTTCCTGTGTCTCCAACCCAGCCACCAGTGAGACTATAGTGGTGTGACTCCCCTATCTATGGCTCCATGGGTGTTCCTTTTTGGCCTTGCCATATCCTGCGTTCTTATGTGGGGAGCGGGACCAGAGGTCCCGCATGCCACCCTGTGTGACTCCCTGCATAGTACACATATTCAAATTTTGTGGGGTTTCCAACCTAAACCAATTATTTAATGGGAGCACGCTTTCCTGGACAGACAGCTTCTCCAGAACATGCACCCATCTGGAATCCTATGAGGTTATAGACTCACTATCATGCAAAGAAGTAGCTAAGCCAGAAAGAAAGAGCCCATGTCTTCTTAAAAACCTTTATCACAAATGCAACAGAAATAGTTGTAAAAAATGGAGCTAATTACACAGTGAATCTTCCACAGGTGAGGTGGTGATAGTTTCTGAAATATCACTGTGAAGTTTTGCTTCTCATCCTGAGGTTGACTCTCTTATTAATGTGACTTCACACAGGATGATATTATATCACCTTCTACACGCAATCTGCACACAGTTGTTAAAGACCTTTACATCTAATGTTCACTGACCTCTTGAACATTTTCTATCACTAGTGGTTTCCAATTTTTTCTATATCAAATGGTGACCTTAACATTCTAACTCACCGACATAACTACTAGAATTGAGCCAACATGATAAATGACTATTCGTGCCACCCCTGGTCTTTTATATTTTTATTTTGTAGAGATTCAGTTGATTGTTTGGTCTTTTCAGTTTGACTTTTACTTATCCTTAATAATGATCATTTCATTGTTAATTTGCATCTCCCATAAAAAATACATAATTTAATTAGTGAGTATAATCTCTACTTTAGGGTTTGTTATTACTGATCAACATTGGTTTTTTTTCAAAATTAATTCATGAACAGTATATTCAACTGTTCTGATTCATGATTATCTAAAAATTCAGTACCTTTCACATTTGTAAATTTCACCCTATCCTACCCAGTACTACAGTTCTCACAATTATCTATAATTGTTTTTTAAAAACTTTATGATTTAGGTGACTATAAAAATTTTCTCTAGTCTTGACTCTCACCACAGGTTAGCTTCCACAGTTTATCCCCGTCGATGCTTACCTTCCTGTGATCTGATGCTAAATATGTCTGAACCCAAATTTATTCTCTCCAGGCACTGTTATCCCCAAATCATCTGTTCTCGGTTATCATCAATGGCAGAACTGCCCTTTCTCAGCTTATGACACTAATAAATTGAGACTCATCTCTCAGCTATGTCCATATAAATTACCTATACTACCTGAAGGACTGTTTTTCATTTACCAAGATTTTAGCAACTCTAATTAACATTTAATATTTAGTCTAGATATCCATCAATTGGCTCAACTGGATTTGTAGCTATATGTTTGCCTAAATAAACTTGATATACCTGCAAGATAGTCTGATAAAAGTTTTTTAATGTTAATGAGTATTTATTTAATTGACAATAGTTTTATTATTTAAATACTAAAAGGCTAATTGCTACAGTCAAAAATTAAACTGAGCTATTTCCTGAATTATTAGTGTTTCCATTTAGGTGTCATCCTTAGAACATTTTATAATCTAAAACAATTGTGACTGTTATATGTTCATTAAATTTTTACTGAGTTAAAGCATTTTTTAAGTGTCTAATCCCCAAATAGCTTTAGTTAATGTCACAAATACAGTCCAATACATATTAAGCTATTTTGAAAATAATGGAAACATTTTATTAATAGTTGTTTTCTCTTGTGGGGTTTGGTGAATAGTAATTTAGGGCATGTGAGAGCAAAGCAATTTAACATTTCCCTTGTTAGTTCCTATGACCTACAAGTTTGGAGGTCTCTGCAAAACTCTTGAGTTTAATAGTTCCTAAGACTTTGCCAAAAAGTTCTTTATTTTGCTCTTAGGTTTACCTGTATTTTGTTCATGTATTTACTTTTTATATATTCCTGTCTCCAAGAACAGAAATATATATATATATATATATATATATATATATATATATATATATATAAAATAAAGTTATATATACTGTTATAACATTAAGAATATGTAATTATATGTAATCAACATGTTATTATATTAATAAATTAATATAAATTTTCTTTCCACATAAAGTGTCACCTGGTTACATTTGATTTTGCTCAAAGGCCTGCCCTCTAATTTGATCTTGTGCGACAGATCAATTTGTCTAATGAACTAGATGTATTGCCTTTTATTTTAAATTGTGTGTCCACTGGCTCTGACCCATCCATGTGGTCACCTTTCTCTTTGTGGTCATTCCCAATGTCTTCAATCTCTCTCACTCTTGGCCCTTCAAACAGGCCAAGATAATAACTTTATGTAAGCATATTTTTGAGGAAATCTAGTAAATGTCTACTCTAAATAATTTACAATTTACAAGCAGACAACTTGATTTCCTTTAGGGCTTCTCTGAATCCTTTTATGTTCTGGGATTGTGGGTGGCTGCATATTTTAACAATTCTGAGCTGGAGCCAATGCAAGGCAATTCAGGAACAGATGCTCAGAGCTGTGAGTCAGCCAGCCTGGTTAGTTTATCTCCACCATTACCCATAACTGTGAATTCTGATAATCCCTGAACTGTTCTGGATTTTATTTTTCTTGTTTATAACATGAGTGGTTGGATTAAGTTATATAAAATGTCTTTTAATCTGAAAGCTCTGTGACTGAGACAAAACAGAATTGAGAAAAGGTGGTTTGGCTTCAGTAAATTTTAACTTGCCACTTCGCCTGACACCTCCACAGGTGTCAGGCAAGTTCACGCTGCCCAGGGCCTCCACCTCAGGTAAATTGCCTGCCTGACTCCTGACAAATGTGAGCTGGTGATCTCTGAACCTAGGCAATGTCTGCTCTGTTCTGAAATACCAACCTCCAATAAATTCAACCTGAGATGAAAGCAATACCCAAATATCCAATTTCCTTGTCTTCTAGTGCTTGATCTCCTTCACAAGTTCAGGAAGCTTTCACAATAATACTAATATCTAGTAGTAGAAAAAACTGGCATTCTCATATACCTCAACAAGAGTTTAAGTTAGTATAATCTTTATAAAAAGTAAATTGGTAATGTTGTGGTTGCTCGCTCAGGGGTTGTGAAAGCGTTTATGAGGCACAAAGGAATAGAAGTCAGAAAGTTTACTTAAGAAGAGAAACACTAGTAGAGGAGTTGTCAGGGGCAGAATCTAGGGTTGACAGTTGCGCTGAGATTCCGATTACTGAAGTTTTATATTCTCCAACCAGGATGTAACTTGCTTTGGCCTATAGTGGAACCTTCCACTGTGGTCTGTTTCATCCATTGTGGTGGAGGAAGGTATAGTTACACTTGTTATCACAACCTTTGAAGATGTTGTGTAAATTTCAGTTGGAGCCAAACGGCTGCCCCCTAGGTTCGGTCCTGTTTTCCCATACCTATCTTATCAGGTAGATGATGAAAACTCATATGGTTTCACTGTCTTGCCCAGGACATGAATCATCCATTGTCACTGTCTCCATGCTATGTATGGTCCCTGCCCATTAGTCATTTGGTAGCCTTCTCAGTTATTAGATCAATTGTCCTGGTATCATAGTGCTTGTGTTCAAGTCACCCTTAATTTACTTAATAATGGCCCCAAAGTGCAAGAGTAGTGATGCTGGCAATTCAGATACACCACAGAGAAGCCATAAAGCGCTTCCTGTAAGTGAAGAGGTGAAAGTTCTCAACTTCATAAGGAAAGAAAAAAATCATACTCTGAAGTTGTTAAGATCTACAAGGTCAGACAATTAAGTTTCCTAACTCACCCTAGAAAAAGTGCTACATACCTCATTGCTAAATATCACTACAGTCACCTTGAAGTACTCCCCTTGGGAAGCAATGCACCGATGCCAGCGCCTAGTTCACCCTTCAAAGCAATTTTGGAACTCTTTTTCTGGAATGGCCATCAGAGCTATTGTCATATCATACTTGATGTCCTGAATGTCATCCAAATGTCTTCCTTTCAATATTTCCTTTATCTTCAGGTAAAGAAAGAAGTCATTGGGGGCCAGATCAGGTGAGTAGGGAGGGTGTTCCAATATAGTTATTTGTTTACTGGCTAAAAACTCTCTCACACTGTGCCATGTGAGCTGGTGCATTGTCGTGATGCAAGAGCCATGAATTGGCAAAAAGTTCATGCAGCCTTTTCAGCACTTCCAAATAGTAAACTTGGTCAACTGTCCAGTTCGTACAATTTCATAATGAATAATTCCTCTGATATAAAAAACGGTTAGCAAAATCAGTGCAAGTTCACAAACTTAATTGTCAGACCTCATATGGTAGGAATGATTCTTTTATCTGTAAAACTGAAGAAGAAAAAAGAAACTAGTACTAGTATTGCTTTCACATCTCAAACTGCAAAAGTTATGGGCACTATGCATAATAAGCACTTATTAAGATGGAAAAGGTATTAAATTTGTGGGTGGAGACATGAACAGAGAACATGTTCTGATTGATTGTAAGGTGTAGCACCAAGAGGCATTGATTCTAAGTGAAGACTTCAGCAAGGGATCCCCTGAAACAAGTGACATCAAACCATCTATTGCAAGTAAGTATTATTGTTAATCTCTTATTCTGCCTAACTTATAAATTAAACTTTATCATAGGTATGTGTGTTTAGGAGAAAACACAGTACATGTAGGGTTCAGTACTATCTGTGATTTCAGGCACCCACTGGGATTCTTGGAATATACTCTGGTGGATAAGGGAGGACTACTGTATTACTTTATAATGGGAACAACAGCAGAAACAACAAACAAACATGCAAAATATAAGCAACTCAACAAATAAAGTATCATAAATATCTTTGAAACTCCCTTCTGTTTCTTCCCAAATGATGGCATTTCTTCTTTGCCCTAAGAGGTAACCACCAACTTACTTGGGGTTTACCCCTTAACAAGCTATAGTATTATTCTGCATATTTTTACCTTTATATAAAGGTATAAAACTGTACATATCCTTCTACAATGTGCTTCTTTTACTCATTGTTTTTAAAATCTATTCTTGTTGATTCATTTTAACTGTTATATGGTATTCCATTGTAGAAATATTTTAAATGTATTTGTCCATTTGTCTACATTCCTGTTTATAATCATTTATGTTTCATTTTTTTAAGTTTACAAACAATGCTTTAGGTATCTAAGAGTGAAATTATTAGATCACAAGGTTTGAAGGACTTCAACTTTACTAGCTATTGACAAAATGCTGCCAAATTTATAGGCACTGCTACCACAAAATATGAGAGTTGTTGCTTCAGGTTTTGGCTAGCTCCTGGGGATGAGAGATATTTAATTTCTGTCAATCTCAAGAGTATGCCACAAGTCAGTTAAAATGTACATTTACCTAAATAGTAGTAACTTTGAGAATATTTATACATTTATTAGGCCCTTCAAATTCCTCTTTTGTGAAATTACTGTCATTGCATATTTTTGACTGTTTTGTCTTCTTTTCTTATGAATTATAGTTTAGTATAAATATATTTTCATGTTTGTAGCTTGTGTTTTCACTATCTAGCTGACAAAATTCAAGTCAAATGATGATGTCTTAGTTATAAGAGAAACGGAAAATATGAGTTCTATCTTCTGCTCTAGGGAGGGCCATTAAAGAGAAGCTGGACAGCCACATAAATATGACGAAGGTGCACTATATACATATCCCCCTTCACCGTTTCTAAATAAGTTTCTTCCTTACAAAATCTTACAAATTTCATTTATTGTTCTTCTCTAGCTACTTTTGTAGGAGGCTGGAAATGTTCTGAATAGAAACAATGATAATGGACATCCTTCCTCATTTTGATTTCAAAGTGAATGATTCCAACATTTCACCATTAGGTATAATATGGATTTTTCCTACATAATTTTTGTCTGATTAAGAATTTCCTTTTATTTTTAGTTTGTTAAAATTCTTTTTATATTGAAAAAGGAATATAAATATTATCAAAAATGTTTTGCTCCTCAAACATGCGTGCATGTGTGTATATGTATAAGTACATAGAATACAAGTATATATATTTTGCTGTTGTATTAAGAGATTTGTTTCCATATTCATTGGTAAGATTGCTATGATTTTACTCTCTTGTGTCTTCTCTCTTTCCTTTTGTCACTCTTGCAAGAGATTTGTCAATTCTATAGATCATTTTTTTAAAAACAGATCTTTGTTTCATGGATATTCCCTATTGCTTTGCTATTTTCAATGTTCTTAATTTTTGCTCTTATTTTAATTCTTTTTCATATGTTTGCTTTGGGTACATTTTGCTCTTATTTTTCTAGGTTCTTGAGTTGGAATCTGAGATTAATAATTTGAAACTTTTCCCATTTTTATGTATACATTATTGTTCTCTGGGATTTTTGTTTTCTTTTTCCTGCCTTTCTATGGGTTACTTACTTTATAAAAATTCCATATTGGTTTAATTATAGTATTCTTCAGTGTATTTATTTGTATAATTTCTTTAGTGGTTGTTGTAGATATTATGATAGATGATATATAGATAATATATGTATACTGTATATTATATATAATCACACTACTATTATAATTTTATCAATTTGAGGGAAGTGCAGAAATTTTACCTCCTTTAAATCCCATTACTCCTCCCTTCTTTATAATATAATTGTATTATAAATTGCCTCTATAAACATTTAGAACTGCATCACATAATTTTATAATATTTGCTTCAACAATCAAACAATTTAGAAACCTGAGAGGAAAAGGAATGTATATTGTGTTTATCAATATTTTCTGCTTACTGTGTTTTTCCTTCCTTCCTGATATTCCAAAACTCCTTCTTTTACCATTTATTGTCTGTTTAGAAAATTTCCTTTTGCCATTTCTTTAGAGTAGTCTGCTGGCGACGAATTCTCTTAGTTTACATGAGAATATCTTGATTTTCTCTTCATTCCTGAAGAACACCTTTATTGGGTACAGGATTGTGAATTGATAGTTTATTTTTTATTTTTTGTTCAGCACGGAAAAATGTGCCTCTTCCTTCTGGCCTCCAAGGTGTTTGATGAGAAATCCACTGTCATTAATATTATTTTTCCCCTATATGTAAGGCGTCGTTTCTCTCATTGCTCTCAAGATTTTTGTTACTCTTTATTTTTCAGAATTTGATGACAATGTGTCTTGGTGTGGATTTGAGTGTATTCTTTTTGAGATTTGTTCACCTTCTTGAATCTGTAGTTTTATGTCTCCTGCTAAATTTGAGAAGTTTTCAGCCACTATTTCTTTGAATACTTTTTCAGCTCCTTCATCTCTTATCTTTCCTTCCAGGACTCCAGTGACACAAACGTTAGATCATTTGTTATAGTCACATGGATTTTTGAGGCTCTGTGTTGTTGTTTTTCAGTCTATTTTCTCTGGTTTTCAAATGAGATAATTTCTATTCTAACTTCTAGTTTTCTGATTCTACTTTCTCCTCCATTTTTCTCATGAGTGTAGCGACTGTTTTTATTTCATTTTTGGTTCCAAAATTTCCATTTTCTTTTCTTTTTTTTTACATCTTCTTTATCTGCTGAGATTATTTCATTACTGACATTTTTTTTCTTTTCATTTGTTTCAATTGTGTTATTAATTGCTTTTGGAAACATTTTGCTTTTAAAGCTTTGTCAGATAGATCTAACACCTGTCATGTTGGTATTGGCATATATGGAGTGTCTTTTTTTCATTCAGTTTGAGATCATCCTGGTTCTTCATTTTTAATTGAAACATGAGTATTATCTTATGAGATTCTGGATCTTGTTTAATATTATGTAGGTTCCTGACCATATGAAATTTGTTTTTCTCCTGTTTATCTGTCTAAGGTCAATATAATTATTTGACAGTCAAATAACCTAGAAGGGAAGAAGGGTAAATATCCACCCCTACAACTCATGAAACATTATTTAAGATTTCACCTTTTAAACTTTTTACCTAATATTGTACTTCTTGAAGACATAATATATAGGTAGTCTAGTAAATAACCAAATATTCCTACAATTCAAGTGTAAAGTAACAGGTTGATCATGAAATAGATTTATTCTACAGGATGAAACTCATATTATTCCAGATCCATTAATATACAGTTCTTTGTGCCTCAGATTTACAGTCTTTAAGCAAGAAAGAAAGCTTATTAAAATTAATTTTTCCCTTAGGAGGAGTTATTTTAGATTTTCACACGCATTGCACAAGTGAAATGGCTTTTTAAAACTCATGCTTTTTGTCATCCTAATTGTTTTATACATCTTGGCAAGTTTTTACACAGTGCATAAAACAAAGAGTTCATTAGGAGTCATTGAAAGAAAATATTTTTTGCAAATGCATTAGAGAATTTGCACCTTATTTTATGCCATTTTCAGAAGAGATGTAAATTGTGACTAACCATGAAGCAAACATGGTCACTTAATAATGCAGGAAAGAGCCTCTCAGCAGCAGCATTTTAGAAATGAAAATTTGATAGGATTTGGAAATAGAACCATTATTACCTAATTATAATGTTTACATGGTATATTTATTTGATCTTTTTTAGCCCTTATTAAGTGATATTTTTATATATTCTTAAGTATTAAAGATAAAACTAAGTAGAAGGAAAATGGATCATAAAATCAAAATCAAAGGTTAAAATTGTATTCTTAGTTTATTCCTACCAAATGATTTCTTACAGAAAGAACATAGATGTGGCTGGGCAGGTGGGAAGTTAAGGTAAATTTAGTAGAAGTATGCAGTTTAGGTGTTGAGATGCTGAAGGAAGAAAAAAGACAAGTATGTATTTTAGTATTATCAATGTGTAAGTCATATGAATGAATAAATCTCATTTAATGGTCACGTTATGGAGGATCCAGGAGTAGTGTTATTATTTGATCCTTAAGAACAACAATGGAAAATAATCAAATCCTTGGTATTAAATGAAATGCAAATAGGAAAAGCAAATAAAAAGCATTCTCTAACTCTGTTTCTCCGAACAACCTGTATTTGTTGAGTCACATATGACTGCACCTGTGCTTAGGTCCTAAACAAAGCAGTTGCTAGAACCATATAGTGAAGTTTACACACTGACTGTGTCTATACCACCTCCAGGTTAAGCTAGGCAATAAATTTGATCTGAACATAAGAGAGTCAATAATGAGTTTTTGATCATATGGCGAGGGATCATCTTAACATTAATACCAACCATTGTACGTGAAAAGAATCAAATCATGGAAGTCACCAAGTCTTCACGTACAAACAGTCTCAACCCCTCTTTTTGGGTGAGGCAAATTGTGGGAATATATTTATTTATTTGGTTCTCTATTTATTTTAATTTTTAATTTGAAATAACTTTAAATTTATGCAAGTTTTGCAGTCATGGTACCATATAAACTTCACTCAGCTTCCCCTATTGTTGACATTTTATAAAACCATGTTATAGTTTTCAAAACAAAGAAATTACCAAAAGCAAATAAATTAACTATAGATTTTATTCAGATTTCTCCCATTTTTCTGATATGTTTTTCTGTTGCAGGATCTAGTTCACATTACCATGTTGTATTTAGTCATGATATTGCCTTAGTCTCCTCTAATTTGTGATGGTTTCTCCATCTTTCCTTATCTTTCATGACCTTGACACTTTTGAAGAGAAATTGTCCAGAATTTTATAGACTGCCTCTCAATTTTGGTTTGTCTGGTGTTTTCTCATGATTAGACTGAGGTTATTGGATTTGGAAGAAGAATATCATAAATGCGATATACCCTTCTCATTGCATCATATGAGCTCAACCCAACCTTTTAAAATTTCATTTAACTTGATTTCCATGGCAAACTTATTTTTGTGGTGCAAATCTCTGCGTATGCTTGTTATAGTAACATGCCTGGCATTTCTTATGTAATAAGCATAATTGAAAAAGTTGGAAGAAATCAAGACAATTTTGTAGCCAAACAGAATATTAACAGGGTCTAAGAAATTCTGAAAATTGTTTTCAAGAACACCAGAGTTACTTTATGCTATTTTAATTTGACAGCTCCAACACCTTCACCATGCGGTGCCTTTTCAACTCAGTTAAGAATAAATACCATCAATTTCCACTGTAGTGTGTCTACTATTTGTAAGTTACCCAAGTTCAGTGAGTATTCTCACTATGATAGCCTCTGCTTCAGGAGCAAGGTAATAATTTATTCAATATTTGTTGAAGTTGGACCAATAGATGGTGAGGATAATGTCCAAAGAAAGTTTAATAAAGTAGCTGAAAACCTACTTTATTAAACTTTTTCCTAACAAATCAGCCTTGGTTTTTACAAAATTTGGTTATGCAGGTAGACTTGGGAGCCTGACTGCTTGGGTTCACATTCTTGCCCCTCCCCTTCTAATTGCCAAGCCATTGTCTCTTGCTGTGTAATTTCATCTTCTCCTAAAGTTGTTAAGAAGATTACATTGAGTTAATGAGAGTTAATGCATGTAGAACTCTCAAACAATGGCTGGCACACAGTAAGTACTGAATAAACGTTAGTTACTATCATCATTATTCAAAGCTGTAAGTCATTATCAGTAAATATTCTATGTATCACATTTTAGCACAAATAAGACATAGAACTTTGTAAGGGGAAAGGGACATTATATAAATAAAAGTACTCTTACATAGTTCACCTAGCCTTTATTGTATCATCAATTATATATGTTTCCCTATACTTCAAAATTAATGCTTAGTTCTCTATGTAAGATTGAGCTTATTTTTCAAAATACACCCTTCTTTCAGTTATAATTTATTTTACTGACATTCACATCATGTTTAGTTTTTAGATAGCAGGCCTTTTGTTACCTGAACTTTCCCTACTAATACTGACTTTGGTATTCAAAAGTTGGCTTAGAAATTCCAGACACTTTCAAATTTATTTCTGGTACTGTTACAGAAGAGAAGGAGTTCTTTCACCTGTCACTAGGCAGAGCCAAACACTAAACACCCAGAATTGCAGTGGAAAAAGATTTGCCATTTTATTATGAATGATGCCACCCAGGAGAATAGGAAGCTAATGATCAAAAGCCTGAACTCCCCAAAAGACATCAACACAGGATCTTCCTGGACAAGGGACCCTATGCTTCTGAAAGTGTTCCGTGTTTAAATTCTGGCTGTGTGTGTGTGTGTTGGGGGGTGGAGCGTAGGGGGTGGGGTAAGACTGGTTCTGGGTGCAGTTGGAGATCCAAATTCTCTCCTCCATGCATGCTTCAGGTGCATGACTTGCAGTTTTAGTGTATTAGTGTACTGAAAAACAACTCAGTACCTCATGAAACAGGACAGGACTATTTTGAGCTGGTTCTATGATTACAAATCCCCTTTTTGTTGTTCATTCTTCAATCCTGAGGGAAAGAGGGCAACCAGGTCCAGGTTCAATTAAGATGGAGGATTAGCTTCAAGATGGAGTCAGATTTGTCCATCCATTGTGCCCCTCCTAATTGGCTTTTACAATCTCAAATGCCCACCTCTTCCTCAAATAATCTCTGAGCCTTAGAGGGGGCATTCTGGATATTCAACTTACAGGCACACAGCAATGGTAGAGATAGCAGCAGACCAGGATACTTGTTCCCTAATATGGGACAAAGAAGAAAGAGTAACTTTTGTTACTATGTCCCCCAGGACCCAAACTATGAAGACGATAATTGCAATGATCATCAGGGAGCATGTCGTCTAGCTGCAGTTTGTACTGCTAGTCTCAGGAAAAGGCCCGTTTTAGTTCTCAATGATTCCAAATCAAAAAATGGGAGAAAAGTTGGAAACCTGTATGAAGAGTCATTGGCAGATATTGGAGGAAACTAGAAGAATTCAGATCCAGTCCAGTTTATAAGTAGAAGACAAAACAAAACTCAAAAGACAATGAACAACACTAGATTCTAATATTCACAAAAGTATGTTTCTACTGAAACATAGTATTTCTGTAAGTCACCCCCATTTTAGCCTAACTTATTTGCAAAATTAAGTCGTTTCAATAACTTTGGCTTGATTATTTGTATAAGTCCAGCAATAATAGTAATTAACCATATAGGTGCTTTTAAGTCTGCTTTGCTGGAGTTTTGTCAAAAGCAATCTTCACATTGAACTTTAAAAGGGCTCTCACGGCCAGAAAAGCCAAGGCAGGGATTTGCTATCGAGGATGCCTGCAGTACCTATAGTTTTGGGTGAATTCCTCTCTTCTCAAGGTCCCCAACGTATCCCGAGGTTCATTCCTCCAATTATAACAAGTGCAGTGGCCTTAGCTCTATCAGTTAGCATGTAAGCAGTTTGTGGGTTCTGTGCAAGCGGCGAGTATCAGGCGCACTGTCCCGGGGTGAAGGCGCTGGGGTCATCTGCAATGTGGCCCTTTGTCAGCCCAGGTGCCCGGGCGGCGGGCCGTGGCCTTTAACGGACAGGGCCAGGGGAACCTCCTCCAGTTCCCAAGCCTCAGTAAGGAGCAGGGCCTACACTGCTGCGACAGAGGAGAGACGGGGCTCGGCTCCTCTCCCTTAACCGCCAGATCTGGCATCACCCAGTTCAGCCACTTTGGGAAGCAGAGATAAGCAACTTTCCAACTGCAGAACTTGCCCAAGGCCGCGGACACCCACATCCACATGCGCACTTGACCCAGAGTTGACCACTATATGACCTTCCTGGAATGGTGTAGTGAGCAGCCATCTTGAGCCTACTGAGCATGCGCAAGACCCTGGCATCAGCTGCAGATGCACATGCGCCAAAACCAGGAAGAAAAGCAGGCCTTACCCCAGCTTAGCAAGCTGCCCTCACTCTGCACTATACAATGTCCCGAAAGACTCCTTTCGGGGAGCCAGCCGAGCACTTCTTCCCCTGTGCTGTCTCCTTTGTCCTCGAGCATAAGCCCCAATAAACATTGTCTGAGCTTATAATTTGGCCTCTTGTCCATTTATATTACATAGAGGGCATAAGAACCGAAGGTGAGTAACACTATTATCGGATGAATTCATTTTCCCAAATACTTTGGCAATAACCTTTGCCCACTGGTGCAAAGTACAGGATTGTTAAAGAGCCCACAGCTGGCTGTTAGGAGTATAAACCTAGGGGCTTAAGGAATGGAACTCCTTTGTACCTAACTGCAAATATTTACATGTGCCCGGATGGGCGTTACTAGTATTTTGACGCCCTGCTCCACAGCTCTTGAGCAATAGTTGACCAGTACACAGGTAACATCCTGTTCAGCTAGGATATAATCCAAAGCAATTCAATTACCTAATAAATACAACTTTGGCCAGAGAGTCTAAGGCCTCCTTTTGAGATGCTGTGGCTTGAGCAATCTCAATGGCTATTATTCCTAAAGTTATTGAAAAATTGCTAATCACGTGTTCATGGGCTCCCACTCCCGGCTCCAGAGAGATAAGGTCCTGCCAAACATTGGCCAAAAACTATGTTCCTGATAGCCAGGTAGATAGTCAGAAAATCGGGGAGCTTCTCTTTTGAATTGGTTGAATAAATTTAAAGGAAGATAATTAGATTTTATATATCCAAAGGAGATCGTTTAAAGCAAGTGGAAATTTAGAAATACAAGCAAATAAAGACAAGGATGCATCGAAGTGAGTTGTGCATTACTTATCTTTTGTTAGTTGGCTTCTAAGCAGTAACTTGAGATCTGTTAGAGGATTACATGAGTATTCCAACTGTTTAGGCTTGTCTATGGACAGAACAGGAGCACGCTCCCCTGACTTCTGGAAGCCTTTGGAATGAATTTTCATCATAGTGGAGCAATCCTGGGTGTTCTTAAAAAGAGCTGGAACAATTTAACAAAGGAAAGGGTTATTAAAAGAATCTAATTGGGCCCCACCCAGTTGGGCTCAAGCTGATCATCAGAACATTGCTTTTTTCTTGATTTTAATAATACCCAATCTCTGGGACTCTGGGACTGATATGATAGAGAGGTACATCAGTCAGGCACATCATCCTGCTAGGAACAGACTTATGAATACCTATTAAAGTTAGACCCAAGGACTGCTTATAAATGACAAAAAAACTTAAGATGGCATGGCTATAGACCTGATTATAATGCAAGTGACAAAGAAATTTGCTTCTTTCTGTAACATAAAATTTTAAGAAACCAAATGAAAATACAGTATCAGGACATTGTAGACTCTTGGAGATTATTATCACTGTAACATCATTTAATAATAAGACTATATGCATACGAACACAACATAATTATTTGTTTATTTGACAAAGCTTCCCATGTAATTTTAGCATATTAAATGGGCCTAATTAGTTTAAGTTTTCCCTGCTAAAAAGGACAAAGTTTCTTAAACTATTAGTCTGCTACTGATACTGTGAAAAGTTGTGTGCCTAGAGAGCAAAAATCCTGTATTTCATCAAAATAATATTCTGTGTTTTATGTTGTCTTAATCAGGTCCTTGGTTACTTAAGAAAACTGAATCTCCTCAATAGTAAGGACTAAATTTTTCTAATAATTATATAAACTTCTGTATTTGTGTTTGAAATTTTCTATTGTCACTTTGGGTAAATGAATAATGTAATATTATTTCGTAATGATATATGATCTTTTTGGTTGCATATGTTTGACAACTTTTCCCAGAGTTCAAGGTTTAAAAGGAGACCTACTTAACTTGGAAATCGTTTTGGGCTCTTCCAAGGAGCCCCTGGAATACCTCAAAGATTTGTTCTCTCTCTTCTTATAAAAGAGAAACTTAAAACTAATTAGACCTATTCACTATGCTAAAATTACATGGGAAGCTTTCTCAAATGAAGAAATAATAACTATCATGTATTTGTATGCATATATTCTTATTACTAAAATGGATGTTCTAGAGATTACATAAAAATCTCCAAGAGTCTACAAAGTCATGATACAATATTTTAAATTGTAATTCTAATTGTTATTTAAAAATGTTATATGTTAAATACAATGCAAATGTCTTCATTGTTTACATTATAATCAGATCTATAACTGTGTCATTTTAAGTTTTTTTTGTGTGTCATTTACAATCGTTTTACTCTCATGCTTTGCAAATATATTTCATCTTCAAAAAGATCCATGGAAAGGACTCTCTCTTATTTTAAAATACAAGTTTCTGAGAATAAATTTTCAGATCATACCTTTAAACTGGATGAAGACTTACAGAACTCTAAGGAATATCTGGATTCATAAAATGCTGGCAAATGATCAGTATAAGCAAGAATTGATTATATAGGACTGAATAAACTAAGAATGATCATAATTTTTATAACTTTTTGTTTGAAACATTGCTGATTTTTAATCTTATTGTTTCCCAGATATAAAGAAACTTGTTTTTCTTAGAGTAATTTGGTGAATTATACATTTGTAAGCACTACTGAAACATTTATATTTTTCTCCCTATCTGATCCTTCCAGAACTTGGAGACTCAGAATGAGTATTGTTATTCTCATGGCTATATGGTTGTTTACATAAATTCAATACGAATCTGTTTTCTTTACAACAGGACACAATTGGAAATGGGTTTTTATTACCAAGTCTTTGACTGGAATGTCATATTTAAGAGAGACATGCACAGACTCTGGATGTCACCAGAAAGTTTTAAGGAATTAAGACTGACATTAGAAGCCAATAAAATCCTCTTGGAAAAACAGCCTGGTACCTTGCTTACAAGGTTCACAGCAATCTTTCTGGGTAAGGAACAAAGGTTGTTTTTCTGGGAGATACAAACAAAGAACCTCAAGATATTTTGGGGGACTCAGAACCTGAGGAATTCACCAAAATCTATAGATATTGCAAATAAAGTTTGGTGGCAAGGCTGTGGCCTGAGTCTCAGCCTCAAGAGGGTAATTGAAGTTCAACCTGGAGATGCCTTATGAAATTCTAGCACAGAGATTTAAAAGAGCCTACATTATCAATTGCTATTCTTATTGTATTTATAAAAGCCAAGTTTTTTAAAGCTAGACTTATGCAATTAGTTAGTCTTAATTTGGCTATCCTTGATAAAAATGAGAGTGATTTATTTTTTTTTCAATTACAGTTGACATTAAATATTAGTTTATATTGGTTTCAGGTGTACAGGTGTAGGGGGTGATTTTTAGAGAGAAAAATTGTTTCAATAGAAACTATAATACACAGTTGTGAGCATTAGATTCTAGTTCAGTTAATTGCCTTTAAAATTTTATTTTCATCTCTAAACTGGACTGAATCCTGCATTTTTCTAGTGAAAATATTTGGCTACATCCCTCTGCACTAATATTTCATTTTGTCCCATCTTTTGCCTTGGAATTATTGAGAATCAAAACTGTTTTTTTCTGAGCCGTGCAATTACAAATTGCAGCTAGACGACATGATATACACTTTAGAGAAATCATCACAACAGCTCATGCTTAAACAATCTCAGTGACGCTGTGTAAACCACACTTTGTTTACCTGAGCACCTGATGACATCATCAGAGACATTCTGCATACCAGGAGAATCTGTCAGATTGTCATTGCCTATTTTCATTCCAGCAAAAGTGAAACTATGAGTCGTACTTGTAGAAATCTTGACTGACAGCCTCACAGATTCAGAAACTAGTTTATAATTTGCTCTTATCATTAACATTTGTTTTTCTTTTGTTTCCATAAATCTTATCAAATATCGATGTTATAGAATTTAACCCATATAGTCAGCCGTTTGGACCACTCTGATCAAGCTCTGAGATTCTAACAGACCATCTTAGAGTCCTTGGCATGTGGGTCCTTAGAGAATAAGATTGCTTTAGATTACTTGTTAACTGAACAAGGAAGTGTTTGTACAGTGGCCAACTTATCATATTTTGGGTCCTGAGAGACATAATAACAAAAGTTACTCTTTATGCCTTGGACCATATTAGGATACTGGTGTCTTCTTCTGTTGCTACTTCTACCATTGCCGTGTTCTCTGTTTGTAAATTGAACACCCAGAATGCCCACTCTAAGGCTCAGGGACCATCACAGAAGAGATGGGCATATGAGATTGTAAGAGACAGATAAAGGGCACAGTGGGCAGACAAATCTGAGTCCATCTTAAAAGCTAATCTTCCCTCTTAATTGAGCCTGGACCTGGTAGCCCTATTTCACTCAAGATTGAGGAAGGAACAAAAAAAAGCGAGGAATTATAACAGTGAAGTGCTCAAGCTCTCTGACTCCACCTTGTTCAAGCCTGAGTGGTTCCCATGGCCTACAGACCAGTAGCTTCTGCTTTGTCTTGTGTATAGAGGTGCTAATCATTAGAGAAATTCTGCTGGTGGTTAGAGTTTTACAAAACAGGCCCTCCCATTTCCCTTCCCTTGACATAAAAGAAGCCTGAACGCTGTACTTCCTTAAGATGGATCTTTGGAACTACCAGGGCTCCCATTTTCTTGGTTGGTGGCTTCTTGATCAATAAACCTGTCCTTATTCCAAACTCTGATGTTTCAAGTTTGGGCCTTTTGAAGCTTTGGGCACCTGGACTTGAAATGTAACAGTGTGGGTTAAGCGGTGACTGTGTGCCATGTGGATTCCTCTCCGAAACCAGCAAAGTTCAGGTGACTGAGCCCCATACAGGCTACTACTGTCGGCTGCTTTAGCATGTACAAAGAAAGCCAGGGAGGAGTGTGTAAAGTCCCCAGTCCCCGGGGAATGGCTAGAGGTAGCAAAGTGAGAGCAGTGCCTCTCTTCTGTGGGGTCAGAAGGCTCTTACAAAAGAGTTCACTATAATCACAGGGAAATTCAGTTCATCAAGGTCAAATCAAATAACATCGACAAACAAGATTATCTCACTCACATTCATACATCCCCCCCTCCTCCCCACACACACATACACAATTTTCAGAGTTAATTTGCCAGTTCTAGACCAGTTTAAAACCAATTTCAAGTTAAAAACAAAATTCCATGGCCGGTTCAAACAAACCAAATGATTTCAATCCAGATTACCAAGGTAATTTCTCAAAGCCTGTTCCCTTGTGTAACCAGTGGGAAATTCCCAAACCACCAAAGGAAAGTTTCTTTGGTGTCATCACCCATGGAGTTACTCACCAAGAGCTGTCTTTGAAGCTGCATACCCAAGTGCATTGCAAAATGAAAGCGCTCTAAGTCAGCCATGCCTGTCAGCGGTGAGCACTGCAGGTTTGTCCCTGGAACAGTAAGTCCAGGCAGCTACTTGGACGGGAACTGGAGAGACGGCCACTGGCCAGCAGTCACTGAACCACGGATAGAAAGCCCATTCAGGTTTAAGTCCCATCTGAGTTGTCGTTTTTGTTACAGAACTGAAAGAGTTCATCTACCCAATGTAACGATAACACTATATCTTCTATTTTGTGATTTAAATCTCTAGTATAATTCGATTTAACAGTATAGGTTAGCTTGGGACTTTCTGAAAGTTTTTCTTTTCCTTGTTTTCCTCTCCTTCCACCAAACCTTAATGACTCTTTACTACATTTACTAAGCACACCAGTTTCAACAGTTCTGTTTACTATGCATACCAGTTTCAGACAGAACGCATAGCTGGCTCAATGACTTCAAAGAAAGAAGTTTCTACATCCACATAAGATCCACTCCTATCCCTGAAACAAACCAGCCTCTGGGAAGCAGCTTTTATCAGAACTTGCCTGACCAACTTCTCCTTTCCTTTGTTCTGCTTCTTCTTACTGCCTATAAAACCTTTGGCTGTGCTGGGAGGTGAGGATGGCGTTGGGCAGGGGTCCACCATCCTCCCAGAGTGCCAGCATTCTGAATAAATGGGCTTTTCTTTCCATCAACCTCCTTCTTGAATTTTGGCTTTTGTGTGACAAGCAGCCGGACCTTTAGCCCAGTAACACCCGCACTAGCAGAGCCAAAAACTAAACACTGAGATTTGCAGTGGAGAAATATTGGCTATTTGTTACAAATGGTGCCACCCAAGAGAACAGGAAGCAAATGCTCAAAAGCCTGAACTCCACAATCCAGGGTTTGGGATGGGTTTTTAAGAGTATAGGAGGAACAGGTATGTGGACGTGCTGGCAGGGCAAGTTTTCATCGGAGGAACTTAGAGCTTGGCCATTTACGGTGAGGGCCATCAACACAGGATCTTCCTGGACCAGGGATGTTCTGCTTGTGTTACCTGCTGTCCAGCTGCTGGCCACATGAAAGCCAAAACTTGAGAGACGAGGTTGGTGGGAAGACAAGCAGGTTTATTCAAAATGCCAGCATCTGGGAGGATGGTGGACCCCTGTCCAAAGGCCAGTCACTGCTTTCTTCCTCTTCCCACCCCAACTCCCACCACAGACAAAATGTTTCATAGGCACCGAAGAAGAAGCAGAACAAAGGGAAAGTGGGTGGCGGAGGTGGTCTTGGCCTGGAGTGAACAGAACCATTGAAACTGGTGTGCATAGTAAATGTGTAGTAAACAAAGTCATTAAGGTTTGGCGGGAGGGGAGGGGAGCAAAGCAAAGAAAAAAACTTTCAGAAAGTCCCAAGCTAAATTACACTGTTAAATTGAATTACACTAGTGGTTTAAATCTCCCAATAGAAGACACAGTATCACCCTTACACTTCTGAAAGGATTCCAGTATTCAACTTCAGGTTGTCCTTGTCCTTTGGTTCCAGGTGCAGCTGGAGGTCAAAGTTCTCTCCTTTGCGTGCTTTGGCTGCAAGACTTGAGGTTTAGGTCTGTTGTCTCTGAGAAGCAAATCAGTCTTGAGCTCTCTCTCTCTCTCTCTCTCTCTCTCTCTCTTTCTCCCTCTCCCTGTCTCTCTCTCTCTCTTTCTCTCTCCATCTCCCCCTCACTTTTCCCTTCCCCTTCCTTCTCCCTTCTTCTGTCCCACTCCTTCTCCCTCTCCCTCTCCTCCCCTCCCCCACCTCCTCTAGGCCTGACCTCTTACCTGAGAATATATCACTAATAAACCCTGCTTGCATGTTAATCAGCTTGCTGACTTTGGATTCTTCACTGTGTTGGCAAGAAGAACCAAGACTCCTGTAACAGTACTGCAATTACAGTATACTATAGCAGTTAAAATTCTTTATTTAATACTCTTAAATAGTTTACTTAGTAATTTACTCTGCTAATAAAAATGATAAATCAAAATATTGTAAATAAACTCACTGAGTTTGCAGAATGGAATGTGAAGCACTGTTTAAATAAGTGAATGTTACTGTGTGATCATGTCTTTATGGTCTGATCTTCCTGGTTTTGTTTGTGATGCAAGATGGCCTTCTAGGTAAGATCAACTTCTTGCTTCTCTGAATCAGAGGATCCTAGAAGCTACATGAAATAATTCTACAATAAATGTATTTTCCCATGAAAATTCAGTTTCCCAATCCTCCTTGTGAAGAGGATTGGGAATGATATGTTGTGATATGTTGATATGTTGTAAACACTCTAGATTAAATGAAAGCGTTTCTTCTCATTCATCACATGTAAATTTCATGACTCCCATTGACAACAATTAGAGAAACAAACATAAAGTTGTTCTTTAAACTCTTACAGAAAGTGAGGAAGAGATTTCTCAGAACTCTCTGCCAAAGCCCTCATCAAAACTCACTGGCTCAAATCCAGTCACTGACCAAGGGGATCCATTGCCTGGAGCTGGCATTGGTCCATCTTGCCCTGAAGAGATCAGCTCAGGGGCAAAGGTTGAAAAGTGAAACCTACAAGTTCTGTTAGAAAGAATGGAGGAGGATGGATGATAACTAGGCAATTAAAAATGTATATTTTGTAACAATTTGGATGTATATTAATTAAACATATTTACATGACTGTTTACTACCTGTACGGCAGTCTTCTAGAAGTTGGGGTTATAAGTGTGAGCAAGAGAGACAGTTTCTACCTTCATGAACTTACATCTGACTTGGTAAATACAGACAATCAAATTAGTAATATATGTCAATGGTTAATATTTGTGATGAAGAAACTGAAACAAGATAATGGGACAGAATGTGTGTGGGATGCTCATTTTAAAGAGGTGGCCTGTCTGAGATAATGACATCCTTGCTGACACTGCAATCATGAAAAGAGGCAGACAGGTGAAGACCTAGTGAAAGAGTGTTTAATTTCAGAGAGAACAGCAATTGCAAAATCTCCAAAACAAGGTTGGCCTTTTCAAGTGAGAGAAGGCAGACTGGCAGACCTAGAATATCGAAAGGGAGGTAAGAATTGAGGCCTGAGAAATCATCAGGGATAGCTCATGTGAGGTTTTTCAGGTCATAATGAAAAGTTTGGATTTTTTTCTACTTAACCTGGAAAGCCACTGGGGTTGCATTTGTAGGGAGAAAATAGTGAGGCATCAAAGGGAAGTAAACCTTTCTAATGTCTGTATCACAATTTCGTCTGTATTAATTAGTATTTCCCAAATCACCTGATCTCTTTAATCATGACATTCAAGGCCATTTATTTGAATACCCAAAATATTTTTCTGTACTGCATCATTGGTCAATTTCTCCCATGCTACATGAGTCACTTTCTAATTTTAGAGAACCCACACCATTAACTTGAAAACACAATTTTACGATTCTCCTACATGGAAGATGGGCTTTACTGCAGAAGTACTGAGGTAGTCACAACATCTGGATTGCCTGGGAAACATTTTAAATGCGCAGATTTGTCATGGCTTGTACCACAACTGTGAAGTAACTGCTATTCACTCAACAGTAACTGTCAACTCCATCCTCCTCCTGTGTTGGAATAAACATTTTTCCACAATAAAGACTTTTTATAAAAGCAATAAAACAACTCAAGGGAGCATTGTTATCAGGAGCTAATCATGCCCATGGAGAATTAGAGGCTCTTAGCTGCTGCAGGCCTCACAGGACCTGAGGGCTGAGACTATCTCCCCACAACCCCCAGTCTGTCAGCATTTGTTGGTTAATTAGATAGTGTTCACCTTGGTAATACTGTATTTGAAGACTCTTTAGGAAGTTGCACAGTTTATAAAACCTCATACATACATCCATGCACATATCAGCAAAAATTTGTATAATTATTTCCTCCAAATGAACTCAAATTTTAAATAACTATTAGAAAAATGGAGTCCAAAACTAAACCCTGAGGTGCTACTTTAACAATGAGTAATTCTAATGAGTTCCACCCAGGAAATCTTTGAGAGAAACCGCCAGAAATTACATAATATAGTTTATTTCTAATCAATAAATGGTTGTGACACTTTAGGCTTCCCTATGAGACTTGGTTGCCCATTGTTTAAAAAAAATTGGGGGTGCCGGCCTGGTGGCTCAGGTGGTTGGATTGCCGTGCTCCTAACGAGGTCCCTGGTTGGATTCCTACATGGGCCGGTGAGCTGCGCCCTTTACAGCTCAGATTATGAACAACGGCTCTCCCTGGAGCTGGGCTGCTGAGTGCTGCCGTGGGCCACCATGTACTGCCATGAGCAGTGGCCAGCGTGAGTGGCCAGCAGCTGAGGAGAGCTGCCGTGAGCTGCTGTGAGTGGCCAACTGACAACTGGCAACCGACTGCCTCAGACGGGGGTGGGGGGGGGCACAAGGCTCATAATACCAGCTTGGGCCAGGGAGCTGTGTCCTACACAACTAGACAGAAACAATGACTTGAATGGGAATAGGGCAGGGGAGGCAGAAGAAAGGGAAAAAAAATTGGGGAAGAATAATAAACACATACTGTTAATAGTAAATGCAGGCATAAACATATATATTAGTTTGGAAAACTTTGTCATGATAATGCTTGTATTAGGGTGAATAAGAAAAAAGTTAGAAATAAGCTTGAATATTGATATACTTATTTTGCAGTTCAAATTTTTAAATTAGTTTAAATATTTAAATAAATAAAGTACTTATTTTTCTATTTGTATTTCCAACACAGATTACTATGCAAATAAATGTAACCACCTATAAAATGAGTATAGTGTTGCTGAGGAGGAAAACTGTTTCCTCTATCCTTCCAAGTTCTTCTGGCTGGTCAAAGAATTAAATGCACATGATGCAAATTAACAGGAGAAAATCAAATTTAATTTTATACATGCAGGGCTCCATAAGAACATGGGGGCCCACAAATGGTCAGGCAACTGGGGTTTATCTGCCATTTTGAATTAAGAAGGGGCAGGAGCCTGGAATTTCAAAGGGGAGGAATGCAATTCTCATGGAGACAGAAAACAAATGTTTGGTAAACAAATGTTTGGGGCCCTGTAGAGACCATGGGCAGAGAGGACTTGGATCTCCACACCCTGCTGTCTCCACCACTACCTGTAACCCATATTCTTTGTAGTTATCTCTAATGATAGCTCTTCTTCCTGGATAGGCCCTTTACCGAAATTCTTTTAGGCAGTCAGGCAAGGGTATGAAGCTCTTCCTGAGACTTTTGCTTCTTAAAAGTAATCAGCCTAATAGAACCCTCATGCCAAGGAAACATATGTTGGGGTGGTAAAATCCGCTCCCCTACAGTGTCTATGAATCTCATAATTACATTAATAAATAAATAATTACATTGAAGTACATTTTAAAAATAAATGATGCCATATAACTGAAAACATTTTATAGCACTATCACTTTTCACAACTATCATAAAATAAGAAAAATGATCTAAATGTCTTATTTTGCTATTCTTTCTTCTGGTAATTAAATATAAACAAACTAGAAGGATCTACACAATAATAATTCAAGGTTGAGTTTAAGTTTTGAAAACTTATTAAGTTTATAATGTAGTATGCTAATGAGGGATGGTGGTACTTAAGGGGAGTATCAGGAATCTAGAATGCATAGCGAAGGATAGATAAAAGAGAGAAACTAGAATGAATTTCTGAGAGGCATTATAGAATTCTTTCCTCTTGGCATTGTCAAAATGCCACCAAAGCAGGATTTATTGAGTCAGCATTATTTGCCAAGCACCATTACAGCGATCGTGTATAAATATTAAAATCCAAATAAGGTAGAGTCCCAGCTCTTAAGGAATTTATCTTTTTGTTGGACACAAAATGTCTAACATGCCAGAACTTAGTAGCTGTTTATATAAGTTAATACAAATCATCAAATTAGCCAGGATCCCAATGCCCATCCATCAGAATCACCAGGGAACATTTATTTTTAAACACAAATTCTTGGAGACTGAGAAATTCTAGCTCAGCAGGTCTGTGGAAGGAATTTGTTTTTAAGTCTGTCAAGTCACTCATGTTAACAGGTCTTCTTAAAAAACATTTACATATTATCAGGGAAATATAATTAAAAACAAAATCTTCCCAACCCAGGAAAACCTCTACAGTAAGGTAAAAGAGAATGAAAACAATTTTATTATTGAATAAGCATTAAATCAGAATGTGATGGTCATCACAGAAAATCTGCTAAGACATTGCAAAGACAGAAAGGAATCTCACCGTTTTATGTAGCCAAGTAGATATGATCAATTACATAAACATTTTCAAAATAAACTATAGCCCTCAAGTAAGAGAATTTGAGAGCACCATTTGTCACACACAGTTTATCCTGAATTCACCTAGTAATTAGGTTTATACAAAGGTTAAAACAAATTTCTCATATCTTTATGAGTGTTCAGTTTTGCAACTAGAAGGCAGCTCCTACCTCCCACAGAAACTGGGAGATGGAACACTGTCTTTCTTTATGTTTACATTCCAAAGGGATGACTCCCAGACCCTTAAGAAAAACATTCCTGGGTTATAAAACTGGCAAGAGGCTTTTAAAAAGATTTTCATACATCTCAAAGAGGCAGAAAAAGAATTCACAATTATAAGTGTACAAAAGAAAATGCTTTAAGATAAGGGAAGGAGACCTATCTCTCCTATTTTTAACAGGGAAAAATAAGCCTCTTATTTCTAATTTATATTCAACCTTAAAATAGTCATGCCATAATCCCATCATCTAAGATGATCTATGAATAGGACCAAGTATGAAATGACTATCTATAATTACTCTTTTAAATTTAAATTCCAAAGAGGTACTAGACTTGGACAGTATAAGACTGAATACTCACATAAGTGAGTGAATTAATAAAAGAATTGAGTGAATGAATGAATCTTCTTTTTATCAGAGGTGCTCTGTTCCACTTCACTTCCATGGATTCTGAGGAGATTTGAGTTTTGGATAGGTATTGCACCAGCTGGCCTCCAGGGTTCCCTCCACCAGTGAGACTGATGTAATCTTATGTTCAAGGATACAAGGGTTTAAAGAAAGCAGGCATGTTAGAGTCAGTCACTAGTGTAGTCTCTTTTAATGTGAGGTTATAGTCACTGGGACAAAGATATTTCAGTGTTTGAGGTACCATGATAGGTAGAATTTATTGCCATCCTGTGGGATAAAAAGTGTGACCAAGTTGGCTACAGCCATTAGGGTCTTTCATACAAGCAACACAAATTCTCCATGACCAGAAATACACAAGATAAATTAATCTGACATCTTCTGAAATGCAATCATATTCCACTATAAAATTATAAAATTAACATAATACCTCAGACAACAGTAACCCTTATATACTCTGTATGGGCTCTTATTAAAAGGAATAACATATAGCTAAAAATCAAACATTTTAACGTATTTCAGAGAAGCTATTAAATAGCCAGGTAAAGCATATTTCTAAGGGGAATGTGTGAGCCAATTGTCAGGATGACAAAAGTTTTACACTGAATCACATTTTTGGATTATTCATGCATCATTTATTCCTATATTTGTTGTCCCCATATGCAGTTCAATAAATTACTTCCAAGGTTTTTCTGGGAATAATCCTTCTGAATCCATCTGAATCTGCCTGTGCGTTATATTACTTCTCTTTACACAAAATGCTGGATTATTTTTCAAAGGGTTATCTGTTTTTAATTATCTGAAAGAAGAAAAAAATATTGTTTTTATTAGCAAGAAAATCAATAAATACTTCTTGTAACAAATAGATCTATTACTGGAATAATGACACAAAAATATGATGTCAGTCCTTCTGAATTATAATATGATAGTAATACAAGCATTGAATATAATTTTTGAGCTAACCTTCCTTTTTGTATGAATTGATGCATCTAATGTAAGTATTCTTTCAAAGTTTCAAAACTATTTTTCAAGCTATTTAATTTTTAAATTGAAATTGACCAAACTGAATTCACTGATAATATTAAAAGATAAACTGAGGCATATTAAAAACTGTAAGAGTGAATTTGAGCAAAAATCTGTTTGAATCAGCAGCACCGAACTGGAAGTGGCTAGAAGTGCTTATGGGGGAGGGGAAAATGTTCCCTTTTTCCCCTCTTAGTTCTTCTGGCTGGAGTAAGAATTACATTGACATGAGACAGATTAACAGGAGAAAAATGAGACAAATTTAATTACATATGTACATATGGTGCTCCATAGACTATGGGCCTGAGGAAATGTTGGGCAGTTGATGCTTATGTGCCATCTTAAGTGAAGGAAAAGGAGATAGTGGTTTCAGCTTCAAAGGGGAGGAAGGCAATTCACAGGTATGAGAAAGAGCAAACATTTGATAAATCCTTGCTGGGCCACCCAGGAATAATGAGACAGAGGGGAGCCTAACAGATTTTGCAAGGTTCCGCTCCATCTGCCATACTTAGTTCATACTAAGGTGCTAAGGTGATAGCTCCCTTCCTGGAGTAGGTTTTTCTATCTGAATTCATTTAGGCAGATTAGGAGATGGTGAAAGTCTCTACTTGAGTCTTTTGTTTCTTAAAAATAACCAGCTTAAAATAATCAATGTCCCATAAAAGGCATATTTTGGGGTGGCAAATTTTGCCCCCCCATCCTCCACCTGACAGGCACTCGGGGAAATCCTTGTATAGAGCAAAGATGGAAGCAAAGAAAGAAAGTTACTGATTGGCTGTAGCTTAAAACCTAGTTGGCTATTTGTAATTTGTTGTCCTTAGTTTCCATTTCTTAACTTGAGGAATTTACAGGCTTAGATTTTTGTTTGTTTACATAGGTCACCACAACATTAGGGCCACCTCAGTCCAATAGTCTCCTTGTTTAATTAATTTAACAGAAATTAGCCCATAAGCCTTTCTGGAACAAAAGGAACATCTTTATTCTATCATTTAAAGTATTTTTATAATGTCAAAATTTTTTAATGAGATTTTCCTCAAGATAGTGTCATATCTGGAATGTATTTCTTGACCATAAAGTAACTCAATTAAACTTTAATGTCACTAGGGAAGGTCAAATCTTAAGCTTAGCTCCTAGCAAAGGGCTTTGTCCAGGCGTTCGAAACACTTAATGAAATCAGAGGTAAGTAAGATCTTTAAGAGTGTAGACTTTGAGGAATTCTTGGACGTCTGAAGAGTAACACATTTTTAAACGTTACCTTCTTTCTTTTACACAAGCTTTTTTGTTTACTTCCTATAATTACAGGCATAATTGAAAATCCCTGAAGGCAATCAAGATGTGATTGCATTTTCAGGCAAAGTTACATGTCTAAAAATAGACTAACTCTACTTTCCCAGGTCTAGGAAGAGAATTACAATAGCATGACATTACTAAACACTGCCTAATACTTTGCCCTCTTGGGTAGTTGTTGATTTGCTTTATGTGGAGAAACTAGAAAGCTTTAGCATATACAAGTAATACTGCACTGAGTTTGTGTTTGAAATAACTCCTAAATGGAGATGCTCAAGTCAATAATTGTAATTGTATAAGGCAAGCTTTATTTTGGTCAGAGTAATGCATACCCAGAGTTAATAATTCCACCAATGACTAAATTGTTTATATTACAAAAATGTCAGTTTCCTACCCAATACTTTCATCTTCATCACCTGTCCTACTCTTTAAAAGCAGGATCTTCCAACTTTCTTAGCTGTTTTTTCTGGTATTAACCTAAATATTCCTAAATAATATATTTATACTAGACATACTTGATTTATTAATATTAAACAGCATCAATTTAATTTCCCAGCTTATGACTAGTTAATTAGTTAACCTTTTAAACCATTATACACGTCTGCTCATTTATGTCTGTTCCCTTTCTGTTTTCAGTATATTTGGTTAAAAAATAGTCAGTGTTTACATTGTTAAAACTATGCAACTCTTCAGTGCAGAGCTGACCCAAGTAATGAACTAGAATTTATTTTTCACATCTAATTTTTTTGTTTGCTTAGTTATCTAGGTACCTATTAATTTTAGTGATGGGTGATGTAGCTATCATTAAGTTTTTTGCCCAATATTCCAATAGATCTATCAAACAATAATATTTTTCCAAATGTTCAAACTCATCTTAGATCCATTTTCTTTCCTAGGGAAGACCTTTTCCTTATATTTTCCTTTTTCTCGAATTTGTACTGATTCTCTCTAGGACTGAATAGAATTGTCATACTAGAACTTGCTTCACCAATTTTCTGTGTTGGGTCATTCATTTCTTAAATCCTAGGTTTTACCTTAGTTTCTTCCTATATTTTGCTGATACTTATCTTTTATTAGGTTCCTAAGAAAAAAATGTATTGGCAATATATATTTTTGCCCACACACATTAGAAACTATCTTTATTCTACTCTCAGACTTGATTGAGAGTTTTGCTGGGTATTGATAGTTCAGGTATTTCTATCAAATAGGAAACAATTTTAAGTGTTATTCTTGAGAGAATTCCAACTGGTTTCCAGTTATTGTTTGTGACCTATCTTGTGTCTGTCACTTTTTGGATCTTCTCTTTATTCCTTTATTCAGAACAGCTTTATGGATTTCTGAAACATCTTAAGGTGCCTTGTCCTGGGTCTGTTTTCATTCACTGTATTAGGAGTGTGCCCTTTAGGGGTGGGGAAGATCAAGAGAGTTTCCCAGGAAGAATCATGAGCCCAAAGGACCTCATTGCTCTGAATAAGACCATTGATCTCCTCGTCCACTTTTGTCATGGCTGGTGCTTCTAATCAAAGTGTTTTCAGGAGTTCTTGAGGGAAATTCTGTTTTTTTTATTTTTTTATTTTTCTTTCCTCCTTAGGCATTTATCTCAATTCTCCCTTTAGTTATCAATCTTTCTCCTGATTTCCATTTTTAAAAAAAAGTGTTGAAAGCTTTCATTCATTTTTCACCTCTTGCCCCAATTTTATTTTTCCTTTTTGTCTAACACTTCACTTACTTATTTATCTTCTGTAATTTTAATGGGATTTGAGTAGGTACAGGAAATAAATGCAAAAAGCCAGTCTCTATGTTTAAGTAGATGTCTCAATTTAATTTTTGAAAGGTAAGAATCAACAAACTTAAACCTTTCTAATGCTAGCCTTAAGATACATTCTATCTGCTCCCCCAAATAAAGAAGAGGGTAAAGGGAAATAGTATAGAAACTTCTAAAAGAAAGTGTTTTTTTAATACTTCCTGCTTTTCTTTCCCTATTACTCCTGTACTTCCCAGGATATACCTTTCCCTTCCTAGCAACTATTACAACCAAATTTAATTTGTATTGGTTTCATTTTAAACAATTTTATTGTATTTCTCTTTTACTCCCTGGCACATATGTTCCCCTTCCCATAGCTACCTCTAACAATTTTATTTTATGTTGCTTTTGTATCAAGCAAATATTATACTATTTATCTAATTTTAAGAATATTAGAACCTGTACAATCCACTTTAGAAGGATTTAAACCAAAGAGACAAAATGAGTAATATTTTATAGCATAGTTATAACTATAACTTAAGTGAGTTCTTTATTTCTTTATTTCCATATGAGACAAGAAATCTCAGAATGAAGGCACCTTGTGTTTCCTCACTTAACCAAATAGTGTAGTAATAATGAGAATAGAAATTTAAATATTTTACCAATGAAATCTCCATAATCAGTCTTATGCACACCCAACCTTCTATCCCCTAAAATAAGACCTAACCGGAAAATAAACCTTAGTATGATTTTTCAGGATGACATCCCCTGAACATAAGCCATAATGCGTCTTTTGTAGCACAATGTAATGTAAGGCCCAGTTTTATTTTGGGGGAAACACGGTAGATAGATAGATAGATAGATAGATAGATAGATAGATAGATAGATAGATGATAGATAGCAGATAAGTAGAACCAACATTTCTTACAACAATAAAACTGTATTAACATCTGTACTCATATTAACCAAGTGTGATTTAGAGTGCTAAATACATTATTCACACAAACTTTTGTGGGCTCTGATTCAATAGCATTATTCCCCTGGCATCTTATGTTATTATAAAGACAATTGAGCTAAAAATAAGTAAATAAAATAAAAGTGCCATGCAAATACAGATGAATCATGTGAACTTTTTATTGCCTAACACCTATTATAGAATAATAATAAATACTTGTATTTATAGAATGATTTTTCTCTAAGGAATTCAAAGATTTTTTAGACATAGTTTCAATATGCATATTTTACAATTACAATAAAACATAAAGGAAAAAGAAAACATGTACAGTTTGAAAGAATAATTTTATTTATTCATCATCTCTTTAACAAGAAAATTGTATTTTGCAACAAAAATGTTACATATTATAGAAATGATTTTACGTGGTATGGAATGTTACCTAAAGCAGCATCTGTATAACCAATTGTGACACAATTGGTGACACACTTTAACTGGTTGTTTAACTGAATTTAACAATCACCATTTTCCACTCTAGTTTTCCAATCCATTACCTCCCTAGATATCTTGTATCTTGAACCTGGAAAACAGCTGGTGGGTCTTCAACTTAAAAAATTAAAATTACACTTTTACTCGCTACTATCTTCCCTGGGCTATGCTGGGTATTAAAAAAAAACAAAACAAAAAAAAAAAACACCTAAACTAAAATAAAAAGGGTAGGCTGGTGGCTCAGGCGGTTGGGGTGCCTTGCTCCTAAAGCTGAGGTTGCCAGTTCGATTCCCACATGGGCCAGTGAGCTGCGCCCTCTACAGCTAAGACTGTGAACAACGGCTTGACCTGGGCTGCCTGGGGCTACCACATAGTGCGTTGAACCTCCGTGAGCAGGAGACTGTCTCAGCAGGGAGCACAATGCTCATAATACCAACATGGGCCAGGGAGATGCGTCCTACACAACTAGACTGAGAACAATGGCTTGAATCGAAGTTGGGAGGGGAAAAGGAAAAAAAAAAAAAAGCCTAAGACTGTACTTTCAGGGATCGTTTCTATAGTATGTTACTAGAGAGGTTTCTCTGAGTGTGTAGAGCACCCGAAGAAGAGGCATAGCATCCTTTCCTGAGCGTGAAGCCAGCTGTTGGTATTACTTCAGTAACTGCCACTTGCCATTGATGGTCATTGTTCTCTTCCACTTGGGGGAGTGAGAGAGTGAGGATGACGTCTGAGTAGTTAGAGAAAAAAAAAAACCTAAAAATACTGGGGAGTCAAAGGTAACTTTAACATAAATTAGGCAATGATTTATTGTGTCACACACCTAATCGTCACCACAATAGCTGACTACTACTATTATACCCTTGATTTGGGAATCATTAGTATTCGAGTCAGGCCTTCATTGCACTTTCTAAACTTAGCATTTGTTGTACCCACATCCTCCAAACTATCAAAGCTGCCACGCACACTGTTTGGCATGTCCAGGGTGAGTCAGTTTCCTACTGGTTAACTGGATGCAGCAGAAGATACTTGAATCACCTTGTAGGTACCCCAGCAATAAGAAGCCTCCGGGAGCTAGAGTTTTATTCTGAGGTAGGAAGGAGTTGGATAAGGCTAAACTGGAGCAGCTGCAAGGCTACTGACACATTCCCTAGAAGAGAACCAACATCGGCCACTTTCCACACAGTGTTAACCAGTGATGCCCAAGAAAGCAGTGTCCCCATACGGAGCTCCCCGACCATGTGCCCGGTTAGGTAAAAGAGTTCTACCCTTTCTCCATAATCTTTCTCCTGATCCTAAATTTTAAAGGCTAGAATCAGAGGCAGGATAAAGAGCAAAGTAGCAAATCAATTTTCCTCCTCTTTCCCTGACTCAGGTTCTAGCTGGGATGAGATAAACTGGATTAAAAGTGACTGAGATTTTAATAACTGTACATAATTGGATAGCTATGAAAATCTGTTCAGATATTCTCAGGAGATCTTCTACTCATCAGGAAAATAAGATTTAATATAGTCCTAGCTGGGGTAGTGATCGGCGAAAAAAATAATTTTGTGTTCTGTCCTAGTGAGTTAAACACTTCCACGTTCTGGTTCCACAAAGCTCTTCAGAGCCTTAGATAATAAGGCACTATTATAGTGATGGGTTAGGGTTTTCATTGTATTTGAGTTTTAAAACTCAGACAGGTGCTAACTCATTATAATGGCATGGCTTATGAAAGGAAAGGACATTGCACAAAACTACTGTTTGAATATAAAACTCTAAGTGTACATAGAAGTGCTTAGATAAGTAATTTCCAACCTTTCAAATCGTCAAATAAATTAATAAGGGCCTTCTTAGTTATTTTTTTCTGTTTTTTAATCTAAATAGTCTCCTATTCTCTAATCCACCATGAGTTAACTTTTTACTATCTGATTTTTTTTTTTCACTTTTTAAAAATTTATCTGTCAAATAACTCACCTAAATAATACTCCTAAAATACTTTCCCTTTCAAGGTGACAACATTATCTATTCTTGTTCACAGATCTATCCCCAGATCCCTGCTTATAATAGATATTCATACATATCCGTTGACTATAACCTTTGCCTGTGTATTTTATATTTAATTTCAACTTATTTTATAAGTTGTAAGTATTTCATTTCCCATTAACTCACCAGGATTGGTACATAGAAATGATGCCTTTCCAGGCCAGATTAGAGAATCTAAATAAACTTTTGTTGCATCGTGGGGGTTAATATAGAATTTCCCAAGTTGGAAATGACTGCTTAAAAGAAATGAGCGATAACTGTTGCCAAAACAAAATGAATGTGTCATACAAATTATACAGTAAATACATAGAAATGCCAGATGTCAACATGGTGATGTTAGCTTTCCTCAGTTTTTATCTTGACCTGACAAAATGAGCTGTAATCTCATTCACTATTTCTTTATAGACTTTGTTATAATCAGAATAAGTATCAATATCAAGTAATACATCAGCACATTACTATGCTTATCAAAGACACAAATTAGATACACCATAATTTATTCATCTTTTACTTCCAACAAGTTCTTGGAAATGCAATTGTTAATATTCACCAGAACTGGATTTTGCCCACATATCTCTCTAGTTCTAAATTTGGAGATTCTAAATTTGGAGATTCTAAATTTGGAGATTCTAAAGTGTTGAGAATCTCCATGAGACTTTACATCTTGATACTAAGTCCAAGCTACTTATTTTCTACATTCAATATGACTGTTATTAATGTCAATCAATGTCTATTTGACTCTTAGTCTACCTTTGTAGGGCATCCCCAATTTATACTCAGATCTAATTTGGGGAAGAATAGGAAAACATAAACCTGAGACCTTTGGAAAACAATACAACCTCTAGCATTCATTTTAATTCTAATGTACTAAATGATAATATCCCTTCTACTAAAATCAAGTAAGAAATTCTCTTGACACAAAATTGAAATATTAAACCAGGCAAAATTCTAACCAGACATCATTAGCCCTGAAGGATATTTCATTTGTAGAAATATAAATTTGAAGGATGTGAAACTTGGTTAAAATGGGTTATTTCATTCAGAAAGTGATAAATAAAAATCACTGTGGAAAAAAGGGAGGCAGGGAGAATAACCCCAGAATACTTTGGTATTCTTCTGAACATTTGACTTAAATCTTACTGGCCGCTAGATGGCACCTATTATTTGGCAACCATAACACTTTATTTCTAGGGCTTAAAATAACTGTAGCACCGAGCAAAAATCAATCCTGCCACAGAAATGTAGAAATATAAATTTAAAATGCATGTGATTTTCTGGTCGCACAAGAAATATTTAAGACCTTTATATTGTTCTTATGTTTTCTAACTTCCAAATAAATTATAAGATTTAAATTTTCTTACATAAGATAGTTGATTTATATCATTCTAAAATATGCTTCATTTTTTAAGCATTAGTTTTATTCTGCAAAGGCCAAAAGAAGTTATCATTTCAAATAGATGTCTGAAGTTAAAAAGCCAGTTGTGAACAACACTACCCTTAAAAGATTTAGAGTAACAGATTCCTTTTTGTTCATTTATTAAGCCTGCAGGAAACACCTTTGAACAATACCTATAACAAAACCCTGTGCTCTGCACAGTAACATCTGACTATACAACTGTTTATGCTTCCATAATACTTCATATGAATGAGAAATAAAAAACTACTGATTTTAATGCATATTTAATGCCTAATAAATTATCTAAGAGAATGGCAACACTCACGTGGCTATAGATTTACCATCACCAATAAATCCAGAAAAGCAAGATTTAGATGAAAATAGTTTTTAGGGTAAAACAAGAACACAGTTTTTGAAAGTGTCAACTATTACAACTGAGATGCTTATCTTTTCCACATGGTTGTATATTTTCATACAGAGGGAAAATTTAGTTGCAGTATGGCCAAGGGAAGAGAGATCTCCTTTTGTCTTCAGAAACACCATCTTCTCTTGCTTTTTCATTATACTTTCTTCTATATTTCTTGTATTTTCTACTCATTCTATCTTGCTCCCTCATTTCCATTGCCATCCTCTCTTCACTCTGCACATTCCCTCAAGATGCTCTCATCTATTTCCATGGCTTTGACTAACTGCACACACACTTGTAATATTTCTGTTCCCCTGTGCAGCTTTCTCTACTGAGCTCCCACTGTAATATATAATTATGGAGAATACAACCTCTATATTTGATAGATAATTCAAAACCATCATATCTAAAATTTTTATTAATATCTTCTCATAGAACTGGCTCACCCATGATCCACCTACTCAGCCAAACCAGAAACCGGGAATTCTTCAGAGTCCTCCCTTTCCACCATCTCATAGATCAGTAAATTCTGTGATCCTTATCTTTTAAATACCTCCCTACATCTAATTTCCTCTTTATCCCATTCAAACTCAATATTGCAAGTAACATTTTCCTTTCTTGGTCGGCCACCTATCTGCCCCTCAACCCTCATTTTTGTTCTCTTTTTTGTTGTTGTTTGTTTGTTTCTTAATTTTATTTTATTAAATTTATTGGGGTGACAATTGTTAGTAAAATTACATAGATTTCAGGTGTACAATTCTGTATTACATCATCTATAAATCCCATTGTGTGTTCACCACCCAGAGTCAGTTCTCCTTCCATCACCATATATTCGATCCCCCTTACCCTCATCCCCCACCCCCCACCCCCCTTACCCTCTGGCAACCACTAAACTATTATCTGTGTCTATGAGTTATGTTCTCTATTTTTGACCCTAAACTTGAGATTGAAATACAGTTCATATACTTTTTATCTCTCCTGCCTTTTCACACTGATCGGAATTCCCTTTGCCCCTGCACTGGCTTGATTCTTAGCCCAGTGAACTGTATTCTCTTTTCAGAGTTTAACACATGATGTTTTCCCTATTATCACCATATAGAGCTGGTTATGGCACCAAATAAATACCTTGACACAATGGGTGTCTGGGTGTCTGTTTTGTTATCAGTAAAATGGGCAAATAAGACATCTGCATCATTGCATTTTTAAGAAAAATAAAATAAATAAAGTGCTTAGAAAAGTGCCTGGCAATAAATGTCAGTCATTGGTGGTGATGATGGTGGTGGTAGTAGTAACAGTGGTGTTACTGCTACTATTATCATGACTATTAAAGTGTCTTCCATATCCCAGGTTCTGAACTACGTGCTAGAAATACAGGATGGACATGTGTTATTTGCATGTTTGTCCTTCTTCTAGATACTAAGATTTTTGCAATTAGAAACTGCAACCTACTTAACCTTAAATATCAAATACCTGGCATAATCCCGGATACAGACTAGGATCCTAAACGTATTATGAAAGATTTGGTGGCATGTTAAATTCCCTTCCATCATCAGAATGGTACTTTAATGGTATATAGATTATGTATTTCCATCATCAGTCCCAGGACAGAGTAGATTCTCTAATCTCAATAGATGGAGGAAGTAGGGAAAAAAAACCCTATATTTTGCTATGAGGTGAAATGTATAGTTTAAGATTAATATACAACCGCTATTTTATTACCTATGTGCATTATTCAGGTGGAGATTATAATGTAGCAGGGTCTTGCTATCATGTTATCCTCTTAGCATTGATATTAAAGAAGAGTCACAGTTCTGAAATATTTTATTTTTTTCTGTTCTGAAAGTAATGAATTCACTTGAATATAGTATAAGTTAAACCAGCCTTATCCCAAGTTCAACTTTTGCAGGGTATGTAGGATGCATGATGTTATATAAATCTTCACTATATGTCAATATCTACCTTCCAAAGATATTAAAAACCATGCATTTTTAAGAAAACTGGATAGAAGATATTGGCATTGCTTTAAACCAAATGTGCTAAGATTTTCAAAAAGAATTAATGTGGAGGCTGGTTTGATGGTCCTTTTTTTGTTTGTTTTCAGAAATATTAGGTATAGTTTTATGGCACTTGCCTTTTATTCTTTATTTATTTTTGTATATCAACTTTGTATCCTGCAACCTTGTTATAATCACTTATTAAATTTAGGAATTTTGTTTGTTTTTGGTATACTCTTTGGAAAATTTGATATGGATAATCATGTCACTGCAAAAGAGATTTATTTCTTCCTTCTGAATCTGTATACTTTTTATTTCCTTTTCTTGTCTTTTTCCATTTCTTGTCTTTTAAAATAACCTGCTAAATTTTTTGAAATAGAAATTCCTGCACCTCCACCCAGAGGTTTGTTACATGAAAGAGATCATAGAACCTATATTTTTATCAATTCCCCGGGTGGGTATTACAATCATCCAGGCTTGGAACCGACTGCCTAAAAAGTATATGAGTGGCTAATATGAGTAAATTTTTCAGAGGCGTAAATGAAGACTGGCATGATTAATTTAATTTCAAAAAGCAGAACTTGAGAAATGTATCTCAGTTCCTTATTTCAAATTCTATTTCTTCTCCTAATCTAAAGCCTAAGAAACATCAAATGGAAAAAGTGGGTGTCAAATATACTCATTTTGACATTTAATACATTATTTTATTATTATTACTTTTTTTTTTTACCTTTGACTCATTTAACCCATATAACTGGCAATCTTTTTTTAAAAATAATGCATTTTTTTGTTGTTTTATTATGTATTTTAAAATTATCTGAATGAACTTTTATTTTCAAATATATTGGTGGCACTAAAAGATTACACAGTAAAAATAACGAAGTAGTATTATAAAAAATGATTCAAAACTGAGTATGGATGAAATGTTTGAGTTAACTACACAATGTGGACTTGGAATGATACTTTTTGCTGATGTTGTCATTCTATTGTATTTCCTTCTCCTCCTATCCAGAGTTCACTAGTAAGTAGAAAAAAAATAAAACTTAAATTATAATATATAGTATTGTATGTACAATATATAGTATTGTTGATTTAAAATTATCTTACTCATAAGTTCCCTAGGGCATATACCAAACTACAATATCTCCCAAATATTATTATTCAAATTAAAATTATAATTTGGTTGAGCACAGAAGACCAGATTGCATTTTTTTTACCAGAAGATTCATATATATGAATTTATTCTAAGAAATACAAATTAAATTAGTGTATAAAGAGCACATAGAAAAATATTTATTGTTGTATTAATATCTTATAATGCTTTCCAGCAACATGGAAATATATAGATATACTACACAAAATAAAACCAAAACACATGAATCATAGCCAAGCTTAAAAAAAGAAAAAGAAAAAAGGAAGAATAGAAGAAAGTGATATTCCCCTTTGCCAAAATTGAAGAGTATACTCAAAACCATAGCTATGTAACTGATACCATGACAGGGCACAGGAGTACATGACACAGATCCAGAGCACTAGGGAAACGGTTATTAACATTCATGAAGGAATAGGAAAGTACCCTTAAGCCAGTGCAAGTAGAGTGTTTGGGACTGAGTGTCCTGCAAACATCTCACTGCCTTGAAAGCTGTCACATTAACATAAAGGAGCCTTGAAAACACAGTTACAATAGCCACCGAGAGTTTCAAAGTATCTTGCTAAATGCTGAATTTTAAAATAATTGAAGAAATATATGAAGAAATGGAAATTATATTAAAGTATCAGGCTAGAAAGAAGGAAAGAATAGGAACAAATGATAAAAAACAAAAAGAACTTCTAAAAATGAAGATATTATCAGTGATATCAAAACCACAATGGATCGATTAAACCAATTCATGATAAAATATCTGGTGATCTAAAAATAGACAAGAGCTTCTTTAATCAGTTAAGTATATCTACCAAAAATCTATAGTAAATTTAAATTGGTGATGGACAATCTAGTACAATATATCATCTACAAACTTGAGTTCACAATCAAGAATCACACTTCATAAATATTTGAGAAGCACCAACAACATGAAGGATGGGATAATAAAACCAACAATCCAAATTTACACTGGAAGAAAAGGGATTAATAGAATAATCATATTGGGACTTTAAAATAACTAAAATTGATATTCCCAAAGATATAAGACAGAGTAATATAAAAAAAAAGGGACAGACTTCCGGTCAAGATGGTGGAGTACTTGCTAAATGCTGTGCTCATCTCCTTCCAGAACCACATCAATATTAAAGCTAAATTATAGAGCAACTACCGGAAGATTAGCTGCCATGTTGAGACTGGTACGCAGGGTAAAGACACAAAATGGATTGGTCCCACACACCCATGTGTGGCAGTGAAGAATCAGGAGGAATATTTTGGTTGTGGAATTCCCCCCTGAGGAACAAGGGGTCCCAGCCCCACACTGGGATCCCCAGCTCAGAGCACCAGTGACAGGAAGAGGAGTCCCCACAACATCTGGCTGTGAAAGCAGTGGGAATTCCATCTAAGTGAGACAGAGGGCTGCTGTAGACTCAGATGACTTCTTAAAAAGCCTGAGCACCAACCCACTGAATCACAAATACTCACTCTAAGTGCCAGGAAAGATACAGCAGCTCAAAACCCACCAGGGACACACAGGGAGGAAATGTATTGACTGTCTTCAGGGTGAGGGCTGGAGGGGCAGATCTTTCCTGGCAGACTCAGACAGAAGTGTTGGTAGGCACCATTGTCCCTTGACTGAGCCCTGTCCCCAACCAGCCTGAAGGCACAGGCAGGTGCCAAATCTGAATTTCTATGAACCTGGCTAACACTGTTCACCCCCTGCCCCTGTGGTTCCCTAAGAGCCCACTCCATCCTGAACCTCTTTCAGTGGCTGTTCCTCACAAGCAGCCAGCCTTGGTCCATGCTGTGGACTTTCCTAAAACCCGTCAAATATCCACACAATCCAAATAAGGATCAGCCGACCTGATCGTGTCCTGTACAACTTGCTTAGTGGTGTAAAGCCCAGAACTCATGGCAGCCTGCCTGCCTCCAAGACTACCACAGGCAACTACCAACCACAGATTATTTTGTAGCCCCTACGAGGTGGTCCCCAGTGGGGTACATGCAGCAGATGAACTTTGCTTGCTCTGGATCCCCTCTCAAGTGGCCCTAGATCCAACATATTTGGTGGCTGCCTTCATCACACTACAGCACCACCCAACCAGCTTGGCTCCACAGTGATACACCAAAAGGGAGGAATTGACAAGCACTAGAGCCCCACTAAAGTGAATCCCACTCTGTAGGATCAGGCCCTACACAACAGCTCATCAGCTATAATCATGACCAGTCCTCACAGCCAGTCAGCCAGATGGTCAATGCCACCCACTGATGAGTCAACAACAAAAAGACTCAATTACAACAGGAAAGCACATACAGCCCACACAAGGGACGTCTCTGGAGTACCCGGCTCAGGTGACCAAGAAGACTGTGCCACTGTATCTTTCAGGACATTTACTACATAAGGCCAGCCTGCTAAGACTAAGAGATGTAGCAGATCTACCTAATATACAGAAAGAAACACAGGTAGGCCGCCAAAATGAGGAGACCAAGAAACATGTCCCAAGTGAAAGAACAGGACAGAACTCCAGAAAAAGAACTAAGTGAAATAGAGGAAGAAATCTACTATGTACTAAGTTCAAAACACTGGTTATAAGGATGCTTAATGAACATAGGGGAAGAGTAGATGAACTCAGTAAAATCTTGAACAGAGATAGGAAACTGAAAAATAAAAACCAGTGAGAAATGAAGAATATAATAATGAAATGAAGAATACATTACATGAAGTCAACAGCAGATTACATGAAGCAGAGGATAAAATCAGAGATTAGAAGACAGAGGATTGGAAAACACTCAATTGAAAGAACAAAATAAAAAACGTATTTAAAAAGTGAGGATAATTTAAGGGACCTTTGGGACAACACCATCAAGGGTAATAATATTCACATCATAGGATTACCAGAAAGAGAAGAGAGAGGAAGGGGTTGAAGACATATTTGAAGAAATAATAATGGAAAGTGTCCCTGGCAAGAAAATAAATATGTACAAGTCCAGGGAGTGCAGAGACTCCCAAACAAGATGAACCCAAAGAGGCCCACACCAAGACACAATTAAAATGCCAAGGGTTAAAGACAAAATGAGAATCTTAAATGCAGCAGAGAAAAGCAGTTAGTTACCTACAAGGGAGCTCCCATAAGACTGTCAGTTGATTTCTCAACAGAAACTTTGTAGGCCAGAAGGAGTTGGCACAAAATGTTCAAAGTGATGAAAATCAAGGACCTACAACCAATATTACTCTACCAGCAAGACTATCATTTAGAATGAAAGGACAGATAAAGAACTTCCCAGATAAGAAAAAGCTAAAGGACTTCATCACACCAACCCAGTATTACAAGAAATGTTACAGGGACTTCTTTAAGTAGAAGATGAAAAAAAATAATAATAATAAATATGAATAATAAAATGACAGTAACTACATATCTACAAACAATTGTTTAAATGTAAATGGATTAAACGCTCCAGTCAAGACATAAGGTAGGTGAATGGATAACAAAACAAGACCTTTACTCATACTGCCTACGAGTCACTTCAGATTGAAAAACACACACAGACTGAAAGTAAAGGGATAGAAAAAGTATTTCATGAAAATGGAAACAACAACAACAATAACAACAACAACAACAACAAAACTTGGGGTAGCAATACTTATAGCAGAGAAAATGGACTTTAAAACAAAGTCTATAACAAGAGATAAAGAAGGACCCAGCAATTCCACTTGTGGGTATTTATTGGAAGGAACCCAAAACACTACTTGGAAAGGACATGTGCATACATATGTTCACTGAAGCATTATTTATAACAGCCAAGATACGGAGGAAACCTAGGTATTCATCAATAAATAGATGGATAAAGAAGAGGTGGTACATATATACAATGAAATATTACTCAACCATAAAAAAATGAAATCTTTCCATCTCTTGTGGCATGGATCGACCTGAGGGTATTGTGCTGAGTGGAGTATGTCAGACAAAGACAGATACAATGTGATTTTGCTTATATGCGGTTCGACAATTAAGTTCACGAACTCATCCTAGAAAAAGTTCTGCATATCTCATTGCTGAATATCACTATGGTCACCTTTGAAGTACTCCCATTGGGAAGCTATGCACCGATGCCAGCACCTAGTCCACCCTTCAAAGCAATTTTGGAACTCTTTTTTTTCTGGAATGACAATCAGAGCTGTCGTCGTATTACCCTTGATGTCCTGAATGTCATCAAAGTGTCTTCCTTTCAACATTTCCTTTATCTTTGGGTAAAGAAAGAAGTAATTGGGGGCCAAATCAGGATTCGTAGGGAGGGTGTTCCAATATAGTTATTTGTTTATTGGCTAAAAACTTCCTCACAGACAGTGCCGTGTGAGCTGGTGCATTGTCGTGCTGCAAGAGCCACAAATTATTAGTGAAAAGTTCAGGTCATGTAACTTTTTCACGCAGCCTTTTCAGCACTTCAAAATAGTAAACTTGGTTAACTGTTTGTCCAGTTGGTATAAATTCATACTGAATAATTCCTCTGATATCAAAAAAAGTTTAGCAACATTGTTGCAACGAGTTTGCAAACTTAATTGTCAGCCTCGTATATGGGCTCTAAAGAACAAATAAACAAAACAGAAACAGACTCATAGGTACAGAAAACATTCTGGTGGTTGCCAGATGGGAAGGGGTTGAGGAAGGGTGGCAAAGGGGAAGGGATTAAGAAGTACAAATTTGTTGTTACACAGTAGTCATGGAGATATAGCATAAAGAATATAGTATAGCATAAGGAATACAGTCAATAATGTTGTAATAACTTTATGGGTTAGATGGATGCTAGATTTATTAGGGTGATAGATGGGAGGTGGTGGAAGGTAGAGTGAAAAAGGTGAAGTGATTAAGAAGTACAAATTTGTAGTTACAAAATAGTCATGGGCATGTAATATACAGCATAGGAAATATACTCAATAATATTGTGATAGCGTTGGACAGTGCCAGATGGTTGCCAAACTTAACATGGTGTTCACTTCTTTAGGTATATAAATGTTAAATATCTGGTTTATACCTGAAACTAATATAATATTGTATGTTAGCTATATTTTAATAAAACTCTTTAAAATGTATGAACACTAAAATGATAATAACTGCATATTTATCAAGAATTACTTTAAATGTAAATGGATTAAATACTCCAATCAAGAGACATAGGGTGGCTGAATGGATAAGAAAACAAGACCCATACTTATGCTGCCTGCAAGAGACGTACTTCAGATTGAAAGACATACACAGACTGAAAGTAAAGGGATGGAGAAAGATATTTCAAATGGAAATGAAAAAAAAAGGGGGGAGGGTAGCAATATTTATACCATATAAAATAGACTTTAAAACAAAGGGTATAACAAGAGACAAAAAAATACCTTTCATAATCTTGTAAGCCTTGTAAACGTGTAAGTCAACAAGGTAGGAGCAGCTAAATATATAAAGCAAATATTGATGGACATAAAGGGAAGATCGACAGTAATACAGTAATAATATAGGGGACTTTAACACCCCATTGATATCAATGGATACATCATCCAGGCAGAAAATCAATAAGGAAACAGTGACCTAATGACACATTAGACCAGATGGATTTAATTGAGATTTTTAGAACATTTCAACCCAAAGCAGCAGAATACACATTTTTTTTCCAAGAGTACATGGGACACTTTCCAGGATAGACTACATGTTAGGCCACATGATATCAAGAAATAAATCAAAAGATACCTTGAGACAAATGAAAATGAAAACACAATGTCCTTAAATCTATGGGACACAGCCAAAGTAGTTCTAAGAGAGAAATTCATATAAATTCAGGCCTACTTCAAGGAACAAGAAAAATCTCAAACAATCTAACCTTATACCTAAAGGAAGTGGAAAAGAATAAGAAACAAAGTCACAAGTGAGTAGAAGAAAAAAATAATTAAATATCAGAGCAGAAATAATCAAAATAGAGTCTTTAAAAAACAATATAAAAGATCAATGAAACCAAGAGCTATTTCTTTGAAACAATAATCAAAACTTGTAAGCCTTTAACCAGACTCATCAAGGAAAAAGAAGACACAAATAAATAAAATAAAAAATGATAGAGAAGAAGTGAAAATTGACTTCAGAAATACAAATGATTATTTAAAAAAATATTATGAACAATTACATGCCAACAAATTGGACAACCTGGAAGAAATAGGTAAATTTCTAGAAACATACAATCTTCCAAGGCTGAGCCAAGAAGGAAAATCTGAACAGACCAACAACTATGAATGAAATTGAATCAATGATCAAAAACTTCCAATAAAAAGAGTTCTGGACCACACAGCTTCACAGGTAAATTTTACCAAACATTCAAAGAAGAATAAACACGTCTCCTTCTCAAACTAATAGAAAAAAAATTGAAGAGGAGGAAAGTCTCCCAAGTTCATTTCACAAGGCCAGCATTACTCTGATTCAAAAACCAGACAATGACATTACAAAAAAAAAAGAACATTATAAGCCAATATCCCTGATAAACATAGATGTAAATATCATCAACAAAGTATTACCAAACTGAATTCAGCAATACAATAAAAAATTATACACCATGATCAAATGGGATTTATTCCTGGGATGCAAGTTTGGTTCAGCACCCATTTATAATTAAAATCTCGCAGCAAAGTGGGAATAGAGGGAACATACCTCAACATAATAAAGGCATATATGACAAACCCACAGCTAATGTCATACTCAATGGTGAGAAGCCAAAAGTGTTCTCCTTAAGATCAGGAACAAGATAAGGATGTCCACTTTCACCACTGTTATTCAACATATATTAGAAGTTCTAGCCACAGCAATCAGACAAGAGAAAGAGCTAAAAGGCATCCAAATTGGAAAGGAAGAAGTAAAACTGTTGTTTTTTGCAGATGACATGATACTATATTATATACAGAACCCTATAGATTTCACACAAAACAAACAAACAAATAAACAAATGAAAAACCTGTTAGAACTGATAAACGAATTCAGCAAATTTGCAGGATACAAAATTAATATTCACAAACTGGTTGCATTTGTATACCCCAATAACAAATTATTAGAAAGAGAAATTTTAAAAAAATTCCATTAAAATTGCATCAAAATATACCTAGGAATACATTTAACCAAGGAACTAAAAGAGCTATACTGAGAAAATTATAAGACATTGAAGAAAGAAATTGAAAAAGATACAAATAAATGAAAGCATATACCATGTTCATGGATAGAATTCATATCTTTAAACTATCCATATTACCCAAAGCAATTTATCAAAATATTAATGGTATTTTTCACAGAATGAGAACAAATAACCTTAAAATTTATATGGAACCACAAAAGACCCTGAATAATCAAAGCAATCTTCAGAAAGAACAAAGTTGGAGGTACCATGCTACCTGATAATAAACTGTACTACAAGGCTATTGTTATCAAAACAACATAGTACTGGCATAAAAACAGACACATAGATCTATGACACATAATAGAGAGCTCAGAAATAAACCCATGCTTATGCAATCAATTAATCCATGACAAAGGAACCAAGAACATCCCATGAGGTAAAGATATTCTCTTCAATAAATAATGTTGGGAAAACTGGACAGACATATGCAAAAGAATAAAACTGGATCACCTTGTTACACCACATACAAGAATAAACTCAAAATGGATTAAAGACTTAAATGCAAGATCTAAAACCATAAAACTCCTAGGAGAAAACATAAGCAGTACACTCTTTGACATTTTTCTTTTCTTTTTTTTTTTTTCCTTTTAAATACATTTTATTTTTTAGGGCAGTTTCAGATTCACAGCAAAATGGAGCAAAAAGTACAGAGAGTTCCCACATGTTCCTGCACAGCCTCCCTCACAATTAGCATCTCTCACCAGATGGTACAGTAGTTACAATTCATAAACCTACACTGACACATTATTATCACCCAAAGTTTACAGTTTCCATTAGGTTTCACTATGTGTTGTACATTCTGTGGGTTTGGACAAATATGTAATGACACTATCCACCATTATAGTATCATACAGAGTAGTTTCACTGCCCTAAAAATCCTCTGTGCTCCTCCTGTTTATTCCTCCTCCCTCACCACTGGCAACCCTTAATCTTTTTACTGTCTTCAGTTTTACCTTTTCCAGAATATAGTTGGAAGCATATATTTTCAGATTGTCTTCTTTCACTTAGTAGCATGCATGTGAGGTTCTTCCATGTCTTTTCCATGGCTTGATAGCTCATTTCCTTTTTTAAAAACTTTTATTTATTTAAGTGTGTTTTTCCAGGACCCATCAGCTTCAAGTCAAGTAGTTGTTTCAATCTAGTTGTGGAGGGCACAGCTCACACAGGCCCATGTGGGGATCGAACCAGCAACTTTGTTGTTAAGAGCACGGCGCTCTAACCAACTGAGCCAACCAGCCGCCCGATAGTTCATTTCTTTTTAACGCCAAATACTGTTCCATTGTCTGGATGTGTCACAGTTTATCCATTCACCTACTGAAGGACATCTTAGTTCCTTCCAAATTGTGTCAATGATGACTAAAACTGCTATAAACATCCATGTGCAGGTTTTTGTTTGGAAATGGTTTTAACTCATTTGGGTAAATACCAAGAAGTGTGATTGATGGATCATGTGCTAAGAGTATGCTTAGTTTTGTAAGAAACTGCTGGACAGTCTTCCAAAATGACTGCATGTACTATCTTGGAATCCTACCAGCAATGAGAGTTTCTGTTGCCCCACATCCTTGTCAGCATTTAGTGTCGTCAGTGTCCTTTTGGCCATTCTAATAAGGATGTGGTGATTTCTCATTGTTATTTTACTTTGCATTTTCCTGATGATGTATAATGTGGAGCATCTTTTAATAGGTCTACTTGCCATCTCTATAGCTTTGGTGAGGTGTTCACGTCTTTTACCCATTTTTTAATCTGGTGGTTAATTTTCTTATTGTTGAGTTTTAGGCATTCTCTACATATTTTGGATGACAGTCCTATATCAGATATGTCTTTGCAAATATTTCTTCTCAGTCTGTGGGTTGTCTTCTCATTCTCTTAAGCCTCCATATTTTAAACCTTTTAAAATACATATTTTCAGTTTCTTTATGCCTTCTTAACATCTCATTCTGGTCATCTATTGACTTTAGTTTTTACAATATTCATTTTGTTATTTAACCTATCTGACTTTAACTTTTTTTAAAAAAAATAATTTTATTAGTTTCAGGTGCACAAGACAAAGCAAAACTTAGATGTTTATCATTTATATCCCTCACACTGTGTGAACCCCCCTCCCCCCATCCACTATCCCTCTGACATCGCACAGAGCCATTACATTTCCACTGTCGCTATTCCTAATGTTGTACTCCGCTTCCTGTAACCATATACATACAAATATATACATATACATACATACATACATATATATGTATATATACATACATATACATACATACATATACATATATATATATATATATATATATATATATATATATATATATATATATATATATATATATATATATATATATATATATATATATATATATATAAAATAATAGTTGGCATTCATTATTGTTCAGTTTCAGGTGTATCGTGCAGAGATTAGGCATCTACATCATCCCTGAGGTGGTCTCCCAAATGGGACACGTGTCCCTCGGATACCCTACAAAATCTTTACATTGATCACGACACGTTCCCCAAATTAATTTTCAAAATCCTGTGGCCATCTTGTGGTTACTGACTATTTTCTAAACCTCTCACCTTCCCCCTTATCCCCACCCCCCCGCCCATCTAGCAACCCTCTATGTCTCCAAAACTGTTTCTGATTAGTTCATTCACTTATTCTTTTCTTTAGATTCCACATATAAGTGAGATCATATGGTATTTGTCTTTCTCTGTCTGACTTATTTCACTTAACATAATGTTCTCTAGGTCCATCCATGTTGTTGCAAATGGTAAGATTTCTTTCTTCTTTATGGCTGTGTAATACTCCATTGTATAAATGTACCACAGTTTCTTAATCCAGTCATCTACCAATGGGCATTCCGGTTGTTTCCATGTCTTGGCTATTGTGTATAGTGCTGCAATAAACATAGGAGTGCATAAAGATTTTTGAATTTGAGTTGTGGATTTCTCCGGATAGATACCTAGGAGTGGGATTGCTGGATCATAAGGTAGTTCCATTTTCAGATTTTTGAGATACCTCCATACTGTTTTCCATAGTGGCTGCACCAATCTGCATTCCCACCAACAGTGCACAAGCGTTCCCTTTTCTCCACATCCACGCCAGCACTTGTTGTTTGTTGATTTATTGATGATAGCCATTTTGACTGGGGTGAGGTGGTATCTCATTGTGGTTTTTATTTGCATTTCTCTGATGGTTAGTGAGGTTGAGCATTTCTTCATATGTCTGTTTGCCATCTGTATGTCCTTTTTAGAAAAATGTCTCTTCATGTCCTCTGCCTATTTTTTAATTGGGTTGTTTGTTTTTTGGAGTTGAGTTGAGTGAGTTTTTTTAATAAATTTGTGATATTAACCCCTTATCAGATATATCATTGGCAAATATCTGTTCCCATTCAGTAGGATCCCTTTTTGTTTTATTGATGATTTCCTTTGCTGTGAAAATGCTTTTTAGTTTGATGTAATCCCACATGTTTATTTTTTCTCTTACTTCCCTCGCGCGAGGGGATATATCAGTAAAAATCTTACTCTGGGTAATGTCTGTGAAGTTTCTTCCTATATTTTCTTCTAGGAATTTTATGGTTTCAGATCTTACATTTAAGTCTTTAAGCCATTTTGAATTTATTCTTGTATATGGTGTAAGGAGGTGTTCCAGCTTCATTTTTTAGCATGTGTCTGTCCAGGTTTCCCAGCACCATTTATTGAATAGACTGTCTTTACCCCACCGTACATTCTTGCTTCCATTGTCGTAGATTAAATGGCCATATAGACATGGATTTATTTCTGGACTCTCTATTCTGTTCCATTGATCTATGTGTCTGTTTTTATGCCAGTACCATGCTGTTTTGATTACTGTAGCCTTGTAGTATTATTTGATGTCAGGTATTGTTATACCTCCCACTTTGTTCTTATTTCTCAAGATTGCTGAGGATATCCGGGGTCATTTATGGTCCCATATAAATTTTAGGATTATATGTTCTATTTCTGTGAAAAATGTCATTGGTAGTTTGACAGGAATTGCGTTGAATATGTATATTGCCTTAGGCAGTATGGACACTTTAACTATATTAATTCTTCCTATCCATGAACATGGTATGTGTTTCCATCTATTTGTATCTTCTTTCATTTCTTTCTTCAGTGTCTTATAATTTTCTGAGTACAGATCTTTTACTTCTTTGGTTAAATTTATTCCCAGGTATTTTATAGTCTTTGGAGCAATTGTACATGGGATTGCTTTTTTAATTTGTCCTTCTGATGTTTTATTATTGGTCTATACAAATGCAACTGATTTCTGAATATTAATTTTGTATCCTGCTACTTTACTAAATTCATCTATCAGCTCTAATAGTTTCTTGGTGGAGTCTTTAGGATTCTCTATATATAGTATCATATCATTTGCATATAATGACAATTTTACTTCCTCCTTACCAATTTGGATGCCTTTTATTTCTTTTTCTTGTCTGATTGCTGTGTCTAGATTCCAGTACTATGTTGAATAAAAGTGCAGAAAGTGGGCAACCTCGCCTTGTTCCTGATCTTAAGGGGAATGGTTTTAGCTTTTCCACATTGAGTATGATGTTAGCTGTGGGTTTATCATATATGGCCTTTATTATGTTGAGATATGATCCTTCTATTCCCACTTTCTTAAGGGTTTTTATCATAAATGGCTGCTGGATTTTATCAAATGCTTTTTCTGCGTCTATTGATATGATCATATGATTTTTAGTTTTCATTTTGTTAATGTGGTGTGTCACATTAATTGATTTGCGGATGTTGAACCACCCTTGCATACCAGGGATGAATTCCACTTGATCATGGTGTATGATCTTTTTAATGTATTGCTGAATTCTGTTCGCTAATATTTTGTTGAGGATTTTTGCATCTATGTTCATTAGCAATATTGGTCTGTAGTTTCCTTTTTGTGGTGTCTTTGTCTGATTTTGTGATCAGGGTGATAGTGGCTTCATAAAAAGTGTTTGGGAGTCTTCCCTCTCTCTGGATTTTTTGGAAGAGCTTGAGGAGAATAGGTGATAATTCTTTTTTGAATGTTTTGTAAAATTCACCTGTAAAGCCATCCGGTCCAGGGCTTTTGTTTGTTGGGAGATCATTGATTACTGATTCAATTTCCCTGGTGGTAATCAGTCTATTCAGGTTTTCTCTTCTTGAGTTAGCCTTGGAAGGTTTTACGCATCTAGAAAATTGTCCATTTCTTCCAGATTGTCAAATTTGTTGGCATACTGTTGCTCATAGTAATTTCTTAACATTTTTTGTATTTCTGCGGTGTCTGTTGTCACTTCTCCTCTTTCATTACTGATTTTATTAATTTGGGTCCTCTCTCTCTTTTTTTTAATGAGTCTGGCTAAAGGTTTGTCAATTTTGTTTATCTTCTCTAAGAACCAACTCTTGGATTCATTGATCTTATGTATTGTTTTTCTGGTTTCTATTTCATTTATTTCCGCTCTGATCTTTATTATCTCCTTCCTTGTACTCCCTTTGGGCTTATTTTGTTGTTCTTTTTCCAGATCCCTTAAGTGTGAAGATAAACTGTTGATTAGTGATGTTTCTTGTTACTTTAGGTAGGCCTGCAATGCTATGAATTTCCCTCTTAGGACTGCTTTCGTGGCATCCCATAGATTTTGGGTCATCGTACTTTCATTTTCATTTGTCTTGAGATATCTTTTGATTTCTTCCTTGATCTCCTGGTTGACCCATTCCTTATTTAGTAACATATATTCAGCCTCCATGAATTTGTGTGTCTTCCAGTTTTTTCCTGTAGTTCATTTCTAATTTCATAGCACTGTGGTCAGAGAAGACAATTGGTATGATTTCAATTTTCTTAAATTTATCAAGACGTGTTTTGTGGCCTAACATATGGTCTATCTTGGAGAATGTGCCATGTGCGCTTGAGAAGAACGTGTATTCTGCAGCACTGGGGTGAAATGCTCTGAAAATATCGATTAAATCCAAGTGGTCCAATGTATCGTTTAAGGCTGTTGTTTCCATATTGATTTTCTGTCTGGAAGACCTGTCCCTTGTAGTCAGAGGTGTGCTGAAGTCCCCTACTATGATAGTGTTACTGTTGATCTCTGTCTTTATGTCAGCCAATATCTGTTTTATATATTTAGATGCTCCTATGTTGGGTGCATAAATGTTTACTAGGGTTATGTCCTTTTGTCAGGTCGATCCCTTTATTGTTATATATTTCCTGTCTTTGTCTTTTAGTATTTTCTTCATTTTAAAGTCTATTTTTTCAGAAATAAGTATTGCAACTCCAGCTTTTTTCTCATTTCCATTTGCATGAAATATCTTACTCCAACCCTTCACTTTCAGCCTGTGTGTGTCTTTTGATCTGAGGTGAGTCTCTTGTATACAGCATACACAAGGGTCTTGCTTTCTTATCCACTCAGCCACCCATAGTTATTGCCATTTTTAAATTTGTAGTTAGATTGTTTTAATCTGTCTTCTATTTACAGAAGTCCTTTTAGTATTTCTTCCATTGCTGGCTTGGTGGTAATAAATTCCTTTAGCTTATTTTTTTCTGGGAAGCTTTTTATCTCTCCGTCAATTTTAAATGATAGCCTTGCTGGATAAAGCAACCTAGGTTGTAGGCCTTTGTTTTCCATCACTTTGAGTATCTCCTGCCACTCCCTCCTGGCCTTCAATGTTTCTGCAGAAAAGTCATTTGATAGTCTTATGGGAGTTCCCTTGTATGTAACCCTCTGTCTTTCTCTTGCTGCTTTTAGGATTCTCTCTTTGTCTTTAACCTTTGCCATTTTAACTATAATGTGTCTTGGTGTGGACCTGTTTGGGTTTATCCTGGTTGGAACTCTCTGCACTTCCTGGGCTTGTATGTTGGTTTCCTTCATCAGGTTAGGGAAGTTTTTGGACATTATTACTTCAAATATGTTCTCAATCCCTTGCTTCCTCTCTTCACCTTCTGGTATTCCTATGATGCGCATGTTGTTGCACTTGATGTTATCCCAGAGGTCTCTTAAAACATATTCATTTTGTTTATTATTTTTTCTTTTTGTTGTTCTGTTTGGGTGATCTCTGCTAACTTGTCTTCTAAGTCGCTGATTCGATCCTCTGCTTCATCTAACCTGTTGTTAATTCCTTCAAGTGAGTTCTTTATTTCTGTAATTGTGTTCTTTTGTTCTAACTGGTTGTTCATTATGATTTCTCTATCCTTCTTTATGTCCTCTCTAACTTCCTTAAACATTCTTATCATCAGTGTTCTGAACTCTGTCTCTGATAGGTTGGTTACCTCTGTTTCATTTGGTTCCATTTCTGGAGGTTTCTTCTGTTCTTTTATTTGGGACATGTTTCTTTGTTTCCCCATTCTGGCTGACTCTCTGTCTTTGCTTCGATGTATTAGGTAGATACCCTGGAGTTCTTAGTTCTTGCTGGGTTATCTTATGTAGTATGTGTCCTTTATATTTGACTTGCACTACTTCGTTCTTCTCCTCTGCATGTACTCCAAAGGTGACTCTGGTGTTGTGTATATTGTCCTGTTAAAGAAGATCTTTAATTGCTTTTCGCTTGTGAGTAGGTGGGGTTAATTCCTAGGCTGACTAGTTGTGAGACTTGGCTCTGCCCACCACAGGGTGTACTGCTGCGTGAGGGTTGACCGCTTAAATGTGGTTTGGCCTCTATGGGCTCTTGTGCCTGTAAAGAATCCCCTCTGGGTGTGTCACTTGTAGGTCAAACCCGGTAGTGCTCTGGTTTGGTCTGGAGTTGGCCTCTGGGTATGCTGAAACTTGTGCCTCTTAAGCTGGGCCCTGGTAGGGCAATTTCAGAACAAAGCAAATCACCAAGCACAACAACAACAACAACAACAACAACAAAGAAAAAAATCAAATACATTCACATGTAAAAAACAACTGACAACCCCCACTCAACACAGGCAAAGATATAAAGACAAAACAAAACAAAACAAAAAGCAGCGCCAGTCTTGGCTTAAGCCCACCAAGTAATCTCCAGGTTGTCCTCTGCTGTACCAAAGAGTCCTCTGTGTATTGTGCGTGCAGAGCCGGTCACCTGGTGCCCAGAGTGATGTTGGGACTGCAGATTTAGATGCGTGGGCTGAGGGGTGTGGACGGTAGTTTTTACAAAGCCAGTGCAGTTTCTGCCCTTGCCTGCACATATGCACACTGAGAGTAGCACCACCAGCCCTGTGTCCAGTTCTCCTGAGTCTTAGGGCACTTCTTCCCTGTGTGTGTGTGTGGTGGGCGGGAGATTTCTCAGCTGCTGAAAGCTGGGAGCTGTGTCTACTGCTTACTGCTGATCCCTGGGAGTGCCTCCGCAGATGTAATTGCCCCGCCCTAGGCAGGCCAGAAAGGGTGGGGGCTGGGGATGGAAGGAGGGGTCTTCTCTTTCCCAGCCCAGCTGTGTCACACTCTTCCCGCAGGCCAGAAAAGGCGGTGGCTGGAGACGGAGGAGTCCCCTCTCTCCTAGCCCAGCAAAAACCACACTCCTCCCAGCCTCCTCCCTGGGCCAGAGCCACCTGCCTGTCTTCCCAGAGCCCGAGCACCAAGGCTCCTCTGTAATCTGACACCACTCCTCAGTTCAGGGGCCAGTTCAAGTCTCTGGAAGGGCAGGGATAGGATTGGAAGGTGGGGGGAGGGGCCCAGGTATGGAGTTTGTGTCCTTTATCCGGCCTAGGGCTTAACTGGAGGTATCAGCTGAGGTTATTGCCTCAAATGCTAGATATGCTGCCCTGGCGGCGGGAGAGGTCCACTGTGGGACGCAGGGTAAAGAGCCCACCTCCGGGCTTTTGTGTTCTCGCTTCTGTCATGGGATCCCCTGCATCTCTGCAGCTGCGGGTGTGGGCCAGATTTCCACAGCCGCAGATGTGGACCACGTTTCCACAGCCGCAGAAGTGGGCCACGTCTCCACTCCGCTCCTTTCCCTCTTCCCCTGCTTGTCCAATTTTCTCCACCTGCAAGTAATCCTTGAGCGAGTCTCTTAGCTGTTCTGCATGATGAGCAGAGAGTCCTTTGATGGATTATAAACGTCCTGTTTCTGATAAGATCCAGAGGAGAACTCAAAAAGTGCACCCCGCTGCCGCCATTCCTATGACGTCACTGATATTTTTCTTAGTAATTTTTGTTTTTTTGATGTATTTCCTTGGGCAATGGAAACAGAAGGAAAAAATAAACACATTGGAGTATACTAAATTAAAAAAGAATTTTGAACAGCAAAGGAAACCATCAGCAAAATTAAAAGACAACCTACCAAATGGGAGAAGACATTCACCAATGACACATCCAATAAGAGCTTAAAATCCAGAATATGTAAAGAACTAATAAAAACACCCCAAAACCAAACAATTTGATGAAAAAATAGGCAGAGGATCTGAATAGACATTTCTTCAAACAGGACATATAGATGGTCAGTAGACATATGAAAATGTCACACTAATCATCAGGGAAATGCTAATTAAAACCACAAGGAAATACCACCTCACTCTTGTCAGAACAGCTGCCATCATTAAATCAACAAACAAGTGTTGGTGAGGATGTGGAGAAAAGGGAACCCTCATGCATTGGTTGTGGGACTGTAAATTGGTTCAGCCACTATGGCAAATGGTCTGGAGTTTCCTCAAAAAATTAAAAGTAGAACTACCTTATCACCCAGCAATTCCACTTCTGGGTTTTTACCCAAAGAAATCCAAAACACTGGATTGAAAAGACATATTCATCCCTATGTTCACTGCGGCATTATTTACAATAGCCAAGCTATGGATTCAACGTAAGTGTCCACTGATAGACAATTGGATAATGAAGAGGTGGTACATATATACAACAGAATATTACTCAGCCATAAAGAAGAATGGTACTTGACCATATGTGATAACATTGAATGACCTAGAGTATAGTATCCAATGTGATATAAGTCAAACAGAAAAAGACAAATACCATATAATTTCACTTATTTGTAGAATCTAAACGATAATTTTTTAAATATCACGTAGTGTTTTCACCACCCAGAATCAGCTCTCCTTCTGAGACAAAATTAACAAACAAAACAGAAACATGTCAGAAACAGACAAGAAACTGATGGCTGCCAGATGGGAGGGGGTTGGGAGGAATGGATGAAAAAGGGGAAGGGATTAAGAAATACAATTTAGTCATTACAAAGTAGTCATAGGGATGTAAATTACAGCATAGGGAATATAATAAATCATATTGTAATAACTACTTATGTATGGTCCCAGGTGGCTACTAGACTTATTGGGGGATTACTTCATAAATTATGTAAATGTCTAACCACTATGCTGTACATGTGAAAGCAATACAATAGTGAATGTCAACTGTAATTGAAAATTTAAAAAAAATATATTTAAAGGAACAGACACTTAAAGAAGACAATATTATAAAAAAACAAATTAGAAGTTAATATCTTTGTACTTATATTTTATGTGAAATATTTTATATTTTAAGAAAATACTGCTTAACAAATAACAACAAATATTTTCCTGAATTAAAGTGATAGAATATTTACTCTATTTTCTCTTTTTTATTTCTCTACTGCTTTTTCTTTTAACCAATTTCAGCTTTGCAGATTGGGAAATAAAGAAGGGAAATCATAGGCTGGTAGAAGTCAGAAATAAAGCACAGTTCCAGCTTTAGCAATGAGAAAATTAAAAGCAAGAGTGAGCAATTAGTCCAAGGTTACACAATCTTCTGTAGGGAGCAAGGGTTGAGTAGTTGGGGGGGAAAGGAAAAAAGAAAGGAATACCAACTTATCTCATTTTCACTCTACCATCTCAGACCAAATTTCCAAAACTAAAGGGGAATCATTTCTATTATTCTTAAGTAGGCTGAAGTTCAATTGGGGGAAAGAATGCAATTTCCAACAAAGAAAGGCATTCTGATCTTTGTTAGGTGATGGTTCAATTGATTTGTTGGTTCTCAGCTCTAAGTGCCACTTACATTGCATTCAGTGACAAGTTCCCTATCACTCCTGAACTTTCCCCAGACCTGTCACATCCATTCTTCAGGGTCATTTGGCAACATCTTTGCAGTATGTATAATGTTGTACAGAGAAAATCTGAGACAGTAGAAATGTCATCATTGTTAAGTCTTCCATTAAGGACATCCTGAATCGTCCCTTTGCTTTTTCCCCTTGACAGAGGATGGTAAGAAATGATATAGTCAAAGCCATATTCATAATGAAGGCCTGTAATTTGCAACTAAACATCAGTTTACATTTGAAGGCTTAGTGCCACCCCAGGGTCACAAGTGATTATGTGGTCAAAAGAAAGAGGCCAGACCTATTTTCTAACGTATGTTCAATTCCTTTTCTCTGTGAGATAGAAGTATCATTCTTTTCAAGTATGTTCACTTCATAACATTTATGGGACATATTTGCATGTAAAACCAAACAATAACTTGTTTTCATTTTGTCTAATAATTTATTGGGTTTTTAAAAATCTATGATAGCTTTCCTGACAAATTATAAACACTGGTTTGCACTATAGTGTCAAATATGTTTAGGAATTTGGATTTTAAGCCTGGCCCATCATCTTTACAGTTGTTAGAGAGAACCTTCAATTCCCAGCCTGTATGAGGATGGGAGGAAACAATGAATGGAGGCGGGAGGAATTGTGGTAATGCGAGGCATTCTTTACGAAGTCTAGAAGTTCACAGTACAGTGTTTGGAGACAGCATACCTGGGTCTTTCATTTATATACATGTGATCTTGACCAACTCACTTTAATTTTCTAAGCCAAGATTCCATAATTTGCAGAGTGGGGATAAAGATAACAAGTACTACCTACTGGATAGTAGGTCTGTAAGAGTTAAATAAGACAATGCATTTGTAACATTTAGCAAGGTTCCTGGCTCACAGAAGGAACTTTATAAAGTTTAGACACTACATTATCACCATCAATTATCACTATAATTGGCCTACCCCCAACGTGGTTCCTTCCAGTAACAGAATTGTGGAGATACATTCTCCTGGCAGCCACGGCAAACACTGCAGAAATGTCTGTCCACTTGACAGCCTCATGGACTCATCTATTATTGTATGGCAGTTGCTGATGACGCTGGACCTTGTGGCTTTGCCAATTGCTGCAAGTGGAGCCTGACAAGGTCACTGGGATTGCTCTCCAGCAGCTGCCAACAGCGCTCATGTTTATCTTGGCAGGCCTCCTCCAAGCCTCCACCGGGGGTGCTCTTCTCAGAGCTGCTCTCAGAGAAGTCTGGCTCTCTTGGTTTTAAAAAATGTTACATTTTACCTGTTAGAGGGTGTCTCCCTCCACCTTTCATAACAATGATAAATGAGATAATGCCTTTGTAAGCACATTGTTCAAAATCTGGCAAAGGAGATGGACACATTAGCAATGCGCTATAAAACAGTAGGCTGTTTCATTTGCTATAATCTCACTTGCTTCTCCTTTCCCTCCTGCATGATGTTTATGTTTCTGTCTTTCCAATCCCCTGGTCACAACTGTAGGCCAGATCATGGGCTCAGCTGTCCTCTTCATCCAACATGTTACTGCTACATTAGTCTGTCCAATAAACTACTTGAAGCAAGAGATCTCTCAGTTCCTCAAGAAAAGGGGCCATTACAGAGCAAATAAAGCAGACTCTGATGGTTTTTTAAAGTAAGTAGTTGGTTTGATTACACACCCCTGGCATCTGAGAGTGCCTGTCATGCGGGAGACACTGCTCGCTGCACCATGTGTCATGTGGGACGTCAGGCGGAGTCTCTGCTCCCACTCCCCATATAAGAATGCAGCATGCGGTGAGGCCAAAAACGCGGGGTGTCTGGTGTCTAGTGGTGAGGTCTCACTGGAGGCTGGATCCACACTGTCCGCAACCCGCCATCCTAACTGTAATCCGCGCTTGCCAGCTCAGCCGCCATCTTCTTGCTAGCCCCCATTTTCTCCGCTAGCGTAGCCACAGCAGTTATATTAGTGGCCAATGGCTCAATGGTTACAGCTGATGACCAACTAGCCACCGCTGATCGCCATCCAATCACAGTTGATGGCCATTTACTACCTGAGCCAGGACTTTTCCACGTGAGGGCAAGAGCCTGGAAACTGCTCTCTGGGGCTCTGTCCCTACACTCCAACCGGACAGGGTCTCACCTCACAATCTACGCGACAAGCGTCTTTCGTGAGTGGCCCTATGCAAGGAGCCTGGAAGTGAATGCAATATTCCGGACACAGCCAGGCTCTCTGGGCACAACCAGGGTTTCTCAGGGCACCACCAGTACTTCTGGGCACAGCCAGACTTCCTGGGCTTCTTAGGGTACCACTAGTCTCCCTGGGTACAGCCAGGGCCTCTCAGGGCACTGCCACTCTCTCTGGACACAGCCAGACCTCCTGGACACAGCCAGGGCCTCTCAGGGCACTGCCACTCTCTCTGGGCACAGCCAGACTTCCTGGGCTCAGCCAGGGCTCTCAGGGCACTGCCACTCACTCTGGGCACAGTCAGACTTCCTGGACTCAGCCAGGGCCTCTCAGGGCACTGCCACTCTTTCTCTCTGGGCCTCTCAGGGTACCGTGCTGGAACAACAGTGGCTCAAAGTCAAAGTGCTTACATATTCTTGATGGCAGCCGGTCAAGACACAAAAGCAAACATCCGTCAGTTCCACTACATGGTGGTATGTTCCCAAACAGTCAAGCGGTCCATTAAATTAGGGATGGAAGGCAATTCCCCATAGTCCATAGTCATTCACCAAGGCTGTCCTGGGGGTGAGGGACTACCTTGACCTCACCCGCATCTTCCACCGAGGACTTAGCAAGCCTTTCTTCCTGGGACTACAAGTCCCGCATCCGGACTGCCTCATCAAGCACTTCCCGGCCCACAGGGCTGCAACGAACATTGCTTTCTCCGGCCTATGCTGGTTGGGGAACCATCCACGTCTTCCCACCCCTCCACGGGGGCCCAGCTCTCCGGCAGCTACTCCTCCTGGTCTTCCTCAGACTCACGCACAAACTGCTCCACCACACTTCGGAGAGCTTTCGCCGGCACCGTACCCTGCTCGCTGCGTCATGTGTCGTGCAGGTTGTCAGGCAGGGTCTCTGCTCCCACTCCCCACATAAGAACGCAGGATGTGGTGAGGCCAAAAAGGAACACCCACGGAGCCATAGATAGGGGAGTCATACTACTATATTCTCGCTGGCGGCACTATAGTCTCACTGGAAGCTGGATCCACACTGTCCGCAACCCGCCATCCTAACTGTAATCCGCGCTTGCCAGCTCAGCCGCAGTCCTCTTGCTAGCCCCCATTTTCTGCTAGCATAGCCACAGCAGTTATATTAGTGGCCAATGGCTCACTGGTTACAGCTGACGGCCAACTAGCCACAGCTGACGGCCAACTAGCCACAGCTGATGGCCATCCAATCACAGTTGATGGCCATTTACTACCTGAGCCAGCACCTTTCTATGTGAGGCCGAGAGCCTGGAAACTGCTCTCTGGGGCTCTGTCCCCACAGTGCCTTTCTTACCATCCCAGCCTTACCTTAGTTTTGAAATTTATGGAAGAATTAGCGCCATGTGTACCTGCAGGTGCTGAATGGTGCCCCTTACTACCCTCCAGACTACCTGCTCATCTGCAAGGGCTGTTCAGTGTCCCAGCAAAACTTCAGCTGCTGGGCAAACACCTCGAGTCACTGACAACTGAAATTAAAAGATTCCTTTCTCTAGCAAGGCTTTTCCTTCAAATATAGAGCCTAAGACCTCGCTATTTCTACTTGTCCTGCTTATCAAGCTGCTGTCTTTTAGTTCCAAACCTCCTATTTTACACTCAGAACTGGGGTGCTAGTGCTGGGGCTCCACAAGCGCACTTCTGTGCTTCATCTCCACGGTGAAGGTCCTTGGGCTCTTCCAGTAGGGGACCCCGGGAATCCTGCTAGGACAAAGGAGGAAGAAGAGCCTCGTTCCCTCCTACTTGCTTCCTGTCTGGTTCCTGTTCTTCTGTGCACCATTCTGGCAATTCCTCTTCATCCTGGCAGTGGTGATTCCTTCTTGTAGAAGCAGCTGCGTCTGGTTTGTAGATTTCCAGATATTTGCAATAACAGATTCACCATGATCTTCCCTCCCCTCCCAGGAAACAACAATAGCAGCAGTATGACACTTCCCTGGGTCTTAGCTCATGGGGAGCCTCTTCTGTAGTCGGAGTTCATGACTCCATGGAACCCCTCTTCTAAGTTTTAATGATTTAAACCACTCCCCCTTGTCCCCTGTAGCAACTCATCCTGCAATTGCTAGCTCAGTGACATCCTAGAGTTATCTATTACCCTGTAGATTACCTAGTTAACAAGTTTCTACTGAGTTAGCAACTCCTTTTTAAACAGTTTTATTATTTTTCAGTTACAGTTGACACACAATATTACATTAGTTTCTGGTGTACAACATAGTGATAGACATTTATATACCTAATGAAGTGATCACCCTGATAAGTCTAGTGCCCGTCTGGCACTATACATAGTTACTACGACATTATTGACTATATTCCCTATGCTTTACTTTACATCTCCATGACTATTTTTATAACTGCCAATTTGTGCTTCTTAATTCCTTGCCCCTTTTCACCCATCCCTTAACCCCCTCCCCACTGGCAACTGTCAGTTTGTTTTCTGTATCTGTGAGTTATTTATTGTTGTTGTTTTGATTTGATTGTTCATTTATTCTGTCCTTTAGATTCCACATAAAAATGAAATCCTATGGTATTTGTTTTTCTCTCTTTGACTTATTTCACTTAGCATAATACCCTCGAAGTCCATCCATGTTGTCACAAATGGCATGATTTCATTCTTTTTATGACTGAGTAGTATTTCATTGTATGTACCGTGTTTCCCCCAAAATAAGACAGGGTCTTATATTAATTTTTGCTCCAAAAGACGCATTAGGGCTTATGTTCAGGGGATGTCATCCTGAAAACTCATGCTAGGGTTTATTTTCCAGCTAGGCCTTATGTTGGGGGAAACACAGTATGTACCACATCTTCTTTATCCATTTGTCTACTGATGGACACTTAGAATGAGTTAGCAATTCTTTATATCAAATACCTCTGTTCAAATAACTAGTGTAGTTTCTATTGCCTGCTTGGACTCAGACTGTTACACTGTTATTAAGCTATCAGTCTGATGATCCTTTTTGCCTCCTCCCAATTTCTCCACAAAATGTAGAGCTGAGTGTGTGTGAGGTAGGGGTAGACGTGGTATGGGGCACAGAGTGTTTGGGAGCAGCTTCACTGTGCATCCAGCCATGCCACGCCCAAAGACAACTCTGTTAGACATGAAACCTGGGACACTCCATGTGCTTGTGTGACCCTCTTCCTGTAAAGTTTACCAATGAACCTGTTTTACATCTGCCCGTTTCACATTTGTGGAGTCTGTTCTACCTCTGGCCTAACAAGCAGAAGCAGGTTCAGTATAGGAGTCAGAGAAAATATCCAGAAAATGTTTGATGAATGAGTAAATTAAAATCTATTAGTTATTTTAAGGTTAAAGATTAAGATGTTTACATTTCTCAGAAGTGTTTCAGACAAGTAAAGCAGGTGTCTGATAACACCAGCTCCTTCTGAGAATCTTGATAGGACCAGTGTTAGATGCAGAGGCACCTTCTAATAGGCTCTGCACATGTACGTCAATGTGCTGGTTATTAAAATATTGTTTCTCGGTTCCAAATATACCCTTCTATACTCTCCTCTGTGATGCCAGGGTTGGTATATGCAGTAGCTCGGTAACATCTTCTCAGTATTTTGAGTCCCAGGTCTGCAAGCTCCTTCCTCCAAGTTTTTGGATCGGTAAACATATCTTTTAATTTTTTCTGCAAAACACATTCCTTCTTTGCCAGCTAGCTTCCTGTCACGTTCTTCCAACAGAGCATACTATAGAGAAACTAGAATTCAGCAGGATAAGAGAAGGGACTTCCTTATTCGTGTTTGCCTGTCCCTATCAACATCCCCACAAAAACAGTGCCTCACCCTGGCGGCTGCAGCTGGTTCTTTTCTCTCCCACACTCCTTGAAACAGACTCATGGAATCCCTCCAAAATCCTAGAATGAATTGGCAGGTATCCTTCTTCATAAGTCTGAATCCCAGTTCCTTGGGCGACCTCCTTTATGATTTTAAGATACCAGCACCAGCTAGGCAACTCTCCCTCTTCAGAGGTCTAAACTTTAGCTCTGTAGGGTCTTTCCTCTGTGTTGCTGAGACACCATCACCAGCTGAGTAACCCACTCTTCTCAGAAGTCCAGCTCCCAGCTCTGCAGAGTACTTCTCCTGAGCTTCTGAAGTACCAGCCCAGTTGGGCAATATCTCCTCAGCATTTTGAGTCCAGGGCTCTTTCGGGTACCTTTGCTAAAACTGTAGATCCTAATAACTCATCCTCTTTCATTTTTTTGTCTTGGCTCTAGCAGTGGAAGCTACTTCCTGTAATTAGTAGTTCTGGGTAACCTCCGTATTTCCCTTCTGTCTTTTTTTGTCTTCCAATACTATTTAATCAACACTCTATATTAAAATTTATGTTAAACAAACTACATTAAGTAATCTCTGTTTTCCTAGCTGGATATTTTCAGATATAGTCACATTCCTGGTACTTTAGGGGAGGAAATGTTTTTCCTCTACCCTTCTAGGTTCTTTGGCTGGTCTAATAATCAAATTAACATACGACAGATATACAGGAGAAAAAAAATTATTTTGTAACTGTGGGAGGCCCATAAAAGTATGAGACCCAAAGGCAGTCATACAATTGAGACTTATATATCACCCTGAGCTGAGGAATGGGATAAGGACCGGGGCCTTCAAAAGGGAGGAGGGTGATTCACAAAAAGATAAGAGAAGATGCTTGGCAATTAGATGTTTGCTCTGCCATACCGATAGGTCATTCAGATAAAAAGTTATCTCTGGTGATCACAGCTTTCTTTCTGGGCCAAGCCCCCTACCTAAATTCTTTTAGGTAGTCAAGGAAAAGGTGAAAGTTTTTCTTGAGTCTGCTGGATCTTGATTGCTTTTAGTTCAAAATAATTCAAGTGCCGATGTGGCACATCTCAGGGTGGCATATCCAGCTCCCCTTTGGTGACAAGTCATGCCACTATTATTGCCACAGCTAATTGGACAGAGGACGGATTCCAGTCCCAAAGAGATCAGGCCATAACATCTGATTGTTTGGCTCCATATCCCAAGCCTAACCCTTGCTGGCTGTGTGACATTGGGCAAATTACTTAAGCTCTCTTTGCTTCTTTTCTTCATTTACTAAATAGGGATAATAATAATACTATCTTCATAAGGTTGTTTTGAGAATTAAATGACTTGATATAAAAATAAAATAAAATAACAGATAGATGAACAGGATAAAAACAAACAGAAGTTTAATAACTTGTTAACTCATGTATAAATGGAAGATAACCAGGAAAACTGAGTAACTCTCCAAAAAAAAAAAAAAACCCCACGTCATCACGTTAAATACCATCTTCAGCTAAAGACAGGAGGAGATGTTGTGGAGGGATGGGGGATCGAGTTGTGGGGGCTGTCAGGCAAAGCTCAGCAAACAAGGGTAACATTGTTATGCAGACTTAAGTCCATGCCTTTTGTTTTGATAAAAGTTTCTAGACATTTTGTACAGAGACGAAGATACCTTACAAACGGAGATGCCCCTTGTACATGTAAATGTCTCTTACAAAAGGATAACATTTACTTAGTTTTCAGAGTTTCTCCCTGTCTGCTGTTTTTAAAAAATAACCAGTTGAGAATAATTTTTATGCCAAAGAGACATATATTGTGGTGGTCCCCTTTAATATATTAAAATATTTCTTTTTAAAGAATATGAGTTATATTAAAAATCACTTGCTGAGTAGCAGTGTATGTAAAAGTAAGAGAGAGGAAGAACAGCAGAACAAAAAAGTTGAGTACATACTGTAGTCAGTGTTTTATATCCAGATTGCTTTCAGACCACAGGAACAACTGTAGCATCCTAAATGAAGATGAGATCCACTACCCTTCCTCATGTCTTTCTGCACTTTTCTGCATTATCTTCAAAGAACTTATAATCAATTATCATACAGATTGATAGCTGCCAGGGTATAAAAATGTAGATTTGCTTGACTGAAAATAATATAAACTAGGTGTTTTGTCACCAAGAAGGATTTATTTGGGAAAAAGAAATGATACGGGCCAATGAGTAGCCTCTCCCCCCACTGCAAAACTTTTAAGTTTTCTTTCCTGTAGAAACTTTAAGTTTCCTTTACCCCAGTTTTTTAGCTCCTACCCCTGCTTTAGATAATTACCCTAAATCTTGTGATTCATACTTGTTAATTGTAATCATTGACGCCTAATGTTCTCTCCTACCCATTCTGGGCTTAACTCTTGAACAATTAACAACACCTGAATGACTGGTTGAATGGCCACAGGCTCTACTGAGTTAACAGATTTATTAATTAACATCTATTTTTCCTCATTTAGGGGCATTGGGGATACAGAGGGTACCCCAGCAAGATTGCCATTCACAACCAAAGAAGCCAACGCGGTCTTCCAGGTGGATCTCGAAACCCCTTCCTCTCATCTGAGATCAGATAGGATGAGAGTTCCATTAATCCTCCAATAGGTAGGGACTTGTGGGGACAGAGCCAGGAGTGCAGTTTCCAGGCTCTTGCCCTCACGTGGAAAGGTTCTCACTCGGGTAATAAATGGCCATCAACTGTGATTGGATGGCCATCAGCTGTGGCTAGTTGGCCATCAGCTGTAACCAGTGAGCCATTGGCCACTAATATAACTGCCGTGACTACGCTAGCAAGAAGATGGTGGCTGAGTTAGCAAGCATGGATTGCAGTTAGCACGGCGGATTGCAGTTAGCCGGGTGAATTGCAGTTAGCCGGGTGGATTGCAGCTAACAAGTGTGGTCGGTTGGTTGGCAGAGAAGTGGATGGCAGGTTGAAGATCATGTGGATCCTATTTCCTGTGTCTCCAACCCAGCCATCAGTGAGAATATAGTGGTATGACTCCCCTATCTATGGCTCCGTTGTCGTTCTCTTTTCGCCTCACCATGTCCTGCGTTCTTATGTGGGGAGCGGGCCCAGAGACCCCGCATGAGTTCCTGCATGACAGACAGCTCTACGTCCCTGTCCAGCAAGAAGCAGATAAAGAAGAAAAGACCTTCTGTCCCTCAACTTCCCATAGAGATTTTATGGGGATCATGTCTCTCAAGGGGAAAACAAGGTAGGCAGTTAGAGACAGGCATCGGGTCTGCATTCCTGCATAACTCACAGAATGCGACTGACCAAAAGACCTTCCCTCTCCACGCAAAACTTCACCTTTTTGTTGTAATTATCTACCCCTTTGAGGAACAAATGGGTACAAAATACCCAACTAGATTAAACCGGCCACTCACACCTGCACAGTAAAGGCAACAACGACCTTCATTTCACCTGGGCCTCATTATACCATCATTATAATATTATACATATGCCCAGAAGTTCATTAATATTATAACAGACTGAATTCTGGGAAGGAACATGCACAGTCTAAAAAGATGAGGTAATAGCCTCTTGTCAATCCCAGGTGTCAATCACATGGTCCCATGCCTGGAAAGGAACAGCCCATTCTAGGGTAAAAAGGATAAGAACTCCAAGTCCTTACCAGTCCGAGCCCTTCAAGCCTTTTGAGCATGCTCTTTCTCAGGGGCCTGCTCCAAACTCTTTGGAGTGTGCACTCGCTTCTATAATGAGCCCTTGGGCCATTCTCTTCTGCTCAGGTCCAGTCCTATTTCTTTGGAGTGTACTGTCTCTTCTAATAAACTATTCCTTTACCACTTTATTTCTGTGTCTCATTCAATTCCTTGCTCAAGGTGCTAAGAACCTGGACACCGCACTGAGAAGATCCCACTCTCCAGTAACAGAAAGGGTTGCAACCCAGTGCATGCAGACATGGCAAGCCACGTACATGCTCTGGGCTGCATGCCAAGGTGGAGGGGCATTTATATAAAGGAGAAGGCAATTAATAGAAGGGGAAATTAGAACCATAGAGCTTTATTATAAACAGTGCTCTTCCTGTAGGTTTCTGTCCATTACACAGTGCTGAGAACTCCCATAAGCCCTAGTTCCTTTCATAGACCCTCCTGACTGATTATGTCTGCTTAAAGTTCCAGTTCATTTTTATCACATTTATAGAATTACCAAAGAAAGGCTGGAGAAGTTTCCCCGGAGTTAATGATGTAAAAAGGGAAACACAGTGAAGAAAGGGGGAAGAGCATATGCAAAGAGAGCACAAGAGAGAGCCCTGTATTTCAGTGAAGTGTATTCTGCACCACAGGATATGTGTGGCATGTGAGGAAAATAAATCTAGGGAGGTAGACTGATGCCAGATTATCGTAATTGAAAGCTAAGGAGATTGAAAACTATGCGGAGTCCTCAGTTTAATCTCTTTCCCTTTTTGGATGAAAAAGGGGGTGTGTATAAGTTGAGTGATGAAAAGCAACCTCACAGTGTGATCTGATATAAACTAACTGGGCAGATCATTATGGGTAGTCACACCCCAGGCCTATAACTTCTTAGTGAAATGTTTAAGCAACCCCTATCCATTGTTCTCGTGCATCTAGATTAATATATCTTTGAAATATCAGAAGTAATGCTCTTTTTCAGACCCCTCAAAGGTGTAGCCACCCTCAAAGGAGCACAGAATCTTGTTAACTATCCTGTCCCTTGCTTTGTCCCATCTTCATATAATCCTCCTTAGTTCTCTCCTTAATTCCAAAGGTATAAAAGAAACTGCAAAACAATTATATTTGGCAGTATTTGGAATCTTGTTTCCTGGGTGTGGGGACAGAATCCCAGAGAGCAGTTTCCAGGCTCTTGGCCTCACATGGAAAGGTGCTGGCTCAGGTAGTAAATGGCCATCAATGTGATCGGATGGCCATCAGCTGTAACCAGTTAGCCATTGGCCACTGATATAACTGCCATGGCTACACTAGGGTATTGGTTTGTTGGCAGAGAAGTGGACGGCAGGTTGTGCATCATGTGGCTCCTGCTTCCTGTGTCTCCAACCCAGCCGCCAGTAAGACTATAGTGGTATGACTCCCCCACCTATGGCTCCGTGGGTATTCCTTTTTGGCCTCACCATGTCCTGTGTTCTTGTGCAGGGAGCAGGAGCTGAGACCCTGCATCACACTGGGATATTCACCAGTTTTGGCTCAAATAGAGTCATAAAAATTCACTACAGATTTTGCATGATATGTTTTATGCACTGTTTCATTTTCCTCCTGTGTACACAAGAAGACTACATTTCCCAGCTCTCCCCTTTAGAACTAGATGTGACCAACTGCCTGGGTTCATTCAGCCCAATAAAATGCAGGTAGGAATGGTATATACTAGAGTGGCACCTCAGTTTCAAAAGTAATCTGTTCTGGAACACCGTTTGAGTTTTGAAGCGTTTGAAAACCAAGGCACAGTTTCCCCACAGAAAGTAACGCAAAACAAATTAATCCATTCCAGACCTTTAAAATCAACCCTTAAAACTGCAAATTTATCATGAATTTTACTATCTAATAGTACCATAGATCCACAAAATTTACAGCGTTCATAAACTGAAATGTTCGTCAACAGAGACATTTGAAAACCTTGGTACCACTGTACTTAAAAACCTAGCTGCTGGGCAGTGGCCGGGAAATCTCTTGGCTCCCTGTTCCAGGAAAATATCAGCTGTCACTGAATATAAAGAGGATAGAAAACTTGACTCTTCCCCGATCATTCTGCATTGATCCTAGGAAAAAATATCTCCTGCTGGTAGAGAAGCAGTAAATCAACTCCTGCCCAGGATCCTGCAGTAACACAGAAGAGATGCTAAGGCTGCTGAGGGGGGGCAGGAAACTCATGTCTGCCAAACTCTGCAAATAGAAGACAGAGGTGGGCTGCGGCAGATATGAGTCAGGAAATCTGCCTGCCCTCTAGAACCTGGGATGTGTGGGAAGGTGCCGTACACTGAATGTAAGTATCCTCACCAAGTGCATATGTTGAAATTCTAATCCCCAGTGTAATAGTGTTAGGAAGTGGGAATTTTGGGTGATGATTAGATCATAAGGGAGAGCCCTCAAGAGTGAGGACTAGTGCCCTTATAAAAGAGACCCCAGAGAGCTCCTTCACCCCATCCCCTACATAAGGGCACAGTGAAAACACAGCCATTCCTGACTAGACACCAAATCTGCCAGTGCCTTGATCTTGGACTTCCCAGGCTCCAGAGCTGTGAGAAATAAATATTTGTTGTCTATAAGCCACCCAGCCTATGTCTTCCAGTAAAGCAGCCTGAATAGCTTAGGAAAAAGGGAGCTGTTTACCACTGGAGAAGGAACTAGAGCATGAAAAGCCCACGCCTGAAGCTCTGGTGCACAGCCCTATATAATAGTGAGGATGGAGGACAAGTGTCAGCCACCTATTCACTCATAAACCATACACTTGTTGCCTAAGTATTAGGTTGGTGCAAAAGTAATTGTGGTTTTTGCAATTATTAACCTTTTAAACTGCAATTAGTTTTGCACTAACCTAATGACAAGTGACAATAATCTATGCCTTTGGGAGGGGCAAGAGCAAGGAGAGAAATAAGTGGCTAGATGTGCAGGGCATCCTCAAAGCTGAATTCAGAGCAGGAACACTGAGAAACACTTCCTGGCACCCCAGCCCCTACACTAAACACAAGGGCAGAGGTGTCTCCTACTGGAATTAACTGAAGTTTGTGCAACGAAATATAGGTCAACTCCTGACCATATTGACTCAGACTATCAGCTGGGTATAAAGAGAGGAACACATTTCTGAACATAAATATTATTTATCTTGGTTTGTATTCTTTTATACACAATTTCTAGAATTCAGTAATAAAACAAAACAAAACAAAAATGTTACACAAAAGAGCAAGAAAAAAAAATCCAAGACAAAGAAATGAACACAACCAGACCCAGATGTTGGAACTATCAGAGAAAAAGTTTAAAATGACTAAATTGTGATTACAGTGGACCCACCTGGGTAATCCAGGATGATTTTCCCATCTGAAAATCCTTAATTACATCAATAAATTCCCTTTGCCAAGTAAGGTAGCAGATTTACAAAATTTAGGGATTAGGATGGAACCTCTTATTCTGCTTAATACAGCTAGGCTTCAAAATTTCAAGCAAGTTTCTTTAGTTGCATTATGATTTCCTATCTCACTTATTTGCAATCTCCTCTCTCTCTCTCTCTCTCTCTCTCTCTCTCTCTCTCTCTCTCTCTCTCTCTTTCTCCCTCCCTCTCTCTTCCTGAGTACTGTACCTCTAAAGCATCTCTCCTCTTTCTACTTCTTCTGCCACTAGGAATCTGGTTTCTTTCTATTTGTGGGCTCTCCTACCCATTCCCCTCCCCCACTTTATTTCTTATTTTGCACCGAATGACTTATTCTGAATCACTGATCTACTCATCTCTCACAGGCATAAAATCCTTGACTGACTTCCTACTGCCCTCAAGATGAAGTTCCTTAGCGAAGTCCTTTTATCCCCTGCCTCTTCTCCCCATGCTGGCCTCTTACTGGCCCTCTTCACTCCTCTCCAAGTGCATCTAATGTTCCAGCTATACCAACCTGTTAGTGGGGTTCCTGAACACACAACCCTGCTTTTCATGTGCATTTGCTGCTACTCTATTTGAAGTTACCATTGTCTTCTGGACTATTCCTCAAAAGCCAGTGCTGACTTGATCTTTGAACTAAAGGTCCCCTGACTTCCTAACAGAGATAACCCTTTCCTATGCTTATCTCTCATTTGATGCTTTAATGCTTTACATATCCTTTTATCATACATATCACTCTAAACCAAAAACAACAAAAGAACAAGACAAACAAATGAGAAACAACAACTCACAGATGCAGTCAATAGTTTAGTGGTTACCAGAGGGTAAGGGGGGTGGGGGGTGGGAGATGAGGGTAAGGGGATCAAATATATGGTGATGGAAGGAGAACTGACTCTGGGTGGTGAACACACAATGGGATTTATAGATGATGTAATACAGAATTGTACACCTGAAATCTATGTAATTTTACTAACAATTGTCACCCCAATAATAAATAAATAAATAAATAAATAAATAAATAAATAAATATTAATCTATTTGTGAATGTTTTCTTTTCTACCCCTATAAGTATCACGAGACCAGGAGCCACTCGTTATTTACCACTGCGTGGCCAGGCCTCAGCACAGTGCCTAACACTTAATTGGTGCTCAATAAATATTTGTTAACATTTGTATTGATTAGTCTTCTTACGATCCATTTCTTAGCATCTCTCAGTATTTGACATTTAACCTTTAGACAATATGTCTGTGTGAATCTATGTTTCTGGTTTTAGAGAATAAAACAATTCTCATAGAATTCAAAAGACTTCCTTTAAATAATGTTTTCCATGATGATAAAATGAACGATTTATTTGCTTACTTTGGAAAAATGTCCTGTAATCTGGATCTTAGAGTTCCCATAATAATAGGATTGGATTGGTTTATATATCCTGGATCCTAGTCTAATCTACCTGGTTAAGTAAACTGGTAAGCACATCAAGAATTTGTAGGCCAAATGATACTTTTTTGGGAACTTATAACTGTTATTTATTAATTAATTTTTTTTAGAATGTAATTTTCTCTCCTGTTTTCAGCCTCAGGTGTTTCTGGAAATTGGGAGACACCTCCCAAGACATCAGAAAGTCATCCCAGCATCACCAAATGGGAGAATCAAGCCCCTATAGAAGATGATACATAACATCATCCCAATATTTTAAAGCAAGTGAAATATGGATGAAATAAACAATTAAAGACAGCATTGAATGGGGAAAACAGTTCAAGACATGTAGCAGAGGTAAGCAGAGAATGTGTTGTAAAGTGGAAAGGAAAAATCCAGTTTTGGTAGAAGCTCAGGGTTCGTAAACATAAGCATTATAACCCCTTAAAACAAACAAACAAACAAAATAATTGGTAGAAATCTCTAAATGTTTCCTTATACAGCTTCTTTCTTCATGATTCATGTCCCCGTCACTGGTATAGATAAGAAAGAAAAAGATTTATTTCCCGCCTATTGCCCATTCAAACCCACTTCGTAGGGTTATTTTCTTGCTATGCAGATGACATCTAGAGGAAATTCTATAACTTTTTGGTCATTCATAGGTAATAAAATGTCCTCTGATCACCTCTAGTCACATAAGAAAGTCTCATTTCAGCAATTAAAATGTCCAGGCCATGTAAGATCAAACTGTAAGAGACCGTTAGCATGAGAACTGCTACCTTAAGGTCAGGGTTAACAGCCCTTAGCTTAAAACAACCTAATTGTAAATTCCAGGATGTGGGCAGTTGTAGCACAGAGACCAGAAGTCCTGTAGCTTATCTTATACTCTTTGAAGCTATGTAAGTCCTGTAGTTTATCTTGTACTCCCTAAGACTATGGAAAAATTACTGAGTGCCTTAAGAACGCTATAAAAACCCTTAGCTTTAAGGGTTTGGGGTCCTTGTTAAAACCCGCTGTGTCGGGCAGAGACTGGGACCCCAGCTAGCTGGAAATAAACCTCGCTGTGTGACTTGCATTGTCGTGTGTGTCCTCTGTCTGTCTGAGGGGTGGACGATTCCAGGCCTTAACAAAACCTAGTTGTCTTGCTGGAAGTTGTTACCTGAAGAAGGGAAACGGCTTGGGGTTCCGGGCCTATTTCCTCTATTTCTTTGCAAGTCCTACATAGGTGGTCTAACTTTAGAATGCGGAATAGTTGGCAAATATTGTTTGGGGGTTTAGTCAAAACAGAGTCAGAAATAGTTCTATTTTAACATCCTGTTGCATATCCTTGGTAGCACAACTAAAACACACAATTTTCATATAACTTTCAGCTCCATATATTGCAAGCTGAGATGGAGAATTTAAGGGCAGGCACTAGAATAACAAAGCAGGCATATTTATACTTTTTACAGGAAATACCTAACCACACATGTCACAACCAACCTTAGTGTTTTTTAAACTTTCCCACCTTCTTACCTTGAATCACCGACAGAGAAGACAGACCTCTCTCTGTAGGATATGAAGTCTTAGTCTAAAGAGACAGTTTTAGTTATATTTCTTAACAGACATGTGTTTTATTAATTAAAGCACACAAACTTTGTATTCTATACTATAATGCCTTTTTATTTTATACAAAAATTATTAGTTTTTTCTAACACTTTCTTAAAATTGTTTCTCTAGGGATATACACTAATTTTCACGTTTAATTTCAGTCAAATCCTGGCAAAATGTCGTATTCCCCAGTTTAAAAATCGCGAACCTGTAGAAATAATGGTATTCATGTAATTCTAAAGGATGCTTTTGGACCTAGTTTTTCTCTTTTTCCCCTTCTTAATATTAATACTACTGACCACTAAATCTGCTTTTAACAGAGGACTTTAAGTTCCTATTCAAAGGAGAGCAAACACTTGTTTACAGAAAACATACCCAAATAAATTCCTGGATCCTTTTATAGACATTGATTTGTCCTTCACCTCTTCTCTTAACAGATACCCTTCCAGTCTCTGATTAATCTCCAGTTTCAGGAAGCACTCAGCTTCAAATAGAAATCAGAAATATCTTTGGAAAGGGAGAGTAAATTTTAGAACTATAAATTTTTAACTAATTCAAAAGAAAATTAGTGTTGCAAGAGAACCATCCTAAATGCAGTGCAGGTTAGAAGTAGAACACTTGCAAATTCATCTCTAGCCAGTTGATCTGCCATGTCTGTTGTGGACTCACTTGCCCATTAGAATTTATCTAGAGTTTTTCTACCTCTAACCCCCACTATAATGGGGATAAGGGGACTCCTTGCACAACTCTCTAAGCTCAAAGCTGATACTGATGAGACCAATACTCAGAGATAAGTGGAAACTATTCAGCTCTATTACACTTTAAAAAGCTAACTCCTGTCATTCCAAGATAAACATCCCTGGAAAGCTATTGGTGAAGTTAATATCACACTGGGAATGGCTGGGTGTATGACCAGGGTCAGAAAGGAAGTTGTGGCCAGGGTCAGAAAGGAAGAACATAGAATAAGCTAGTTAGCTGTTTCTACATTTAAAAAGCAAAAAACCCTCAAAATTCAGGGGATTAAACCTCAAACTAAGGATAGTAGTAGTTTACCAAAGTGAAAAGTGAACTCAAAGTCTAGGACAGTATTTTTAAAGTGTAAATCCCAAGACTGTCACAGGAAGTGTAGGGTTTGCCAACCTTGTTAAAATGCAGATTTCTAGGCTTTCCACTAGACCAACTGAATAAAAATTTGGAAGTTAAAGTCTGCCCTCCGGAAATTCTTCCTGATTTTGAAGCTTGAGAACCATTGGATTAGGATCTAATAGATCAATGATGTAAGGAAGGGGAAATTATGAATCAGAGTAAAGCTATCAACAATAATGCAAAAGATAGATAAGTACATAATTCTGAAATCCATATAACTCTAAAAACCAAAACTCTTTTTTTTTTTTTTTGCTAATTTATCTAGAGACAATTCCCAACCTGATCAAGGCTTGTTGTTAAAAAAAAAAAAAAAAAGGTGACCTATATTTATGTGAAATCATGTGTAGCTTCTATTTATCCTGTTTTGTGTGCATATTTGGGTTTCGCTGCATAGTCACTATGGAATATCCCAAATGGTGTTAGTATTAGGTTGGTGCAAAAGTAATTGTGGTTTTTGCAATTATTTTCAACCTTTTAAACCACAGTTATTTTTGTACCAACCTAATACATCATATGAAGTAGATGCACCATATTCTGAATTCAGGCATACATTTGGCCCAAAGGGTTTCAGATAAGAAAATCAGTACCTATAGTTGTTTAAAGACTTTTCGGTTATAAGAAAATCGTGCACCTAAATGAGCCTGAACTTATAGCAAATATTGAGGGGAGCATTTGTGAAAAAGAGGAAAGGGAAAAGTAGAGGTGAGGAGAGCCTTGGGCGGGAATGAGGTTCTGACACAGTAACAGGGAGAGCAGGATGGGAGGAGGGTGGAGTAGGGAGAGCTCCAGACTGCAAAGCATCTCTGAGAAGTCTCAGCCAGGCCAGTGTGGAATCCCGGAACAAGATTTCCAGTGAGAGGATCCTGCATTGGGCAGAAGTGGACTGGCTCACTCTCCCCCGCCCTGTAGCCTGTGCCTCTGAACAGCCTAAGGGCTGGATTGGCCTCGACAGGAAGACCTTGGCAGACCTGAAGGGAAAGCAGCAGGTGTCATAGAAGGTTTTCTTTAAGAAAATCTTGTGGTACACGTCCATGGCCCCCATGGTCCCTGAGTTACCACATGGAGCAGAGCAGCCGAGCAGCTGCGAGCTTCACTTATGATTGAAATGTAGCAGCAAAATGTACTTCCATGTTCGGTAAACCTCTGCTTGAGTGGGTCTCTGTATCACAGCAGTCTAATTCTATTCCAGTCAATACAATTCACATTTCTAATTGTCTTTCTCCATGTATATTTGTCAAGTGATATGTCTTCATTTAGGATTTGGAAAATATGATCATCACTATAGATAAAAATAAAACAAACTTTTGACCTACTGTAGTCATTCAGCCCTGAAGAGAAAAGCTATCAAAGGAATTACTGGGCTCTCGATCCTCTGGAGAACATTTAAACGTCTGGCTCTGCTCTAGTTCACATTCTGCCCAGCCCATTGTTGGTGAGGGCAGAGAGTGCGGTCCAAACTGTCATGTTGACACGGACCAGAACCAAATGTCCCCAGTCCTCTGTCCTGCGTGGATGCCATGGGCTCTGCCAATCTGAATATCTCTGCAGGGAGCCTGAGCTAAAAGAACCTATCTGGCCATTACAAACCAAGATTAGTAAATAAAAATAGATCTTATAAAGTTTGTTACCAATTTGGACACTGCATATCCTCCAAACCCTACCTGGTCTTTTCCTTTATAGCACAATAAGGTGAGGTTTTTCCAGATAAGTCTATGGTACTTACCATTGCCTGACAAGAATAGAGGGATAAATTGGGACTCTGTGCTAATTCTATTGCTAAGACATATAGAAAATCTGACCTGTTTTCATAAAATAGGCATTTATAGGGCCAATCTTTTTGTTTGTTTGTTTGTTTGTTTTGTTTGGTAAACATTCTTATTAATGGTGTTTAGGTCCAGCTTTGTTTTTCCTTGCTTTTTTTCTTTTTCAAAATAGTGTCACCTTGAAAATCAAATGTAAAAAAAAATCACCTAAGAACTTAAGTGTCTGTGTTTGTTCTGGTTTCCATGGGGGCTATATGTGTCTTTGGTGCAAGAAAAAAAATAGGAAAAAAATGTTCACTAGTCGGTGCCCTTGCCTCAGAGTTCAATTTCAGTTGTTCTCAGAGATTTTAGCATCATTCTCATTACTTATTTATATCTTCCCTCTTTTTTCCACTTTGCAGATAATTGCTACTTAATTGATACTGGCTCTATGCAAACCTAGTCACAAGACACACTGCTAAATAGAGGAATCACTAATCTGTATGTACGCTGTAGATTTCCTTAAAAGGGTAGCTGAAATAAGCAAAGTCATTAGCAGTTTATTTGCAATAGTGCACTTATGAAAAGCTCTGTGGAAAACACATCAACAGTCAACATGTAACTGAGCAATTAACACAGGACTTCTGTACTTTGGGGTGTTAGCATGGGAGTAAACAGAAGCAGATGTGAAGTGTTTGTGGTGTTAGCAGGCAGGTCTGTTCTGACATATGCAAATACTGCTCATGCTTACAGAACCTGCAACCCCTTTTGTACTGTGACCTTACTGATAAAGCCCTATGACAGAAGGGCTTCCTTTGCAGAGTGGTATTAATTATTAACTGGCCAATACCATCTTTTCTCATTATTAGAGATTTGCAGAAATCCAAGTGAGAACACATTGCAAACAAGGTGATAACACTCTGGTTCCCAGCTTGCCTTCACTACTCTTTCTTGCCAGAAGACTCCCTGAAAATATAAAACAATTAAGGTCAGAGAAAGCAGAAAGGGTCTCAAAAGACTGACAGATGGCATCACCTGAGCAATCCAGACATGGGTCTGAATAGTTTTCTTCATGGGATTCAGGTAAACTCTGTGATGATCCAGTGGTTTCTAGAAGGTCGGAGAATCCTGGTCTTGGGTTGGATTTTGCACATAAGAATTTAATTTACCATTTTTCCCTTCCTTGACAGGAAGCTGGAAAATTACTGGTCACTAGAACAATTAAAATCAGAAGCAAATGACATGACTTTCTGTCCCTGTATCTTGAAAGAACATGTCATAGGCCTCATCTTTCATATCACTTGTGTCCTGGAAAAGAAAGCAACTTTTTTGGTGTAAAATATAATTCCTTCTGTCTCACTGTCAGTAAATGCTGAGATTTCCCATTGTTAAAGGAAAGTTATTTAAGTATTTCTAAAGTCATATGTCCATCTCAAAAATTGTAACACTTCATTAAAAGAAAAACTGTAACAAAGATTACTCTAGAGTCTTTTTACTTTGCAATGAGTGACCTATTCAGGAGTAGTTTCACAAAAGACATGTGGTTGATATTAAAATGTTAGGATTTTTTAAATTCTCTAAATTGCATTACAATATACTTTTAGGATGATGAGGGGACATTTACCCTCAATTCTTTATTGTATAAAGAATATTTTTGTAATCGTACATTACTGAATATATGCATATATTCCATCCAGATTTCTCATGTTGTCCTATGACTGAGCTAGACCTAGTTTAAGTGCATCCCAATCGAATGAATTAATTCAAACCATTAGTTCATTTTACTATCGATATCCCACTATTTACTCTGATCTTATACCAAACCCCTTGTTTACCATCATCTCTTTGTATAAACATCTTATATACAATCTGACTGAAGGTAAGGAGCTGAACAGCATATCTTAGAGTTATTGAATTGAAATGCTATCTCCTCTGTAAAAACTTAATCATCTAAATGAAATATGAGGCAGATTTTTCACTCTTCAACTTCATGTTGTAATGCAATTCTCAGATTTGAGGGAAAATAGCAAATACTAAATCTTGTACAGAGTGTAAATCTTCATTTGCATGTAACCATAACAATATTGTCTCCATTTTTGTTTTATTTGAGTACAGCCAATTTTTCTAAGTTTTTAAATTGCTGTCCAGAATAAAGTTGATATTTCCCCAGTCATAGTCTGAAAGGAAATGTTATGATCTAAGTACTATGTTAACTATAGTTTGGTAAGATATATCTAAACCTTCTGAGTCCTGGAATCAGTCACCTGGTTCCTATTCTGTGGTGGAATATGCAGAGAGGTGATAAGATAAAATCTCCATGGGTCGTTCATGCTTCTGCATGTCTTGGGAGCAGAACCCTTTGTTGCAGACTACCTTTTAAAAGATGTTTGTACAGAAAATAGCCTTGGAAGATAGGGATGGTATCTCCCTGCAGAGGAAGAGGCAGATGTGCTTACTGTCAAGTATAATAAAGATAATATCTCTCTCCAGTGCATAGTCAGGCATGTTTACTGCCCATTATAAAAGATTTGGGTTCCCAAGTTCAGAGTTTCTCTCCTGGAACACAACCCACTGCATGAGCAATTATCATCCGGCCCTCTCAGGTTTGCCCTTTGAGAACTTGGGGTCAGAGACTCAGCACAATATATGCTGACTTTCATGCTCATTGCTATGCCATGAGTAATGCAATTCTTTGACAAGGAAGTCTCATATCTTCTGCAAGCATCCATAAAACTGTGGCAGGTTAACTTGTTAGCTCCCAAATAGTCTTAGACCTTTCACAGCTCTTGACAGTTTAGTGGTGAATATGGGATACTGACAAAGACATGCTTTCTAAAAGAGGAAAAATTAGAGCCTCACAGGGCAATTAACATTATTTGAGGGAAGCCCATAAGAATCAGTATTAAACATACCGACTAAATTGTATGGCCAGCCTGGCAGTAAATGGTCCTTTGTTTTATTACCTATTAATGAGGAAGCACTAGGGAGTTATTCGTAGGTCAAATATCAAGAAGTAGGTTCACAGAGAGATACATGAATGGTTCCAGTTGTTGCTAATTCTACTCCTATGGTGGAGGGTTAGGATTTGTTGACAATATGGTAATCAGTCCTATGTCTGCTCCATTGTGACCACTAACAACTACTATTATTACTCATCCTGAGTATACAGAAGTTTCCAACCCATTTCAGATAATATCTAAAGGATATACACTACACTGGGCTGAAAGAAGGAAAATTCATTAATAGTATGGTCAGGATTCAGGCAAATTTTAGAATGTTAGCTGTTTTACTTGAAAGATGAAGGGATGAATGGCAGGGCACTTAATGCTTTTTAAGAAAGAATGGCAACAGCTGGGTAGTCTCATGGCTCTGTCCCTCCTATAGTCTAGCATGACTAACTTGGATCCATTCAGAGATGATAGTAGGTCAAAAGGTGTGGGGACAGAGCCCCAGAAAGCAGTTTCCAGGCTCTCGGCCTCACATGGAAAGGTGCTGGCTCAGGTAGTAAATGGCCATCAACTGTGATTGGATGGCCATTAGCTGTGGCTAGTTGGCTGTCAGCTGTAACCAGTGAGCCATTGGGCACTAATATAATTGCCATGGTTACGCTAGCAGCAAAATGAGGGCTAGCAAGAAGATGGCAGCTGGGCTGGCAAGCGCGGATTGCAGTTAGGATGGCTGGTTGCGGACAGTGTGGATCCAACCTCCAGTGAGACTACAGCGCCGCCAGCAAGAATATAGTAGTATGACTCCCCTACCTATGGCTCCGTGGGTGTTCCTTTTTGGCCTCACCATGTCCTGTGTTCTTATGTGGGGAGCAGGAGCAGAGACCCCGCCTGACACCCTGCACGACACAAGGGTTTTTGTTGTTGCTGTTGTTATTGTTGTTGTTTATCAGTTGATCATGGCTAGTACAAGAAAGATTAAACTCTCTCAGGGAAATTTCCCTGAGATGGACAAATTCCCTTAAGAACCACAGGTGAGGCATTGACTAGACTTTGGACTCTTACTGCCCTGATTGGGTTAATGATAACATTGGAATACTCAGTGGAGAATGAGAAACTGACCCAAACAATTTTAGATAAGTGATTACATTCAGCCCTGACACCATGGAAAACTTTCCTAGACTTTATATTGAAACTGGGTATGAATTTAAGATATACTATTTTGACAATGAAACAGCAAATGATGTAGACTAAGGTAGATTCCTTTTAAAAAGATAACTGCTGTGCAAGTCAAACCTAAGTCAATCAAAAGGTGGAAACTCAAGAGCCACAGTCAGTCTCAAAGCAATGTGACTATGGCTGCTGAATCGGAGTCCCCAAAGTTGAAATACCCATGTAAGTGGTGATGACCTTGCTACTCAATACAGGTCTTTGGTGGACCAATAACATTGGCATTTTGTTTGGTTGAGCCATGAACAGCCACCATGTCACTGGAGACCTAAAGTTAATGTGCCTTACTTTACAGCCCAACTCTGCCCTTTCCCTCCATTTCTCCATCTAGCCTGATGTTAGCTGCTTTAGAAAGAAAATAAGGAGTAAAGCTAAAGTTTCCATGTTCATAAAAGGAGCTGAAGCCACATATAGACCTCCTAATAATCTGTGGAACTCTGGAGAGGGTAAGAACTCAAAGTTTCACAGCTCTGTTGTTATAGGCAAAGCCACTATCATATATAATTCCATGAGGGGTAAAAGGACACCGAAATGTAAGTAATGGAGGTTAGGCAAGTTTTGTAGTGGGGAAGGAAGTTAAAGTGATATTGTAGGGAGGATTCTTTGGGTTAACTCAATGTGCTATTGCCATGGCTTCCCTTGCTAAGTGTATAATTGATATGGATGTTTCACATGTGTGGACTGTGAATGTTCATGAAGTCCAGGGGGATTTTTCTGATCAGAGCCACATCTGGAGAAGCGCAGTGAGATGCATAAAATACTTCCTAACCCATCTCTGTCTGTCATCTCCGCTGTCTAAAACAAAGCTGCTGAATTCACAGAGGTACCTCTAAATATCTGTTCAGGAATGACTCAGGTGAGTAGAAACCCACTGGGCTGCTCTAGTTCTTCAATCTCAGTGCCAGCAATACAGAACCCAAATGACTGTGGTTGCTCCCTGAGTGGGCAGAGCTCAAGACAGTGCTCATACAAGTAAGTTTGTGAACTTGTTGCAACAATGTTGCTAACCTTTTTTGATATCAGAGGGATTAGTCATTATGAATTTGTACCAATTAGACAAATAGTTAACCAGGTTCACTACTTGGAAATGCTGAAAAGGTTGCATGAGAAAGTTAGACGACCTGAACTTTTCACCAACAATTCATGGCTATTGCATCACGACAATGCACCAGCTCACACGGCTGTGAGGGAATTTTTAGGCAGCAAACAAATAATTGTATTAGAACACCCTCCCTACTCACCTGATCTGACCCCCAATGACTTCTTTCTTTACCCAAAGATAAAGGAAATATTGAAAGGAAGACATTTTGATGACATTCAGGATAATTCGAGGACAGCTCTGATGCTCATTCCAGAAAAAGAGTTCCAAAATTGCTTTGAAGGGTGAACTAGGCACTGGCACTGGTGCATAGCTTGCCAAGGGGAGTACTTCAAAGGTGACCATAGTGATATTCAGAAATGAGGTATGTAGCACTTTTTCTAGGATGAGTTCGTGAACTTAATTGTCCAACCTCATAGCCCTGGCCATTACTGCCCATGATGAACTTAGTTTTAATGATTCTTGGATTGTTGCCAATGGCCTGGATGCTTGGTCTTCAACTTGGAAAACTAAAGTCTGGCAGATTGTAGGCATCTTCTTGGCAGACTGGCTACATCAGACTTTTTTGATCCCCTCTCAAGAGTTATCAAAGGTATCTCCCCTCCACTGACACTTTTTCAGATTACAGTGTTACTGTTCCAGTCTAATCACCCAATTCTGGCCACTAATAATGTCATATTTTCATCTTTTCAGTCATTTGCTCTTTGACAATCATGTACCTCCTATCACAACAGAACAAGGGGTTGATAATCAAGGTTTTTGATGATCTTCCATATACTCTACCATTTCACATCATCTGGTATTGTTGATCTTTGGAATAATTTCATAAAACATTGAAATCAAAAGCTTTCAGACTCTAACTCCCTCACCTTGCTCTGCTCCACACAATTTAGAAAGACAAGTTGGTCACTAAATGGTTCTACAGAAATGGATCATCGTCCCTGGGCCACTTCCTAGATAATGATCATCATGCAGGACAGAGAAGAGCAGTAGGAGGATGTATAGACCCATTTTGAAAATTTGGGATTCTGAGCTATTCCTAGGCATGAGGAGTTTTTCTTGTCCCTAAAACCAACCCCAGGATGGCCTGGTTAGTCTTTGATGGTTGGTATACCCTTGTGGTGGCAGCTCATTCAAAATGGGACCTAATGAATTCTAATTCTGGTGAGTCACTTGGTTTATCTTGTTGGATTGACATGGTCTTAGAACATAATGATCATAACCAGTTAGTTGAGTACACTGCTTAGCCATATGGGTTTTGATAAGTTTTATAAATATGGCTGTGTTCTGCTTTCTCCTGACCTTTTGGTGTGAAAAATCTGAGCATGAGATTGGAAAAAAGTTGAACTTATAGCTATACACAGATTTTGTGGTGGTGGATGGAAAGCAACATGCTTGTCCCCTAGGGAAGGAACTCCTCAAGCCCCAGAAGGTATGAAGGAGAGAGGGCATTAAGAATCACCCCTGCAGCTTATTTGTAAAGGTAAATGCCCTGGCGTGACTCACCCAAGCTGTTGCAAGCACTTTGAATAGAACTGATTGCTAGATCTGCCATGCTGTTAGAGGGTTCTGACCATGATTTGATTGTTCTTTCCTAGAACCTAGCTGAGAAATCTATGGGAAAGAATAGATTATGGTCCTGGCTTATCTACCAACCCTACAAAATATCTGTCAACACTTCAGTGTATCTTACCTTTCCTCACTGCTGTAGCTGTCAGTCATTCCATGGAGTAGGTATGTGCCACTTGCCTGGCACTGTGGACAAACAGGACAGGCTGGAGCCACTGCCTGAGATAATTCAATCATTCAAACAAAACTGAAAATTCTAAGGGCTGCCAGCCAGTAAAAAGCCATATTTGCTTACTGTCAAATTTATGGGAAACAACAATTGGAAATAGCACACTCTTTCCACAGGCACGGTGTATGTGCTCCCTTAGAACTATACTCTCTGTGTTGAATCCAGGTATTCCCTTGCCTCCTTCCCCAAAATACAGCAACTTGCACCTGCGGGGTGATCATAAGAAGACCTTTGAGTGTTTAAGGAAAGACCACCAGTAGATCACTTTGCCCTCAGATGACTGTGGTGATCTCTCCAAAATGAACCCACTCTTGGTTACTTGGGGAAGCATCTGGTGGGATAAATGCATCATTAGTATGTGTACCCTGGAGGCCTCTATAATGAGAATCATCTAATTAGAAAAAGTGGCATAAAATTTGCCCCTTACATCAGCTAAAATGATTAATGACGTCACTGGCTAGGGTTGTTATAGATGACAGATTTCCTCCATGTAAACAGATACCTGGTTTAATGCCTCAGGTCTAGTGGAAAGGTCAACACAGAGACTTAAGGAGAAAGCAAACTGGCAGCTGAAGATAGGCCATGATGCTTTTATGGGATTTGTTCAGCTGTCTGGAAGTGAGGCCCTAGGGCCATTGCAAGTTAGCCTCATCCTGTTTGATGAAGTCTTACTGATATCAACCTTAACTAAATTCTGTATGCTACAAATGGAAAGGACTTTGTCCCAGCCTCTGCTGGTCTGATTAATCAGAGTGGCTGATGGAGTCATATACTCATGGGAAAATTTGCCAGAAGCCAACATGGCTGACAAAAGGAATGGAAATTGTTGAGTGACAAATGTCCATGGGTCTCTTGCATTTCCACTTGTCTTAAAAAATGAGCCATTGGCTGCTTTTTGTTCCAGGGTGACTCTTCAAAGATGTTTGTCTCATTAAGAGCTTTGAAAGATAAAGATAAGGTCTCCATCTAGAGCAAAGAACAAGCTTGCTTACAGTCTTGTAAGATAGTATAGTATCTCCTTCCAGAGCAAAAGCCAAACATGTTTGCTCTCCAATATGATAAAGATGGTATCTTCCCCTAAGGCAAAGAGCAAGCGTGTTTCTCATCCATTTTAAAAGACCAGGTTCCCTTCCTCCAATGCAACCCTGAGTGTGCTGTTCACCTAAGAACGTCCAAATCTGTAGAAAAATTTTATAAGAATTTACTTGAGCCAAACTGTTGACAGTTCCAGGAGCAAGATCTCATACACTCTGGAGCATCACAGTTTTGCAGTTTCTTTTATGCACTTGGAATTAAGGAAGGAACATAAGGAAGATTATATGAAGGTGGAGAGAGCAAGGTGAGGATTAGATTACAAAATAATTAAGATTATGTGCCCTCTTGAAGGTGGTTATGCTTATTTCAAAAGTGTGTTAATCTAGATGTGCAAAAACAATGGACAGGGCTTGCTTAAAGCAAAGATAAACCGTTTACTAAAGAAGGTATTCTTACCATCAGTAAAAACATGGATGGACCTGGAGACTGTTGTGCTGAGTGGAATAAGTCAGATAGAGAAAGACAAATGTCATATGATCTCACTTATATGTGGAATCTAAGGAACAAAATAAATGACAAACAAAACAGAAACAAACTCATAGATGTGGAACATTTTGATGGTTGCCAGATGGGAGAGGATTTGGGGGGATGGGTGAAGAAAGGGAAGGGATTAAGAAATACAAATTGGTAGTTACGAAATAGTCATGGGGATATAAAATGTAGCATAAGGAATATAGTTAATAATATTGTAATAACTGTGTATGGTGTCAGATTGGTATTAGATTTATCAGAGTGCTCACCTTGTAAGTTATATAAACGTTTAATCACTATGTTGCACACCTGAAACTAATGTAATATTGTATGTCAACTGTAATTGAAAATTTTAAAAAAATATTTAAAAAAATAAAGTCGGTAAAAAACAGAAGTTATGTGCCTAGGATATGACTCTCCACTATGACCTGCCCAGTTAGGAATTTATAATCAGATCACCCTGTGAGGTTAATTGCAGTTAGATTTATCACAGAACCCCTTTTAAGTCCACAGTGTGCAGGTATCATCTGACCTTTGCATCCACCCTGTGGACTTGGAGCACAGGATGTATCTTAAAAAGATAATCACATTGTGTGGAAATATGTAAAGCTATATGCACTAGGATGGTCTTTGTAGCATTGTTTACAATAGTAAAAATTAGAAATATTTACCAATAGAAGTCTACTAAAATATATTGTGGTTTATATATACAATGCAAACTAGGTAGCAACTGATAAGAGCTGTTAAAATACACAGACATCTTATTTAATATGGAACTATACCCAATATAGTTACATGAAGAACAAGTGGTAAGAGATGAAGCCAAATAGGTAGACAGAGGCCAGATCTAAAAGGAACTTAAAAGGATATATCAGAAAATTTATTTGAAGGAAAGTAGTTTATCACTTTTTTAAAAATTTTATTGGGGAATATTGGGGAACAGTGTATTTCTCCAGGCCCCATCAGCTCCACGTCGTTGTACTTCAATCTAGTTGTGAAGGGTGCAGCTCAGCTTCAAGTCCAGTCGACGTTGGAATTGCACTGGCAACCTAGTTGTTGAGAGCAGTGCTCTAACCAACTGAGCCATCTGGCTGCCCCTCTGGAAGCTCAGTGGCAGCTCATTGTCTTCAATCTAGTTGTGGAGGGCTCAGCTCACTGGCCTATGTGGGAATCGAACCCACAACCTGCTGTTGAGAGCTCATGCTCTAACCAACTGAGCCATCTGACCACCCCTAGTTTATCACATTTTCATTATAGAATAAAAACTGTGGAAGCACATACAGATTTTATTGTGGAGGGAAATAAAAGAGGTGCTATGGAAAGTCACCTCACAGGGTGATCTGATCACAAATTCCTAACTGGGCAGGTCATGGTGGGTAGTCATGCCCCAGGCCTATAACTTCTTTAGTGAAAGGCTCATCTTTGCCTCAAGCAGCCCTGTCCCTTGTTTCTGTGCATCTAGGATAATGCGCCTTTGAACCACCTCAAGAGAGCTCATGATCTTAACTCACCTGTAATCCAGTCTCCAGTTTGCTTCCCCTACCTCCAGGTCATCTTCCTTACATTCCCTCCTTAATTTCAAATGTATAAAAGAAATGCAAAACTGTAATTCTGAGGAGCATTTGAGATCTTGTTCCCTGTCATATGTTGTCAATTTGGCTCAAATAAATTCTTATAAAAATGTTCTACAGGTTTAGACATTTCTTATATAGATAATTAGGTTCTACAGGTTTAGACATTTCTTATATAGACAATTAGAACCACGGAGATGATTTAAAACGTATTTACAATAGTCTAGGCAAGAGCTAGTAAGACATTGCTATAGCAGCCAGCAGTGATAATGGTGATGATGGCATGACTTCAAGAGACATATCAGAGGGAAAATTAACAGGAGCTGATGAATCATGGGATGCTACCACATGAGACAGCAATGAAAGGAAGAATGGACAGTGTTAAAAATAGCACCCAGGTCAACTATGATATCTTAATTAGGAGATGAAAACTGGGAGGATGAACTGGTTTGGATTAGGTTAGCAGGGAAAATAACCTTCTTTAAGAACATGTTGAATAAGCAGGTGGATATGTATTAAAGCTGAAGAGTGAGTTCTGGATTGGAGGTATAGATTTGGGAGCTGTTGATACAAAGAAAATACAGAGGATGCCAAAAAAGTGTATACACATTTTAAAACAGGAAAAAAGCTATTAAAATTGTAGTACAATGAATGATGCCAGCATGCATTTGATTAACACCATCTTTTGAATGAACTTCACACTACACATTGCTACCATAATTCAATTCAACTTCAAAAAGTAATATATAGATAACATCTCTTAAAATGTGTATATTTTTGTGTAATGTGTAAAATACCTCCCCCAGTATTTTAAATTATGGTAAATAATGAGATTCCTCAGAGAGAGCATATGGAATATGACAAAAATGCCAAAGATGGAAATGTACAAAACAACAGTTTTTGTGGTCAGTAAAAGAAGTTTAGACAATGATAGCAGGGTTATTAAATTGAGAAAGTGACTGAGAATTAATGTATTAATATTTTCTACTGAAGAACAGGGAAAATATGCCCTAGAGAAGTGCTATCTTTCTTATTGGCACACATTACCTTATTATGTTAAATAATTGTTTCCATGGACATTTTTAAAGCCTCGATGAGAACATGAAGAGATTTACAGTAAAACAAAAAAACAAAAAACAAAGTCAGTGGGAAGTACAGATTATATATTTAAAAATTTTTTAAAATACAACACATTTCTTTTGTAATAAAAATTCTCAAAAAATTTAGAATTACCATATGACCCAGCAATCCCTCTTCTGGGTATCTATCTAAAATCTGAAAAATTTATCCGTAAAGATATATGTGTCCCTGTGTTCACTGCAGCATTATTCACAGTGGCTGAGACATGGATACAACCAAAGTGCCCTTCAACAGCTGATCAGATAAAGAAGATGTTGTCTATATACATAATGGGATACTATTCTGCCATAAGAGAAGATGAAATATTGCCATTTGCAACAACATGGATATATCTTGAGATTATCATGCTAAGCGAAATAAATCAGACAGAAAAAGTTGAGAACTAAGACTTCATTCATATATGGGATATAAAACTGAAAGCAACAAATGAACAAGGCAAACAAACAAAGAAACAAAAACTCATACACATAAACAATAGTTTAGTGGTTACCAGAGGGTAAGGAGGGACGAAGGTGGTAGATGAGGGTAAAGGGGGTCAAATATATGGTGATTGAAAGAGAACTGACTCTGGGAGGTGAACACACAATGCAATATATAGATGATGTAATACCGAATTGTACACCTGAAACCTATGTAATTTTACTAACCATTGTCACCCCAATAAACTTAATAAATTTTAAAAAGATACTAAAAACAAAACTGTATATAATCTTTTTGGGAAGAACAATGTGCAGGAGACAGTTATTTTCAAGATGAATGATTGAAGGAAAGTGTGATGTATTTATCTTCCTAAAAAAGATGGCATAGATTTTTAAATGTCTCGATACCTGTCCTACAGGAGGGGAAATCCATTGACCATGCCGCTCAAACCACAGGTGAGTGCTGCCTCCCTCAGCCATGCTGGTTGTCCTGCCCAGATGAGAAGAGAGGGCTAAGGATGCAGACTTGTACAGCACATCCTTATCTCCAGAGTCTTAGGATCTATTTTAATTATTCCTTTAAAATAACAGTTTTTTCTTAAAGAAAATATCATAATGGCTAGTAATAAAGAATATTCTAGAGAACTCCAACAATCACGATGATTACGTTTTCTTTCTTTTTTTTCATTAACATTTTTTGGGTTGACAATGGTTAGTAAAATTACATAGGTTTCGAGTGTACAATCTGTAATACATCATCTATATATCACATTGTGTGCTCACCACCCAGTCAGTTCTAAATCTTTGCCCTGCTAAAAAACTGGAAGAGAGTATTATATTTAGTATCACATTTCAAAGACTGCTTCTTCAATTCAAGTGTTATGAGAAGGAGTCCTGGAAATACAACAAAACATATCAAAGAGTTAATTATAAAATATCTGCCCTCTCACACTCTCTGACTTTCTGTCCTCAGTCCCGTTCCACCACCACTAGCATTTTATAGAACTGATAATCAGAACAAACAAAGAGGTGAGGAGAGACAAAGAACAGAAGACCTGACACAATGGGGAAGAATGACAGGTAAAGCGTCACCTGTGTTATTTGAAGGAAGGTTCATTACAGGATGGTAATTAAAGTTGTCTCTCACACTGGTAAGTTAGAAGAAGCAGGACACAGGATTTTTCCAAATTATTTCATAATCTACTAAGCCGGATCCCTCCTGTGCCCTCCTGACAATTTATGGAATGTTACAGATTTTCTCCTCATCAATTTTCTTCTCGGTTTTTGAAAAAGAGAAGTCCAAGTCATTTTCCAGACCTAATTCTTTGTGCTTACTACTGTAGATTGCCTTAAAAGGTGTGTGCCTGAGACTGTACACATCAAGGAGAAGGGAGGCTCACTGTGTAATGTATGCATCACTGTGAAGGATTTATAAACTAAAAGGCTATTTATAGATTATGATCTAAACTCTCATCACACTATTTTCATTCCCAGAGAATCCCACTTAGACTATTCTTCTTTTTCCTTCCCTTGCTAATTGAATCTTCCTTTTTTAATGTTTCTTTTCACTGTCTTTGCTTTGCTTTCTTTGAAGAGAAAGTTAGGTTTTTATTCTCATTTATCCCTTTTCATCTTGTTTTCTATTGAACAGATGGTCTGTTGTTTTGCATCTCACTGCTAAGTTGGGAAATTCTTCACATCATTTATTTAATGAACTAATTACAATTCTTCTGAGTTTAATTTGGTCAATTACAATTTATGTTTGGTTACCTCGAGTTCCTAGACTGACACAAATTGTGTCACTTCTAGCAGTTACAAATGCCATTGAAAATAAAAATTTGGTGTCGTTCCAGTCAGCTCTCCCTTCTCCTTTTTAATTATTTATTTTATTTTTAAGGTTCAACTTCTGTCATTATGAAGAGGGTTGTTCATTATTCCAAAAACTGCTAAGAACAGGATTGCTACCCAAGCAGAAGAGAATCTGTTTTAAGTGGTGAGACATTTGGGTTGATTGTGGAAGAAAAAGGTGCTTCATACTTTCCCTTCACTGGTAGAAATGCTTTATTTTAGAATTCTCAGACTGGGACCTTATTCACATTATTCTCAAAATAGAATGTAGTGACATTTATAAAAGGAGGAATGAATTCTACTTTGTTTCTTTATACCTAAATGCTTTAAAATGTAAACACTTCATGAAAAAAGATTAACAGAGTATATCTATTAACACTAATATACTTAATTTTGTAGATTCAAGTCTGTAGAATGCTAAAACAATAAGACTATGTTGAAAGAGTTATTCTAAATATTTATTTAGCCCCATCTACCTATATCACTGTAATTGGTATTTCTCTGAGATGCAAAGAAAGCAGAATTCAATTTGATTCAACAAATATTTATTAAGTTACTATTATAGCCAAGACACTGTGCTAAGTACTACATGGAATACAAATATAGGAAATATAGTCCAGTAAGATTCAGTTCGGTTCTATTTATTTCAGACAAGTTTTATTGAGCAGGTAGGCACCGTGCTAAGCATTGAAAAAAAGAACACGTTTTCTGTAGGCAAAGGAACTTACAGTCTGGTAAGTTTGGGGCTGATGAATTCTTACCATTACATGCACAACTGTGCATGTAGGTAGTGTGTGTGTGTGTGTATGTGTGTGTGTATGTACGCACACGAGCACGTGTACACACATACACATTCATGTATTTTTCTGAGAAAAGGAGCACTATTTTCTGAATTTTCAAAAAAATTCAGTGACCCCCAAAGTGTTCAAACGTATGTGTGCCACATAGAGCAGACTTTCAGAGCTGTCGCAGAGATCCAAATAAAGGACTGTTACCACCCTGAGTCATTTCATTGCCTGCGTGTGCTTGGGACTAGGTGATATTCTGAGATGACCAACAAAATACTTGACAAGGCAAAGGAAGACAGGCCTTAGAATCAGAAGGACGTTTTGAAAGTAAGTGGTGAACAGTCAGATATAAACGTTACAGGAGAGAAGGGACTAGTTAGTAAATCCTGGAGTCAGGTAACAAGTCAGCCCTGAATGGAGCCTTGAGGACATGAGGGCTTGGGTAACTGGTAACAAAGACAGTCTCTGCCCGGTATGTAGAGATGGCCTAAACAAGTTGTAGAGCAGGGAGTGAGCAGCAAATGGACCAGGGTGCTTTCCTGATGCTTCCAGATGCATCCAGAACTGATTGGATTCAAACTCTTTGGAGTCCAACTGTCCTTCAACCCAGATCCAAAAGTTGCCACACCTGTTCTAGAACTGCTGGCTGGGCCAGAAAGCAGAGATTTTGTGTGCACAAACCTGTATAGATACGCATACACAATAGTGTCACATATACATGTATCTGACATACATATATATATATATATATATATATATATATATATATATATATATAATCATCTCACACAGCTCTTTTGATTATAGTTTATTAATTAATGTATTTATGAGTCTATACCTTTTGCTAAGCCTTGTGTAAGAACTAAAGATAAAAAATTGTTCCCATTATCAAGAAGCAAATGCCCATCAAGTGAAGAGTGAGAAGGGAAGCATTGCAGAGAGAACAGTACAAATGAAGGCAGGGAGGTAGGTAACCTCATGTGTCTTCCTGGAAATGACAAGTAATAAATTTGAACTGATGTTGAAAGAGGAGTCCATCAAGGAATGAATTTGATGATGTAAGAATTCATGGAAACAATGCATGTCATGTTCAGAAGCTTGGGTTTTAAATATCAGAGAAGCTTTAAAAGGTTTTCAGCAGAGAAACAATGTAATTACATTTCGATTTTAACAATCTCTGCGGCAGCCATGTGGACAGTAAGACAGAAGACCAGGATGAATTGCACACCTACTGCAACAGGTTACATGATAGAAGATGTCACATAGACGAGGAAGTGTTGAGTACAATCAGCACTATTTGGTCCCTTGTTGGATACGGGCATGGAGGCCAGGGAGGAATCCAGGACAACCACCAGGTTTAAAGTTTGGGTGACTTAGTAGAAGGTGCTTGTGGTGACAGAGCCCCAGAGAGTAGTTTACAGGCTCTCGGCCTCACGTGGAAGGGTACTGGCTCGGGTGGTGAATGGCCGTCGGCTGTGGCTGATTGGCTGACGGCTGTGGCCGGTTAGCCGATTGGCCGCTGGTATAACTGCTGTGGCTACGAAGGATTGCCGAGGATTGCTGAGGAGCCGAGCAGAGCCGAAGAGAGTGGAAGAGGAGAGCCGAGAGAGCAGAAGAGAGTCGAGAGAGTGGAGGAGAGTCGTGGGTCGGTCGGTTGGCGGAAAGGCGGACGGCAGGTCGCACGACCGGTGGACCCAGCCTCCAGTGAGACCATAGTGGTATGACTCCCCTACCTATGGCTCCATGGGTGTTCCTTTTCCGCCTCACCATATCCTGAGTTCTTGTGTGGGGAGCGGGAGCAGAGACCCTGCAGGCCGACCTGACTGAAAAGTGGCGCGGCGAGAAGGCCACAACAAATGGCGCAGCGAGCAGGGTCTCCCGCACGACAGTGCTTCTACCCAGCATGGCAGGGGACACAAAGGAGGTAGAAGGCGTAAGCCGAATTATAAAATTTCTCAGGACAGGTTGAATTTGAGTAATCTGAGGAAGTGAAACTACGAAGTTGTCTGCTTTATAAAATGAAGTTTGAAGAAGGACCACAGACTGGGCACCTAAAGAACAAAACTATTTTCTCACAGTTCTGGCAGCTGGAGCTGTGAGGTGTCTATGAGGTGCCACCAGGTGAGTTTCTTCAGAGGCTGCTCTCCGTGCTTGTCTGCTCCCTGCACTGTCACACAGTTGGCCTTCCTTCTGTATCTGTCCACATTTCCTCTTCTTACAAGTGCATCAGTCACAATGGATGAGAGTCCACCATAATGACCTCATTTTAATTTAATTACCTCTTTAAAGATTCTATTTCTAAATATAGTCACATTCTGAAGAGTGAGTACTGCAACATATGAATTGGGGGAGCACAATTCTGCCCATAACCTATGTCATCAGATGCAAAAGTTGCATGACATTCAGATTCCAGTATTTTATTGGAATGCAGCCAGGTTCCTTTGTTCATATGTTGTCTGTGTCTGCTTTTTTTGCCACAGCAGTCATGTCGAGTAGTTGTGATAGAGGCCATAAGTTTGCAAAGCCTACATTATCTACTATCTGGCCCTTTACAGAAAAAGTTTGCTGTCTTCTTCTTCAGATAAAAGGTGAGTTGGTAGCTAGCAGTTTAGGGCTGGCAATCTGAGCTATGAGATTACTAAGGAAGAGGAAGCTGTGTGAAAGGGAAGAGCGGAATTTGCACTCCTAGGATACAAACAGGTGAGAGAAGGGAGAGGAAAAGAAACTCAAAGGTAATGGAGACAAAAGGAGCAGATCTGTCAGAGAACAAGAGACTTGGACTGTGCACACTGAGCTTCCCAAAGAGGGAGCAATGAGCAGTGACAAGAAAACAGAAGGGTATAATGTCACAGAGCCCAGCACTTCACATAGGAGGAGCTGTAAATTAAAGCACACACTAAAAAGAGGTGAGTGCAATAAGCATTAAAAATGGCTTTTAGATTTATTAATCACCTCTTTGCTTTGGAAATTTAATATATATACATATATAATTTAATATATGTTAAATACTTAATATATATTTAATTACACATAAACCTAATTAATGTATATTTACTTTTATAAATATTTACTATATATTCAATTTAACATACGTTGAAAAATACATACATGTCACAATAGTTTTGCTTTCATAGAGCTTGCAGAATGTTCCTCAAGAAAATAATCAAGTGTCTGTACTATAAGCATTTATATTCTGAAAACTTTTTTTGTGAAATTCTCTCTAATATTTTAACCAGTGAATAAAGTGAGATAAAAAGAAAAATTTCCAAAACATTCTAGAATCAGTTATTGGGTACACATTTTCAAGAATGATATTTGCAAATATTTCTGCCTATATATATTAAATTTATGAGAAAAACACCAAATTTTTATTTCACTTTATGCTGAGAAAATCATTGTATTTTGTAATTTATTTCTTTAATGTGACTATCAAATCCTTAACTATTCCTCCTTAAAGCAAACCACTTTTATATAAAGAGTGGCTCTTACTGAAACTTTCTTATTTTGTACAATTTCATATTTTGTGCCTTGAATGAAGTTATTCAAAAGAAATGGCACTGAAAATGTTATTACCAATAAAAATATAAAAAGAAAGTTTCAATGGAAAAATGAGCCATAATCATGAACCAGTGGTTTCAAAATTGTGATTAGATCAAGACAGATGCACCCTTTCTATGCATTAATTAATGAACCAGCAAGAGGACCTATATATGCTTATCAGCATGACTTGCTATCAGCAAGCATAAGCATATTGCTGAAGTACTAAAGTACTAAAGAAGAAACTGTGACTAAAATATAATGCATTAAAGACAAATACTTGATGAACAGAGAGACTATTATTTTTTCAGTGTAATTTTATTACTATTAAATGCCCTAATGCCTCATATTTACTCTAGAAAATTATTTTCCTCTATTATTTTTATCATTTTTATTGTTTGGTTATTATCTTTAAATCTGCGTATTTTTCAAAAGATTTTTGACCATGTCTATCTTTGTTGGCACAGTATTTATATATTTTATACCTAAAGTATTTTCTAGCCTTTTGCTTCTTAGGAAAGAAAAAATAATTAAAGAAAAAAATGAAAACTATTCCTGAGAATGTGTCCATCTGAACTAAATACTTTGATGAACATTCTAATGTTTGCACTGGGCTGGACTTCTAATTATTTACTTTATCATTTCAGGAGCAATGGAACAGTGCTCTGCACATGAAAAAGTATTTCCATTAGAAAGCTCCAGCACTCTAGAAATGTCTCCTGTGTATTAAAGCACTAGAAATAGATTTTTAATTAGGTGATTTTAATAAATAAATGCAAATGATAATGTGCTTGATGTTCATAGCTAACATAAGAGCGTAATTATAATTGCAAGACAAACACTTCTTCAGCCACATTCTTCATGTACTAAATGACTCTCTCCTTCATAAGAAACCACTCGATATCAATGCAAAAATTCTAGATTTCTCGAATATTTTCATATCTAGATAAATTTACTAATTAATGTTTTGACACTAACTCTGCCTTAAAGAACAGCGTTAGTATAAACTCTTTAAAATGTGTTCTCAAAAAAGACTGTTTTCTAGAAAATGAGAGCATCATCTCTTTGGTTCTAGGCAATTTTGTTCAGTGGATACTACATTGATACAATTCCTAGGTACATTTCACTTTCGGGAAATAAGTACTCCTGGCTGTAGAAGCCCCCACAAAAAAACTGTGGTTAAAATATTCTTAGTACTCTCCCTCACTCACTTAATTATTTAGATGTTTTGATTTGAAAACCCTATGATTTGTAGTTTTTAGACTGTGAGTATGGATACTTAATCCAGCATCCACTAAAATCCCCAAAAGGAGAGCAAACATTTTTGAGAACATAGTGATTCCTTATTGGACCAAAATTTATAAGCTGGGTACTCATCTCACAAAGCACTTATGGGATAGTCAAGGCTGAACTCAAACTTCACTGTGGGACCTGCTAGTTGCTATCATTTTATATTCCTAATTCAGGAGGTAGAGGAGGGAATTTAAGACCAACTTTTGTTTAGGCAAAGTACAGATGGGAGAACAGCCACACAGCCTTTGGCCTACTTTCCAGTTAATCAAGAGTCAGTTCAGAAATGCTGGAGAATGAGTGAGTAGTCTTACTTTTTAGCAAGTACCTTTATCATTTAGCAAAAGATTTTCAGAAATAATATGTCTGCATGTATCACTCATTTTTTTTTTGTATAAATCATGAACAATGTAGAATTTGTTAAATGCTGTGAGTCATGTAGTTTTGGTTTATTTGTTTGCATGTTTGTTTTACAACCATACCTCATCCCACAACACCTGACACACAGACTACATTTAGACTGCAGGGTAGCCAAGCAGAAAAAAATATTTCTGGTCTCAGAAGCTTGTTTCCTAAGTTAGGCAATACTTTCAACTTTCCTAAAGATGTTTTCTTTCATCACTTTTTGATGAAAATGCCATATGTCCCCATGGCTCACATAATAGAAAATGTAATCATGTACATATGGACATAGTGAAAAATGCCAAGGCTAGCCCAGGTGTCAAATTATGTTACCTTAATCTTCCACAGTTAGTTCAGGAAAAAAATGTTAAAACAAAATAACAGGGACCACAAGCACTAAAATGGTTCTATTTCATAGAATTTGGAATTGTAATTTTAAATCTTTTACATTAAAAAAAACCCCAAAAAACTACCACTTAAGTTGCTAAAGTTTGAATGGTTTTGGCAGCAATATAAACCATCCCCTTAATTCAATTCTTCTTTGAGCGGTCAAGGACCTCTGTGAGTTACGAGCCTCGACGTTTTTGTTTTCCTTTTTTCCGGTTTACAGCCTTCATCCTTTTCATCTTACCCAACCCTATCTTTCGGCCTATTTCTTAAGTCCTTTTTTTCTGTTGATAATCTTTTCAATTTTTGATGTAATTACATATTAACTGGGTCTCCTAAGTCCAAATGCATTGTTACAAATACTAAGTATAAATGACTTGATAGGCTGTGGACGAAGCCATTTCTCTTCCTAAGTGAATTCTGGTTATCATTTTCATACATTAAAGCAAATTTATGTCTATATTGGTTATTAGATCACAGGAGACTAGCTAGATGGATTCTGAAGGTGTTTTGGGGATGGTACAAATATTATTATGAGCTATCTTGGCAGGTGATCAATGGCATCTCTGAGTGGGCAGTCACCCACAGGTGGCAGCTGAACGCAAAACCCTTCGGGCTACTGTGGAAAAAGAAAACAACAGTGGTTTCAAATATGAACCCCCAAAGGCAGGAGTTGATTTGCAGTCTGGCTGCTTCTGTTGTGGACTTTCCCATAGGTGAGCAGTGGTAGGGATTTCCATATGTAAAGATAGTATCTGGTTCTTGCAAGCAATTCTGGAGTGTCCAGCTAGTATATGACAATACAATATTTTAACTTAAAAAAAAAATGTTTATATTGTTTCCAAAATGGTATACATTGATAGCTTTATATTGTTTCATACTTTGACCAAAATATTTCTGGAGGAGAGCCAATGCAAATTTCAAGAGAAGAAATCAAGACCTAAACCAAGCTCAAAGCCACTCAATACACCTTGGTGTTTTGTTTTGTTATCTATCAAGTGTCAACTACTGTGCTACGTAGAGTGAATTGAAAGAAATATTTAAGATGTAGTCCTTGGCCTCAAATAGCCGATAGTCTTGTGAGGTAGAAGGCTCTATTTGCCTCATGTAATGCATGGCAGGAAAGATGTTTAGACAGAGTACAGTGCCAACACTGTGCAAAGCTGACTAGTGTTTCCTGGGCATATAGAAAGGCTTCTTTAGAGTATCTGCTTCCATGTATAGAAATCTGCAATTTTAACTTTAAAAATGTTTTACAAAGCAACTATTTTTGCCACCAGAAGTTTGCAAAAATTTTTAACAACACAAGATAAAGTAAACAAAAAATCTGAGTATGTAAATCTTCAAATTCATTTTTTTGGGATTAAAACATTAATCAACAAATTTTTACACCACAGAAACTGTGAATTTACCATATTTTCTTTCTTCTTTCCATTTCCCATCTCCTCTCCCCTTTAATCTTTTTCAACACTATCCAGAGTCCTATTCCCATGATCCCCTTGTGCTTGGTCTTGATCTCCCAAACCAAAGGAATGGGCAGGACTATCCAGGGAGGAATTGGACAACAATGGCATTTGGGGGTCCAAAAGGCTACCTGAAAAGGAGGTTTTGGAACAGAGCATAAAAGGCTCTGTGTGCCATATGTAAGGGTGTGACTCTTACTCTGTAGGTGCTCCTTTGAAGCGCTCTAAGCAAGGCATCGATGAAATCAGATGCCTTTTAGAAATCAGATGCATTTTAGAAATATGACAGCAACAGCACAAAGATAGAAGAATAACTGCATTAATATACAAGTGAAATAATGAGGGTCTAGAGGGCTGTGAGAGAAGAATTTCAATGTCACCTTTTGGCATAAGAAGCTGTATTATTTGCTAAGGCTGCTGTAACAGACTACCACAAACTGAGTGGCTTAGACAGCAGAAACTTGGTAGCTCACAGTTCTGGAGGCTGGAAGTCAAATCAAGGTGTTGGCAGGGTCAGTTCCTTCTGAGGAGTGTGAGAGAAAGATCTCATCCAGGCCTCGGTCCATGACATGTAGATGACAGTTTTTATGTTCACATAGTTCTCCCAGTATGTCTGCATTCAAAATTTATCTTGTTTTAAGGATACCCATCATATGGGATTAGAGTCCAACTTAATGACCGCATTTTTAGCTTGATTACTTCTATAAAGACTGTATCTCCAATAAGGTCATACTAACTAATTTGTTTGAAATTAGTATTAACTAATTTGTTTGAAATCACACAGTCAGTCAGGATTACAGTGTAGATCTATTAACTCCAATCCAGGACTCAGTCTACTGTACTAGAAAAGGTACACTTTGTTGCCAGCCAACATTGTGGTTTCAGTAAGATAGCTTCAAAAGTGCTGATGTTGCCCATATGAATCAGTTATTAGCAAAGGGATTGATTAATGTCTTGAGAAATTTTCAAACTAGAGTACTCTATTTAGCAACCATATTGATTTTTAAATAGAATTTAGAAAGTAGAATTACTCCTGTTAAAGCAAACATCATGAGGTAATTCAAAGTACTATATGCAAGCCCTCACTCATGCAGTATTACTCAGCACTGTGCAGTGATGCTTTCAAACAAATCCCAGGAGCACAGTTTGTGAAAAAATTAGATGGGACAGTTTATTTTCACTGGTTAGAACTCCATTTTTCTTTTGTGTGCAATAAGAAGATAGCATTTTTTCTTTCATAATAATGTTATAATGCTTGTATCATAGTATTTAAAACATACCAAAACAAGGACTAACTGGGGATAATATGAAGCCTAAACTTGGGAAAAACTCTCAAATTTGCTTTCCCTGTTGCTATATGTCAGCTCATACGATGGTTAATATAGGATTTATACAGGTGGTACTCAAGTACTATCTATAAACCATTCAACAGATAGTTATGACCACAGATAATTCAAATTATTCATTATACTGATCATCGCATGATCAAATGGAAATTTACTTAGCACTACTAAGAGGACTTCATTATTTGAAGAGGTAGAACAGTTTTATTAGTTGTCAGAATCATATTAAGGCTATTTACCCATTGTTTTGGTGAGAGAAAGTGTATAATAACATTTCTTAAGGATGAGGCTACACACAAATGTCCCTCAAGGATCTTGAAAAGAAGTAAAATGAACTAGTTCATGGAGAAGTAAATGGTAAAAGCAACAAGCAATGGATCAGAAAAGAGATAAGCAGTCACTGGAAAGACATAAGATGTTGCATAGGCCGTATAGTTGGCCTTAACTCTAGCCCAATTACACACACCCACACACACACACTGAGAAGGATTATGTCCCTCGGGAAGGCCATTGATCAGCACAGAAATACAGTCATAAAGGCAACTGTTTGAAGGCAACCCATTCAAACACTCTGTAAGCTAGAGAAAGTCTCGGCCCTCAGCCACCAGATGTTTCCAATCCATATGGGAAGGCTATCCCTCGAGTGGACATGGATGGGCGTGATGATAGCTGATGGACTTCACTGATTTCTGGTGATACTGGCAGAGCTCTTACTTTGTGAGAGTGGTGTGTTAAGCCATCTTAGAATGAGGCAATTCTATACTTAATTCATGTAACTTCTTTTGTTTAAATTCTGCTCTGAAATAGCATCTTCCTGATTATGATTTAGCTCTCCGTGTAGCTTGACTACACAGAAAGAGAATACAATACTAGAATACAATACAATAGTCCTCCCTTATCTGTAGTTTCGCTTTCTGCAGTTTCAGTTAACCATGGTCAACCGGTGAGAAATTATTAAATGAAAAATTCCAGAAATAAACAATCTGTAAGTTTTAAATTGCATGCTGTTCTGAGTACTGTGATGAAATCTTATACCTTTACACTCTGTCCCACCCAGGACATGAATCATTCCTTTGTCTGGTGTATTCACACTGTATACACTCAGTGCCCATCTGTCACACGGTTGTTGTCTAGTTACCCAATGGACTCTCATGGTACCACAGTGCTTGAGTTCAAGTAACTCTTACTTTACTTAATCATGGCCCCAAAGTGCAAGAGTAGTGATGCTGGCAATTCAGATATGCCAAAGAGAAGCCATAAAGTGCTTCCTTTAAGTAAAAAGGTAAAAGAACTTGACTTAATAAGAAAAGAAAATCATATGCTGAGTTTGCTAAGATTGACAGTAAGAACACATTTTCTGTCCATAAAATTCCCTAATATATAAATTAAATTTTATTATAGATATGTAAGTATAGGGAAAAAACAACATTGCATAGATACGGTTGGTATTATCCACAGTCTCAGGCATCCAATGGGGGTCTAAGAGCATACCCCCATGGATAAAGGGGACTACTGTACAATATTCTAGTTCCATATGATTGCATTAGTTCTAATTGCAAATTAACACATTGACCTTCTGGCATCTGTCCCTCAGACTTTTATGCAAGCTAGTCAAAACTTATTCTTTAAAACACACACACACATACACACACACACACACATTGCTACCTTAAGAACTTAAAGATTTCTCTCAATTAACACTGAATCACTTTCATCAGACAATTAAATTATAACCTATGAGAAATAAAATTTTCATTCCATTAGTTCCTATTCTTAAAATGCTTTGTCATGCAGGGTGGCATGCGGGGTCTCAGCTCCCACTCCCCACATAAGAACGCAAAATATGGTGAGGCCAAAAAGGAACACCCATGGAGCCACAGATAGGGGGTTCATACCACTATATTCTCACTGGCGGCTGGGTTGGAGACACAGGAAGCAGGAGCCACACTATCCACAACCTGCCGTCCACTTCTCTCAGCCAACCAACTTCACTTGCTGGCTGCACTCCGCCATGCTAACTGCAATCCACTCTTGCTAGCTCAGCCACCATCTTCTTGCTAGCCCCCATTTTCTGCTAGTGTAGCCACTGCAGTTATATTAGTGGCCAATGGCTCATTGGTTACAGCTGATGGCCAACTAGCCACAGCTGATGGCCATCCAATCACAGTTGATGGCCATTTACTACCTGAGCCAGGACCTTTCCATGTAAGGCCAAGAGCCTGGAAACTGCATTCCTGGCTCTGTCCCCACACTCCACCCCTACAGGGTCTCGCCTCACAATCTACACGACAAGCATTCTCCGCAAGGGGCCCTGTGTGAGGAGCCTGGAGGTGAACGTAATATCGTGGACACACTCAGTCTCTCTGGGCACAGCTAGGATTTCTCAGGGCACCACTAGTCCTTCTGGGCAGAGCCAGACTTCCTGGGCTTCTTAGGATACCACCAGTCTCCCTGGGCACACCCAGGACCTCTCAGGGCACTGCCACTCTCTCTGGACACAGCTAGACTTCCTGTACACAGCCAGGGCCTCTCAGGGTACTGCCAGTCTCTCTGGGCACAACCAGGGTTTCTCAGGGTACCGTGCTGGAACAATAGTGGCTCACAGCCAAGGCACTTACATATTCTCAATGGAGGCCGGTAGAGACACAAAAGCAAACATCCACCAGTTCCACTACATGGTGGTACGTTCCAAGCAAACAGTCAAGCAGTCCACTAAATTAGGGATGGAACCCATTCCCCATAGTCCACAGTCATTCACCAGGGCTGTGTGTTAGCCTTACAATGTGTGCCCACTCCATAGGGCAAAGGCTCCAAGTCCTCCCCAAACTGGGGGTGAGGGCCTCAGCAAGTACTTCCCAGCCCACAGGGCCGCAACGACCTTCGCTTTCTCCGGCCTATGCTGGTTGGGGATTCATCTATGTCTTCCCACCCCTCCACAGGGTCCAGCTCTCCGGCAGCTGCTCCTCCTGGTCTTCCTGAGACTGAGTGTTCATACGCACAAACTGCTCCACTGCCCTTTGGAGAGCTTTGGCCTGCGCTGTACCCTGCTCACTGCACCATGTGTCATGCAGGGTGTCAGGCGGGGTCTCTGGTCCTGCTGCAGGATATGGCAAGGCCAAAAAGGAACACCCACGGAGCCATAGACAGGGGAATCATACCACTATAGTCTTGCTGGTGGCTGGATTGGAGACACAGGAAGCAGGAGCCACATTATCCACAACCTGCCGTCCACTTCTCTCTGCCAACCAACCTCACTTGTTAGCTGCAACCCATTGTGCTAACTGCAATCCACTCTTGCTAGCTCAGCCACCATCTTCTTGTTAACCCCCATTTTCTGCTAGGGTAGCCACAGCAGTTATATTAGTGGCCAATGGCTCACTGGCTACAGCTGATGGCCAACTAGCCACAGCTGATGACCATCCAATCACAGTTGATGGCCATTTACTACCTGAGCAATCACCTTTCTACGTGAGTCCGAGAGCCTGGAAACTGCACTCCTGGCTCTGTCCCCACATGCTTCAAATGGAAATGTCTTTGAGTGTTAAGTATTTTAGCCTCCTGAAGACTTGTTATTTTTCATTAATGCTTCATCAAGAAATGACTTTTAAAATAACCTAGTTTTAGAATTGCATCAATAAGTACAAAGTTTCACAATAAGTCCTTGAACCTCCAATAATAAGTAACATTTATCTATTTGTTTTCTACACATTACAGGGAATTAGAGCTCCCTGTAGAGACATTAGATTGTGAATTATAAAACCAATATGGCATGCAGTCATTGTCCTGATATTTTCAAACCATCAACAAAGAATGGAAAAGGGGGCAGTGGGCCCTGACCTACCATGTGGGACCACCTTATGCAGCAGGGTATCTCTAAGAGTCACTAACTAGACTGCCTGGGTAAAGTTAGATAAGGGGTAGGCTTCATGTTGGGAACATCTATAAATAATTATGCACTTCACCGAGCAAAGTAACACTGCACCCTGCAGGGGCTGAATCAGATGACTCAGTATGTGAAGAAAAACATTTCTATTGAATTGGAATTTAATTTAGTTTCATATCCTCACTGTGGGGACAGAGCCAGGAGTGCTGTTTCCAGGCTCTCACCCTCACGTGGAAAGATGCTCACTCAGGTAGTAAATGGCTATCAACTGTGATTGGATGGCCATCAGCTGTGGCTAGTTGGCCATCAGCTGTAACCAGTGAGCCATTGGCCACTAATATAACTGCTGTGGTTATGCTAGAAGAAAATGGGGGCTAGCAAGAGGACGGCGGCTGAGCTAGCAAGAGCGGCTTGCAGTTAGCACGGTGGATTGCAGCTAGCAAGTGAGGTTGGTTGGCAGGCAGAGAGAAGTGGACGGCAGGTTGCGTGCAGAACATGTGGCTCCTGCTTCCTGTATCTCCAACCCAGCCGCTAGTGAGATATAGTGGTATGACTCCCCTATTTATGGCTCTGTGGGTGTTCCTTTTTGGCCTCACCATAAACTGCATTCTTATGTGGGGAGCGGGACCAGAGACCCCACATGACACCCTGCATGACACTCACTATAGGTTAATCTTCCCTAAAAGTAGGTCAGTAAATGGGTAGTGTTTTGAAGTGTTAATTTCTTTTGACATGTCTGGCATGCCTGTAGACCAAGTTTTGAAGTTTATAATGTAAATCTACACTGATTCAGACTAATCTGAGGGGTTAATTCAATGATGATCAATTAGATGGCTAGAGTGAAGACTAAGTCTGTTAACAAGACGATTTGAAGTAAAGGCCTTTCAAACCTAATTTAATCACAATTTGTTCATTTGTAATTAGCTCCATCATTTTTAAATATGTGCTAGTAACTGTCTCTAAATATTCCCTGAAGTTAAATACACATGTCTCAATTTATTTCATCAAAATTTCTTTTTTCTTTATACCTATTGTACAAGAAATCTTCAATCAACACAGATCTGATTTTTTTTTTTTCTGTTTGTTTGTTTTTAACACATGAATGGCTTTTAAGCCCACAGTGGATGGTGGGTATGTTGTATCTCCTTACAAGCAGACATTGTCATAGAGCATCAAATAGAGTTTCCTGTGGGCTTGAAAGAAACATCAACTTTTTGCATCCATCAGAAGAGGAATCGTCACAGTTCTTTGTATTGTTATGTTTTTAATTTCCCCCATCACTCCTAGTAGTGTCTAATTATAGAGCCAGGTAATGCTGCAGTAAGTTCCGCTGGTTTGTAGAGATGTTTTTAATCCAACTGGAAAATGTACTCTGCAACACTTGAGCTCTTAAGTTAACCTGATAACTCAGGCTTCATAAGAGCCAGTAAATATGCAAGTTAATTTGGCAATTCAAGATTTTTTTATAAAACTGGGAAAGGTTAACAGACTGTCGTGCGGGGAGGCCTGCAGGGTCTCTGGTCCCGCTCCCCACATAAGAACGCAGGATATGGTGAGGCCAAAAAGGAACACCCATGGAGCCATAGGTAGGCGAGTCATACCACTACGGTCTCACTGGAGGCTGGGTTCACTGGACGTGTGACCTGCTGTCCGTTTTGTCTGCAACCCACCGACGACTCTCTTTCACTCTCCTCCACTCTCCTCGGCTCTCCTTCGTAGCCGCAGCAGTTATATTAGTGGCCAATGGCTCAATGGCTACAGCTGACGGCCAACCAGCCCCAGCTGATGGCCATCTACTACCCGAGCCAGCACCCCTCCACGTGAGGCCGAGAGCCTGTAAACTACTTTCTGGGGCTCTGCCCCCACACTCCACCCCTACAGGTTCTCGCCTCACAATCTACGCGACAAGCGTCTTCCGCGAGGGTCCCTGTGTCATATTAGCCTACTGACACCTATGGACGAAAAGAAATGGTAGTCTTAGGAACCAACAATGGCAAATCCCTTCCATCTGGGAGGATACATGCCAGCTTCTTGTCCTGGGAAAGGAGGGTTGCTGCCACTGGCACCTTTCCCGGTTTGTGGTACCAAACCTTTATGGCAGTGCTTGGGGTCCCTTGCATAGTTTCAACATGTAACAGAACAGGGGACCCCATAATAGGCCATAGTGAGAGCACATAGTTCCCTCGCAAAATCATCCCAGTATCGGGACCTCTGTATACTACAGTCACTTGAGGTGGCCACTCAGCCACCACCCCTGGCGTCACTTGCAAATCATGAGTCAAACCGGCCCCCCATGGGGCTATCAGACCCAACCACCGACAGTGGGGGCTTTTGACCTGCCAGGGCCAAGTCCATTGCTGCCGTTCCCCTGCTTTCAAGCATGTGGGTGCTGGCAGCAAAATGTTCCCATTTCTGCCATAGCCTGGCTTTAACAGAGTCTCACTGGTGGTAACTTGTAATTGAATGGGAGCGGCCGTTCGATGTAGCAGAGCTTCTACTGGCGCGGGCCCTCCCTTCCATGGTCTCTCATTCAGGACTCTCAGGACGTCCCATAGACGCGAGGCCCAGTCACGCATCGTGGGAGGGTGTTTTGACACCCGGAGACCTTGCTTCAAAAGACCATTATAACGTTCAATCATGCCAGCTGCTTGCGGATTTTACGGGGTGTGAAACAACCATTGCACATCCATCCTGGCAGCCCAGCGCTGCACTTCTTGCCCCGTAAAATGGGTACCCCTGTCACTTTCAATGACTTGAGGGCGCCCATAGAGGGCGCACAGTCGTGTAAGGGCAACCACTGTATGCCGCTGATCCGCAGCCGGACAGGGCCAAGCAAACATCAACCCCGTAGCAGTGTCCACTGCTGTAAATGCATATATCGCATTGCGGGCCTTAGGCAGGGGTCCAATGTAATCCACTTGCCAGCGAGTGAGGGGCACCCTCCCTCGCGTAATCTGCTGTGTCTCCCAGGGGAGCCTCCGCCTTTGGGGGCTGTCCTGGGCACAGACGGCACAGTCATAGCAGGCATCTGCTATCTCCTGCCATTTCAAAGGCAGGCCCCAGCGTCTGCTTACCTGCCACATGGTTCGGCTTCCAGCGTGCTGCAATTTCCTATGCAGCCAATGGGCCACATCAGTGGCAGGAGCCCGCTCTAACCATCGTACCCGTGCTAGGGCATCTGCTGCATCATTACCTGGGGACACTAAGGGGGAGTGACCTGTGACATGCATTAAGGTCACCTCCTTTTTCTGCCCTAGGTCCCAGAGGTCCTGCCACATGGCTTGACCCCACAGTGGACGGTGTCCCACCAACCAGTTTTGGTGTTTCCATGTAGGCAGCCACAACGTTAGGCCCCGGAACACTGCCCAGCTGTCAGTGCAAATAACTAGGGGTCCAGGCTCGTGGCTGATCACCATCCACACAGCCCGTAATTCAGCCCACTGGCTACTCTGGCCCATCCCAGTATCAAACCAAATGGTGTCTGTTTTGGGCTGCACACCAATAGCCGTCCAAACAGCTGCAGCCCCTCGGCTAGAACCATCGGTAAACCAGGCATCCTCAGGTACTGGGGACTGTCCTTCTTTGTAGGGCGAGGGCTCCAAGTCCTCCCCTCTAGGCAAAGCACTTGGCTCAGCCTGGGCTACAAGCTCCACAGGCCCCAGGACCTGTTGTAGCTCTGTGCTCAAAGGGCTTGAACTAAGGCTGCTACGTTGCTCCAAGTAGGCACCCCACTTGGCGAGAGTGGTGGTCTGTGCCACCCCCGTTTTGGGTCCCTGGGTCCACGTACGGACCCACCCCTGGACAGGATAGGTTGTTCTAACCAACACGCGTGCCGTTCCTGTGATGGCTTCTGTGGCCACTAGGGCTGCATACACAGCAGCCAGCTGTTTCTCTATTAGAGAGTAGCGGACCTCCGCTCCTTTCCATAATTGGGACCAAAATCCCACTGGCAACCGGAGACGCTCCTGCCGTTGCCAGAGGCCCCATCCGTACCCCTCTTGGGTTACGTGAACATCAAGTTCAAATGGGCGGCCTGGGTCCACTACTTGCAGAGCCTGTGCCTGCTGCACTGCCCGTTTCGTGGCAACGAAGGCTTGCTCTATAGCCTCAGTCCAATCCCATGAGGCCCCCTTTTTTATCATATTGTACAAGGTCCTTGCCATTTGTGCTAAATGGGGTACAAACGCCCGCCAATATCCTAGCAGACCCAAATACGTCTGCAGTTGGGAGACCTTGGTCGGCCGGGGAAAGGCTTGTATTTTGTCAATGATTGCCTCAGGTATAACCTTTGTCTTACCCGACCACACAACACCCAAAAACTTGACGGATAAGCCAGGGCCTTGGACCTTTTCCTCATTCACCGCCCAGCCGTGACTTCAGGTGGCGGAGAAGAGAGGGAGCTGCTTGCTCTAAATCAGAAAGAGAATCTGAGGTTAACAGAATGTCATCAACATAATGAAACAAGGCCACAGAGGATGGGTGATCCCACTGTGCCAAATCCTGGGCCACAAGCCCGTGGCAGATAGTGGGGCTGTGCAAGTATCCTTGCGGAAGGACTTGAAAAGTCCACTGACGCCCATCCCACGTAAAAGCAAACTGCTCTTGACACTCGGGTGCAATGTCAATGGAGAAAAAAGCATTGGCCAAGTCCACTACATAGTGATATGTCCCTAGGCGGACAGTCAGACGATCCATTAAATCATGAATTGAAGGTACTGCAGCGTGCAATGGTGGCGTCACCTTATTTAACTCCCTATAGTCCACAGTCATTCGCCAGGTCCCATCTGGCTTCTTGACAGGCCATACTGGGGAGTTAAAGGGACTGTGCGTTGGCCTCACAATATGTGCCTTCTCCAATTCCAATATTGTACGACCGATCTCCTCCTGTCCTCCTGGCAGGCGATACTGTCGCACTGTAACTACGCGCCAGGGCTGTGGCAACGCTTGAGGAGGGTGGTGAGCATGCCCGCGTGTCACCGATTTCACCACCCGGATCCGGAGACGGAACTCTCCTACCGACGTCTGTAAGCTGAGGCCATGTAGCACGTCCACCCCTAGAATATACTCCGGAACGGGGGAGACATAAACCTTGTAGGTACGAGGAGGGAGCCTTCTTATACCCAGTGGTAAGGAAACGGCTTTCACAGTCACAGTTTTTCCCCCGTAGCCATCAATGCAGACTGCTGGTCCGGGGAACAGTTCTGGGTTCCCATAAACGAGACTGCAGTCAGCACCAGTGTCAACTAGAGCCAAAACCCTCTGTACATTCGAAGGGGACCAATGTATGGACAGTTCCACGTGGGGCCTCCGGTCCCTGCTCGTCCCCTCTGACCGGGTACCTTGGCCCCACCCCTAATCAAGCTGCAAGGAGTCGGCCTCAAGCGGCTGCATGAAGTCCTGGAGGGACACGGGTCGCGCTTTGCCAGACTCCTCCTTTATGTTTCTCCGGAATTGTTGTTCCGGACGCAACTGTTTCCAAAGTTCAAACAGGAGTGCGTTGGGTTGCTGGTCTATTTTTTCCTGATCAACCCTTGCTGCCACGAGATCACGCCACATCTCTGCGCGTGTTACTCTCTGAGGCCCGCGACCTCGCCCCTTTACCTTTGGTGTGGGTTTCCAGGTCTCAACTGTGTGGACCTCTTGTCTTAACTTCCTTCGCCTCTGGCTTTCAACATCCCCTAGGCTGGCCATGGCAGTTGTAACTTCATGGATCCGTTGCCCTACATACGGTGTAAGAATAGCAACCAAGGATCCAAAAGCACTCGCAGGTGCAGTGTCCAAAACCAGATCTCTCATGCTGGCAGTTAAAAGCTCGTCATCTGGGCCCTGCATGTTGAGGTTAAAAATAGCATGTCTCATACCCATTTCACGGATTATTTGCGTAAGTTCCGTATATGACTGCCATTGACTCACAGTGTCTGGCAGCTCGCCAGCCTGTTCCCATACGGTGCGTACTGCAGCCGTGAGCCACGCCATTAGAGAATGGTTGCCTTGGTTGTTGGCCAACCTATGGCAGTTTTGTAACCTTTGTCGCAGGGACAGATGCACTGTCACGAAGGCTAGCTTTTCCATCTCTCCTGGGGAGCAGAGAATGCTGTCTGCTCCCTCATCCCATAAACGTAACAGCCAAGCTGAGACTGGCTCTCCAGGGCGCTGTCTGTACCGCCTCCCCAGCTCCTGCAACTCAGTGGGAGTGTATGGGGTGTAGGTAGTGAACTCAGTCACAGCTGGGTTGCCGGCAGCAACGCCCCCAGGGCCCAAAGGTTGCTCATGCTTTACCTTGTGCTTCATGATGGGCCGGGCTTGGGGGTTGGGAGGTACATTTTCTCCACTTGCTTCCTCTGCCTCAGAGTCTCCACCTTGGGGCCCCTGTTCTAACAGGCGGACCTGGACTTCCAGCGCGTCCAACCGGGACACCTGGTCAGGCACCTGGGCCCTTGCATTAAGCACACTTTCCGGGTTGAGACTCAAAGCCGTGAGGAACATCCAGCCCACGCGGCCGTCTGTAGCCTTCTCCTCCTCCGGCAACTGCTCAGCCAGAGCCTGCAGGGCCCTCTCCACGCTCGCCGGAGAGCCGTCCATATCCTCCCACCCCTCCTTGGGGGTCCAACTCCTGAGAACAGTGGCCACTAGACACCATACACTGTGTGGGGGCCACACATCCTCCTGCCCAGAGTCAGACGCCATTCCTACCTGGTCAGAATCTTGCTCACCGTGGCAGGTGTCTGAGTGGGTTGAGGCCTCCTTGTAAGCTATCCACAAGCTTCGGATCCTAAGGCTGCAGCAGATCAACAAAAGGAGGACACCGCCTTCTATGCCCAAGAAGGTGGTGTGCCAGCTGGAGGCTCGAGTCTCCCAGGCAGACCGCGCCTCCCGTTCCTGGTGTCGCTCCTCATGGGCCTCCCAAAGCTGGGCTCTCACACGAACAAACCACTCCACCATGCTTCGGTAGGTTTTGGCTGGCACCATACCCTGCTCGCTGCGCCATTTGTCGTGCGGGGGGGCCTGCAGGGTCTCTGGTCCCGCTCCCCACATAAGAACACAGGATATGGTGAGGCCAAAAAGGAACACCCACGGAGCCATAGGTAGGCGAGTCATACCACTACGGTCTCACTGGAGGCTGGGTTCACTGGACGTGCGACCTGCTGTCCGTTTTGTCTGCAACCCACCGACGACTCTCTTTCACTCTCCTCCACTCTCCTCGGCTCTCCTTCGTAGCCGCAGCAGTTATATTAGTGGCTAATGGCTCAATGGCTACAGCTGACGGCCAACCAGCCCCAGCTGATGGCCATCTACTACCTGAGCCAGCACTCCTCCACGTGAGGCCGAGAGCCTGTAAACTACTTTCTGGGGCTCTGCCCCCACACAGACTCAGCTCAGTTTCGTGGGACAGCATTTGACATACACTGACCTTACCCAGAGAAAAGCTATTGTTCTAATTATAACAGCTATTATATAGGCAGCAAGGGATAGGGGCTTTACACAGTAGACTTCTTTCATACTCACAAAGATCCTACAAGGTAGTGAGTGTCACCTTAGCAAATTCAGTCAAAAAAGAAATACAGTTGACAACACTGTATTGTATAATTGAAATTTGCTTACAGAGCAGAACTTAATGTTCTCACCAAGAAAAAAAAAAAAAAAGATAAATATGTGAGGTGATGAATGTGTTAGTCAAATAAATGGTGGGGAGGATCGTTCCACAATGTATACATACAACAAAACATCATGGTGTACACTTTAAATATCTTACAACAATTTTATTTATTAAATATACCTCAATAAAGCAGAAATTTTAAAAAGAAAGGAATAGGGGGCCGGCCCAGTGGCTCAGGCAGTTGGAGCTCCGTGCTCCTAACTCCAAAGGCTGCCGGTTCGATTCCCACATGGGCCAGTGGGCTCTCAACCACAAGGTTGCGGGCTCAATTCCTCGAGTCCCGCAAGGGATGGTGGGCTGTGCCCCCTGCAACTAGCAACGGCAACTGGACCTGGAGCTGAGCTGCATCCTCCACAACTAAGACTGAAAGGACAACAACTTGAAGCTGAATGGCACCCTCCACAACTAAGACTGAAAGGACAACAACTTGAAGCTGAACGGCACCCTCCACAACTAAGATTGAAAAGACAACAACTTGACTTGGAAAAAAAAAAAAATCCTGGAAGTACACACTGTTCCCCAATAAAGTCCTGTTTCCCTTCCTCAATAAAAAAAAAAAAAAAAAATCTTAAAAAAAAAGGAAGAAAGAAAGAAAGAAAAATAACTCAGAGAGAAAAATAAACTTGGTTCTAGAAGAGAGATTATGCAGCCTCCAACATAGTGGGCATTAATCAGTTAGGACTAGAATCCTTCACAATCTTCTGTTTTCAAGAGTTAACATGCCCTTTAGTTAATAGACCAAAAGGAGGAGAGAGAAGCTTTATAGGATTAGTTGAGATAGCAGCTATCCCTTCATGTATTTTTCAGGGTAAATTTTTAGTAGGTTCTATTTTGAATCACTGTAATTAGATGTTTTTCATGTGGATGAGATTTGTGCATCTCCTGAACATCAATGAGAAATTATGCTATTTTAAAATGAAAATTCGAAGCTTAGATTATTTTGTGTTCTCTTCATTATAAACAGTACGGTTATAGGTGTGTCTGATGCTAACTATATAGTATGTGCGCCTGTGTATGAGTCAATATAAGGAAACTCTAAAAAGCAGCATTTTGCCTATATTATTAATGACCACTCAGGCAACATAGTTTCATAGGCACAGATCTAGTACTAAATTAGATTGCAAGTAAAAGAAAGTCAAGTCAGTAGTCATGGGATTAATACCCACAGATTCACCTTGCTCAATCTTGATTTAAAAATAGTCTAATTTACATATCAAATTACAAAATAAGTGTTTTCATGATTAAAAAATACTTTTCACTTATCAAATTCTTCGTTTTTAATATGCTGAATTTAAGTTTAAATTAATCATCTATTTGTCACTTCACCCCCTTAATGATATAGTTAGGTCATGGAAAAGTGCTATGAACAGTTCCACTGTGCATAGCCATATGTAACCAGTTAGCCGGTACCTTGGTGTACCCAAGCTTCAGGCCTCCGGCATTATGGAAATACTCTTAGTTGTGATCTTCAATTAAAAGTGGTTTTATCCCTCTTTCTAGAGAAGAAACTTCAGTGTCCCTACAAATATGGAGATTCTCTGTGGGTTTAAATGTTTCTCCATGTTGCCTTTTAATTTGCAGCTTTCCCAAGTTCTCTGTCTCTGCTCTGTGTCTCATTTATTGTGCATGCTATTCCTATTTTGTATCATATTATCCCACCAAAGTAATTATTTATTTCCCAGAGTCATATCAGCAAAAGGTTGTGACCTGGGTGAATTCTTCCATAACCTGAGAGAGGTGAAAATGTTTCTAACAGTGTCTCAAACTCTAGAATCATATAAGAAAAAAGACTGATAAATTTGACTACATAAAAATAAAATTTTAGAGTGACATCAGAAACATGACAGTGTGAGGGGTCCCCCTTGATCTCTCCCCTTGAAGTTACAACATGTTGAACAGCTATAATTCAACACAGGAGTCCCTGCTTAACACACAGACATGTTTGAAAGATCCACACATCGAAACACCTGAATGTGGGTGAATTGGAGTGAACCGGGGAGGAGGAGAGGAAGAAGAGCAGAGATGGGGCCACAGATATAGTCTGAAGCTCACTGCAGTCCCAGAAGAGGGGAGGAACCAGGCAGCAGGTGCACTCTCTGTAGCCCTGAACATTCCTACCTGAGTGATCAGCATATAATAAGGCTACATCCAATGATTGCAGAGACCTTGGGGCAAAGACTGAATAGAGAAGCGTGACAGCTGAGGCCTAGCAGCCCTCACTGCCAGGCAAAAAGCAAAGCCACAGAAGTTGGCTACCTACCCCCACTCTCCCAGATCTTGCCTCCCCCACACCCTCCCAGTGTTAGCAGTTGGCCACAGGAAAAGCTGTAGCAGTGAATATCAGCTTAACGAGCAGAATAGATATAGCCCTGAGAACTGGAGAGACAGTTCCTGAGCAGCAGATGCCCAGTGTGGCTAATCCAAGTGACAAGGGAGGAGCTATAGGGGTGAGGGAGCTATGATCTGGCAGTTGCCATTACTTGGAGGAGAACAAAGCCACAAACATACCAGCTGCCTCTCCTAGCCTCCCCTACCCCCACCTTTTGTGGCTGATCACAGAGAGGGCAGCCAGGGCTGCTGAGGCACACTGGGGTTTCAGGTGCTCAGAACCCCATTGCCCACATTCTCCAATGTGGGTGGTGCTCTGTGCCAAGGCGACCTGATCACAGAGGAGAAGCCCACCTCTCCAGGGACTCTTCCACCATGAGAGGTCAAAATAGGGCAAGAGAAAAATAAAATGTTCCATCAGTACCTACTGGAAAGCAAAAGAAAAACTTTCTCACATCAACCTGCTGCAGAATTCATTCTTCTAGATGCCCAGGAAGAGAAATAGTCCATTAATTGCCATGAACAACCAAGGTAACAAGGCATCTCAGAAAGAAAATGAAAACTCTCCAGAAAATAAACTTGAAGACATGGAAATATGTGACTTAAATGACAGATAATTCAAGATTAAAGGTCTGAAAAAACTCAACGAGATGCAAGAAAACTCAGATAGGCAGTTTAATGAAGATAAAGAGATAAAAACAAACAAAATGAATACAATACTGTGCCAAAGAGATTGAAATTTTAAAAGAGACCAAAATAGAATTTCTGGAGCTGAAAAACTTAATAAAAGAAATAAAGAATGAAATAGCCAGCTTAGGTGATAGAACTAATCAGATGAAGGAAAGAATAGGTGATATCGAAGATAGAAACCTGGAAATGACAAAGATGGAAGAAGAAAGACTTGAGAGTTAAAAGAAATTAAAGAACTCTAGAAGAACTATCTGACGCCATCAGAAAGAGCAACATAAAAATAATGGGTATACCAGGAGAAGAGAGGGAGAAGGGAAAAGAGAGTCTATTCAAACACATAGTCAAAGAGAACTTCTCGAACCTATGGAAAGAACTGGATTCTGGAATCCAAGAAGAAAACAGAATGCCTAATTATCTCAATCCTAACAGGCTCTCTGCAAGGCACATTATAATGAAGTTGTCAAAAATTAATGACAAAGAAAAAATATTCAAGGCAGCTAGGGAAAAGAAGATGGTAACCTACAAAGGAAAGCCCATTAGATTATCAAATTTTTCAGCAGAAACTATATAAGCTAGGAGGGAGTAGAATCAAATATTCAGACTATTGAAAGAGAGAAATTACCAGCCAAGGATAATATATCTAGCAAAGTTATCCTTTCGATATGAAGGGGCAATAAAGACCTTTTCAGATATATGAAGGATGAGGAAATTTTCCACCACAAGGCCTGCATTACAGAAAATACTGAAGGAGTTATTTCTACCTGAAACAAAAAGACTAAAGGATTCAAAACTGTGAGTCAGATTACTAACAGACAGACAGAAGCAGGAGATGGCAACCCTAATGCAGAATGGGCACTATATGCTTAAATATAACATAAAGAGTAAAAGAGATAAAAATATAGAAAAGCAAAAGAAAAGAAGATAATTTGTTACTGCAATTTGGAAATGAACACACAGCATAAATAGGGATAATCTGTGACAACAAAAACATAAAAGGGGAAGGGATAGTGTCTAAATTTGCAAAGGGATAGTGTCTAAATTTGCAAAGGGAAATGCATGCTGAAGAAAAAAGGACTGCTGTATATATGAAACTTTATTTTGCATAAACCTAATGGTAACCACACACACAAAAAAAAACTAGAAGCGAGATACATAATATAAAAAACAGAAAATAGAGGGGAAAAAATCATAGAATAACGCCAAAATTAAAATAAAAGACAGAAACCAAAAGGCAAAGAAACAATGGAGACACCAAGCTAACAGAAAACAAAAGATAAAATGGCTATAGGGAATCCTCATATATCAATACTCACCCTAAATGTAAATGGACTAAACTCACCAATAAAAAGGCTCAGAGTCACAGATTGGATTAAACAAAACAAAACAAAACAAACAAACAGAAAACCCTACCATATGCTACCTTCAAGAGACACATCTCAGCTACAAGGATAAATATAGACTCAAAGTGAAAGGGTGGGAAACAATACTCCAAGCAAATGGCATCCAGAGAAAAGGTGTAGCCATACTTACAGCAGAAGAAACAGACTTCAGGATAAAAAAGATAACAAGAAATAAAGATGGACATTTCATAAAGGAGACAATACAACAAGAAGACATAACACTTATCAATATATATACTCCCAATCAGGGAGCACTAACTGGTAACAGAACTAAATAAAAGGGAGCAACTGACAAAAACACAATTATACTAGGGGACCTAAATATGCCACTGACAGCTATTGATAGATCATCCACACAGAAAATCAATGAGGAAATACCAACCCTAAATGACACATTAGACCAAATGGACATCATCAGCAGTTACAGAATTTCATCCCAGAACACCAGACTATACGTTCTTTTCTAGTGCAAATGGAACATTCTCAAGAATAGACCATATGTTGGGATACTAGCCTTACCAAATTTAAGAAGTTTGAAATTATACTAAGCATATTCTCTGATCACAAGTCTTTGAAATTGGAGATGAACCACAAGAAGAAAGCAGGAAAAACTACAAATATGTGGAGATTAAACATGATACTAAAGAATGACTGGGTGAAAGAAGAAATAAAAGGAGAGATGAAAAGATACATAGAAACAAATGAGAATAAAAATACATCATATCAAAATTATTGGGATGCTGTGCTGGGAAAGCAGTATTAAGAGGGAAATTTATATCATTACATGCCTACCTCAAGAAACAAGAAAAATCCCCCCAAAACAACCTAACATTATACCTTAAATAACTAGAAAAAAAAAAAGAAACCCTAAGTCAGCAGAAGGAAGGAAATTATAAAAACCAGAGCAGAGTTAAATGAAATAGAGAACAAAAAGACAATAAAAAAATTGATGAAACAAAGCTGGTTCATTGAAAAGACTGACCAACCCCTGGCTAGCCTCACTAAGGAAAAAGAGAAAAGATACAAATCATCAAAATCAGAAAGGAAAGAGGAGAAGTTACAATGGATACAACAGAAATACAAAGGATCATACAAGAATACCGTGAAGGACTATATGCCACAAAATTTAATAACTTAGAATAAATGGACAAGTTCTTAGAAATATATACCCTTCCTAGACTGAATCACAAAGATCTGAAAAATCTAAATAGACTGTTAACAATAAGAAAATTGAAACAATCATCCAAAACCTTCCCAAGAGCAAAAGTCCAGGACCAGATGACTTTAATAGTGAATTCTACCACACATTCAAAGATGATTTAACCCTGTTCTCCTCAAACTCTTCCAAAAAATTGAAGAAGAGGCAATACTTCCTAATTCATTTTATGAGGCCAACATTACCCTAATACCAAAATCTGGTAAAAACAGTGAAAGAAAAGAAAACTACAGAGCTATATCTCTGATGAATACAGATGCAAAAGTTCTAAACGAAATACTAGCAAATCAAAACCACAATACAGTAAAAAGATTATGCATCACGATCAAGTGGGGTTCATTCCGGGGACACCAGGATGGTTCAATATATCAAATCAATAAGTGTGATACATACACCAGATAAACAAAATAAAGAATAAACATCATATAATCATATCAATAGATGCAGAGAAAACATTTGACAAGATACAGCACCATTTATGATTAAAACACTCAATAAAATGGTATAGAATAAAATAGGAAAATACTGCAACATAATAAAGGTCATATAGGACAACCCCTGATCTAATATCATACTTAATGGTGAAAAAACGAAAGCTTTTCCACTAAGGTCTGGATTAAGACAAGCATGCCCTCCCTCACCACTATCATTCACCATAGTGTTGGAAGTCCTTGCCAGAGCAACCAGACAAGAGAAAGAAATAAAAGACGTCCAAATTGGGAATGAAAATGTCAAATTGTCACTTTTTGCAGATGACATGATTCTTTATATAGAAGACCCTAAAGATTCCACCAAAAAACTATTAGAAACAATAAACAAATGTAGTAAATTTGCAGGACACAAAATCAGTGTACAAATTCCATTGCATTCTAATATAGTAACAATGAAATTTCAGAATAAGAAATGAAAAAAAAAAAAAAAAACAACACTTATTTTTACAATTGCAGCAAAAATAATAAAATACCAAGGAATAAATTTAACAAAGGATGTGAAAGACTGAAGTACTGAAAACTTTAAGCCATCATTAAAAGAAGTTAAAGAAGACACAAAGAAATGGAAAGATTTTCCATGTTCATGGATTGGATGAATTAGCATAGTTAAAATGGACATACTATCCAAAGCAATATATATATTTAATGCAATCCCCATCAAAATCCCAATGGCATTTTTTAAAGAAATAGAACAAAAAAATCATCAGATTTGTATGTAATCACAAAAGACACCGAACAGCTAAAGCAATCTGGAGAAAACAGAACAAGGCCTAAGTCACCATGCTCCCCTGACTTCAATTTATACTACAAATCAACAATAATCAAAACAGCATGTAATTGGCAAAAAACAGACAAACAGACAAATGGAATAGAACTGAGAACCCAAAAATAAACTCTCAAAGGTATATATGGGCAGATAATTTTTGACCTAAAGGAGCAATAAACGTACAATGGAGAAACGAAAGCCTCTTCGATAAATGGTGCTGGGAAAATTGGAAAGCCACATGCAAAAGAATTAAACTAGACTGCTATCTGTTACCATCTACCAAAATTAACTCAAAATAGATCAAACACCTAAATATAAGCCCTGAGAAAAGAAATTGCATAGGAGAAAACATAGGTATTAACTTTTGGACCTTGGGTTAAAAGAGGATTTCATGAATTTGACCTCAAAGGCAATGGAAGTACAAACAAAAATAAACGAATATGACTTATATCAAATAAAAAAACCTTCTGCGCAGCAAAACAAAACAAAGAGGTAACCAACCAAATGGAAGAAGATATTTACAAACCACACTTCTGATAAGGAGCTAATATCTAAAATATACAAAGAACACATATAACTCAACAACAATAACAGAAACAATCTAATTAAAAAAATGGACAGAGTAACTGAACAGACACTTCTCCTAAGAAGACATACAAATAGCCAACGGTTATATGAAAATATGTTAAACTTCACTATCTATTAGGGAAATGCAAATCAAAACCACAATGAGCTAACAGCTCACACCTGTTAAAAAGGCTATTATCAACAAGACAAGTAATAACAAGTATTGGAGAGGTTGTGGTAAAAAAGGATCCCTCATACACTGCTGGTGGGAAAGTAAATTGGTACCACCACTATGAAAAACAGGATGGAGGTTCCTCAAAAAATTAAGAATAGAATCCCTGTTCTGGGTATCTACTCCCCAAAAAACCCTGAAAACAGTTATCTGTATAGATATATGTACTCCGATGTTCATTGCAACTTTATTTACAGTGACCAAGACATGAAAACAACCAAAGTGTCCTTCAATAGATGATTGGATAAAGAAGATGTGGTATATATACACAATGGGATACTACTTGGTCATAAGAAAAGATGAAATACTACCATTTGCAACAACATGGATGGTTCTTGATATTACCATGCTACGCAATATAAGTCAGACATAAAAAGTAAAAAGCCATAGGACTTCACTCATATGTAGGATATAAAACTGAAACCAACCAACAAACAAACAAAAACTTACAGATACAGACAACAGTTTAGTGATTGGTTACCAGAAGGTAAGGGGGGCAGGGGTGGTGGTGGTGGAAGACGAGGGTAAAGGGGGTCAAATACATGGTGATGGAAGGAGAACTGACTCTGGATGATGAACACACAATACAATATATAATTGATGTATTATAGAATTGTATACTTGAAACCTATATAATTTTACTAACCAATGTCCCCCCAATAAATTTAATAAAAATCTATTTGGTATATCAAGACCTACACAAACACACACACAACTACAACCACAGCAAAGTAAAAAGACGAATGACTAACTAGGATATAAATGTTTGCAATTTATGTCACAAAAATTAATATCCTTAACATGCAAAAGGCTTCTAAAAATAGAGAAAAATAGAATTCAACAATAGGATAATGGAGAGGGGATATGAATAGAAAGATCAAAGAAAAAGAAATAAATGCACATGGCTTTTACGCATATGAAAATATACTCAATATCAAACATGTTCTTTCATGTCCCCTAGCCTTTCCCCATTCTGACACTCTCCCCAGGCCTCTCTACTCAGCCTCCTCGCCCCTCTGCTCTGTCAACTTTACACTGGGCCCCACTAGGCCTTCTGTGGCAGCCATCCTAGGAAACTAAAAATATTTTCATGCACAATAATTAATTTTTTTCTTTTTTTCTTTCCTGATAATTGAGGAACTGACCTGAGAACAATCTTTCCACACAGTGTGACCATGGAATTGTTTCTTTTAAGGAAATCTCCCTCCAAATCTAAATCAACCCTCCATGCCACAAATTCATTATTTTATGTTTTAGATAGGTGTATATTTCCAAAATCTTAGTCTTTTCATATAGCCATTGACTTAAATCATTCATATATTAGAGCATTCATTTGTTAGGCATGACTTAAATTGTTTTTATTTCAATTTTTCAATTTATAAAAACTCATTTTGTTTGCTGTTAAGACACATATATAAGAAGATATACATAAAATATGTATGTAATACAGAAGAAAAATATATCATCAAAGAAACAATTATCTTTAGTTCTCAATTAGAAAATCATCACATAACATATAATGAACTCATGTTTTATGCTTTAACATTTGAAAATAGCTTTAAATTTTTTTCACCATTTCATTTCTTCAATTTTCCCACAAATTCTCACTGAGACTTTACAAGTACACAAGTTTCAACCTCCTGCAAAACTTTTGTATGGCTTTGTAGTTAATTATCTACTGCAATTTTTGTACTACACAGAATTATTCATAATTGCCATGTAAGTAGTCATTTCTTATAATTTCAGCAAATATTTATTGAGCTCCAGACAATGCATTAGTTCCTGACAATACCAAGGTGTCACTTTTCCTATATTCCTTGGCATCTCCTGGAAGAGTCCTGTCTCTTTCCAAGGATTCATGGCTATAAAATGCAACCCAGCTACCCCTCCAGTTTCTGTAGTTCGGATCAAGAAGATGCTGCTGATTTTTTTCTGTTTATTTAGCACACAAACACCTTGACTCTTAGAATTCACGTGTCAGAGAAGTACACAGTTTACTTCTGGGGAGCTATTCACTTATTTTAGGCTTGACAATCATTTTTATGTTGCCTGTGGATAAAAAGTAAAATTTGTTCAAGGAAGATCCCCAAATCCAATTGCAAACTTATGCACTAAATTATTGCTTTGTTTAAGTGCAGGTGAATGATATACTTGGAAAGGCTAACTATAGACAGGACAGTCATTTTTAAAAGAAGCTAAAAACAACATCATGCATCTCAGGAATGGTAAACAAGTTTGCTTCAGTGATATCATTTGTCCAATATAAAGTCTCCCAATAAGTCTTTTTTGCCACAGTGCAGGAAGTTTCCTTTCACCATATACACCTTAGTTGATTAGTTATCAAATTCACTACTGTGATTGAATGTGAAATAGGAAAACAGGTCTAATTCCTTTTTCCTAGAAGCAAGTTCTTTTTGAGAAATAGCACACCATTTAGCTAGCTGGTTTGGAAAGGATTCAGTAACTTTCTATCTGAGCCTTCCCAGATACAACAGTGACATTATTCCCCATGGTTTAGGTTCTTTCCTAGTTCTTCTTACTCTGAAATTTCTGATTTAATGAAAAAGCTCATGTCACACATTTTTGTCCTAAGGGAAATTACTGTGATCTTTTTTTGTTGTTGTTGGTTGCTGTGTGTGTGTGTGTGTGTGTTTGTGTGTGTGTGTGTGCGTGTGTGTTTATTTTCTTCAGGGAGTTTATTTTTTTCCCTTTTCCCCTTCCCTCAATTGTTGGCTATTGCTTTCAGCCACACTCCTCTAAGTCCTCATTCTGGCAAGGCATGCCAGCTGTCTACTGAGGGTGCATCTAATCTTGGCTCTGTCATTTGGCCTTTTTAAAATGGTCCCAGTTAAATGTGTTGTGTAATAAAGATAAATAGGCTTGTCTCTCTGAGTGCTGTGACTCACCCTCATTAAGCCACTGCTGCCTTAAACGACACTGATCTGACTTTTCCCTTCAAAATAGAAAAGCTAGCACACATGTACTTTCCAATACAATTAGGGAGAGAAGAGTCTTATAGTTAATTCACATTTATGGATCACATACTATATACATGGATCAGGAAGTGTGACCGAAATACATAAAGGGAAAAAAATCCACCAACTATTTCATCGTAACATACTTAGATTTAATATCAACAACCTGAAATCCACAAATCTTTCAACAGTTGGTATGTCAGGCATTCCTTCAGCTGTGCATTCTTGGCTTTTACAACCCTGAACAGAACATACACCTTAGTAGTTGCCTTTGCTTTCGTGTGGTCGGGTTCTCCCAACCCACCTGCAAGCGTCTCACACTCCTGCTACTTCCTTGACAAAAAGTCCTAGGTGCTGGATATACTTCTGCATATGGGTTTTTCCCTCATATGTCCAGATTTTTGTAAATAGTGTATGTGTTATACTTTAGTTTTTAAATGATAAGTTATTAACACGAACTGGAAAATATTAAATAGCTACGTCTATTGGTCTGTTCAGGACCTGTCTGAGTAACTTATTTTGTACAGGAATGACTATGAATGCTCCCACCTTAAATCCACGAATCCCTGTGTCAATGCTACATGGACAAGTCATTTGTTTAAGCAGTAATTCCAGACTGTCATCTACCAGTTGTTACCTGTCAAGGCCGATTGATAGAGACAGTCCTTTCTGAGGGTGAGCAGAGAGACTGATATTTTGCCTCAATGGCCAAGTTCACACACTTACAGAGCAAAATTATAGGGCTTTAAATATGTACACTGGAGAGCAGATAAACAATAAATAAAAGAAATTCTAAATTATAGCTTTACATCAGGGGTGTCAAAACTTTTTTCAACGTTTTTTACCAAGGGCCATATGCGGTAAAATACACAAACAGCCAGGCCACTCACTCGAGGTGAAGTACGTGTTGCCTCACCTGGTTTATTTAAGTAAACTAAATATATTTTTGGAATTTGCTGCAGGCCAATTAACAATGGCTTGCAGACCGCAGTTGGCCTGCAGGCCACAGTTATGACACCCCTGCTTTACATGGTCAGGATTCTTTAATAGAAAAGTCCCCTTGTATATTTATTTGGCTCTCAAAAGTACTGTTCCTTTCTAATGGAAAGTTAAAATAAAATTCAAGGAACACTATTATCACATATTTTGTATAAAAATATTTCTCTCACCAGGAAGGGAATTGATCAAGTTGTAGCATAGTTTCTCAAGCTGGTTTCCCAGGACCTCTGGAAAATCTTGAAGGGGAAGGGGCACGCAATTGCAGGGTCAGAATTTTCACAGGTTCAAATTTGGGTTTTCATTTTGATGATGGTCTATTAAAAACTTACCAGTTATAAAAGTTCTCTTTGGGGGCAAACATTTTCGAGTAAAAAAGAAAGATGTTTCCAGAGGTTTAGGGGTCTTCAAGAAGTTTATTCCCCGCTCCCTTTATAAAAGGGGTCTGCACATACCTCAAATTTGATACATATTTTAGTAAAGGAAACAAACAAATTGGCTCCTTCTGTGGCCCAGAGCACGAGACTCTGAAGAGACAACGATGGGTACTAGCAAATCAAAATTGTGCTTGAAAGAGCTGAACAGGCAAGGGAGGATTTATTCAAGACTATTGCAACAGGGGCCACTGCTATTGCAATGCAGAAGAGAGACTGAACTCCACTCAGGAGAAGCCAAGTGTGGGAGAGACTTTATCACTGGGGTGAGCTAGTGGGGCGCACTGGCGTATATTAGGGAGAGGCTGTTGAGTAGGACTAGGCCGTCTGTGTTTGCTAATGACTGAATGTAAACTCGTCCCCTCCTACAGACACAGGGAAGGAGGGGCCCAGTTTTCCTTGATGATTACATTTTAAAGGGATGGCTCCCAGTGCTAGAAAAAGACATTTTGGAGTTGTACAACTGGCAAGAGGCTGGGAGATTTACATCTCAAAGGGGCAGAGGAAGAATTTACAAGTCAATGCTCCAAGAGAGGTCTGAGGTTTATAGACTGGAAGAAAACTGTGCAGCAGCCAAGCTGGGGGGGGGGGGGGGGGGGGCACACTAAGGCCATCTTTGTTACCACCTTTCAGAAGAACAGAAGAGAGAAAATGGCAACATCACAGAAGACATGGGCAGCTATGGGTTAGCTGAAGACAGCAAATCTTCAGAGGTCCAGAAATGATTTATTTGATCTATCCATCTGTCTAAGTAGGCACTTAAAAACATGTTTGAATGAATGAAGGAAAACAGTATGAATGAATGAATTTGTCCCTAGAAGTAGATGACACATTTTTTTAGGATTTATCCTGGATGGTTTCTTGCTTCTCTCCTTCCCTTCAGTGAATTATGAAAAGTTCCAGACTGACAAAAGATTTCTGAACGCGTAGACCAATACCTTGCAGAGTGAAGACCACTCAATGCATTTTCTTATGGCGAATGTTCATTGGGCCTACTCTAGCCCCACTGTATCCTAATCACTGAGATGAATAAGGCAGTTTCTGTCCTTTAGCATTAGTGTAGTGGGGAAAAGAGGCAACCAAGCAGAGATTGTCATAACGCAGCATGGCCCTCTGATTGTAATGCCTGCAGAGACTATAGTTTATTGTGGTAAGTGCCATTTACTCATTAAGAATATATTTATTGAGCACCTATTACGTGTCACACACACTTCTATGTGCTGGAATTTAGAAGTTAACAAATCAGACAAGCTTTCATACATTTTACATTATAGTGCATGAGACAGACAGTAAACAACCAAATATGTAATATACTACTAGGATAATGGTAAACACCATGAAGAAATTAAAAAGCCTGGAAAGAAGAAAGAGAGTAATAGGAAAGTCCTATTTTAGATAAGGTGTTTAGGGAAGGCTTTTCAAAGAGGCAAATTTTGAGCAGATACTAGAATGAAGTAAGGAAGTAAGTCATGCCAGTATATAAAAAAAAACATTTCAAGTTGAGACAACAGCAAGTGCAGAGGTCCTGGGGCAGCATATTTGGCATGTGTCAAAACATCAAGTCCAGTGTAACTGGAACAGAAGGAGGAACAAAACTGGAAGGAAATGAACTAGGAAAGTTAGCTAATGGCTGGCTTATACAAAATCCCGTAGAAGCTATGGGAAGTACTCTGGATTTTATTCTGAGCATGATGGATGCCAGTGGAAGATTTTCAGCAAGGAATCAATATAATATATTGTATTAGATTTGCTCAGGACTTGGTGGGGCTGGTGGGTTAGATAGGGAAGGCTTTCTGGTAACAGAAGAGTCTGAATTTCCTCTGCAAACGCACAGAAGAGTTAGTCAGGTGAGTGAGTTCAGTTGGGTTTCAGGGAGTAGGGAATGGGGTAGAAAGTGCGGCAGAGGGGGCAGCATGTGTGTCATTGGGGCACAGGAGTGACACTGTGGGACTGGACTGCTTTACCCAGCAGATAGGACCAGGGCACTGTGACAAGGGCCTATGGCCTTCAAAGGCCAGCAAAAATATATGTGACCTAAAAAAACTAATTTTCTTGGTTTTGAAATTTTAAAAGGGGAAATTTTAAATTCAAATTAACCAATAACTAATTATATTAAAATACAGTTAAAACTAGATTATAGACTCCACAAAAGAAGGAACTTATCTGTTTGGTTCACTGACAAGTTTTAATCCCTAAAATAAGGTAAGCCCTGTAATAGCCACCTAATGAGCATTGAATTCATGAATGAATTTAATTCAGTTTATTAAATGTGGCATTATGTCAACCAGTCAACTACAACTGCTCAAATTTTATATAGTTATCTGTAAACTATTTTTCATGTGGAATGTAGGTTTACTGTAATATGTCTGATAGAATGTGGATCTTCAGAAGGAATTATTTCCAGGTCCTGTGAAAGTCTGTTAAAAAAAGTCTGTGTCCTGGAAACCAGCAAGTAGTTAGAGGCTCTGGCATGAGCAGGTGGAATTGTAAGAAATGAATCTGGAGGCGTCAGCAGGAGCCAGGCTATGAAGGGTTTTGTAATGCCATAACAAGAAGCATCAAATTCATCCTGGAGGGAATATGGAACCATTAAAAAATATTAGGAATGTAAGTCAGAGTCACATGTTAAAAGGGCACTCTGGTTTTCACTTTGACAATGGATTTGATTGAAATAAAACTGTAGTAATTGACTGGAGACAAGGTGAGAAGGTGGTTGTCTCAATCTGATGTAAAATGAAGATGGATTGATCTATAAGATTAGGCCCATGGAATAATGAGGAAGGAATTTACTTAAATCTATTAAGGAGATCATATTAGTAGGAACTGGTAAATAATTAGTTATAGAAGTAAAGAGATAGAGAGGGAAGCATTATGAATGATTCTCAGGTTTGCAGCTGAACCACTCACTAGATGGGCCTCAGTGCCTATCCCAGAGAGGAGGAGGGATGGAAAAAATGTTTACTGAATTAATTAAATGACTGATTGATTAATGAAAAGAAGTTTCTAGTACATCTCCGTAATTTACCATCAATTAGGTCCTGGGTAAATTACATCTCATTTACCTCATCTGTGAAACAAGGGCAACCGTATACCCTCAGCCAGCCTCACAGAGTTGATTTGAAGAACAAATGTAACAATATATACTTTTTTTAATTTTGAAAATATTTCAAATTTTATACATACAAAACACTGCATAAGTTATAAAGCATGGTTTTTAAAATGGACCTTCTTGGTCCTCCATAAACATATTTTCAAAAGGATATTACAAATGCTATTGAATCAGTGTGCTTCTCACCATCCAGTCCTCATCAATAATAGCTATCACGAATTTTATGTTTAACATTTCTTTATTTTAAAATAGTTCTATTTACATATGCATATGTCGTGCGGGAGACCCTGCTCGCTGCGCCATTTGTCGTGCGGGGCAGCCTGCGGGGTCTCTGCTCCCGCTCCCCACACAAGAACGCAGGATATGGTGAGGCCAAAAAGGAACACCCACGGAGCCATAGGTAGGGGAGTCATACCACTATAGGCTCACTGGAGGCTGGGCCCACTGGACGCGCGACCTGCCGTCCACCTTTCCGACAACCGACCGACGACTCCTCCACTCTCCTCCACTCTCTGGACTCTGTTCCTCTCCTCTCTTCCGCTCTCCTCGGCTCTCCTCTTCCACTCTGCTCGGCTCTGCTCGGCTCCTCGGCAATCCTCGGTAGTCCTTGGCTCTCCTCCATAGCCGCAGCAGTTATACCAGCGGCCAATCGGCTAACCGGCCACAGCGGACGGCCAATCAGCCACAGCCGACGGCCATTCACCACCCGAGCCAGCACCCCTCCACGTGAGGCCGAGAGCCTGTAAACTACTCTCTGGGGCTCTGTCCCCACACATATGTCCCAAAAAAAGGTATAACAGAATTTTTAAACTTTATTAAAGTGATATTATCTACTTGTATTTTACGCACCTTGCTTTTATTCATTCAATATTATTTTTTATTATAGTTATAGAAAAATTATTTGTAAAAGCAAAAAAACTATAAACAAAATTAATCTAAAAACAACTCAAATGTTTACCTACAAAATGATAAACTAAACTGTGATATATTCTCCCAAAGGAATATTATATAGTAGGAAAAAGTATAGCCGAGTATAGCAATAGAGAATATGTATTATTACCTATTTTGAAAAACTGCAAATATAATAAGTAGTACTTTTATGAATTCTATGCAGGTAAAAATAAGTAAAAGTAAAATAAAAGTTTACTAAAGACAGTCTTTCTTACTAAAACAGAATGCAACACTCGATAAGGTTTTAGCAGTTATGAACCAGGGAGGAGATTCTTCAGTGATAAGAATTTTGGATGCTTTCCTTCGAAGCTTTTTGTTTAGCCTTTCTGTTGTCCTACTTAGAGTTGCTTGGTTACCAACACCACTAGCTGCCAGGGGTGCCTGCTTTTCTTTTTCTGAGGCCTAACCACGTATTAAGAACTATTTCTGTATGTAGCAGTATTCAGGAGCAGCCAATCTGTTTATTTTGTCCCACTCAAAGACAAAGGCCAATTCCATTAAAATTAAAACATTACCTGACTCAAATTATAAGGGTGACACTGTATATCCTATTTTCAAGATTTAACAGTATAGTTTAGTTTGATTTAACAATATAATTTAGTTTAAAACTAAATTTCTTTGCTTTGCTTCTCTCCCCTCCTACCGGGTTTAATGACCCTGTTTTTTTCAAGGCTGCATGCATATCTCGTCAATCTGTTTAATTGGAAATAACTGTTTCAACCCTCAGACATCAGCTTCAGGATGAGATTCACTCCGACAACAGGATCGGAGATACCTTTATCTCAGAAGGAACCGGACTCTGGGAAGCATTTTTTTTTTCCTCCCAGACATCAGCCCCCAGGAATCGCGTAATTTGCCCTTTCCTTTGTTCTGCCTCTTCTTATGTGCCTATAAAACCTTCTGGCCATTCTAGGAAAGGGGAAAGTGGCCTTTGAGACAGGAGTTCGCCATCTTCCTAGAATGTCAGCATTTTGAATAAATCTCCTTTTCTTTCCACCAACCTTTGTGTCTCCAACATTGGCTCACAAGCGGCAAGCAGCTGAACCTGAGTTCAGTAAAAAAATCCTGGGAGATTTAGTAGTTTATTTCAATAGAATAGGCTGCTCTATTTCTCTGAGGTTTTCTAAAACGTTAAGAATTTTAATGTCTCCTAATTTAGATCCAGAGCTGTAGAACTTATTTTTAAGCTCTGTAGACAGTTCTCAGTGTTGCATCTAAATCCTATAGAGTATAAAATTAATTATATATATATATATATATATATATTAAAAAAAGAAAAAGAGTGTTATAAAACATATATATATATATATATATATATATATATATATATATATATATATATATATATACAAGTTATGGCTAGGAGTTATTCTATGTGATTTAAATCTTTCCTTCCTGTATCCTCAGTCTGGAAGGAGTAGAACATTGCTTATTAAGGCATGCTGACCAAGACAACACAACTTCACTTTAACCCATGTCTGTTATAAAAAGGTAAAGTTCACATTTGGGGTAGAACGACAAAGGGGGAGTCTTGTACATGTCTCTATCTCCACATAAGCAGCCTATTACTCATCTGAGATGTAAGCTTCAGTTTATAAGTAGGACATTGTTCCATTCATCATCTCTATGTATATGTAGATACATAGGTCATCTATATAATATGTGCAATTATCATGTGTTACATTATAAGCATTATAATTACAATTATCACTGTTCATTTAAATAAATACTTTATTCCTGCTGGTAATACTTACCACTTCTATAACTTACACTCTGTCAGGCACTATTCTGAATGCTTTGCTATTAAACCTTACAAACTGTGAGGTGATTACTCTTATTAGCCACATTTTGCAGATGAGAAAACTGAGACCCAAGGAGATGAAGGGATGAGATCAAGGTCACACAGTTCATAGGCATCAGACCTAGTACTGACAGCCACGCGTCTGGCCCCAGGGTCCGTGCTCTCACACCTTACCCTAGATTGCTGTCATTAAGCAGCTCTCTGAAATGAAGTGTCATGTGGGAGACCCTGCTTGCTGCACCATTTGTCATGCGGGGCGGCCTGCTGGGTCTCTGGTCCCGCTCCCCATACAAGAACGCAGGATATGGTGAGGCCAAAAAGGAACACCCACGGAGCCATAAGTAGGGGAGTCATACCACTATATTCTCTCTGGCGGCACTATACTCTCACTGGAGGCTGGATTCACACTGTCCGCAAACCGCCATCCATGCTTGCCAGCCCAGCCGCCATCTCCTTGCTAGCCCCCATCCTTCTCCTCCTCTCTTCTCCTCCGTAGCCACAGCAGTTATATTGGCGGCTAATTGGCTAACTGGCTACAGCTGACGGCCAATCAGCCACAGCTGACGGCCATCTACTACCCGAGCCAGCACTCCTCCACGTGAGGCCGAGAGCCTGTAAACTACTTTCTGGGACTCTGCCCCCACCCACGTAAAATATCAGTGTAAAGAGTTAAGCTAGCAACCCAACCCAAAGAAGATATTGTGATTTAGGCTAGTTACTTAGAAAATTAATCTTTACAGTGTGTGGGAACAGAGTCCCAGAGAGCAGTTTCCAGGCTCTCGGCCTCACATGGAAATGTACTGGCTTGGTTAGTAGATGGCCATCAGCTGTGGCTAGTTGGCTGTCAGCTGTAATCAGTGAGCCATTTGCGACTAATATAACTGCCGTGGCTATGCTACCGGGTTGGTTGGTTGGTTGGTTGGCAGAGAAGCGGACAGTGGATTGCCACTAGCAAGTGGGGTTAGCAAGCGGATTGTGGCTCGCAGATCATGTTGATCCTACTTCCTGTGTCTTGCCTGGCCGCCAGCGAGACTGGGGTGCAGGAAGATCCCCTGTTGGGGTACTGGCGGATGTTTGCTTTTGTGTCTCGACAAGCTACCATCCAGAATATAGTGATATGACTCCCCTATCTATGGCTCGGTTGTTGTTCCTTTTTGGCTTCACCATATCCTGCATTCGTGTGCGGGGAGCAGGACCAGAGACCCTGCATGACACAATGTTTTTGTCTGTGTTAAGTAGGTACATTTTTTTCCCATTAGCACTGCATATGAGGCTGTTTGACTTGTTCCAGCATAAGGACCACTTCTAACTATTTCTACTCTCCTGAACCTGATGTATTGCTGGTCACACACTGGAAAAATTGTTGAAAAGGTAAATGAAGGAGTGATCAATGGAACAAATTGGCAAATTAAAGGAACGGTTTAGGGTAACTGGATGCTTCTGATTGAAATTTTGTTCATGAGGAAGAGTCAAATACTTTGGCCTGAATTAATCAGATGGGTACCCTATATTACTCTATTTCATTGGCTTAAAAAAAAGTGACTAATTATCTTAGGCAATTACTTGTGCCCTTGCATTATAAACTACCAGAGATTATTCTTGTGATTTTTTTAACAGGGTCCAAAATTTGAACTTGAAAATTTGAGTACATAACATACTAATAACACCATAATGTTGTCTAATAGTGCAAACAGCAGTTATATTCAAATATGAACATTTCAGCAAATATTATAGTATATTAAAATATTATAATATATTTTTAAATGTACTAAATTAGTCATTCCCATTGAAAATGAGCTTAAAGGATATAAAGTATTCAAATGAAGAAAAATTGAAACATTTGCTACGTGTACCAAAAAACCCCAAATCTTTGCATTGGTGAAATACAGCCAAATTTTAATGCTCAAAACATTTTAATGGAGGAAAGTATGAGTAAGCATGTGCAGGTTTCCTATCTTTATCACCTGGCACTATCACTACATGTAAGGGCAGTAAGTCAGATTCTTGCCCCATCAGTCTCTGTAAGAAGGCTGGTTCTGTTCATTCAGTTAATGTTTACTGAACACCTGTTACGCAAAAGGCGCTGCACTATGCGCTCTGAAACGGCACGTTATATGCTCATGATACTCTAAAGTACTGCCAGCATTCCCAGTACTGTCTTGTTTGGAATTAAGAGGTATGCAACTTTGGTGTCCTTCTTTCATATTACAAACTGAGGTTCAGCATGTTTCATTATACTACCCAAAGTCAGAGAAGTGGTGGTGAAACTGAGGCTATAGAAGCAGTAAGAATAATAATGAAAAGGAGAGAGGAAACAGAAATAGCCTATCAAAAGGTTCCGCTTCATAAAAGTCTCGATTTGAAAGCAATGTTAAATGGTGTGGCCATACATGGAATACACAGCAAACTTGTTTTGTCATTAAGGGTTGTTTCTTTTGATTAATACAGACCAACTTCCTATAACAATACCGTTTTTAATAGAGTTGGTATATTTTTATATCGTGCTTTCTTCTCTTTTTGCTTAAACTTAATTGAAAAACCAAGCTTAAAAAAAGATACCCTAAGACTCAATATGGTATGTAATGAGCAACCATTATACATGATTTCTTCACTCATGTGGAACCCCTATAACCCACTAATGAGTTCACCACTTGTGAGGTACTAAGGTCTTTTGTTTCAACGAGGTTAATCATACTTTATGACCAACCATTATGTCTCTTCCACTCATGGATACTATTTCATCGCTAGGTACAGTATTCATACTTTATGGTCCGATTTATTATTTGACTGCATATGAAAACCAAGTCTATGTGAATATTTTATTTGACGTGCAAAATACACTAACGTTACTGTTACCTTTATAAACATATAATAAATTGTTTAAAAATATATTTTAGAAAAATAAGAAAATTGAATAAAGTGAATTTAAGCTTTCCATCCTCACTGTCAACAGAGTAAGCATGCAAAAATTCATGTGGCCCATTATTGATGGTAATAATGGCTATAATTTACTGAGCATCTTCTCTGCACCTTACTCTTCATGTACACATTAATATATTCATTATCTCACTTAACTGGATTTTTGAATTGGACACATAAAATAGTTAACTTCATTTTACAGCTTTGAAAACTAACATTCAGCAAGCGTGAGTAAATTTCCAGGTTACAGAATGGCAAATTTGAGCTTTTATTCCATCCTGGTCACACTGTTTACTGTGTCGTAGCTTTTTCCTATCCCAGTTCTCCCACCCTCTTAGAAGAGCAGGCTGAAGGTTCTGTCTTAATTCTTATGCCATCATCTCTGCAACTCATTCTTTTAGTTTATTCATTCAATATACATTTATATTGAACACCTACCTAAGATCAGGCATGGGTTTTAGGAACTGAGGACACATATTTAACAAGACAAAGTCCCTGTTCTCAAGCATTTATAGACTCAGGGCCAAGTCGGGCATAAACAAATAAACAAAACATAAATAAAGAAGATAATTTCAGGAAGTGATAAGTGTTGGTAAAATAAACAAAGTGAAGAGATAGAGAATGCAGGAAGTGGGGCTGGTGGAAATGAAGAGTGTCTATTTTAAATTAGAAGACCTTTCTGAGGAGGTGACATCTTACCTGAACCATGAATGATATGAAAAAGACACCAGGTGATCTGGGGTTGGGCATACCTGTCAGAGGAGGGCACTCTGAGTGCGAATGCTTAAGGCACGAACAAGTTTAGTAGGTTGTAGGAATAGCTAGAATGTCAGTGTGACTGAAATTTAGCTGAGAAGAAAGGGGGAGGAGGAGAGGAGGGTGAAGAAATAAGCAAATTCCTGACCCTGCAGAGCCTTATAGGTCCTGATGAAGGGTTCGGTTTTATTTTCAGGGAAGTGGGAGGTCACTGGAGTATGTGGAACTGTCCCATTCTTAGTGAGGATTGCAGTACAGCCTCCCATCACAGCCAGTTTTCCTCACGGTTCCCTCCAGCCACTGTCTGTAATCCTATTGTTATGGAGCAGCTGCCCCAACATCATCACCCTACTGGAATCTCCTCTATTTCCTTTAGTTTACCTGACAAATTTCACCTCCTGACACCCCCGCTGGACATATATTAGCTTGACACACATTTCTGGACACCTTGGCACTGCTTTCAATCTATTGTACCATTTACTAGAATTGTCTTCACCTTTTGTGTCCCAGTGAAGATCATCCCAGTTAGGTGTTAGAGAAACACCAAGGGGGTAACAGTAGGGAATAACTCACTTTAAAGTATGGCAAACTGATAGTGCTTATTAAACTATATAAGAAAAAAACTCACATTTTTAAAGGATAATTTATGTTAACCCAAATGAAGTTTTAATCTGTAGAGTATTATAGCTTTAACAAAGTGACCTTAATTATAATAAGGTGATTTGGAATCACCACATATACAGGTGTCCCCAGGATTAGCCATTCTAAATTAATGCTGCTTTTCAAAGTTTCTTAACTTTCTTACTTTCTGAACAGTTCTTTAAAAGCTCCAAAATTTTTCCTACCCTCATTTTCATGGCAGTAGAACTGGGGAGGAGGGAATCAATGGGGAGAAGAGAATGAGTCAGAGGCAATTATTTTTAAGTGAAAGTTTGTTTTAAGTTCATGATTTGTTTTGTAGGTGTATACATATAAGTATATATTTATGCTTAGTATGTATACCAAACATTTCTAGACAGAATAAATTTTAATTAAAAAAAGAGCTTTGATATTAATTAAAAGTTGAATCCCAAAACTGTTAATAAAAAAAAGATCCTAAGTAATTTCTATGGTCTTGAAACGTAATTATAATCATTACTCTAGTATTTCGCCCATGATTCAGTTGAATTAGCCAATGGAAAAGAGGTGGGGAAAGCAATTATTCTATTACACATATATTTGAATGTGGTGGCCTAGTAATTACTTCATTATGTTATGTAAAGATTATCATTTAGAAATGTTCATATATGTAAGACTTCAGAAATTTTACTTCTCTTACACCTAACATTAGGAAGTAGCATCAGTGACACCAAAAATCAAGTGTAAATTAAAAGAGAGAGAAAGAGAGAGAGAGAGCTAGGACCCAGGAGAAGTGGACCTAGCCCAGACGAACGATGAAAGGAACTTCCAGGATAATTGCTGGGCAAGAGACCTGGAAAGCAACTAGTCCCAACTGAAACAGAAAAACTGGAAATAAATTTTTTGGGGAAATGTTCATTTGATAGAATTTCTGATATGATATAAAGTTTGAAAAGAGTATATATGACAAAGGCAAATAGTATAAAAAAAAAAAAAAAAAGAAATGCAAGAAGAAATACCATGAAAACCAAAAGACAAAGCAACAAATGAAAAAAATCAAACTGAAAAGATTGGCTCCACAGTGTACGTTTGCAGACTTAATTGTGTAAATATTCTTCATTGATTCAGTTAAAAACAGCTATGTAACTCTATAGGAGAACAGATGATGGAAAACATCATCTCTAACATCTGGTGAGCACAGCTGCTTGGGAACCGTAGACAAAACACCTACTTTAGGGTAGACAAACCTGCATGTGACCCCCTGTCTGCCACTTTTCAGTTATGTGATCTTCGGCAAGTCAGTTAACCTCTGTGGTTCTCAGATACCTCACCTATTAAAAGGAATAATATCATTATGTCCATAGGTTTATTATGGGGGTTAGAGGGAAATATTAAATGAAGAGCTTAGCATTCTTCTTGGACTAGTGCAAGGGCTTAGAAGGTGATGGCTAGTTTCATTATCCCTTGAGTTTAGATACTCTAGCTAATAGGCTATCACCTTGTTATAATTTATCAATCAATGAATACACTAGAATAAATATTTGAAAGTATGAAACAGTACAATCCTACTTCTGAAAAATCCAATGGGATTTTTTATCTATAAAAATGTTGCATTTTTGATTATAGATTTTGTTTTCAATTTGGCCATTTTCCAAATCAGATATATTTACAAGTTAATTAGTTGTGTAAGAGGAAAGAGAATTGGACATTTTGTACATATTAAGCACCTTCACTGGTTTTGACAAGATGAGAGGTATATTGTGCTTAGTTCTTAGGATCCTTTTCTTACTTTCCAGACAAAAGGTTTTCTGCTGCTAATCTGTCAGCCTTAAACCTCATGGGATATGCTCTCTTCAACCCTCCTCTCTCTTGTTTTTTGAGTAAATAATTATATGATGCTTTCTCCCTAATGCATACATTGCTCTAAATCAAAGCTCTCTAAAAGAAAAATTTACATGAAAATGAATCACATAGTAAGTATTAATGGTATTTTGAAATAATAAACAGCAGCTATAATGGCTTTTAGCCAAGTCAAACTGAAAAAAATAAAATTAAATAAAGTAGAGGTTACCGAGTTCAGGCTGATGTTATTTTTCACATCACTTTTAGAGTTACAAAATCCATGAGGAATAACAATAAAGTCACCCAAACTGGAGGCAACAAAAGAATTAGGAGAGTAAACCCAAGACATCACACTTCTAACTTGAAGGTCAAGGAGAAGGACAAACGTAAGCGTAGAGATCAATTTGCATCTATCTTTGTTTGCTTTCCTTTAACCCCCAACATTGCCTGTGAATGTCCATGGTGTTGGTGTCCACATTCCTCAAGGGAAGTGCTGAAGGAGTTCCTGCATGGCATCCCGCCTCCAGGACTCACTCTGAACAAGTCAACAATCACTGTTCACTCTTCTGAGCTGGAAGAACTTTCCTTTAATGTGCTCTGGAAGTGTTGTATAACATTGGAAATTTCCAGGATGTTTATGTTCAAGCACAGATGTAAACAATGAAGAGACATCAGGCTTGGCAGAGTCTCTGAAAACAAAGACAACCTATATCCTGTATGAAGAAAAAACACTATTTGGGAAATGCTGTGAGTGGATGAACCTCAGAACACACACCTCCCTGTAATTATCACTGGCTGGTCCTCCCCGGGCCGTTCGCCTGACTCCTGGGTCTTGAACAGTGCTCACGAGCTGCACTCTGCACTGTGGCTTTCAGGCTGCACCTAACAAGCCACCCATATTTTGGAGACAGTGAGCAGGAGGATTAATGAGTTGCCTGGCCCCCTTGGAATGAGTACTTATTGATTCTGACAGAGGCACGGGGGAGTGAATGAGCAAGGGTAGAGATGCATACCTCGTCTAGCTCTCTGCCTTAATTTGTTTGTGAAAATGGCAAATAAGACTGCGAAGGAAAGACAAGACACAGAAAACTATAATGGCCACAGAAAGAGAGAGCATCCACTAGAAAATCCAGTTTTTAGCAAGATGCTATTTTTATAATCTAGGATTTTAGGCACACATAAGCTATTTTAATATCATGCATATGAATACATTCACAAAGTTATATGCAGTTTACAGCCTTAAAAATGAGGTTTTCCTAACTTGCAGTACTGTAAGCTCAATTTCATGTACCTGGGTCTGAAAAAAAATCAGATTGTGTTCTTTCAGTCTCGTACATCATCACCAATAAAAGATATTTCTGGTGTTCAGCTACAATGGAGACTTTATTAAAGATGCATGAAGTCAAGGAAAATACTTTATACCTCTACAGCTGTGGTGGCGCTGAAGGTCCGGCAGTGATAAATGTGGTCACTGAAATGAGGCGTAAGTGACTCAGGAGAGAACACGCAATTAATGTGGGAGTTGGGGGTGTTTGTCTGTTTACTTTCTTTTTTTTCTTTTTGCTAAGACATGCTGTTGGCCAGAATTAAGGTTGAGAATGAAACACTGTTGGTATCCTCTCATTCCATGTGGTTTTAGCTTCTCCTATTTTGATGGGCTAAAAACTGTAGATTGAAGACTAGGTCTCCATGTGGTTTCACGCTTGTATTACTTTTCTAGGACTGCCTTAACAATGTAGCACAAACTGAGCAGCTTAAAACCACAGAGATTTATGGTGTTATAGTTCTGGAGGCTAGAAGTTAAAATCACGCTGTCAGCAGGGCCATCCTTCCACAGAATCCTGTCCTGCTCTTCTTGCTCTGGGAGTTTCCCAGCAATCCTTGCTGTCCAAATGGCTTGCAGATACATTGTTGCAATCTCTGCCTCTGCTGTTTTCCCTGAGTCTCTCTGTCTGTGTCCGCCTCTTCTTAAAAGGAAACTAGTCATATTGTATTGAGGGCTCATTCTACTCCAGTATGACCTCTTCTCAAATTAATTATATCTGAAAAGACTGTATTTCCAAATAAGTTCACATTCTGAGGTACTAGGGGTTAAGACTTCAACATATCTTTTAGAAGGACACAATTCCACCTATATAATTCTCAGTTGTTGTTTTCCTAAACCTAAATGTTGTATTTACATTTAAGAGGTTGAGAAGCCCATCTCAGCAAGGAACAAAATTGTAAGAGTTCAGTACTTAATTATGTTTGCATTTCAGACTGTGTTACCTTCTCAGTCTAATTACAGCATTCTTCTGACTTTGCTATAATCAAAAAACAAAAACATAATACAAAACAAAACAAAACTGTAGAAGCCATGTTTGAAGAACAGCTTTCTAGTTTATAATTTGTATGATGAAATTTTACAAAATACCCTGAAATTAATGATTCTGTTTACCCACTAACTGCTAATGAATCAGCATAGCTTCCAAGCCCCTAATTCTAGCTGTGATTCACATTCTCCTTAGATGGGCCTGCAACCCTTGCTATAAACCAAATGCCTACTATATGCCAGGCTCTGGGCAAGAAGTGTTCCATACAACTCTCCCTAAAATCTTACTATGTTGGCATTTTTCATTTAACATATAAGTGAACAAAGTAATTGTAGTTATATGAGGTCAACCACTTCTTATAAAGTGTTAAATGCGGAAAAGCCACTCTTTTGATTTGTCCCTTAAGCCAAATACCTGGTGTCGTGTGGGAGATCCTGCTCACTGTGTCATTTGTCATGCGGGGCGGCCTGCAGGGCCTCTGGTCCCACTCCCCACATAAGAATGCAGGTCATGGTGAGGCCAAACAGGAACACCCACGGAGCCATAGGTAGGGGAGTCATACCACTATATTCTCTCTGGCAGCCGGGGGAGACACATGCAGTAGGATCCACAAGATCCGCAGTCCTCCATTCACTTCTCTGCCTTGACGGCCAACCAATCACACTTGATGGTCATTCTCTACCCCAGCCAGCACCTCCCCACACCAGGACGAGAGCCTGGAAACTGCTGTCTGGGACTCTGTCCCCACACCTGGCTTAACTAATTTTTTCCTCATTGACTTGAATGGTTGTTTTAGCATTATGTACAGACTTATTACGGTTTTATACTTGGGCTATGAGAAAAATATCACCCTTACTTTATTTTTTGGGAGATTTGTTTCTCTACCAGTCATTTTGAAAACTGATAAACAAAATTTTTCTGCCTTTTTTTTTTTAATTAAAAGGGATATAATTTTATTTTACTTATTTCTAAAGCACAGTCAGGATTTAAAACCATTAAAATATGACCATGTATTTGTTTAGTTGTTATAACCAATATTCAATTCAATCTACACCAATCTTTTATTTTAGCATTAATGTAACAAGTTGGTATTTTAAAGACAAAATCCCTTGACTTGGTTCATTTACAGGACCCTGAGGAAATAATTGGCTTTGTTCTTAGGGTAAGACTTAGCTTTCATCTATTATAATACCTCCTTTCTTATCTCCGATTCTAGTCGTCTCCCTTCATGATTTATCACTACATAGCAGCAAGACAAGGCCCCCTTAGTCACTATAGTATCTGATGCCCATTACACTTAGATGACATGCAGACTCCCTGTCATGGTTTGTTAAGAGGCTGCAGATCTGAACTCAGTCCCTTTGTCCTGCTGCGCCCCCCCACAGTTGCCCCGCACCCCCCACTATGGCACCTGAGCCCCCACCGACACACCCGCCTCTCGGCAGTTAGGTTCTTAACCAGGGCAGGTTGTTTTCCTCCCTGGATCCTCTACTCCCTGCTCCCTCTTCCCTTTCAGGATGGCCCCGTCCCTTCCTTCACAGGCCTGAGCTCAGATCTGAAACACTTCTCACAAATGCCTGCCCTGGCTTACTCCAATTTGAGTAGATTTCCCATATCTTTCTCTAACCTCTGCACTGCTGATTTCCTTAAGAGCACTTAATGCCCTTCATTACATGTTTATTTGTTCACCTGCTGTTACTGGTTTCCCCTCTAGACTACAAGCTCTGTGAATGCAGAGAATACGTCTGTATTGTTGAACACAATACACCCAATTTGTTATCTCATTGCCTGGCACATACTAGGTGTCCATTAAATATTGATGGGGAAAAATGAATAAGCATTTAATATTTGACTTCTTTGTGAAGTCTTGGTATATTTTTAATATTATTTTTGCTTTTGGGAATGTGCTTACTACCATATGACAGAAATCAAAGAAATACCGAGATATTGGATGTTCTGCTTTTATTTTTGCTTTTTGTTAAGTGGTCTTTGAGTGATAACTTTAAGCTTTTAAGAGTTTTATAGCTAATCGACAGTTTTTTTAAAGACAGTATTTGACAACAATGTGTTGCCATCATTATATTCTAAGAATAACAAAAATCATGATTTTCTTATTTGTGCCTCAAAATTTACATGAGTTAACTAAGTACTTATATCAATTATATATAAATGAAATGGTTCAATTGATGGCTACTGTTTTTATTATCACCAGTTAGAGTATCAAAACTGCATCTGTTTAAACCATTCACATGACACATTGTTCTTTCAAAAAATTCCCCATGCTAATTGCTGGCTATTTTTCATTCTTTTCCGAAGACCTAGGCCATAGTGAAGTATTAAGTAAGCACTCTACATACATTAAATGAGTGAACGGTTGTTAAACACATGCCCTTTAGTTGACAATAAAGTATATGTACTAGTTTTGTGGCCTTTCCCAAACATCACCTTCTCCTTGTAGTAAAAGGCCCAGGAGCAGACTCTTTGGGGCTAATTGCTACTTAACCATCTTTTTCTACAATATGTGGATAATATTACTTACCTTTGTCCAATTACAGTGTCCTTTTTTCTTTAATTTTACCTGTAGAGGTCACTGGTGTCACAGGGCACTCTTTCTCTTTGTTTAGGTTTTGATGGGTTTAGGTCTCTTTGTTTAGGTCTCTGCTGACAGGTAATGCATTACAGGAATAAGGTAATATATTCTTACGATTTACTATTCAGTGAGGAATTCATTAACATAAAGATTATGACCTAGAATATACCCTTGGGAAACTTTCATGTTGATATGCTTTTATTTGGAAGGTGAGTTACTATGTTTGCTGGTGGAAAATAGTTGACAGAAACTTCATTTTTAACTTACTTCTTATTGGATGTAACTGTGGGGTTCAGTCTAATGACAATGAATAAACAAAAAAAGTGAGTCATTCATTTAAAATTTATTAAATGGATATATCCTTGAATGTCATAAGAGGTATGATTGTCATAATAAAAATGCATTATGTAAACTTAGTTAATGGAACTAAATTTACACATTTTATTAAATATGTTAGTAAGTTCTAAACAGTAGCCTTCATTCCACTCAGGTTGTTAATATAATAGCGTCTACAAGAGATGTTTTCCATGAATTATTTAGTTAAAATGGTGACAATAAACCTTAGCATTTTACAATCTAATGCAAATTCAATTTTTGTATTGATATAACTAATTCTTGTATATATGGTATTTACCTACGTATCAAATGTTGATTTTTAAATAACAAGTTTTCTAATTGGTGAAAATGGCTTGATTAGACTTATTGTTGACTCTGATCCTTCTCTTTGAACAAATATTAAGATACGGAGATTAGAGACAAATTGGACTACATCCAATCTACTTCCTTATCTAGAGCAAAAGCAATGTCAGCCCGAGAGACACCTTAAGTACAGGACGTCTGCAGCCTCTCCTGCCTGATGAGACTTCATCATCCACAGCCAGTTGCACTTGGCTGTGTTGGTCAGAGAACAGTTTCCTGTGGAGGAAAAAAACAATAAGTGTGATCAAAATATAAAGGATGTTAGGTAATTTTTCACTAAAACTTAGTGTTAGACCGGCAATACAATCAATTCAGAGTTTATTTGTAAAATTATGATTTTTTTTTCTTTAAAGCCCAATTTGGCAATGGGAGCATCATAAATCTATTAGATAATTGTGTAACTCTAATTGTTAGGACTGGGCTCATTAAGCTTTTGCAAAATTAAAATTGAATATTAAGAGTTAATTTTTTAATTCCTTGGAAATCTCTTCATAACCTTTCTCTGTTTCACAATGAAAGGCAAACACTATTTTGAAGTTGAGATGCAAGTGAATTAATTCTGAAAAAAAAAATGTATTTGTGTTAGAACTGCAAATGTTTGACAGAACTTGGAAAGTGGCTCTTAAAGAAACTCACAGCAGGAAAACCATAATTAGTTTTAAGATTTACTTCTAGTTGCTTCTCAGACAAACAGGAGTTTATTTGCTGTAGCATCTTAAAGTACCTAGGGGGACATTCAGGCTTCAAATATCAAGGCATGAAAATATAGTGTGAAAGTCACAACAAAGGTTACCAAATAGAAGCCACTTAACCTGAGGTCACCTCTCCTTACTCAGAACATAACACTTTTAGACCTCTCATAATATTAAAAATGATCTTTGTATAATTGTCTCTTACTCTAGGATTTGTATATTTATTTTGAGGAAAAAAATATTATCTTCTGCTCTTTTTTGTGGAGGTAAAATATAAAAATACACACAATAAAAATTAATGCTTTTTTTAGTTTACATAAGCAGTGATGATAAAACAAATTATAATTATAATTTTACATATCAAATTTATTCTAAAAGCTGCTAAATTTTCAACTCACTGGAAAAGGACCATAATCAAAGCACAGAACTTCATATTGCCATTAATCAATTTAATAAGTAAATATTATTCGGAGTCTTTATGATATAGCAATCTCTGTTCAGATATAAATATAAAATATGATCTTTCAATTAATTTAAAGTTAATTGAGATCAAATAAAGTAAAAACAATGATCAATAATATAGCATTATGAGCCAAATGAATGTAAATATTAAGTAAAAATAATTATTTACTATGAAAGGGAAGATATTTATATCTATGAACCAACCATCATGAACAAAAATTATTTGTGAAAGAATTTAAGCACTAAGTCAAGTACCGCATGTCTTCCAGAAGCAGGTGATCACATTAAACTCCTTTATTAGGTAAATAAGGAAACAGAAGGAAAATAGTATGTGGCTTGTATGTACAGTGGCTCAATAAATTAATGATAGAGTGTGCTCTTAGAATTATGACGGTGGAACTAGTCGATGTAAGAACATCTGAACCTGTAGTGAATTTGTATAAAAATGTATTTGAGCCAAACAGAGAATGCACCTAGAAAAAGATCTGAACAGACTGAGATAAATTGTTCAGAGAATAAATTTACAGTTTCTTTTATGCATTGAGATTAAGGAGGGAATGTAAGGAAGATTGTATGAAGGTGGTAGAAAGTAAGGGGAAAATCAGATATCAGGACAGTTAAAATTATGTGCTCTCTTTGGAGTGACCATGATGTGCTCTATTGAGGGTCCTAAAGGAGGTGAAGTATTAGAAGGAGGCTCTATCAGGGGGTGTGTCAAAGGTCCTAAAGGAGGTCAAGTATTAGAAGGAGGCTCTATCAGGAGGTGTGTCAGAGGTGTGCTAATCTACATGCACAGAAACAATGGGCAGGCTTGTTTAAGGCAAAGACAGTCATTTTAGTAAAGAAGGCATATACCCACCAAGACCTGCCCAGTTAGGAATTTATGATCAGACACCCTGTGAGGTTACTTTCCATAGCACCCTAGTTTGTCTTCCACAAACTAAACTATGGCAGCAAGTCTGAATTTGTTTTCATGTCTGTAGTCAAAGCCCTGCCTTCCCTCCTCCAGTCTATGCCCTGTTAACCAAAATGATCTTCAAAACATACCTTTGATCTGTGACTGACTTTTTAAAGGCTTCTTCAAGTGTCCATGAGACCTGCTTGCAAACTAAATACAAGCCAAGCAATCTTCCCAACACATTCTGAGTGTTTTTAAAACATCATGCCTTTGTGAACGCTGTCCTTTCACCCCATATGCCTTCGCTTTTAACCCTTCAACTGCAAGCTTAACCATCCTATGTTCTTCTCAAAAAACACTCTGGGCTCTTCCTTAATTTCTTCCAGTTAAAATTAATCTATCCCATATTTAGCCTATTATGTCTCTGGGGTATATATCTATTGTTTCTAAAAATCTGAAAGTTCATTGAGAACTGCGACTTTTCTACTGAACACATTTGTATCATCTGCAGCACATTGAATAACTTACACATAGCCACAGAGAAGCAGAGAAACAGTGATGACATAGCAGTGTATTAGTAATAATAATACACATGATTAAAATGGTTATCATTCACTGGTCCCTTACCAGGTGGCAGGCACTAATCTAACTGCTGTAGAGGGAGTCAGGATTTGGAGCCAGGCTGTCGACTCCAGGATCCTTGCTTTTAGTAGTGTGGGCTCTGAAGTCGGCTGCTCTGGACTGAATTCTAATTCTACCACTTAATAGCTGAGTGATCTCTCTATGGCTCACAGCTACATCTATAAAATGAAAATGTTCATAGTGTCTAACATAATCTATTAAAAACCTACCATAGGTTTTTAATAGATTATGTTAGCTAATTCATGTTAAATATTTAGAGTATTGCCTAACACATAGTTCTGATTATCATTTCTTCTAAGTATTTGTTGAGTTAAATGAATTCAACCCTTTTGGGTAAAACTCTTCTTACTTTCTCACCTTTTACCAAAATCCTATTCTAGCTTTAAGAATACCTTGAAATAACTCCTCTGGGAAATCATTCCCAATGCCATTAGGGTTACTTTTTCACAGTGTTGTGTACTTCTAACCTTACACAGTAGCTAACCACAACATCTGTTAGCTTTTGGAAATAGTTATGGTCCACTATAGTTATTAGGTTGGTGCAAAAGTAATTGAGGTTTAAAAGGTTAAAAATAATTGCAAAAACCGCAAATACTTTTGCACCAACCTAATAGCAATAATGTGGGAAATAACTATAATGAATGATCAACTTTTTCTCATGGTAACAAAAAAATGATTGTCTAAACTTCTGTGCTTTAATCTTTCCACTGACTTGCATAAATATGTAAAAACTTTTCTCATAGTATGCAGGATACTTTAAAAGACTTGAGTGGAAACATAAAACTCTATACTTGGTCACAACTACAGTAAAATTCTAATTTATAAATTGGAAGGAAGAAAAATTTATCAAGGTCCCCAGGTAGTGTTAACATACCAAAGATAAAGTGTTTACTCAATATGCCAGTAAAACCCCAATTTAATTCCATTTTTTCCCTTACAGGAATTGTTTTGGTATCTGAGGAAACTAGTCAATTTCCTAGGTTATATTAAAGCATATTTTCGATAATGTAATCCATATAGATGTATTTTCCTATAATGAAAAGTAAATATATACCAATTATTTCCCCTGAGTAAGATGAAAGGGATTTTACAGTTGTCAGGACTTGATAGCTTGTTAGGTCAGCCATACTCCGTGATGTCGTTCAGGAGAGTGACACGGATAACTAGAAGAGAGGTTGCAATGAGATATTTTGATGTTGTTGTATTTTGGTCATGCATTCTGAAACTGAAACATGAAGTCAATCATTGGCTAATATTTTCAGTGCTGAAATCGTTTTTCATCACTTTTCTCTAGTTATTTGATGGGAACAATCTATATAATATTAGATTTTATTTCATATTTTAGTGGGATCATAGCAAACACTAATCTGCCTCGATTCAATCCTAAAATCTCATGAGACAGTATATATACTGTCTGAAGACTGCTTCAAAGTAATATGAAGAAAAAAGGGGAGAGTGGGATAGAAAAGGAAAGTGGAGAAGAAGAGCTGAGAAATCCAAAGCTGAATTTCCCTCATGTTTCTCAATGGAATTGTGTTCTCTTGTATAGATTACTTTTAGTTTCCCTGCTACAAGTGTGAGGAATAGGAGAAAAATAATATCAACTACTTCAAATGCATGTTCCTTGATGTCATGACAAAGAGAGCTTGATTCTATGAGTCATGTAAACATATAACCTTCACGCCCTAGGGAATCCTTGGATTACAGTGAAACAAGCATTTTATCAAATGTCTAGGAATGTCTAATAATGGATATTTTCCTTCTCTTTGAAACATAATGATTTTCAAACGTAAGTTCTACGTATTTTGAATTCCATAGAAGGACATATGGTAGTGTAATATATGGTTACCGCATAAATATTTGAGAAATTAATTTCACACAGTATCTCTGAACTAAATTCTTATTCATTTTTAAATACTCTTAGCATGTATCAAAGAGAACAAAAGATAACATACTCAACCAATATCTTTTTGTATGGTTAAAATTGGCATTGATCAATTAAGCCTTTTAAATAAAGCCTTTCTTTGGAGTAAACTGAGCTATAAAATAATTCTAACTATGCACTATTAAAACAGAGCCAGTGCACATAATATCTTCCTTCTTCCTTTAACACCTTTTTTTAGCTATTCTGCAGGACTGTTTCCACCTCCAACTCTCATGCCTGCCATTTCCTAGGACATGATATATACAACTCCAGTGTAACTACAAACAACATTTGATAATGTGACTCAAGGCATGTGCACAATTTGAAACCAAGGATTAGAGTGGGGCTCCTCTTCCCATGAAGAAACACAAATTAAAACCTAGAATGCAACTTTAACAAACTCCAGGCCTAAGGAGAGTGCAGACATAGCTTCCCTATTACAAATAGCACAAAAACAATTGACTTTGCAGTTGACAGAATTTGCAATATTTCTATTATTTCCATAGCACAGAAGCCCCCAAATCCGATGATATAATGAGGTTCTTCATGTGAGGATCAAGAAACCAGGTGAAGACAAACACAAAACAGAGTTGAGACAGGGAGAAATAAGCTCAGAAAAAGAGAGAGAGAATAAACTTATAAACAAAAATTCTGAAACACATGAAGAAATCAACTATCGAATATAAGCATACCTAGCAGATATTGTGGGTTCTGTTCCAGACCATCACAATAAAGCAAATACCACAATAAAGCAAATATCACAATAAAGCAAATCCCATGAATTTTTTAGTTTCCCAGTGCATATAAAATTTATGTTTACACTACTACATTGTAGTCTATTAAGTGTGTAATAGCATTATGTCTAAAAAAGTGTACATACCTTAATTAAAACACACCTTATTGCAAAACAATTCTAACCATCAGTGAGTTGTAATCTTTTTGCTGGTAGAGGGTTTTGCTTTGGTGTTGATGAAAATGTATGATGAAAATATATGTGAAGCACAATAAAACAAAGCACAATAAAATGTGGTGTGCCTGTGTGATTAAACCAAATTCTAAAACACATGAAGAAATCAAGTACCAAATACAGCTAAAGAAATAAAAAATTGTCACATTCATTCCAAACTGCATTAGTTTTATGAAATATTCCAGTAAAGACTTTAAACTTCTATATTTAAAATGGTCAATTTGATAAATGGAAGAATAACTTTTACTTTTTAAATAGGAAGAAATTATTTTTTAAAAAGAAGAAAATATGAAAATGATCAGGTATAAAATATAACACATTTTATATCTTTAAATAAAAATAATGGTCATTAAAATTTGAAAAATAATTCTACATTAGACAGAGTAGAAGATATTTAGTGTATTGGAAGGATAATTCAAAGAATCTATTAAGAATGCAGTACAGGGGCCGGCCGGTGGCTCGGGCAGTTGGAGCTCCATGTTCCTAACTCTGAAGGCTGCCGGTTCGATTCCCACATGGGCCAGTGGGCTCTCAACCACAAGGTTGCCGGTTCAACTCCTGGAGTCCCATAAGGGATGGTGGGCAGCGCCCCCTGCAACTAAGATTGAACACGGCACCTTGAGCTGAGCTGCCACTGAGCTCCCAGATGGCTCAGTTGGTTGGAGCACAGGCTCTCAACCACAAGGTTGCCAGTTCGACTCCCGCAAGGGATGGTGGGCTGTGCCCCCTGCAACTAGAAATAGCAACTGGACCTGTAGCTGAGCTGCGCCCTCCACAACTAAGACTGAAAGGACAACAACTTGACTTGAAAAACAGGCCTGGAAGTACACACTGTTCCCAATAAAGTCCTGTTCCCCTTCCCCAATAAAATCTTAAAAAAAAAAAAAAAAAAGAGAATGCAGTACAGATAAAAATGAGATAGAAAAATATAAAACTCAAAATAACATAGTAAAAATAAGTTCAAATATATTAGCTAACCAAAACTGCAAAGGGCTCAAACTCACCTATTGAAAGACAGATTACAGATTGGATTTTTAAAAATATAGCTATAAGTTGCTGGAAAGAGGAATGATTAAATGATGGGGAAAAATATATTATGTGAATACTAACCATAAGAAAATTAATGTAGCAAAATCAACATCAGATGGCATACAATTTAAGGCCAAAATATTAATAAGGATATGATGCACTAATAAAGGGAAAAATTCACAAAAAAATGGTAGTAATATTGACATTATTTGCCACTTAGACCTAAGAGTCTTGAAATATTAAAAGTAAAACTGCACTTACAAGAAGAAATGAATACCTCCATAATACTGTATTTCAAGTAATGATGACTGAACACATTAAATATTAAAATATGGTTTTGAACAACAAACTTAGGAAGCTTGACCTAATAAATACTCATATATACCAACATTGTACCCCCAAAAATAATAGGTATACATGGAATAATAATCAAATTGACAATGTAGTCCATCACAAAGTAAGTGTTATCATATTTCAAATAATTGGCAATAAGTCATATTTTATAATAATTAATGAAATTTGACACTGATAATACAATATCATAAAAACAATTAAATATTCCATTAAATATCTTGTGTTAAATTATAACACGAATTACAGTGGTAAGTAAAAAATAGAAGAGAATAAAAATTAAAAATTTATTATATATGTAAGTTTTGAGGTACAAATAATTTTTTCAAAACAAATTGAATGCAGTTAAAAATGTTAGGTTCATTTGATAGTATTGCATGTTGTTGTGGTTTTTTTTAACAGAAAGGATTAAAAAATAAATGAGCTATGCATTTACCACAAGAAGTCAAGGAAAAGAAAGAAATAAGTGGATTAAAAATACTACAAACTATATAGTTATACTAATGAGTTTATTAATCTGCATAACAGAACATACAACAGTAGAGTACTTATACATTATTAAGTATGGAATAATTACCAAAATATTAAACTAATAACTATCAGAACTAATGAGAAAGTTCAGCAAAATAGTTGAATAAATGACACATAAAAATCAACAACAACAAAAAAATCAAGTGTTACAATAGATCAATAATTTCCCAAAATAAAATATAATAGGAAAATAATGTTTTATTTACAATAGCAACAAAATTCATAAAGCACCTAAAAATAAATCTATTTAGTAAATGTACAATGTATTCATAGAGAATATTATAAATAATAATAGAAGGAACAAACTATTCTCATGGATCGAAAGGCTAAATATTTAATTTTCAACAAAGGAGCCAAAAACATGCAATGGAGAGAAGATAACTTCTTCAATAAATGGTGGGAATAAATGCTGGGAAAATTGGAAAGCCACATGCAAAAGAATGAAAGTAGGCTGCTATCTGTCACCATGTACCAAAATTAATTCAAAATGGATCAAAGACTTAAGCATAAGACCTGACACAATAAACTGCATAGAAGAAAACATAGGTACTAAACTTACGGACCTTGGGTTCAAAGAGGATTTTATGAATTTGACCTCAAACGCAAGGGAAGTGTTTTAAGTGAATGGGACCATGTATATATATACATATATACATATACATATACATATACATATACATATACATATACATATACATATACATATACATATACATATACATATACATATACATATATATATATATATATATATATATATATATATATATATATTTCTGCACAGCAAAAGAAACCATCGACAAAATAAAGAGGCCACCAACTGAATGGGAGAAGATTTTTGCAAACAGTGCCTCCCATAAGGGGCTAATATCCAGAATATACAAGGAACTCATGAAACTCAACAACAAAAAAAACAAACAACCTAATTGAAAAATGGGCAGAGGACCTGAAGAGACATTTCTCCAAACAGGACATACAAATGGCAAATAGACACATGAAAAAATGCTCAACATCACTAATCATCAGACAAATGCAAATAAAAACCACAATGAGATATCACCTCACCCCAGTCAGAATGGTTATCATCAACAAGACAAATAGTAACAAGCGTTAGAGAGGCTGTGGAGAAAAAGGAACCCTCATACACTGTTGGTGAGAATGCAGATTGGTGCAGCCGCTATGGAAGGCAGTGTGGAGGTTTCTCAAAAAAATTAAGAATAGAATTACCATATGACTCAGCAATCCCTCTCCTAGCTATTTACCCAAAAAGTCTGAAAACATTTATCTGTAGAGATATATGTGCTCTGATGTTCATTGTAACGTTATTTACGGATGACTAACTGAATGTATCCTCATAATACAGTTTCCAGCAACATACACCACTAGGATTTTGAGTAACACACAGTGGCCTCCACAACTTTTGCAAGTTTCTTTCATTTTGCTCCACCTTGGCTATCCTGGATAATGGAATTATCATGTCCCAAGTCTTCTGAAGAAGTTATAGGCTATAGTATCCGGTTCCACAATGATATAATTACCTCACATCAGTATGTAAATGACATCTTTCTAATGGATTTTGACCAGTGCATTCTTTACAAAATATCCCTACTTTTTTTTTTCCTTTTTTAACTTTTCCCCTTTTCATTACTGAATCTGCAAAAAAATGTTGCTTTACTGTATCTAGGCTGACCAGGGGCTGGTATATCTGAATTATATTCTATGACTCTAAGGAAAAGAATTCTGTCTGTAAGTTATAGATGACATTCATATTGGAAGCTGCCTCTTTTATTCATGTGACATAGAGTGATTTACACCTACTGGCTAGGATATTTTCTTGAAGTTTTAAGCTGACCTTATCATTTTCATCCAAATCAAGTTACTTTTGAAAGTGAAAGGAGTGCTATTAATAATTACACTGGGACATCAGGCATAAGTAAGCCCTATGCCAATCACATCAAGATGTGTCCTTGTTGCAGTTATTATCTTTGTAAAACTTAATTATAATGAGGCATTTGGAGAGTTTTACTGTGAATTCCTTGATACTTAAAATTATAGTATTAAACATATGGCAAATCTCTGAAATGTAAGTAGCACAGTGCTTACAGGACCAAACAGGTTTTCCTTTGTGCCACTTCTGTTCCTAAATCTTACCCCTATTATTGAACTGGTCACAAGATATTGCAATTATTGGTTTATGTCTTCATCTCCTGGGATGAGGGTATTGTTTTGGCCTGGAAGGGAAACAATGTGTATTTTTAGAATTTAGTTTATTTGAATAAATTGAAAAGAACAGAATATTTTTAGAAACTTTCTTTTTTTAGGTGCATTAATGAAGACAGGATTATCTGCACAAGAGATATGGTGCATTACATGTATGTACTTATATATTAACATAGCTGCATGTGGCATGCTAACACATCACTGTACCATTCATAAGATAACTTGGTATATCTGGATTGAAAGAGCACCATGTTACAATGATTAATAGGATCAACTCTGGAGAAAGACAGTTGGAGTCTGAATCTAGAATTTGCCACTTAACAGCTGTGTGATCTTGGAAAAACTAGCCTTTCTACCTGTAAAATGAGAAAGTAATAGTACTTCTCTCATGGAATTGTAATACATAAGTGAGTTGTTCAACATGAAGAGCTTAAAACAGTGTCAAATTATTGTAAACACACATAAGTAGGCTCTGGTTTTGTTGTTATAATAATAATTAATACTACTAGTATTACAAAAGATTGAGCCTCACATACACAGGTCAGTAGAGATACAGATGTAGAATCAGGGATTCAGACTATAGGTATGTTCTTTGCTTATTCATGTAGTAAAAAATCAAATCAATCTGTTGCACTTAAATACTAATTTAAGAATGGCAATTAGAGCAGGTAGTCAAAGAATTCACATGGCAGATGACGACTGACTTAAATTAAAATCTATAAGACTGACCCCAAATATTAAAGACTACGAAATAAATATGGAGGATATTTATAATCTCTTACTTTCTATTTTCCTATTCAACTTTCAAAGAGTAGATATGTATTTAAAGTATTTCCACTGATATCTGTGAAAGTAGAAAATAAATTATTTTTTTAAAATAACTTCATTTCCTTTCATAAGTAGGATGCAGAACTATTTCTCTTTAACATGATGAAAGTTTATGTGCATAATGAAAAATGATAATTGCAAATGAGCCAAGATTGTGGAGTAGATAAACGCTGTGCTTGCCTCATCTCGTGAACATATCAAAATTACAACTAAATTATAGAAAAACCAACCTGCACAATAATCTCAAGTATAGCTGAATATAAGTTTTATGACTAAGGATATAAAGAAGAAGCCACGTTGAGACTGGTAGGAGGGGTGAAGACATGAAAGGGGCTGGCCCAAATCTCCCTATGACAGATGAAAATTGGGAGGGTATCTCAGCCACAGAGATTCTCCACAGAGAAGCAAGGGACCCCAGCCCCACACCAGGTTCTCCAGCCTGGAGTACTGTAGCCAGAAAGAGGAGCCCCTGCAACATATGGCTGTGAAAAACAGTGGAGATTCAAACTATTTGAGTGAGATGGAAGGCTGTGGGAAACCCAGACATCCTTTTAAAAGGGATTGCACATACTCGCTCACAAGCACTTAGCCTGGGCTCTGGTGAGGGACAGTGACTCGGGGGGCATTGGAAACATGTGGGGGTCAGACTGAGGTGTGTGGCTTCAGGCGAGAGCTGGAAGATAGTTGCCATTTTCCTTGTGTGGGGTCATTCTCCAGTACAGCTGGCAGGCAGGTGCCATCTTTCCTGTGTTGAGCTCGTCCCCCATGCCATGGCCAATTGGTCTGAATTGGTCTGGTGAGCTCTGCTTGCTCCACCCTACTGACTCACTGAGACCTCTCCTCACCCAACTCTGTACTGCACAAGGCTTTATCAGTGGCTGAACCTTATGGGAGCTCGCAGACAGCAGCAGGCTTCAGTGTGTCCTGGCTTTCTGTGGAGCTAACCCAGATTTGGTACTGGTGGCACCTGTCTTGGGTTCACTGTGTAGCCTCTCCAACACGTCTCCAGGTCAAACACAGGCAGCGATCAACTGTGGATAGCTTTTTATCTTCTACCAGGTACTCCCCAGCTGGTCACAGGCAGTGGCTGATCATGGCCTGCACTAGAGCCCCTCCCAAGAGGCCCCAGAAACAACATACTTGGAGGTTGGCTTCAGACCAGAGCAGAGCACTGCTCAATTAGTCCCATAAGTGGCACACCCAAAAGGTAGTCTCAAAAGGCACCAGAGTCCACTGGGGTAAATTCTGCTCCATAGGATAAGTCCCCTCATACAACAGCTCGTAAGCTTTGGATGTAACCAAACCTCACAGCCAGTCAGCCTGAGGGGCAATCCCACCCAGTGACATGTCAAAAGCAATCAAGGCTCAACTGTAACAGGAGGACACATACATCCCACACAAGGGACACTCCTGAAGCAACCAGCACAGGTGACCAGGGAGACTGTGCCAGTAGGCTCTACAGGGCACCCACTGTATTGGCATAGAATTAACCCCTGGACATTTGCAGAACGTGAAAGCATTCATGAGACTCCTCAAAGTGGAAGAGCAAAAAGATTTATTGAAGGTCAGACTGAGAGAGAGAGTTATGTTGGGAACTGGCAAAGGAGTTTTGTCAGGGCAGTCTAATGGACAGAGCTGCCGAGACAGAGGGGTAAGAGAAATACTGACAGAAGAAGTTTGCCAGGACAGAGTCTGATGAAGACAGCTGCAATGGGTTTCTGTTTAGCTCGAGTTTTATATTTTTCAGCTTGCAGGGGACTGCCATTACAATTGTCTTCTCCTGGGAACTGTCCTGTTCCCTTCTATGATGGATGTCAGCTTGCGGGGGGGTTGTTGTTTTGATGGGAACTGTTTTGTTCTGACCTATGATGGACGTAAGTTTCTTGTCAGCTTGCAGGTGCAGTGCTAGCCAGGGGATTCAGAGCCAAGCATTTAAAGTTTAAGTTCGTTCCTGCCAGCTCACCAGCACACTCCTGTTAACTCTGTTTGTCTTATCACCTACTACATAAGGCTGCCTGGCAAGACTGGGAGATACAGCAGATCTACCTAATACATAGAAACAAGTACAAAGAGCCTGCTACAATGAGGAAATAAAGAAATATGTCCCAAATGGAAGAAAAGGAGAAAACTCCAGAAAAAGAACTAAATGAAATTAAGGCAAGCAACCTACTAGATAAAGTTCAAAACAATGGTTATAAAGATGCTAAGGAACTTAGTGAGTACTTCAACAAAGAGATAGCAACCATAAAGCAAGACAGAACCTATAAAAAAGAACCAGTCAAAAGTGAAGACTACAATGACTGAAATGAAGAATTACCATTAGAGGGAATCACCAGCAGACTAGATGAAGCAGAGGATTGAATCAATATTTGGAAGACAGGTAGCAGAAAACAACCAATCATAACAGCAAAGAGAATCCAAAAAAAATGAGGATGGTTTAAGAGACCTCTGGGACAACATCAAGCACAACAATATTCGCTCGTAGGGCTTCCAGGAGGAGAAGAGGGAGAGCAAGGAACTAAAACCCTATCTGAAGAAATAATGACTGAAAATTTTCCTAACCTGGCAAAGGAAATAGATATACAAGCCCAGAAAGTGCAGAAAGTCCCAAAGAAGATGAACCCAAACAGGCCCACACCAAGACACAGAGTAATTAAAATAGCAAAGGTTAAAGAGAAAGAGGGAATCCTAACAGCAGCAAGAGAAAGGCAATTAGTTAATTGTAAAGGAGCTCCCATAAGACTGCCAGCTGATTTCTCAACAGAAACTTTGCAGACTAGAAAGGACTGGCACAAAATATTCAAAGTGATGAAAAGCAAGGATCTACAACCAAGATTACCCATCATTTAAAATTGAAGGACCGATAAAGAGCTTCCCAGACAAGAAAGAGCTAAAGGAGTTCATTAGCACCAAATCAGTATTATAAGGAATGTTAGGACTTCTTTAAGATGGAAAAAAAAAAAAGAAGAAGAAAGAAGAAAGATTAAGAATATGAATAATAAAATGCAACAGTTACTTTCAATATAAATGGATTAAGTGTTGCAATCAAAAACATTGATTGGATAAGAAAAACAATGACCCTTACATATGAAGTGAACCAAGAGATTCACTTAAGATTGAAAGACACACAGAGACTTAAAGTAAAGGGATAGAAAAAGATATTTCATGAGAATGGGGGAAAATAAAAAAAGCTGGGGTAGCTATGCTTATACCAGACAAAATAGACTTTAAAACAAAGGCTATAGCAAGCAACAAAGAAGGACCCAGTAATCCTACTTTTGGGTATTTATCTGAAGAAACCCAAAACACTACTTGAAGGGAACATGTGCATCCATATGTTCATTGAAGCATTGTTTACAATGACCAAGATGTGGAGGCAGCCTCTGTGTCCGTCAATGGATGAATGGATAAAGAGGAGGCGGTACATATATACAATGGAATATTGCTCGGCCAGGGAGGCGAATGAGTTCTTGCCATCTGTGGCAGCATGGATGGACCTGGAGGGTATTGTTCTGAGTGGAGTAGTCAGACAGAGAAAGACAGATACAATGTGATTTTGCTTATATGTGCAATCTAAAGAAAAAAATAAACAAGCAAAACAGAAAAACACATAGATACAGAGAACATGTTAAGGGTTGCCTGATGGGAGGGGAGTTGAGGGGGTGGATGAAAACCAGCAAAGGATTAAGAAGTACAAATTGGTTGTTACATAGTAGTCACAGGGATGTAGGGTATAGCACAGGAATATAGTCAATAATATTGTAATAACTATGTACGGTGTCAGATGGGTACTAGATTTTTAAGGGTGATAGGTAGGAGGGGATTTGGGGAACAGGGTGAAAAAAATGAAGGGATTAAGAGTACAAATTGGTAGTTACAAAACAGCCATGGGGATACAAAGTAAAGCATAGGGAATATAGTCAAAGATATGGTAATAACTGTGTATAGTGTCAGGTGGGAATCACTAGTCAGAGGGAATCACTCCTTAAATTACACAGATGTAACTTTACTAAAAATTGTCACCCCAATAAACTTTAATTTTTAAAAAATTACAAATGTCTAACCACTATGTTGTACAACTGAAATTAATACAAAATAATATTGAATGTTAACTGTAACTGAAAAATTTTAAATGGGCAGAAAAAAGTGCAGGGGAATAAGAAGTTCATATTTCCGAGTATAAAACAAATAAGTCATAGGGCTGTAATGTACAGCATAGAGAATATAGTCAATAATATTGTGATAGCTGGTATGGTGTCAGATGGTTGCTGGACTTATGGTGATCACTTCTTTAGGTATATAAATGTTGAACAACTATGGTGTACACCTGGAACTGATATAATACTGTATTTTAGCTACATTTTTTAAATAAAAATATTTTTAAAAGATCAGAAAAAATAAAATAAAATATTAAAAAAAGAAAAACGACAATTGCATTTCCCAAAGATTTATGAATTAATTGGGAAGAGTCACTACACTTAATGTGTAGAAACAAAATATCCATATCATTTTTAGAGTTTATAAAAATGATTTAAATGTGTAACATTTTCATAAATCTTCCATGCTAAAATATTTTATCAACTGTATATATTGAAAGCCTCTTACATAGAATTATTAAAAGTAGATTATGGGTTAAGTGTTTACAAAGATAATTTTTTACCTCTTCTAGTGGTTTTTAAGCACCATTTCTGCTGTTTGGTATTATGTTTTATAGAGTGTGTCTTTAGGAAATTCTAAATCCGTTTCCACTCAGAGCCAAGTCAACCGATACATGACACTGATGAACCCTACAATATAGCAGACGTGTATCTGGCTTTTCTTTAAGTCTTGAGAGACTAATTGCTAATGGACTTAAGCTGTTATATGACATGCTACTACATTTCCAGGTCATATACTGCTTTCCTTTAGACTCTGCATCAAAAATAGGCATCTTTGTGTTATCAATTTAATTTCACATCTAAATATGATAGAATGAGTCTCTTCAAGGAAAATATAGTTTTAGATATTTTATACATCACTACACATTATATTAATAGACTATGCTCAATGCCATTACTGTCATCCAATGCTGGAATACCATGTCTGCGTGTGTGTACATGCGTGTGTGTGTGTGTGTGTGTGTGTGTGTGTGTTTGTAAATTACATACCTACTTTCTTATATGTTAACCATGCAAATGTTTCCTTTAAAAAAAGTCCACTGACTTTCTGCTAGTTGTTCTATTTGCTTGCCCTAAAAGTTGACATGCAGAACAGGTGCGAAATTAAGAGGTCAGCCATTTTCAAAGGGCATAGCAGCAGTTGGGAAGATTGAGTTTCCTACACTTTATACCTTGTGATGTTTGTTGGTTTTTAAGCTACTGAGCTACTTTTTCTGAAGACACGTCTTGTTCTATTAACTATCACATGAACCAGTGATTTGAGATACGAATTAGTTTTCTTTTCATGTATAATCTGCATATTATTCCCCATGAAATAAAATGAAGAGAATATTTTCTGTGCTAGGAAGAATTAATAAATACAGAAAATCAATTTAATTGTTAAGAGGAATGCAGAGAAAGAATTCTCTCTCTCTCTCTCTCTCTCTCTCTCTCCCCAACACATCCTAAATCCACTCTGTTTTGTTTCCATCTTCTCTTTGCCTTTTGTCTACCTTGTATTTGGTGGCTTACTAAAACATCCTAGCTTTGTTTTGGTTAAGTTTATTCATTATAAAATCAGACCACTGAGTATCCTGTCCACATTTCAGGGATAGGATAGGAAGGACACACACTGCAATTCAATTCTATCTACAAGTATTGACTGACGATTCCTACAAACGAGACCTTGTGAGATTCTAGGAGGGAAGAAGAAATCACTGTCCCTGTCCTAAAGAGGCAGGCTGTCCACTTAAGATAATTAGTCCAATGTCTAGTGCACACAAGAAAATTAGTGTCATAAGAGATCTGAAAACAGAGCAATCCCACCAACTGAAATAGTAGAGACTCTGAGAGGATGCTGTCATGTGGGGAGTCCGGCGGGGTCTCTGCTCCCGCTCCCCACAAGAGAACGCAGGATATGGTGAGGCCAAAAAGGAACACCCACGGAGCCATAGACGGGGGAGTTACACCACTGTAGTCTCGCTGGCGGCTGGACGAGACACAGGAAGCAGGAGCCACACTGTTCTCAACCTCACTGCGCCGCTTGCAGGCTCAGCTACCATCTTCTTGCTAGCCCCATTTTTTTGCTAGTGTAGCCACAGCAGTTATATTAGTGGCCAATGGCTCACTGGTTACAGCTGACAGCCAACTAGCCACAGCTGATGGCCATCTAATCACAGTTGATGGCCATTTACTACCTGAGCCAGCACCTTTCTATGTGAGGCTGAGAGCCTGGAAACTACTTTCTGGGGCTCTGCCCCCACACTCTACCCCTACAGGCTCTCGCCTCACAATCTACGCGACAAGCCTCTTCCGCGAGGGGCCCTGTGCGAGGAGCCTGGAGGTGAATGCAATATCCTGGACACAGCCAGGCTCTCTGGGCACAGCCAGGGTTTCTCAGGGCACCACCAGTGCTTCTGGGCACGGCCAGACTTCCTGGACTTCTTAGGGTACCACCTGTCTTCCCGGACACAGCCAGGGTTTCTCAGGGCACCACCAGTGCTTCTGGGCACAGCCAGACTTCCTGGACTTAGCCAGTGCTCTCAGGGCACTGCCACTCTGTGGGCACAGCCACACTTCGTGGACACAGCCAGGGCTCTCAGGGCACTGCCACTCTCTCTGGGCCTCTCAGGGTACCCTGCTGGAACAACAGCGACTCACAGTCAAGGTGCTTACATATTCTCAATGGCGGCCAGTCAAGACACAAAAGCAAACATCCGCCAGTTCCACTACATGGAGGTATGTTCCCAAACAGTCAAGTGGTCCATTAAATTAGGGATAGAAGGCAATTCCCCATAGTCCATAGTCATTCGCCAGGGCTGTCCTGGGGGTGAGGGACAACCTTGACCTCACCCTCATCTCCCATGGAGGACTCAGCAAGTGTTTCCTCCTGGGACTATAAGTCCTGCATCCGGGCTGCCTGAGCAGGAACTTCCCCGCCCACAGGGCCGCAACGACCTTTGCTTTCTCTGGCCTGTGCTGGTTGGGGAACCGTCCACATCTTTCCAACTCTCCACGGGGCTCCATCTCTCCAGCAGCTGCATGGCTTTGCCTGTGCTGGTGGGAGAACCGTCCACGTCTCCCACCCCTCCACGGGGGTCCAGCTCTCCGGCAGCTGCTCCTCCTGGTCTTCCTGAGACTGAGTGTTCATACACACAAACTGCTCCACCGTCCTTTGGTGAGCTTTGGCCGGCACCATATCCTGCTGACTACGCCATGTGTCGTGGGGGGCATCCGGTGGGGTCTCTGCTCCCGCTTCCCACAAGAGAACTCAGGATATGGTGAGGCCAAAAAGGAACACCCACAGAGCCATAGATAGGGGAGTGAAACAACTGTAGTCTCTCTGGCAGCTGGGCAAGACACAGGAAGCAGGAGCCACACTGTTCTCAACCTCACTGCGCTGCTTGCTAGCTCAGCCACCATTTTCTTGCTAGCCCCATTTTTCTGCTAGCGTAGCCACAGCAGTTATATTAGTGGCCAATGGCTCACTGGTTACAGCTGACGGCCAACTAGCCACAGCTGATGGCCATCCAATCACAGTTGATGGCCATTTACTACCTGAGCCAGCACCTTTCTATGTGAGGCTGAGAGCCTTGAAACTACTTTCTGGGGCTCTGCCCCCACAGATGCAGACTTGAGCTGTACATAGAAAGTGTGCGGAGTTGGATGGGGAGAAAGAAATAAAGATCATTGAAAGTAACCTGTAGACAGAGTGGAGTGTGTGAGCAGTCACGGAGGAACTGATGAGCATGGCATATTCTAGGGACAATGTCACTAGCTGGACTGGCAGAGGACTCAAGGCAGAGAGCAGTGGGACCTAAGCCTGCATGGTTCAGCAGGGTGATAAGAAAGAAAGGATGATGCAAATGCACTATATCCAATCCAGACCAGTAACTTAATTAGGCATTGAAATGTGCTACAGAATCAGATCTTGGAGGCATCTCAGCCAAATAAAAATAAGTTCTCTGTAATCCATTATTGATTTTCCCATGCCCCTCTTCACTTTACCATCACAAATATAAAGAATTGGATATATTGGAAAAAGACTCAGGAAATATTTTCTTAAATTTTCACATATTATATGATTTCACATTTGAAAAATGAAGGCAATATGTATGTATTTAACAAATACAGAAATGAAACAAAATGAAAATGCTAAACTTTTTAGAGTTGTTTAATAAGGTTTTAACACGCTACAATGACATTTCTTGTAAAACATATGATCACTCAAAGCTAGGCTGAAAATCTAGCGAAAATTTAATTTGCTGTTTAAAGAGCTTTGGGTAAAGTTATGGAAACACATTGGATAAATAAATCTACTTTTAAAGATGAAAACTAAATTATGTTGCCATGATTTGTATCATAAATTATTTCTGAAAATAGAAAAAATAATTAGCTTAATCAAATAAATAAAAGTAACTTGTTAGCTGTTCTGTTCATATAGGTGCACAACTGAGGAGCTCCTGGAAGGGCATGGCCCCTCATATTTTTTCGTACGTTGTTGACAATTAGAGTCAATTCTATTCTTCAGTTCCACAAGAACTGGCTAAGACAGGATTCAAGTAACCAAAGACAAGCCTTATTGCACAGTTCAGTTTCTATATTCACTCGGTGAAAATTTCAAAGAAAGGTCAGAGTTCATGATAACAGAAATCAGCAGATGACTTGGCCCCGGAGACAGCCAGGACTCCTGCCTGCATCTTTACTAGTTCTCCGCTAGCTTTTTTTTGTTTTGTTTTATTTTCAGTTTTGATTTATTTATATGCAAAAAGTGAGCCTAACAAATAAGATAATAGGCCCAGTTATACAAAATAATATTAATGACTAAAAAAATTATTAAGAACATACCATGAATGTTATGTGTGAAAAATTAAGTATTTTATTTATTTCTCCAAATTTGGTGTGGATATATTAAAATTTTCCATTTAACCAACAGACTGGTTTAAGGTGACAAATAAAAGATAATCCTGTTTCTCTCACAAAATTGTGAACATATGTATATATATATATATACATATATATGTATATATATATAATATGAAATAATTCACTATCAAAATATTGGAGCTCAGCTGGGAAACACGACTGTATTAATCCAATGTTCTTGAACGTTGAGGGGTAAATGCATTTCAATGATTCATTTCCTCTTACACTGAAAAACATACTGAGATATTGATGGCTTATACAGATTGATTTTTTAAGATAGTTGATTTTACTACTTACACTTGCTTCACTTGCCAATTAATTTTTAGAATTTTGCTTCTAACAGTCAGAAACCCAGCAAGATAAAAGGCGATGGTTATTATATCACATTTCTTACCCACTGTAAGAAGCAAATGCGTAACGCATTTCCCTTGGCTTATCCTCATGCCACGCCCTCTTGTGGTTCTGAATCGATACTTGGGAAGACGATGAAGGCAGCTATGTTTATGGAGATCGTCCTGATGATTCAGCCAAATCTTTATTAACCAGGTGTTGCCAGTTCTTCCTGAGATCTACTTTTCTTGTTCAACATAATGATGTGACTAAAACATGTTTCAAAACTCTATCTCTGTACCTAACAGTAGTTTCCTAAGTTCTTATGACTATTTCAAATTCTTAATAAGTAATGTTTGAAACAGTCAGTTAAATCACCATTTTTTTTCTCATTGCATGCGGATTCATACACATTTGAGTATTTAAATCCTTTGAAACTTCTATCATCATAGTATAAGTATGCATGAGAATGTTTATTAAGTTAATGTTACCAAAAGTCAAATAAAAGAGATAAAAGAAGTTACATTCTTTAATGTATAAGGGAATAACCGCAGTTTGTGCACCTGTGTTCATAAAGTAATGTAGTGTTCTTGGCATTAATAAGATATGGCATATTGACTGAAACTCTTAGAGGTAGAATGAAAAAACCAAGCTATTAAGAACTGAAGAAATGCTAACCTTAACTCCATTGTAATTTAGACCTGTCAACAAAGTTATCAGGACAGCAATTTTAGAGATAATATTCTAGGCCTACAGTATTCCACTTGTATTTAATTAAAATGTGCTTTCTCAATCAAATATTTGCCCTAAGTTCTACTTCAGGATGTTTGTATTTGTTCAACTAAAATGTTAAAGTTCAATTTCAATGGGACTTGAGACAAGCATGCAATTAGGAGATTTGGAAATAGTTCTGTACCTAATGAAAATTAAAGGAATCATTTAGTACCACATGAAAGTCAGTTAAAATTCTTCATTCTCATTTTGTCTTTCCATAAATGCATACTTCTTAGAAGTACGGGATGAAAATGCAAGCTTTAATTGGATTTACCTTTACAGGTAAATAAACAGATTAGTTTTTCTCTCTGAAGAGCAATGCTACATGCTCTGTGAAAGTAGTTCCTATGAAAAAGAAATTGCCCAAATGAGCTCCCTTGATGTGATTCTTTTCCGTATTCCTGGCCAAGTCAAAAGTGTCAAACTGCATACCTATGCTTCCTCCCTGAGGACTACCCATTGGGATATCAAAGGAAGTGTTCTGGCAAAGAACAGAGCTCATGCAGGGTTTTGCGTAAATGGTCATTGAAATCAATTGTATAAGAATCTTTGCATTGCCTGTGTGTGACTAAAATCATGTTTCATTATTTCACAGAGTTAGCTGTAGATAGTAACAGCAGCCAAAATCAATTTTATACTGGATATTTACTTCTCCTTCAGTAGATTTCCATATCGACTTACTTGCCTACTTTAAAATTTGAGGTATCATCTAAAAACCTGATAATTGTATACTAAATACCACCAATGATTGTTTGTTGTCTAAATGCGCCTTGAGGAATAATTCATTGTCTTATGATGAGAAAAAATTAAAAAATTGTTTGAGGTCAAAAAATACGACCAAGTAGAATAGTTCATTTGGAAGTCTTTTTATTATTATTATTATTATTATTATTAATAATTATTAATGCTTTGTAGGTACAAATTCATTGTAATGTAATGCTAGTAGAACTTTTAAAATTTGAACTCTGAATAACAGTTGACATTGAAAATGTCACACAGTCTTACACAGTCTCCCTTTATAAGAGAAAAACTGCTTAAAGACAGGCCACCAACAAAATTTTGTAGAATTGAAAGGTCATCTCCCAATTGTTTTAGTCTTTGTCAGATTTGGCTCATGAATGCCTTGACTTTGTAGGTATAAAGGAGGTAAAAGGTGTATGTGTTTGTGTGTGGATAAAGTATTATTCAAGCAAACAACATGTTTCTTCAGTTTAAGTCTACACATTTTAATATACATGTGCGTTCTTAAAAATATTAAATTGAAACTGAAAGACTTGATCTATCAAAATATGCTGATAAATGATACAGTGGTAAATGCAAAATTCATGGACAATACTAAAAGGCCAAAAAAAGTCCTCTGCCATTGTCCATGTTTTATCTGTTTTTAAAAATGATAGAGGGAAAAATACTCTCAGGGGAAAAAATGAAGCTTTACTGCAAAAGAAATGAATGCAAGCAATGGCACTTAAGCGGTGAGGAGACGTGAAGCATTGCGCCTTCATAGCCTGCTAAGGAGCAACAGCTGTGCCTAATTTCAACCTGACGTGCTTCAGATCTCATATTCATATAGGTATTTAATGATCCAAACATAATGGTCCTATATAGAATAATTACTTATATGAAGGCGCAAACTTCATACGCATTCCTTTTTAAATGATCCTTCAAGAGAAAAACTGCACTGGATCTTTGAACAATGAATAGTCTTTTTCACCAATCCAAATGTTTGGGGCTAAATAGCTTATCTTTGAAGAGAGAATAATAGTAGTGCTGAGGTTACTTCTTTTTGACAGACTCTTTTTGTCTCCCCCCTTCCCAGGATAGCCAGTACAATGAAAAAAGGTAGAATGCCAAGCCGATCATTAAGTCGTATTGGTAGATGGTTACAAGAAATATCAGAAACAAAATGACATAAGGTATTTTAGAGTTGGTGTATTTCAAAAGCAGAGATTCACTGCTTTGAGCTTGACTTTCCTGGCCAGGGAGATTAGCAGAAGTAGAGCTCTCAGATTCTTTGTCACCTGAAAAGCACTGTGATTGTCTGGAGTTGATTAATCCTTCATGTTTATGCTTTTCTTCTTCCATATTCTCAGTAGCTTCGCTGATTAAAATCGTTGGCCCTAGAGATTTTCCTACATTACTGCCTTCTCCTTGCTGGAAAATCTGGTCTCCACGCCTTTCTCTCCTGCTGCCTGACGTCTCTGTTCCTGAACTTGTGGAAACTTCTTCAGGTATAGACCCAGGATGTGGGCACTTCTCAGTCTGATGGGTTTCACTTGCGGGATTACAGTTATGCTCTGATTTAGCAGGACTAGATTGGAGAGTCGTGGTAGTAATTGTATTCTCTCCCGCAATTGCCTGTTCATAGGATGACACTGAAGTTTTAACGTGGTGACTGGAAATGTGAGAGCCTTTCTGAGACGCTCTCTTTGTGTCTGAGTTTAAAGCAGAATGAGTGACAGTATCAATGTCCATTTCCTTTGATAATTCTTGGACTTGCCCATGATCTCTGTTTTCTGGGAATATTTTTTTGTCTGTTGGTAACATTCCCAAGTGCAAATCCAGTTCTGAGGCTGCTGTTTTATTGCTTGTAATGACCTGCAAGGATTCTTCTACAGATGTTCTGTTTCCAATGCCATGTTTCTTCCTGTCATGTGTCTTCCCGGGATTACACATAGATATAGTTTCTTCCTTCTCCATTTCATCTACAGGTACATTACAAATACCTAAACATGATTCCTTTTCAAAATTGTTGTCATAGATTACACCTGCTGTGTCTCCTTGACAAAGGCTATAATGTGAGTCATCATTTCTCCCTTCATGGGGATCAAACACAGTTTCCTTTACCTCGATGGGCCTGTCAGTGCATGCTGTCTCTTGAGGTAGCTTAGCAATTATTGCTTTTTCTCTAGCAGACATGCTTTCTAGAGTATTTTCTGATGTTGTCTTAATTATATAAGCTGTACCTGCTTCTGCTTTCTCAGCAAGACCATGATCAGCTAGAGAAGACAGTTCACAGCTCACTGTATCTTGGCAGGTAAACAATTCTGCAGGCTTAGCTTTCAGACTCTTTGTGTTATTTCTTTTTTCCTGCATGTCTTCACAATCTGTTTGTCCTTTTGTCTTCTCTGTTTTATTTGTCTTATTCTCTCTTGCTTTTGCCTGACTTTCCCAAAAATTCCAGTATTGTTTACTCTGTTTGTTTTTATTGTGATCTTCAGGATTAATCCGATCTAAATTCGTTTCTTCAACTTGGAAAAGATAATCATTCCTCGAAACATTTCCATTTCTTGATGAACAAACTTGACCTCCTAAAGTAGTGCCTTTATTAGTCAAGAGCGCATGCTCTGGGGTTAACACAGCTTCTTCCCAACTTGGATTTCGCTTTGGGGAATGAAATGAATCTGCTCGGATGACCTGTTCAGGAGTCATGCTATCTTGACTCAACGGAATACTTAGTTCTCTACTACTCACTCCTACCCCTTCCACACTTATTTCAGAGTGGCTCGTCTTTTCTTGGTCATGGAGGATTGATTGAAAATTTTTGCTTTGTTTTTCATTATCACCTAAGTATATTCTTTGCTTCTCCTTCTCATTCTTACCATTCCCATAATCTTTCTTGGAAGGTCCCTTTGCTATTGATTCTTCCGAATGGAAATCTCTTCTTGAACAGTCCCAATCTTTTATTTTAATTTTCTCTGCTCCTCCTTCCTGTTTTTTAATAAGGTTGCCTGCCATTAGCTGATCTGAGGAGGGACAAGCTGTCTGCACTCTGCCTCTCGCTTGGGCTGGATTAGCATTATCATCCAATGCTTCTCTGTTGCTGATATGTAGTTGCATGAATTCATCACCACTAGTATTTCCCAATGATGGCTTGAGTTCTCTATTATCTGAAGTAATTTCCTCTGAAGGTTGATGACTACACTCATTTCCCGAGGAATATTTTTCATTGCAGTGAAAATCCCCCTTTAAAGAGCTTTCTGCTGATGAACCTGGAAACAAAGTCCTTTTAAACAAATCAGTGCATACTTCATCATGGGCATGCTTCTTTAACCCCTCTGTTTTCTTTGGAAAATTGACTGAATCTCTTGCAAACATATTCTTTTCATCTCCGGAAGCAGTACTTCTTTTTAAGTGTTGCTTTATCTTAAATAAAAATAACAAAACATAATGACCAAATGATTTACAATATACAAAGTGAATTAGATAGGTTTCACGAACTTGGCTACTAATTATCTTGGCTACTAAGATTTCCTTGACTCATTTCATTTGTGGTTTTAGTACAAATTCTGGAAGCCAGATGTTTTTGGGGGGATCCTTGTAGGCTATGACTTGGGAATGAGATTAATAAGAAAAGGGGCCAAAATTAATCACTCTCCTTCCCAGCTTCCAAATATCACATTGTATTATTCAACTATTCCTGCTTGTCATTGCACTTTTTCCTCACTTAGGATATACACATTGATAGCTCCATGCTAATCAATTAGAGAGCAGCTTCCTGGGTGCCCCTTGCTGCATTCATACTTGCTGTAGGTGTCCCTATTACAGTTTCTCTTATTAATATGTTTTCTGCAAAGCCTCTGCAAACTATTAATAGCAAAACGTCACTCAAAGAAAAGTGAGGGAGTTAATGTCTCTGCAAATTCTGTTTTAATGACCCTCTGCCAACTGGTACTCAAATGTATTTGAGCTCTTCAGTGATGCCAACTGTCAGGATTTAACAGTGTGATGCCTGTGTTTTTTTTTCCTCCTCATAACTGACATTTGCATGATCTCAATAATTATATGCAAATCTTACGTTTTCCCCTTCTTCTCACATAAGGCTCATGTTACTTGTCAACTGCACAGCTGTCTTGTAAGCCAATGCCTGTGGGTTCCACAGATTTGGTTGTATTTCCATCTATTATGGAGCTTCATTGTTTTATGCATTAACGTCAGCATGGAGCAAATTAGCATCTAAATTACAGCTCCCTGTTCATTTATTGGATGTACGATCTCAGTAACTTCTAAACAAACTTTTATTTTTGAAGCTGCTCATTGTAATGAGGTGTATTGGTGAAGTATGTGATTTTTCAGGGCCCTTTCATTATATTCTGTGGTCTGAAAAAAATGGTGATGTTAACTTGCAGCTGGTGAAAATTCTCACAATGGGTGACAACTTTGTAGTTTCTTAAAGGTGGAGCGAAGTAAATTGCATCCTTTAGTGACGCAGCTTCCATATCACTATAGAAAAGGGGGAATGTGTGGGGAAAGAGATGAGCTCTATTTCTTTTCTGTTTCTGCACTGACACTTGAAAAGGAAAATTCCATTTTAATCTTAGATGATTAGGAATCCATACATTCTAATGATGAGAGCTCCAACCAAATACAGTAAAGAATAAATTGCATTATGTGACTCATTTACTCCTATTTCTCCCTTTGTAATAAAAATGCTATCTAAACCATCCCCCCCAAATTCCAAATAGATTGAATGTTCACCAAGTGTGAAATTTATAATAAATTCAATACTAAATTGTACAGTGCTGAACTTGTTTCCTATTTAAAAATATGACATAGGCTATTTTCTCCTCATTTGGTAATTTAATACTTTCCAATGATATAGAACTTCAAGATTCTCATGAAGGTGGAAGTAAAAATAATGCTGGTAAATGCAATATACTCTAGAGCTCGACAGAACCCTAACACTCATCTAGTTCAGGCCTCTCATTTTACAGACAAGTTTATGCTATGTGTGCACTTGTCACAAAGATTAGAAATGCACATCAGGATCGTGCTACCTCTTCTGCAATTCCTACAAACTGTTACTCAGAAGTACTGGTAACAAGATGAGAAATGAATGTCATTAATTTACCACCACAGAGACCAGCAGCAGCATATGAAATCAAAGTGCCTTGTTGATCAAGCTAGAGATGCAAGGACAAAATAGGCTGTGCATTCACATTTGCAAATTATATTAGTCAAAGCTATTGAAAGGCTGGCATTGCAACATCTTTGAAGCATAAATGGATTCATCTTCCCTAATATAGTGGCAACCAGAACACTTACCATCAATTCTAACTCTTTTTCATCATGTTTTTCATGTTTCCTGTTTACGGCTTTTACATTTTGATTACTGGTTTCCAAGTCTTCCTTCTCCTCATGAGTACAAACAATTGTTGGTATATAGGTATCTGGAAAGTTAATATAATTGTACCGATGTAAGATTGTTATAATTGTAAGCTTCAACAAAAGAGACAGATTTTGTTTAAAAATTAAATAAGAAAGATTACCTGTAATCTTTGAATTCTCAAAGTTATTCTCATATGATATTACTGATGATTCTTCTTTACTGTTAAATTTAAAACAAAATGTTATACATTTTTCTGGGACTATATTTTCTAAGTATTTTTACACAGGGGAATTTCAAACCAATAACAAGCCAAATAAATATTATATCAACTTATGTATTTTCTTGTATTACTTTGTATATTTTTTAAACAAAATTAATCTTTTAGTGATACAAAAGTATATATTAGTCATAGAAAAATTTTTAAATAATTTATACAATTTATATAATCTTATTCTAAGATTATGTTACTCATATTAAAACATACATAACCAAAATAAAAATATATGCAAATGTAGATTATTTCATCATTCATGAATTTAAACTTTACAAGTGAGAACATTTTTCTCTTGGTTTAAATGATAAAATTTTATGAACTAACAGTTTACTTGTGGTCATGAAAATTGCTTTCTAACATCCTAATTATTAATTTTTGTGTGTTCCATCTTACTCAAAATTCTTTCAGTTGGACTGATATAACATTAGCTCTCTCTCTGCAGGAAAGAAGAAAAAACCAAACTTACTAAAAACTGAAAGGCAGCTAAATTTATATTCAGTTAAAAGACTTTATGTGTGTATTGCCACAGGCCAATTTTATAAGCAATACTTAAGATTGCTCATATGGAAGCATATATTTTCTTTCTTGAAAATGATTCGGTTACACTCCTTTTTCAACGGTATTCTGCATACTGATTGAGAAAGATAAATACCTTTGCTTTCAAATGTAACCTGTTTGTAGGTATATTTGTGGAATCATTAGAATTTAGATTTGTCCATAACACTCAGCAAGAAAAATGTTAGTGAAAAAGCCGACTTTGTGTATAGTTATGTCACAAGTCAATCTATCAGTAATGATTGCCCCAGTACCCACATTTTTTTTTTGTTTTATTTCAGCTGAATTTTCTTCTAGTGACTTGTCTCAATGATATTTTCTGCAATAAAAGAAACCTAAAGAGTTGGCAACAGCTGATAAATTTGCGTAATAGAGTCTATTCTTCATTGTCTGAACAGTGTTGATCCAAATTTCAGGAAGGCTAATTTTATTTCAACAAATCATGAGAAAACTGCAAATTCTTCATCCTGACTATGTAAGAAAGTAATTCACTACTGTATATATTTATGATGCTTAATGTTAACTTAACCCAAAGTGTTTGGTACCTTCTAGTGGGCCCATGAATGAAAACAATGCTTCTACATAAATATGATTTTGTTAGAAAAACATAGTATTTACACAATTGATACTGACTTAATCTATAAATCTATATTATTTAATGAGGCCAATAATTATGTAAAGATCCATTTTGTGGAATGACACAGTTTTCATTCTCCATGTATATAATATCTATGGGCTTAAAAATATATAAACCCATTAAACATCATTTAATTATTCCTGCTTCCTCTTTATTCCTATAATGATTCAGAAAAAAAATCTCCTTTGTAGAGGGAAAATAATAGCCATTTAAAGCCTTTTGTTTTTGCCTACCAAAATGCTATCAGTCATTTTTCTAATTCAATTCTCTAAAATACTTCCATTTAAAAATTCTATCAAAAGGTAAGGAATATGCTTTAACTCATTTTGGGGAGAAATAATTAAGTACTAAGCTCTGTACTAGTATATTAATATCTTATGAAAACATGCAAATGCAGAAATATAGGGGGGAAATCTTAGATTCAGTGATAAATACAAGAAAGAGAAGCTGAAATAGATAAAATTTAAATATCGTATCAACTGTCTATGGAAAAAAACTAATAAAAGATATGTAGTAAGACTCCTATAGGGAAAAGAATAAAATTGTATCAAGACCTAGAAATGAGAAATATACAATGTTCATAGATAAAAAGAAGGTATTATGAGATATTAATTCTCTCCCAAATTGATCTACAAGTTCAATTCAATTCTAATCAAAATTCCAATGCAGTTTTTCACAAAATTTGAAAATATGATTCTAAAGAGAAGAATAAAAGGCTAAAATATTTCTGAGAAATAACAGGGGGGAGGCAACTGCTCTACCTGATTTCAAGAGTTCTTATGAAGATTTAGTTAAGACAGTTACTTTGGTACAGAGACAGACAAGGATTGAGAACTTGGTAACCAATCCACATATATCCAGCGCTTTGGCATATGACAAACTCAACATGTGAGACGGCAGGGAAATAAGGGACTTTTCCATGAATGAAGATAGGGAAAATGGCTCTCTTATGGAAAAAGATGAAATTAGCACCACATATATTTAAAATATCAACTCCAGGTCATTTATGATCTTAAATGTCAGAAACCTTGAAATTGTTACTAGAAAATATATGTAAATATCTTTCAGATCTCAGAGTAGGACATGTTTTCTTAAATTAGAAATAAAAACAGTGACTATAAAAAAAATATTGTCAATTTACCTCTATTAAAATTTAAAACTTTTGTTCATTAAAATATATCACTGTAATAAAAAAATAAATTACCAACTGGGAGAAGATGCTTGCATTACACAAAATCAACACAAATAAATATCAAGAATATATAAAGGACTCCTACAAATCAGTAAGAAAGCACAAAGATTTCAATTGAATCAGGGGAGAGAGGCAGACATTGCACAGAAAACAAAACACACATAGCCAATAAAAAAATAAAGGAATGCTCAACATTAATTGAGAACGGAGAATTACAAATCAAGACCACAAGGATTTACCATTTTATGCCTATTTAATTGATAAAAATTGCTATCAACTGCATAAACTTGAACCAACACAAATGCCCATCAACAGAACAGTAGACACAGAACTATGGCATAACACAAAAGGAATATTATATAGTACTCAAAAGTAATAAACCACAGAGACCTACAATAATATGGATAAATCTTACCAAAATAATATTAAATGAAGAGTTCGAAAACATTACATCAGAGGATTTTTTAAATTAAACTAAAAATGACTAAAGTAATTTAAAAATATATAACAAGGAATGCACAGAATATTTTTTAAAGTTATACAAACAAGAAAGCTTGATTTTCAAGATTATGGTTTCCTCAGTTGGGGCAAGTTTCAGGAAAGGAGTGAGGAAAGGAAATGGTTAGAAGTCAATTACTGTTTTGAGTGGTAGTTTTACAGGTGCTTATTACATTACTTAAAATACCTAATAGATAAATTCCAGTTTTACATAATTAATTAAGACAAATGGGTTGCTCTCTGGCCTAGATTAGAAGGTATTTATAAATAAAATCCCACTCTGAAAGTGTCCCTCATATGACCAATTACATCTAAAGAGTATAATTAAAACAACTTTAAAAAACTTGAGGGGAAAGATGAACTTGATGTTTGATGATAGGGCCCAGACCATATACAATTGTGATATAAATGATACACATTATTGAATGTTTCTAGTCTCCCCTTTACATTCCCTGGGTCTTTTTTGAGAAAGGGAGTTTCTTATTTATCCGTGTTCCCAGTGACTAGCTCAGTGCTTGACACATAGGAGTGACATAATGAATGCTACTAAGTAAATGCACGGCACACTTCTACACTTCCCTTCTCTCCACCTCTTGTAACATCATCATAACATTGTTCTTCCCTTCCTCCTCATTAAAGTTTAATTTCAGAAAAAGTTATAATAATTTAAATTATGCATATTTTTGTATGTCTTATAATGCTTAAAGTAGCATCCCTTCTAAAGTCCAGGACAATACTTTTAATTATGGGTTCAAACGTCAAACTAATTTTTTAAAATCTAATATAAATTTAGAAATTAAAAAGTAAAAAAAGTATGTGCTTTGTGGAGAAGCAATTAATTTCCAGTGCACTTTAAATCATACAGGGTCAGACAATTAAATTCATGAACTCACCCTAGAAAAAGTGCTACATACCTCATTGCTGAATATCACTATAATCACCTTTGAAGTACTCCCCTTAGGAAGTTATGCACTAGTGCCAGCACCTACTCCACCCTTCAAAGCAATTTTGGAACTCTTATTCTGGAAGGGCCATCAGACCTCTCATTGTATTACCCTTTATGTCCTGAATGTCATCAAAATGTCTTCCTTTCAATATTTCCTTTATCTTCGGGTAAAGAAAGAAGTCATTGGGGGTCAGATCAGGTGAGTAGGGAGGGTGTTCCTATACAGTTATTTGTTTACTGGCTAAAAACTCCCTCACAGACAGTGCTGTGTGAGCTGGTGCATTGTGATGCAAGAGCCATGAATTGGTGACAAGTTCAGGTCATCTAACTTTTTCACACAGCCCCTCTCAGCACTTCCAAATAGTCAACTTGGTTAACTGCTTTTCCAGTTCATACAAATTCATAATGAATAATCCCTCTGATAGCAAAGAAGGTTAGCAACATTATTTTGACTCTTGATTTGGACTGACGAAAATTTTGGTTGTGGACAGTTGGCTGACTTCCATTGTGCACTTTGCTGCTTTGTTTCAGGGTTCTATTTGTACACTCATGTTTCATCACCAGTGATAACATGGCCCAAAACATCATCTTGCCTCTCCAAAAGGTCTTGGCAAACTTTGACTCTTCTTTGCTTTTGTTCACCGGCGAGCTCCTTTGGGACCATTTTTGCACATACCTTTGTCATGCCAAGATATTCAGTTAAGATTTTCCTAACTGTTTCTCTATTGATGTTTACTTGGTCTGATATGCTTCTCACAGTTAGCCGATGATTTTTACACACAATTCAACAAACTTTTGCAATGTTTTCATCAGTTCTGCTCATTACGAGCTGCCCTGACCTCTCTTCATCAATGACACGTTCTCTCCCCTCAGAAAAATGTTTAATCCATTTGTACACTGCCGTTTTCTTCATGGCATTCTCCCTATAAACTTGGACTAACATGTCCCTCTTTTCACTTCCACTCTTGCCAAATTTAACAAGAAATTTAATGTTTGTTCATTGTTCTAATTCAAGCTCAGATGTTCTCGCAATGACACACAAAAACACACAATGAACACCACTCAGCAAGACATCATCACATGTCGGCGTGAACACAGCTGTGAGACATTGATAGACCAAGGTTATGAAACCTTACTAAGCTGTTTCTACAGTGGTGCTAATGTAAGCACATAGTGGCAAGTTCGCGAACTTAATTGTCACACTTCGTAGAATGTAGTCACTTGTGTTATTTAATCATAAGAGGGTCATTCATTCTTCTAATAGAAATTTGAACATACACTATGTGCTATAAATTATAATAAGCACTGGGAAATCACAGATGACGAACCTATAGCCTCTTACCTCAAGGAAGCTATAATATAATGATGGAAATAAACACATCAACAGGCAATAATTATAATAAATGATAAATATTATGATGAACAATTAGATATTATAGATATTCTCTTAGGAAAAAGAGAGGACAGAAATGAGGGGGGACAGACACTCTTTTGAGGGACTCATGGAATTTTTCACAAACAGAGTAACATTCTGAATTAAATTTTAGGGAAAGTAGGAGTTCCCCAATTAGAAAAGAGTGGTAAGGTCATTTCAGTCAGAGGCAATAATGAGTGGACAAAGATTCAAGGGTTAGAAAGCCCAAAAGAAAATGACACAGTTAGGAACAATGAGGTTAAAGGTGACAGCAATGAGGAAAGAGAAAAGGAATAAAATTTGAATGACAATTCTTGATGTAGCATCAATATGATTTGTTGATCAATTTCCTATAAATAGACTTTAAAAACACCTCTCTCTGCCTGACCTTGGTTGCAGTCATGAGAGTTAGAAATCTAGTATTTTCCCTTCCAAGATCTAAGCCAGGGAGTTAAGTCTGGTGGTTAACTGGGGCTCCTGCACTACAAGTCAGCAAGGTCTTAAATTAGTCTGCTTTCTGATGTCTTGTGGGCTGTGTGATCTGCTTCTCAGGTGCCCAGGAAAAGCACCTTCCTCCCTAATCTACTGTGACTGCAGAGTGTAATAAATGTGGGCTTTATGAGGTGCAGGGCGGGGCAGGAAAAACTCCCAGGAGAACATGCCCTCTAAGTTAAAACCTAAGCAAAAAATAACATTAGTTAGAGAAGAGGGGAGCAGCAATTCCAAGATTAAGGCATCGTTAGCAAATATCTTATCAGTAAAAAAGAATTATTTTTAACATATCAAGTAACTGAAGATACAATTTAGGAAGAATGAAAGACCAAAAGCCAGGGCACCACATGGTAGTTGGCGAGCTTCAAGAGGCACAAACTTAGATCCTAATACTGCCTCTTAAAACGTGGCTCACAGACCTTTTAGGTACTTTTTATGCATCATGCTGCTTCAGGGAACTGAATCCACATCTCTAGAGTGGAGAGTGGGAATCTGCATTTTTACTGTAAGCTCAGGGGTATCTCAGTGCACTAGTGTTTAGAAACACTGGGATCTAACTGCACATATAAAAGGGCAACAGGCAGATACTTTGACTCCAGGAAAGTGGTGCCCTTTGTATGGCTCAGACTTTTTAGCCAGTCACATCCAGTTATGTAAAACCAGCTGCAACTCTATGCACAGAAGAAAATAGTTATGTATTACATATATATACCCAGAGAAAAAGAAATACGTTGAAGACTAGACCAGTCTATACTTACCACAGAATGAAATGATGAAACATTGATGAAGTAGGAATTGAAAGGTATTTGCAAACTATCAAATTAATAAGCAAACAATAATTCGTGTTTCTGAGTCAGCTGTTAATCACCAAAAAATTGAATCTTAGAGACTCTATCTCTGAGCCTCACATAACTTACAGAAAGTTTATTTTACTTTTTAATGTCAAATTCCTCCAATTCGTCAGATCTGTAAGGAACTTTATGCTTGAATAGTTCTATTCCGTCATCATATTATAGAGAAAGAAATTAAACCTAGTTAATCAATATGGCAGAAGTTGCACAAGCTAATTAGTAGCCAGGTTAGAACTAGATTCACATTTCTTGAGCACCATGTCAGTGTTTGTTCCATAGCGGGTCAATCCATAGTGAAAAAAGGGCAGAGAGACCTGGACACAAATCTCAGTTTTTCCTGTTATTTACCGCTTACTAAGCCATTTACTAGCCATGTGACCACATACAAGATACTTAACCTTTCTGTCTCCTTTTTCTCCAAATATTGCCTACTACTTACAGAGGACAATTGTTTAGCACAATTCTCAATATGTGGAAGTGCTTAATAAATATATTGTTATTATCACTATGGTAAGTATCATTATCATTACAGACATGTGGTAAATACCACACTGATCGTTAGTTCTAAACTACCACAGTACCCAATCCCCATGCTCCTCCTTTTACTTGGAATTATCTATATTTTTAATGTTTATTCTATTCTCAGATATCTTTAATTCACAAGCTACTTTGAGGATTAAAATTTGCAACCCATAATAGCATACTTGGTTAGTCTTTTAAAATATGCCATTATTATCAGAGGATCACTCTCTGAAGAAAAATCACTAGATCTTCAGTAAAAGTAACTTCTGATTTAAAGTGTCCTCTCCAAATGCAGCATGCCCAGGAATGCTAATTTACACTTTCTGTCATTATGCAACTGATTTATTCAGTGTCCGAATTTAGGCAGCATGTTAATATAACTGTAGTCTCTGGGTACATGGCACTTCTTCTTCTGAAGTTATGGTTAATTTTAACACTGTCAACATGTAGTAAATACAAAATGTAGTCGTGGGACAACTAAGATAGTATAGTAGGTAAACGCTGAACTTACCTTATCTCACAACCACATCAAAATTACAATGAATCTACAAAACAACAATTATTGAGAATCGGCTAAAATGAAGTTGAACTGAAGCCTTTCAACTAAGGACGCACAGGAGAAGCCACCTCCAGACTGGTAGGAAGGGCAGAGATGCGTAACGGGCTGGTCCCACACCCGCGTGTGTCCATTAAAGATCGGGAGGGATATTTCAGCTGTGGGGGTCCTCCGCACCCCCATAGGAGTGAGAGGTCCCAGCCCCATCCCAACCCAGGGTTCCAGTGGCAGGGAGAGAAGTTCCTGTAATTTCTGGTTGTGAAAACTAGCAGAGATTGTGACTCAGTGAGACTGTGTGTAGCTGCACTCCCAGGCACTTCCCTTAAAGGGACCACGCACGGAATTACCCACCAATGGAATCACTCACTCTGAGCTCCGGCCGAGAGGTGGCAGGGACAACTGGTGGGGAACTGAGTTGTCTGGCAGGGGATGACGGCTGGAGAGGCAGTTTTCTCCTGGACAGGAGAGCTGGCAGAGGCCGTTGTTTCTTTGCTGAGCCCTCCCCCTTACCAGTGTGTGAACACAGGTGGCTGCCATATCTGAGTCTCCACCTTTAGTTCTTTAGTTCCCCACACCCTGGTGATTGGAGACCTAGCCCCGCCCAACTTTCAGGCACACCCAAGCCGCTTCCAGGGGCTTTTTCAAACAAACTGCTTGCCTTGGCTTAAGCTGCACTTTCCTAGGGTCTCTCAAAGGTTCATGAAACCCAGACAATCAGCATCTGGTTTGAGCATGTCCTGTATCTCTGGCTGAGCAGCCCTAAGCTGGCACTAGTGGCAGCCGGCCTTAGTTTGCAGCTTGGCCTCTCAAGGCACTTCTAAGCACAGCATGGGTGGCAGCCATCTGCAGATTTATTTCTGGCTCCCCCTGGGTGGCCCCAGATGGGGCACAGGCTGTGACTGAAGTAGACCTACAGTGATCCCCTCCGAGGTGGTTCTGGGGCTGGCGCTCCCCGTGGCCAGCTTCAAAACAAGTTGGAGCATCACCCATCAGCTCCAAGTATAACAAACCCAAGGGATGGACTGGGCAGACACCAGAGCCCTGCTGAGGCTGATCCTGCTCTGTAGGGTCAGCCCTGCACAACAACTCTTCCACTGTAGTCACGGCCAGTCCTCACAACCAGTGAGCCCAAAGGTCAGTTCCTTACAGTGATGTGCAGTTATCAACCAAGGCTCAACTACAAGAAGAGGGCACACACAACCCACACAAGGGACACATCTGTGCCACTGAACCCCACAGCATACTTACTACATAATGCCATTCTACTAAGACCAGGAGACACAGCAGCCTTACCTAATACATAGAAACAAACACAGGGAGGCAGCCAAAATGGGGAGACAAAGTAACATGTCCCAAATGAAAGAACAGACTAAAGCTCCAGAAAAAGAACTAAGCAAAATGGAGATAAGCAATCTATTAGATGCAGAGTTCCAAACACTGGTTATAAGAATGCTCACTGATCTCAGGGAGAACTTCAACAGAGAGCTAGGAAACATAAAACTGGAGATGGAAACTATGAAAAAGAACCAGTCATAACTAAAGGATACATTAATGGAAATGAAAAATATATTACATGGAATTAACAGTAGATTAGGTGAAGCAGAGGATACAACCAGCAATGTAAAAAATAAGGTAGCAGAAAACACCCAACCAGAACAGAAAAAAGAAAAAAGAATCCAAAAATTTGAGGAGAGTTTAAGGGGCCTCCAGGACAATATCAAGCGTACCAATATTCACATTATAGGGGTAACAGAAGGAGAAGAGAGAGAGTAAGGAATTGAAAACCTATTTGAAGAAATAATGGAGACGTCATCAAAATGGCGGCATGAGGTGAGCCTCTGTAAAGCTCCCTTGGAATTTACAACTAATTGAACAACAATAACTCCACAAAGGACTCCCTGCACAGCAGACAGGCAAAATGAAGAGGTCCACTACTGTATTCACCTACAGGTGGGTGAATCGTGGGAGCCTGGGAGGGGGGGAAGGAAGAAGTGGGGTGATAGCGCAACGTGGGCGCAGGACGCAGACCTAGCTCAGTGCTCCGAGTTCGCTGCATCCCAGAATTACCACAGCTGCAGGAGAGGGAAGAACTCGGACTGCTAGGGCTCCGCTTATGGCCCACAGGGCTGAGGGGGCAGCATATAACACGGCTGAACCCAACGCTCACAGCAGAGACCTTGGACAAAAGACTGAGGGAAAAAGCCTGAAAACGGTGGTTTAAGCCCTCACTGATGAGTAGACAATGGAAGACTTAGGTATTGAGACTAGCCGCACCCTCCCTACAGTCCCAGAGCTTGCCCCGCCCCTGCCTGCTGGGAGATAGAAGCAGAACAGTAGCAGTGTCAGATCAAAAGAACAGAATATTTGCTGTTCTGAGAACTGTGGACTGCAGACACAGATTCGCAGCTCAACTAGTTCTGACAAAGGGGAGGGAGCTGTGGAAGCAGGACCGGCTGTGGTGGTGGTCGCCGCCATTGCTCTGGGCCAACTCTCACAACTCACCCTGCCCCCGGCCCCACCTATCTGGGTGGGTCCCTGCAGGAGTAAACAGAACAGCTGAAACATACGGGCTCTAAATCTGGTGCGGGAAGAGCTTTGGAACTTCAAAACCTCTCCACATACCCACACGGACACTGCGCCCCGTGACCCTGGTGAACTACTAACAGAGGAGAAGCCCGTCTCCCAGGGAATCCCCCCATTGTGTGAGAAGCTGGAATAGTGCAGAGAAAACATAGCACTACCGTGTGAGAGGGAAAAAAAAGGCTGCAGTCGGAGAGAAAATAAAACATTCTACCGACAAGTACTGGAAAACAAAAGAAAGACCCCTTCCTATCAACCTGTTGCAGAAGCCACTCCTGTAGATGTCTAGGAAGAGAAATAATAAATCAGTAATTGCCATGAATAACCAAGGCAACAAGACAGCTCAGAAAGAAAGTGAAAAGTCTCCAGAAAAGGAACTTAAAGATATGGAAATATGTGACTTAAATGACAGAGCATTCAAGATTGCAGTTCTGAAAAAACTCAATGAGATGCAAGAAAACACAGAAAGGCAGTTTAATGAACTCAGAAACACAATCAAAGAACAACATGAGCATTTTATGAAAGAGATTGAAATTTTAAAAAAGAACCAAATAGAATTTCTGGAGATTAAGAACTCAATAGAAGAAATTAAGAATGAAATAACCAGCTTAGGTAGTAGAGTTGACCAGATGGAGGAAAGAATCAGTGACATCGAAGATAGAAACCTGGAAATGACACAGATGGAAGAAGAAAGAGACTTGAGACTTAAAAGAAATGAAAGAACTCTACAAGAACTTTCTGACTCCATCAGAAAGAGCAATATAAGAATAATGGGCATACCAGAAGAAGAAGAAAAAGAAGTAAACAGAGAATATATTCAAACAAATGGTTGATGAGAACTTCCCAAACTTGTGGACAGAACTGGACCCTCAAATCCAAGAAGCAAATAGAACACCTAATTAGCTCAATCCCATCAGGCCTTCTCCAAGGCACCTTGTATTGAAGCTGTCTAAAATCAACGACAAAGGAAGAATCTTCAAGGCAGCCAGGGAAAAGAAGACGGTAACCTACAAAGGAAAGCCCATTAGATTATCATCAGATTTTTCAGCAGAAACTCTACAAGCCAGGAGGGAGTGGAACCAAATATTTAAACTATTGAAAGAGAGAAATTGTGAGCCAAGAATAACATATCCAGCAAAGATATCCTTTAGATATAAAGGAGGAATAAAGACCTTTCCAGACATACAGAAGCTGAGGGAATTTTCTAATACACGACCTGCACTACAAGAAATACTAAAGGAGGCTATTCGACCACCATCAACAGGGACAATTTGTGGCAACCGAAACATAAAAAGAGGGAGAGTAAAGGCCTGAACCAGAATATGGGAATGGAGAAAGTAAGCGTGCTGAAGAAAATGGAATACTCTAAATATCAAACTGTCTTTTACATAAGCTTAAGGGTAACGACTCAAAAAAATCCAGAACTGAAATACATACTGTAATAAAGAAGAAACAGAGGGAAACATCATAGAATACTACCGCAGAAATTATACACAACAACAAAAAGGCAAAGAAACAATGGAGACACAGCCTTACTGGAAAACTAAAGATAGAATGACAGAAAATCCTCACATAATAATAATCACCCTAAATGTAAATGGACTGAACTCACCAATAAAAAGGCACAGAGTAGCAGATGAAGGAATATATGCCACCAAATTCAATAACCTAGAAGAAATGGACAAGTTCTTAGAAACATATAGCCTGCCAAGGCTCAACCATGAAGAAGTGGAAAATCTAAACAGACCGATAACCAATAACGAAATTGAATCAGTCATCCAAAACCTTCCCAAAGCAAAAGTCCGGGACCAGATGGCTTTACTAGTGAATTCTACCAACCCTTCAAAGAGGATCTAATACCAATCCTGCTCAAACTCTTCCAAAAAATTGAAAAAGAGACAGCACTCCCTAACTCATTTTATGAGGCCAACATTACCCTGATACCAAAACCTCGTAAGGACAACACAAAAAGAAAACTACAGACCAATATCTCTGATGAATACAGATGCAAAAATCCTAAACAAAATTCTAGCAAATCGAATACAACAATGCATTAAAAAGATTATTCATCATGACCAAGTGGGGTTCATCCCCGGGGCACAAGGATGGTTCAACATCCGCAAATCCATCAATGTGATATATCACATAAACAAAATAAAGGACAAAAATCATATAATTATATCAATTGATGCAGAAAAAGCATTTAACAAGATACAACATCCGTTTATGATTAAAACACTTAATAGGTATAGAAGAAAAATAACTTAACATAATAAAGGCCGTATATGACAAGTCCAGAGCTAATGTTATACTTAATGGTGAAAAACTGAAGCCCTTTGCTCTACGTTCAGGAACACAACAGGGCTGTCCCCTATCACCTCTGCTTTTCAACATCGTGTTGGAAGTCCTAGCCAGAGCAATCAGGCAAGAGAAAGAAATAAAAGGCATCCAAATTGGGAATGAAGTAGTTAAATTATAACTCTTTGCAGATGACATGATGCTATATATAGAAAATCCTAAAGATTCCACCAAAAAGCTATTAGAAACAATCCACGAATACAGTAAAGTTGCTGGCTACAAAATCAACATACAAAAGTCCATTGCATTCCTATATACTAACAATGAAATCTCAGAGAAAGAAATACAAAAAACAATTCCTTTTGCAATTGCAGCAAAAAGAATAAAATACCTAGGAATAAACTTAACCAAGGATGTGAAGGGCCTATATGCTTAAAACTGGAAGACATTTTTGAAAGAAATTGAAGAAGACACAAAGAAATGGAAAGACATTCTGTGCTCATGGATTGGAAGAATCAACATAGTTTAAATGGCCATATTACCCAAAGCAATATACAGATTTAATGCAATCCCCATCCAAATCCCAATGGCATTTTTTAAAGAAATAGAACAAAAATCATCAGATTTGTTTGGAACCACAAAAGACTCCGAATACCCAAAGCAATCTTAAGAAAAAGAACAATACTGGAGGTATCACACTCACTGACTTTAGCTTGTACTACAGGGTTACAATAATCAAAACAGCATGGTACTGGCAGAAAAACAGACACATAGACCAATGGAATAGAATTGAGAACCCAGAAATAAAACCACATAAATATGGACAGATAATTTTTGACAAAGAAGCTAAAAACATACAATGGAGGAAAGACAGCCTCTTCAAGAAATGGTGCTGGGAGAATTGGATAGCCACGTGCAAAAGAATGAAACTGGACTGCTATTTGTCACCATGTACCAAAATTAATTCAAAATGGATCAAAGACTTAAGCATAAGACCTGACACAATAAACTGTATAGAAGAAAACATAGGTACTAAATAAATATATGGACCTTGGGTTCAAAGAACATTTTATGAATTTGACTCCAACGGCAATGGAAGTAAAAACTAAAATAAACGAACGGGACTATATGAAACTTAAAAGCTTCTGCACAGCAAAAGAAACCATCAATAAAATAAAGAGGCAACCAACTGAATGGGAGATTTTTGCAAACAGTGCCTCTGATAAGGGGCTGATATCGAAAATATACAAGGAACTCATGCAACTCAACAACAAAAAAACAAACAACCCAATTGAAAAATGGGCACAGGACCTGCAGAGACATTTCTCCAAAGAGGACATACAAATGGGAACTAGACATATGAAAAAATGCTCAACATCACTAATCATCAGAGAAATGCAAATAAAAACCACAATGAGATATCACCTCACCCCAGTCAGAATGTCGATCATCAACAAGACAAATAGTAACAAGTGTTGGAGAGGCTGTGGAGAAAAAGGAACCCTCATACACTGTTGGTGGGAATGCAGACTGGTGCAGCCATTATGGAAGGCAATGTGGAGGTTCCGCAAAAAATTACGAATAGAATTACCATATGACCCAGCAATCCCTCTCCTGGGTATCTACCCAAAAAATCTGAAAACTTTTATCCATAAAGACACGTGTGCTCCAATGTTCATTGCAGCTTTGTTTACGGTAGCCAAGACATGGAAACAACCAAAATGTCCTTCGATAGATGAATGGATAAAGAAGTTGTGGTATATATACACAATGGAATACTATTCAGTGGTAAGAGAAGATGATATAGGACCATTTGTGACAACATGGATGGATCTTGAGAGAGTAATGCTGAGCGAAATAAGTCAGACAGAAAAAGCAGAGAACCATGTGATTTCACTGATATGTGGTATATAAACCAAAAACAACAAAAGAACAAGACAAACAAATGAGAAACAAAAACTCACAGACACAGACAATAGTTTAGTGGTTATCCGAGAGTAAGGGGGTGGGGGGTGGGAGATGAGGGTAAGGGGGATAAATATATGGTGATGGAAGGAGAACTGACTCTGGGTGGTAAACACACAGTGGGATTTATAGATACTGTAATACAGAATTGTACACCTAAAATCTATGTAATTTTACTAACAATTGTCACCCCAATAAATTTAAAAAGAAAGAAAGAAAGAAAGAAAGAAAGAAAGAAAGAAAGAAAGAAAGAAAGAAAGAAAGAAAGAAAGAAAGAAAGAAAGACAGAAAACTTTCCTAACCTGATGAAGGAAATAGACATACAAGCCCAGGTAGCACAGAGATTCCCAAACAAGATAAATCCAAACAGGCCAACACCAAGACACATCATAATTAAAATGCCAAAGATTAAAGACAAAGAGAGAATCTTAAAAGCAGCAAGAGAAAAGCAGTTAGTTATCTACAAGGGAGCCCCCATAAGACTGGCAGCTGATTTCTCAAAAAAACTTGCAGGCAAGAAGACAGTGGCAGGAAATATTCTAAGTGAATGAAAAGCAACGACATACAACCAAGACTGCTGTACCCAGCAAGGCCATCATTTAGAATTGAAGAATAGATAAAGAGCTTCCCAGACAAGAAAAATTTGAAGGAGTTCATCACCACCAAACCAAAATTACAAGGATTCTTAGAGAGAGTTGTTTAAGATGGGAGGGGGTTAAGGATGGGTGAAAGGGGAAGGGATTAAGTACAAATTGGTTGTTACACAATAGTCATGGGGATGTAGGGTATAGCATAAGGCATACAGTCAATAATATTGTAATAACTAGGTATGTGCCAGATAGGTATTAGATCTATCAGGGTGATAGAAGGGAATGAGGCTGGGGGCAGGGTGGAAAAGATGAAGGTATAAAGGAATACAAATTGGTAGTTAATACAGTATGGGGAATATAATCAACAATGTTGTAAAGATCACGTAAGGTGTCAGATGGGCACTGGACATATCAGGGGATCACGTCATAGACTGTGTAGATGCCTGACCAATGCACTATACACCTGAAGCTGAAGTAGAATAACATTGAATGTCAACTATCACTAAATACATAGGTGTATATATAGTCACGGGATGTGGGGTACAACATAGAGAAGATAGTCAATGGTATTGTAACAGCTATATGTCAGAGGATTAGTAGCTTGGGGGTGGGTTATCACTTTATGAGGGGTTTAAATGTCTAAATATTACATTGCTTTGTTCACCTGAAACTAATTTTTTAAAAATGGAAAAAATGTAGTAGTTTTCGTATAAGAAAAAATATGTTTTTTTCTAAGGTCCTATAACGCCATTGTGCTAAAAACCCATGATCTTCTTAAAATATGAGTGAAACCTCTCAGAAACTAGGTCCAAACAATCTAAGTGTGATGTGATGTAATTACCCAGCCAGTCAGGATAAATGTCAGGATTAGGTTGTAGGCAGCAAAAATGTCACTCTATTTTAAGAGGAATCAAAAAGTTGGCATAAAAAAAGGTATTTCCAAAGTGAGTCATGACTGCTGTATTTGTGAATGCTTAGCATTCTGCTTGAAAGCACTCAGCACTGCCTAAGGGGAATCAAAGTCATAGTTCTTGGGTATCACCTCCCACTCTATCATAAACAACTAAAAAGTGAATGTGGAACTCCTCAAGAAGTTTGGGTTTGTTGTCTTTGTTCATACTGTGGTCTCATTTGATATCTTCTATCCTCCTCCCCTAAAGAAAAAAGGAAAATAAATGAATGGAGAGCTTTTAAATTAGAAACAATATGCACCTCATTGGAGAATTTTTTTAAAGACACTAAGAAGAATATATTAGCATTGACACTAATAAGTAGATACTTAAAAAGTATCAAAAAGGTTTTCCTAAGGGAAATAATTACATATTGTGTATTATTTTCAAAAGTTTATGGAGCTATTTCTCTAAAAATTGACTTTCTAGTATTCTGACATTTTATATCCACTTATAAATTGGAGGATGGAGAAAAGCAGAAACTTGTACTTAACGAGAGGAAAAGTTCATAGTACATTAACCAACTACTAGAGCTTAATATCTAACCCTTTGGTGTTACAATCCTTAGTCTTCTCTTGATCAGGAATAAAACCGAAAACCAAAGAGAAATATTTGATCAAAAGAGAGACAAAGAGATAAATGTTTACTTGTGAACAGAAGTGTCTAAGGAAAAAAATTTGAAGGCACAATACGGAAATAATTTAGGATGAAAAGATGAATTATCCTTGATGATAATTCCAGGAAGGAAAACAAAAAGAAGACAGTTCTGTATTACTAATGGGTGTTGTAAGAAGGAAGAAATAATCTTAAATAAAAAAAATATCAAAAATTTTAAATGACTTTATAGTTCTCTTACATGCTGAGTATGGAGGCTAAATAACGACCATGGAAAGGAACGTGGCGATTGCGGCACCACATTTCTCCTTTTCAAGGTGAAAGCTCTGGTTTAGATTGGGGATATCCAATGCAAGACCTTCATGCTGATCTCCTTCTCTAGCACCCCTGGCAAGCACTGATAACAGGTCAAGGGAGTTCCTTGCTGAAACCAGACTGAGCCTGCTGACCCTTCTCTGAACAGACAGGCAGCCCCTACATGTCTATCGCCACTGTGGCTCAAAAACACCAAGGTGCTCTTCTCAGTTCTGATATTAAATAGCACGCCTTCCAGTTTTGGAGTTCTATATCTATATAACTGATAGGAGTATTCTATAAATATAATTTTGAAATGTTTAATTACAAATTTCTTGAAATTTTTTTCAGATGAAAATGTAAATGCTGCTAGGATCAATAGAAATAAATGTTAAAATTGCAATATAGTCAAAGATGAATTCAAAATTGAACTTTATGATCAGCATTATCAGTTCAGATTGGTAGAAATCTTACCTGCATGCTTTGTGAGCTAATCTTACATCGTTTGTAATACAGATTATGGAATAATTTATTCCCACGTTATTTTACTTATGTCCAGGTAAAACTTTTCAAATAGTGGAACGTTATATATATATATCAGCAACTGCTTGGGATAAACAAATGTATTGGATAATACATATTATGTAAGATGATTTATTCCTTTTAGAATGCAATCATATACCACGGCAAACCATAAGTCCCCTGAGAAAACTTTAGTGAACTGTTCAGCATTCATGTTTTTCCATGTATAATGTCCACCCACGTTTTTGGCCCAAACTTTCAGGGAAAAAAATCTTTTGTTTTAATTTTTTAATTCAAAATTTTATTTGTTTACATTTAGGTACTTGTTTTTTGAATTATAAAGGAATTTCAGCATTAATTTTTTAACACATTATGGTACAAAAAATTTTGTGTAACAAATAATTACAAAACACAAGAATAGATACAAGGTACAAGAAACTTTATGTACTGGTAACACATTTATGATATTTAGGCATCATAGAACGCCAAGAACTCTTCATCTTTGCTAGTTTGTTGTAAGTTCAATAAAACCAATTATTTTATTCCAGGGTATTATTTTGCATACGGATATCGTTATTCATTTCTAGAGTTACACTTTTAACTCATAAGCATAAATAAAAGAATTAAAAACATTTATATAGATATGGAATTATTACTACCCATGTATAACGTGCATCCTTATTTTACCCTCACAAATTTGGGCAAAATAGTGCCCTTTATACATGGCAAAATATGGTAAGAACATTACCATCATGTTAGTGACCAGATTATTTTATTGAGCCATTTTCTTGTTTTCCATGAAGCTGAATTTCTATGTCCCTAAAAATCCTCTCTATTTCTATTTCAAAATTAGAACATTGCACATTACCTTGGCACTTGATCCTGAAAATGTACTGGAAATGATGATACTATGCCTTCTTGATGCAGGAAATTTCGATAACAGAAGAAGAAGCAACGGAAATCAAATCTTGTTTAAGAATTCTTTGGTGTTTTTTCCAAAGTCTCTTCATTTCTTAACTCTTTGTTTCCTACCAAGGATTGCCCATTCATATCTGCTTTGTCATGTCAAAGTGGTAGGTGCATTTTTTCTTGTTCATCCCACAGGGACCAGAAGACTACTTAAATTTAATTTTGTGATTGAATCTGGGTACCATGTGTAATTTTGTAGAGATGTATATTTTCTCAAGAAGCACTAAATTGTGAGAATCTAGTACATAATTAAGTAGAATCTTGATGGTTCAAGTGTGAACCAAAAAAAAAAAAAAAAGTACTTTGCTTTGGAATGAGATGTAATTACTAACAGAATCCATCAATGTTAAGTGGAAGAAGATTTATATGTAAACATGGCCCAGGAGACTCCTCTGACACAACCTGCCAATTATATTCTATTGAGAGAGAAATGTAAATATTTGTAAGTGATTGGTACTGGGGGAGGGGGGAAATGAAGAATATACATCAGAGAGATATCAGAAACAAATTCTTAAATTTATTGGCCTCAAGTTCTTATTTTACCTGAGTTCTTAAAGGAAGTAATTGTCACCCATAGAGCAGGTGGGTGACAAGGAACTAGTGATTCTTGCTACCTTAGAAAGCTGACATTCCTATTCCTCACAATTCCTCTAAAAAGTGATTGCTGAGAGGTTTACACTCTCTTCATCTTTTGAAAATTATCAGAGTATCATTATGTCTACTTTTTTCCTAAGGATACTAAATTTCAGGCTTTATTTCTTCACAACGATATTGATGTGTTTGTGGTTGTGTAAAAGTCATTATCACAGAGCCATGAACTACTGATCTGTTAATTGCAGATAAAGATCCTGATTAAAAATGTTTTCTTTGTAGAATCTACATTAAGGCTCATCTAAGTTATTTGGTTTGTTAAATACTGAAATTTGACATTCAAGCTCTAAAGTATCTGTGTTATACATTATCTTGAAAACTATTTTAAGAAAAAGGTAATTTAAAATGTAAATTGATAGTCCTAGTGTATGTTTGGAAGGGTAAGAAAATGGAGAGAATGCAAAGGAGCATGAGACTTCCAGATCCTGGAATCAAGTCATTCAGAAGTGACGCCTCTCAGAAGATGAATCTGTTGCCCAATGAGGGTGCAGGGTGTGAGGCCAGAGGGCCAACCTGCAGCCATTCACCTGAGCATCTGTGCCCTCAATCGTTTCTTAGTAGGGTAATGTTTACCTGTGCTTGTTTATTTTGTTATTTTTTATGGGGAACAAAGCACCAAACATCTCCAACTTTTTCTCCAGCTTCTGTCCCATTCCTGTCTTTTGACAAAGAATTTCAAGCATGTGTCAGTACTTCTCCCTTTATCTGGAGAGTAAATCAGGTGAAATATTGTACAATTCAATACAAATACTGGAAGAGCAACTCTTCAGTATTTGTTATAGAAGATCATAGATTTTATGTTTATAAAAAATCATCTTAAATATAATAGTTGGGACTAATAAAAGTCAGAGCATGTTAGAAATGTTAAGATACTCAATGCTATCCTGGGACTACTTTTAATTAAATATTACATTTAGAAGTTATAAAGGCTTTCTTTTTCATCCTGGGACCATTTGTTTATTGCTATGCAATCAATATATATCTAGTATCTCCTCTATATTCTTAAATTGACTAATATTAGTTACTGCCTTTTAGCTTTAATAAGTATTTAGTAACTTCTATAATATGAAATTGGTTGGAATACATTTCCATTTTCAAGTAATTCAGTTTCAAAAACCTATGTTAAAACTCGCTGTTCTACTTATGTTAATCAAGCATAAATTGATTTATCAAGGGAAAGAGAAATATGGTAAATTGGCTAGGATGTTTCTGTTAACATCCAAATAAGAACGCTATTACCAAACTGGATTTATATTTCACTGCATTTGAAAAGTTTTCTAGGCAGACCCAGTAAGACTTAAAGGATTATTTCTAAATTTAATTCTTTTGTGAATTTAACATTAAAATCATCTGACTGCACCTTTTTGTCAAGTCTTCACAATAGTGTTATAAAAGGAGGGGGGAAGGATACATTTAAAAAGCAAATGAAAAAGAACTCAATGGAAGCCTCTTAGGCTACCTGTTGATGTGCCTGTAAGAGTCATTAATCCAGGATCACTGACAGGATGGGCCCTAATGACTCCTCCAGGGACAGTTCAGTCTATTGTGTCAGAGCTGGTTAGGGACTCATTAACATGAAGACTTGGAACTCCTTAATATGCAAATTACTCCTGCAAGGCACTGAGGCACACCTCACAAACATCCACATTTTGTTACACACTTTCTTTGCCACCCTTCATCCACACCTTTTGTGTACTTTTTTCTTTCTTCCATTCTCTGTTACAAATTTCTTCACAAGAGATTCAAGACCCCTGTAATCGACCACTTCACAATCAGAGACTCGTCCCCTTCAGCCCCATTTCTTTAAGGTTTATATATGCAAACCACTTGAACATTCTGACTAAACCAGTCAAAATTTAGCAAAAATCCTGATAGGATATATTTCTCCAGTGTCAAACTGGCTTTTAGCTAAAGGCAGAGCATTGTGAACAAAGTACTTATTTTTAAAAGGCTCTGAAACATGGATGTTATGATCATGTATGGACTGAAGGTGGGTGAGGAAAGAGTATTGGAGTAAAGAAAAATGGAGCAGAGAATGGCTCAAAAGAGAGAACATAAGAAAAAAAGTGCAATTAAACCAAGTAAGAAAAGAGTAAGTAGTCGTATCTGTATAACACATTAAATGAGGAAATTTAAACCACTCAATGTCTGACATACAGCAAGTAATCAAGAAGTATTAGCTATCTTTATTGTGTTGACATTGTGCACTTAGGCAAAAGTTGAAGTTCATACCCACATACCCTATTCATAGGGGCCAAGCGAAAAGCTTTTAAGTTTTCTTTCCTATAGGGATTTTAAGTTTCCCTGTCCTTAAGTTTCCTTTCCCCTAGTTTCTTCACCTTTCAAATCAGCTTTTTAATCTTAAACAGAATATTGTTCCTAGCCTGAATCATAGGAAGTCCCCTGCCCCCTGCTCCAGGCCATTCCAGGCCCAGCTCCTGGGTGAACACCGCCACCTGAATGACCAGATTAACCAGAGGAAAAGACCACAGGCTCCACGAAGCTAAACGGAATTTCTATCACACGGCCACCTTGCGTCAATGGCTTTGGGTCCTGCTTTTTGGGCCAACACTTTGAACTCTGTTTAGCTAAAATCTATGTTTCCTCATTTAGGGGCCTTCAGGATACATATGATACCCCAGCAAGATTACCAGTTCCAACCAAAGAAGCCAATATGGCCTTCCAAGCAGATCTTGAGACCCTGTCATTTGAGATCAGATAGGATGAGAGTTCCATGAATCTCCCAATAGGTAGGAACAGTCTACGTCCCTGCCCAGCAGGAAGCAGATACAGAAGAAAAGACCTTCTGTCCTTCAACTTCCCATAGAGATTTTATGGGGATCACATCTTTCAAGGTGAATACAAAGCAGGCAGTTAGAGACAGGCATCAGATCTCTGCATTCCTGCATAATCCACAGAATGCAACCGCCCAAAAGACCTCCCTCTCTGCCCCAAAAACTTCCCCTTTTCACTATAATTATCTATCCCTATGAGGAACAAATGAGTACAAAATACCCAACTACATTAAACCGGCCACTCACACCTGTGCAGTAAAGTCCTCAACAACCTTCATTTCACCTGGGCCTCATTATACCATTATTATGATATCATATATATGCACAGAAGTTCATTAATATTATTATAACAGACTGTATTCTGGGAAGGAACATTCCACAGTTTACAAAGATGAGGTAATAGCCTCTTGTCAATCACAGGTGTCAATCATGTGGTCCCACACCCAGAAAGGAATAGCCCATTCTAGAGAAAAAAAAGGGATAAAAACGCCAAGTCTTCCCAATCAGTCTCTCTTGAGCTTTCCCTTTGCTTGGGGCCCACTCCAAACCCTTTGGAGTGTATTTTTTCTTTTAATAATGAGCCCTTGAGCCATTCTCTACTGCTGGGGTCCTCTCCTATTTCTTTGAAGTGTACTATCTTTTGTAATAAACTATTCTTTCACCACTTTATTTCCGTGTCTTGTTCAATTCTTTGCTCAAGACACCAAGAACCTGGACATTGCACAGAGAAGGGCCCGCTCTCTGGTAATATTATTGAAATAATAAAAAAAAATGTTACGGAGTGAAAGTTGTTAAGTCTTTGAATCAATATACTATGAAGAAGGGAACCAAACTTATATTCCTTATTCCTGCAGTAGAATTAGCTATAGAATTCATGGAAAGTTACTCAAGCATCATTTGAAGCTTATCCACATACCAGGTATGTAAAATATGTTATAGTACAACTTTTCATTTGGGACTTTATATGCTACCTGTATTTATTTTTTTGCCACTTTATTATTCTAGCCTCATCTGAAATACAATACAATCTTTTATTACTATTTCTTTACAAAATTTCAGAAAAAACAGAGCCATATTTCTAAACTTATAAACTCCATGGACCCTAAATTCTGTAGTAGTTCTACAGAAGTCTGTATCTATTTATCATAAATATTTATATCCTCATACAAAATCCGTAATGTAATTTTTTTAAGTTAACAGCTTTATTGAGGTATAACTTACTGTCATGCAGGGTCTCTGGTCAAAAAAAATAACACCAATGGAGCCATAGATAGGGGAGTCATACCACTATATTCTCGCTGGCGGCTGGATTGAAGACAGAGGAAGCAGGAGCCACACGATCTGCAATCTGCCGGCCGCTTCTCTGCCAACCAACCAACCAACCCCCTAGCATAGCCATGGCAATTATATTAGTGGCTAATGGCTAACCAGTAACAGCTGATAGCCAACCAGCCACAGCAGATGGCCATCTGATTACAACTGTTAGCCATCTAATAACCGAGCTAGCACATTTCCATGTGAGGCTGAGAGCCTGGAAACTGTTCTCTGGTACTCTGTCCCCACACTTCCATACCAAAAAATCCACCCATTTCAGTGTTCAAAGATTTTTAGTATATGTATTCACAGAGTTGTACAACCATCACCAAAATCTAAGTTTAGAACATTTCCAACTCCCCAAAAAGAAACCTCGTGCCCATTAGACCCATTCCTCATTCCCACCTTTAGTCCTAGGCAACCACCAATCTTTTTTCTGTCTCTATATTTGCCTATTCTGGAAATTTGATATAAAGGGAATGATCCAATATGTGTGTTTTGTGTCTGGCATCTTGTGAGGAGCATAATGTTTTTCAGGTTAATCAATGTTGTAGATTGTATCAGTACTGCCTTTATTTGACTGAATAGTATTCCACACTTTGTTTTTTCATTCACTAGTTGACGGGCATTTGCATTTTTTCCACCTTTTGGCTCTTGGGGATAGTACTTGGTAAACATTTACATACAAGTATTTGTGTGGACATGTATTTAATTTTTCCTGTGTAGATACCTAAGGAGTTGATTTGCTAGATTTATGATGATTCTATAACTTTGATTTCTCCACATCCTCGCTAACACTTATTATCTGTCTTATTGATTATAGTCATTCCAGTTGGTGTGAAGTGATACCTACTGTGGTTTTGAATTGCATTTTCCTAGTTACTAATGTTGCTGAATAATTTTATATGGGCTTATTGGTCATTAATGTATCTTCTTTGGAGAAATGTCTATTTAAACCCTTCAGCCATTTTAAAATTGCGTTATTTGTCTTTTTATTATTGAGCTGTGAGGGTTCTTCTGACACAAGTCACTTATTAAATGTGTAATTTGAAAATATTTTCTCCCATTCTATGGGTTGTCTTTTAACTTTCTTGATTGTATGTTTTGAAGTACAAGAGATTTTAATTTGGATGCTGCCCAAGTAATATAATTTTTTAATTGGCTTTAAGGTCTTTGTTACCTTGAGGAGATCCTACATAGATTTATTTGATTAAAACACTTTAAATAGGGGGCAATATTCTTTTTAACATAAATATTCTTTATTAATATAATTATCACAAACCACTAATTACATTTCACAGTCTTGCTCATGTTAGTTTCAATACTAAATGCTAGAAAACACCCACCAGGTGTTGGTCCTACGAAGTTCTAAGCTGGAGTAGCTTAAACAGATTCAGAGATGACACAAATGAACACACAGATTCAGGAGAAGAAGTCCAAATGACGTAGGATGCTTACAGTGCAAACACTATCTTATTTTCTCTGGAGCCTACCACTGGTAAAGGGGGAAGGCAGGGAGGAGCTCATCAGTGCCAAGATGGCTCTCTCGGATGAAGGCTTTCAGACCCCTGATTAAAAATAGCGAATTTCATTACGAGGAAAACCTAAGAAGATAAAGTGAGAAGGGCTCACTGAGATAGACTATGGTTGGAGATTAGTACAAGAGCAATATAGTGCTTGGGAAGGACAACCAGAGAACCAAATATGAACTAAATGCAAGAAGCAGGTGACTGAAGAAGGTGGGCCACAGACTGGGATTGATGAAGCAGTCAGGTGCGAGAGCCAAATTCTGCTGAGTTGCAGGTACACTGTTGAAGGTGGGGTCTCTCCCCCGCTTAACAAGGCAGCACTCTGGAGAATACTTCTACCAACACATTCAAAGGGACTCAGTCCTTATACTGGACAGCATACTAATTCTGAATAACATTGAACAAAATGCTCTGTGTATTCATTCAACAAATATTTAATATGTGCTACGCATCACGTTAGAAGTTAAACGATAGCACAAGCTCAGACTAAACAAACTCTGCCTTCATAAAGTGTACAGTCTAAAGAAGGATAAATGCAAACGGGCAGTTTAAAATTACAATTGTATCTTTCATGGTTGGGGAAGTAGGGGTCCTATAGAAGAAAATAATGAGAGTGCTAACTCACACTCAGGGAAGCGATAGCACCTGCATGTACATGCACAGGCTTGTGGAGAGGTCACAGGAGGGGGAGGTCAGATCTGGTCATGTGACTGCAGATCGTAGTAAAACGTTCCATTTTCTGAATCAAAATATACAGTTTTCAAAAAGAAAAATGAATACTTTCTAAAGGTTTACGTCATTCTAAATGGAAATTAGCTTCACCATGCTCTTTAATGTCCTCCTTGTCTCTTCCCCAAGTCAACAGAAGCAAAAGGCCTTCCATACATATTTTTGAGAAGCTTACCTTTTGTATCCCAGTACCCCACAGTCCTTAATGCTGCTGTTGTTTTCTAAAAAACTCTCATGCCATATTTGCAAAAGCGTTATTTTGTTTAGATTTAATAATTTTCCTTTATTTAGTATTATTTTTCTGGTAGATACTGCGACTAGATGACTTTCAATTTAAAAAATAACTATAACTCTGTTTATACCAGTCATTCTCAGCCCTTGTGCACTTCTGAATCACCTGGGAAGCTTTTTTAAAAATACCTGTGCCTTGGTGTATATATATATATATATATATACATATACATGTGCATGTATATGTATATATATACATATACATATACATGTATATATATGTATATATACATATACATACATATATATCAAGGGTGCCAAAAAAAAATGTGTACACATTTTAAGAAAGGAAAAAACTATTAAAATTGTAATACTCAATATATATCAATAACAAAAGATGAATTCAAGTCACCCTTGACTTCTGCAATTACAAGAGGTGCTCAAAGTGGTTACCATCAGCGTCCAGACACTTCTGGTTATGGCGAACTACTGCTTGAGCAACATTGACCAAAGTGTCCACTTGTATATACATTTTTTGGCACCGCCACTGTGTGTATATATATATATATATATATATATGACTGGGATCTGCTCCAGACTAATTAAATTAGTCTTTGTACAGGGATGTGGGTATGGGTGCCTTATTTTCCCTCTCCTATATACACCAAATTTTGAGAAACCCTGGTTACACTACTATTCTACACTGGCTTTTACTATATGAAGGAAGGCATGTTGGTGCGAAATTAAGTCCTGCAGTAAAAATACTCTGCTATTAATATTTTCCATAGGGAGTGGGAAGGAGAGCGTACACATAATCAAACAGACTAGCATTAATGTAAATTTTATATGGATTGTACTTCTGCTATTGTTAGGTCTATAAAACAATTAATTCTCATACATCATGGGGATTACATGTCCATACCTCAGTAAATTTAAATTTGTTATTTTTTAATTTTACTTTTTAAAAATTTATTGGGTAACGATGATTAGTAAAATTACATGGGTTTCAAGTGTACAATTCTGTAATACATCATCTATATATCACATTGTGTGTTCACCACCCAGAGTCAGTTCTCCTTCCATCAACATATATTTGATCCCAGTTATCATCATATATCACCCCCCACCCCCCTTACCCTCTGGTAACCATTAAACTATTGTCTGTATCTATGAGTTTTTGTTTCTTTATTTGTTTGTTTTATTCCTTTGTTGCTTTCAGTTTTATATCCCACATATCAGTGAAGTCATATGGTTCTCGACTTTTTCTGTGTGACTTATTTCCCTTAGCATAATAATCGCAAGATCCATCCATTTTGTCACAAATGGCACTATTTCATGTTTTTTTCTCTCATGAATTTTTAACTGAAAGGAAACCCAGTGTTGTTTGGGGTAAGAGACAGTCATCATTTCTACATTAACAATTATATTGCTCATCATAAAAATGATCATGTTTGTGAATATTTAGACCTGCACTAGTAACATGTTGTCCAGGAGCACTACTTGGCAAATTGCTCAAACAATTATTGTAAGTGCGAGCAACATAAAGTATATTGTCAAGGACACTAGTAGGTTAGATCCCATAAAAGAAGCAATTAGAGTCTTGAGAGGTGAAAATAATACATATGAGGAGACAGTTACTGAAAAAGGAAGAATATGCAATTTAATGGTTAAAATGTAAGTTCATGAATAATGTTGATAATTTAATGTATTTGGAGTTTATCATATGTAAAAGAATGTTTTATATAAAAATACCATGACCACATATATTATGGTCTTCTTTTTTCCTGATTTGGTAAGTGAAGGCACTTGCAAAATTACACTTACTATCTTTCAGAATTATCATTTTACAATATTTTGCTTGATTTATATGAATACGGTGTTGATTTTATGGCAAAAATTTTTCTTCTCACAAGTACCAATTTACATAAACTTATCTGACATGTACAATACTAGTAGTCTATATTCAGAATAATCAAAACATTTTTAAAATAAAAATAATGATAGGTACAATTATCTGGTGCTCATTAAGATAACTCAAATGTGGCATTTTTTTTTTAGATTAACTAAAACTCAACTCTACCTTCACTAAAACAAAATTGCAACTGGGTCATTCATTGGAAAAGATGATCCTGGAAGATAGCATATGGGGATCTGAGCAGCCAGAGAATGGAGAAAGGGATCCTAAAAGATATTGGTGTCAAAGACAAACTGGTGATTGCATGTTTTTCTTTTTTTTTTGTTTAGAATTTTTTTTTAATTAAAATTTATTGGGTGACAATGGTTAGTAAAATTACATAGGTTTCAAGTGTACAGTTCTGTAATACATTATCTATATATCACATTGTTTGTCCACCACCCAGAGTCAGTTCTCTTTCCATCACCATATATTTGATACCACTTACCCTCATCTCCCACCCCTCACCCCCCTTACCCTCTGGTAACCACTAAACTATTATCTGTGTCTATGAGTTTTTGTTTCTTTGTCTTATTTCTTCATTGCTTTTAGTTTTATATCCTATATATCACTGAAATCATATAGTCAAAATGGCCATATTACCCAAAATGATATACAGATTTAATGCAATCCTCATCAGAATTCCAATAGCATTTTTTAAAGAAATAGAACAAAAAATCATCAGCTATGTATGGAACAACAAAAGACCCTGAATAACTAAAGCAATTCTAAGAAAAAAGAACAATGCTGGAGGTATCACACTCCCTGACTTTAGCTTGTCTACGGGGCAACAATAATCAAAACAGCATGGTGTTGGCAGAAAAACAGACACACAGTCCAATGGAATAGAATTGACACAGAAATAAACCCACATAAAAATGAACAGATAATTTTTAACAAAGGAGCCAAAAACATGCAATGGAGAAAAAGAAAGCCTCTTTAATTAGTGGTCCTGAGAGAATTGGAAAGCCATGTGCAAAAGAATGAAACTAGACGGCTATTTGTCACAGTGTACCAAACTTAACTCAAAATGGATCAAAGACCTAAACATAAGGCCTGAAACGATAAACTTCATAGAAGAAAACATAGGTACTAAATTTATGGACCTTGGGTTCAAAGAGGATTTTTATGAATTTGACCTCAAAGGTAAGGGAAGTAAAAGCTAAAATAAATGAATGGGAAAAGCTAAAATAAATGATGGAATTACATTCCATCAAACTAAACAGCTGCTGCACAGCAAAAGAAACCATCGACTAAATAATAAGGCAACCAACTGAATGGGAAAAGATATTTGCAAACAACACCCCTCATAAGGGGCTAATGTTCAAAATATATAAGGAACTCATGCAACTCAACAACAAAAAAACAAACAACCCAATTAAAAAACAGGCAAAGAATCTGAATAGACATTTCTCCAAAGAGGACATACAAATGGCCAATAGATATATGAAAAGATGCTCAACATCACTAATCATCAAAGAAATGCAAATACAAACCACAATGAGATATCACCTCACCCCAGTCAGAATGGCTATCATCAACAAGACAAATAGTAACAAGTGTTGGAGAGGCTGTGGAGGAAAAGGAACCCTCATACACTGTTGGTGGGAATGCAGACTGGTGCAGCCGCTATAGAAGGCAGTGTGGAGGTTCCTCAAAAAATTACGAATAGAATTACCATATGGTCCAGCAATCCCTCTTCTGGGTATTTACCAAAAAAATAAAAAAAAATAAAAACATTTATCCATAAAGATGTATGTGCTCTGAGGTTCATTGCAGCTTTATTTACGGTGGCCAAGACATGGAAACAACCAAAGTGTCCTTCGATAGATGATTGGATAAAGAAGTTGTGGTATATATACACCATGGAATACTATTCTGCTATAAGAAACAATGAAATAGTACCATTTCCGACAACATGGTTGAATCTTGAGATTATTATGCTAAGTGAAATAAGTCAGACAGAAAAAGTCAAGAACCACATGATTTCACTGATATATGGGATTTCATGTTTTTATCTATGCCTTTCCTGCACTCCCCCTTTTTCTCAAGGACACTGTGAGTAGTGACTTGTCCTATGGGAGTCTGTAGGAGACTTAAGGAGCAGGAGAAGCCCCTGTAAACAGAAGGAACTTGCTTAGTGTATTTGCACTGGTTGCTTCATTCAGCATGGAACTCTCATCCCCCAAATTTCTTCATGACTGATTCTCTTCAAGTCTCTGATCAATTGTCTTCTTCTAATGAAATACAGTCTTTACTCCTCTCTCTTTTTATGCTGCTCTGCATTTTATAGTCTCACTTCCATGTATCATCTTCTAACATAAATTATGTCTTCTTTATGTTTATTACTTATTAGTCTTCTCTCCATTACAATGTGAGCTACAGGAGAACAGGGATTGTCATTTTTCCACAAATTTATACCTAGTCCTTAGAACAGTACCCGGCACATAGTATGTGTTCAATAAATATTTGTTGAATGCATAAAGATTCTACATTCATTTCTTCAAGTCATTGATTTTTCTTTTACTTCCCATCAATGAACAAGCAAAAGAGCATAGTAACAGTTTTTTCATTGATATTTTGATTATTTTTATTTTATGTCAACCAAGACCCATACCTTCTCAATCTTGAAGTCATTGGTATTATAGAAGAAAACATACTAGTGTAATTTTTATGTATCCATCCAAGAGGAAAAAGATTCAGATATCTGGGCTAATCTTTTTCACTAAATTGAAATATAAACCTTAGATTTTTAGAGGAATATTAGGATCAAAAATAAATACAAACGTAAATTCTTCTAAGCATGATGAAAGTAGTAGAATGAATCACCCATGAAATAAGTATAGAAATATATAAAAATCTGTGGCATAATTCATATCTACTTATTTATGTTAAAGATGACCGATAGCAGAATTTAATAATTAATATTGATAATGAACAAAAGATAAAATCTGTGTTTTAAACATTCCAGAGGCAATAAATAAAAAATCATTATGAACATAGAACAGATTATTTAATCCATGATACACCCAAAATAGAGCCATAAATATGGTGGTATTCACAAATGTCATAAGCGGTTTTTCAAGGTAATGAGAATCTTTAATTTAACATAATTAATGGAACAAATAAAGAAAAAAACAATAGGAAAATAATACTCAACATTTACAATTACATTCAATTTCCCTTTTTACAGTTAGCAACCTAATTCATATCTTTATCTCCACTCTAACTTACCCTGCATACGTTTTCTGGATTAAAATAACTAGAGTACTACTTTGTCCTTGAGCATAGAGACCAAAGTTCAAAATTCTCAGCCTAGCAAGACTATACAATTCTTTTCCAACTTTGCTTTTCAAGTTTGAGTTCCACAGTTCTTTACATTCCAAGCAGTGGATGAGTGACACCAAGGGGGCTGGATCCCAGGCATTCCTCTTAAAGGGCCACCCATGGACTAACTCATGGTTGGACTTACTTGCTTTGAGCTCCAGCACTGCAGCAGCTTGAAAGGCACCAAGGACAGATGGGGAGGAACTGAGTTGTCTGGGTTCAGGGTGAGGTGGGGGAGGAGCATCATTCTCCCAGACAGAGGAGCCAGCGAAGCCATTGTTTCTTTGTTGAGCCCTCATCCTTCCTGACATGCAGATGCAGGCAGCTGTTTGCCATATCTGAGTCTCCATCAACCTGACTAACTCGTTAGGTACTGCCTTGGTGATTCCCTGAGACACCCCTCTACCTCCAACACTCAGGCCCACCTAAGCAACTTCCAGTGACTCTTCCATACAAATGGCCTGACTTGGCACATACTGCAGATTTTCCTAATATCTCTCAAAGGTTCACAAACCCCAAACAAGCAGCATCTGGCTTCAGCATATCCTGTACCTCTTGCTGAGCAGTCCCAAGTCAGCTAGGCTTTGTTCTCAGCCTGGCATCGTAAGGCACCTCAAATCCCAGTTTGGGTGGCAGCCATCTGCTGATTGCTTTGTGGCTTATGCCAGGGACCCCTGAGCAGGGCATAGGCTGTGGCTGAAATTTGCCTATGGTGGGACCCTCCCCAGGAGGCCCTAGAGTGTAGTTTGGTGGCCAGCTTTGGACAGCACCTGAGCACCACCTGGCCACCCACACAGATGACACACTCAAAGGGCCACCTGGACAGGCACCAGAGCCCTGCTAAAGTGAATCCTGCTCTGAAGTGTCAGACCCTACACAACTGCTTCCCAACTATAGTCATGGTCAGTCCTCACAAATAATCAGTCCAAGAGTCACTACCTCCCATTGATGTGCAAACAGCAACCAAGGTTCAACTACAACAGGAGGACACCCACAACCCATCAAGAGACACCTGGAGGACCCAGCTCTGTTGACCAGGGAGACTGTCATTAGGCCTCACAGGACACCTGTTACATAAGGCCATTCTATTAAAGACCCAGAGACATAGCAGCCCTACCTAATACATAGAAACACAAACAGAGAGGCAGCCAAAATGGAGAGACAAATAAACATGTCCCAAATGAAAAAAACAGACCAAAGCTCTGAAATGAACTAAACAAAATGGAGAAAAGCAATCTAACAGACATAGAATTCAGAACACTGGTTATAAAGATACTAAGTGATTCCAGGGAGAACTTCAACAAAAAGATAGGAAGCATAAAAATGGAGATAGAAAACGTAAAAAAAAAGAACCAGTCAGAAAAGAAGAACACAATAACAGAAATAAAGAATATATTGATTTATTGGGAGAGAGTAGATGAAGCAGAGAATCAAATCAGCAATTTAGAAGATAGGGTAGCAGAAAATCAGAACAAAGAAAAAAAATCTAAAACAATGTAAATAGTTTAAGGGCCCCCTGGGACAATATCAAGGGTACCAACATTCTCATCATAGTGGTACCCGAAGGAGAAGAGAGGGAGCAAGGAATTGAACACCTATTTGAAGGAATAATGATGGAAAACTTCCCTAATCTGGTGAAGGAAACATATGTACAAGCCCACGAGGTGCAGAGAGTCCCCAGCAACATGAGCCCAAAGAGCCCACAGCAAGAAGCATCGTGATTAAAACGCCAAAAGTTAATGACAAAGAGAGAATCTTAAAAGCAGCAAAAGAAGAGCACTTAGTTACCTACAAGGGAGCTCTCATAAGACTGTCAGCTGATTTCTCAACAGAAACTGTGCAGGCCAGAAGAGACAGGCAGGAAATATTCAAAGTGATGAAAAGCAAGCAAGGACCTACAGTCAAGATTACTCTGTCCAGCAAAGCTGTCGTTTAAAATTGAAGGACAGATTAAAAAGCTTTCCAGACAAGAAAAAGCTAAAGGAGTTTATCACTACCAAGCTAGTATTACAAAAAAATGTTAGACTGACTTCTTTGAGAAGAAAAAGGGAAAAAAAAGATCAGAAATATGAATAATAAAATGGCAATAATTACATGTCTATCAACAATTACTTTCAATGTAAATGGATTAAATGCTCCAATCAAAAGATAGGGTGGCTGAATGGATAAGAAAACAAGACCCTTCGATATGCTTCTTACAAGAGACTCACTTCAGATCGAAAGACCCACACAGACTGAAAGTAAGAGGATGGAAGAAGATATTTCCTGTAAATTGAAACAAACAAACAAGAATGCTGAGGTAACAATACTTATACTAGACAAAATAGACTTAAAACAAAGGTTATAACGAGACAAAGAAGGACCCAGGATTTCCACTTGTGGGTATTTATCCAAAGAAACCCAAAATGCTACTTCAAAAGGACCTGTGCATCCATATGTTCATTGCAGCATTATTTACAATAACCAAGACATAGAGGCAACCTGAGTGTCCATCAATGGATGAATGGATAAAAAGGAGGTGGTACATATATACAAATAGAATATTACTCAGCCATAAGAAAGAATGAAATCTTGCCATCTGTGGCAGCATGGAAGGACCTGAAGGGTATTGTGCTGAGTAGAGTATCAGACAGAGAAAGACAGATGCAATGTGGTTTTGCTTATATGTGGAATCTAAAAAACAAAATAAACAAACAAACAAAGCAGAAAGAAATTCATAGATACAGAGAATATTTTGATGGTTGCCAGATGTGAGAGGGGTGGGGAGCAGTGGGTGAAAAAGGTGAAGGGAATAAGAAGTAGAAATTGGTAATTACAAAATTATCATGGGGATGTAAAGTATAGCATAAGGACTTTAGTCAATAATATTGTAATAACTCTGTATGATATCAGATGGGTACTAGATTTATTGGGGTGATCACTCTGTAAGTTATATAAATGTCTAATCACTATGTTGTACACCTGAAACTAATATAAACTAATATATGTCATCTGTAACTGAAAGCTTAAAAATAATATTTTAAGAAATGAATTAATGGATCATTATAGATAGAATGTATTATTTTTACCATGTGAAATATATAATTATTTTGCTAATTTCTTAAAATATATATTTGTTTTCCAAATCTTATCATCATAAAAAACTAATATAATTTTAAAAGTTTTAAAAGCATTATATGTCTGATGTTAGAGCTATTTCTATTTGAGTTTGTTAATATTTTCAGAAAACATTTTAAATGTGTTTTATATTGTGCAAAATAGGCAATTAGCAGCAAATTAGTAACTTACCACTTCTTAAAGTTTTCAAAAGTAAAAGCTTTTGCCTACATGCATCAATGCAACTGGATCCCTCTGTTATATGATTTTAAAACATTTGTATACAGGAATATGGGAAGTCTTCATATTCTTCATATTCTTCCTGTTATTTTCTTTAAATATAAAATTATATCAAAATAAACAAGATTGTAGCAGATTGATCACACTACCTTTTTTTTAGATTTTAGGGTTAAACATTTAGATGCATTGCAGTGCTCCCCTTTGTTTTTGTTGTTTGGTTTCACGTAAGGGAAAACCAAGACTGCAATCTGAAGAGAGAGATGACAGTGTATACAAGTTAATAGTGCTTAGGTACACAGGAGGAATCTGGTAGAGGCAAAATGCAAGTCAAGGGAAGTCAGGAAGGTAAGGAAAGCAGATAGGACAACAGCCAGGCCCAGATCCACTGGTGTCAGAATCTGTGAGTACCACCAGAGCAGGGCACTAACAGGAGTACTGCCCCTGGTGCTGGCCCTGGTGGTACTGACCCTGGTGCTGGCCCTGGTGCTGGCCCTGGTGGTACTGGCCCTAGTGGTGCTGGCCCTGGTGGTACTGACCCTAGTGGTGCTGGCCCTGGTGGTACTGACCCTGGTACTGACCCTGGTGCTGGCCCTGGTGCTGGCCCTGGTGGTACTGGCCCTAGTGGTGCTGGCCCTGGTGGTACTGACCCTGGTGCTGGCCCTGGTGGTACTGACCCGGGTGGTGGACCTGGTGCTGGCCCTGGTGGTGCTGGCCCTGGTGGTACTGACCCTGGTGCTGGCCCTGGTGGTACTGACCCGGGTGGTGGACCTGGTGCTGGCCCTGGTGGTACTGGCCCTAGTGGTGCTGGCTCTGGTGGTACTGACCCTGGTGCTGGCCCTGGTGCTGGCCCTGGTGGTGCTGGCCCTGGTGGTGCTGGCCCTGGTGCTGGCCCTGGTACTGGCCCTGGTGGTGCTGGCCCTGGTGGTGCTGGCCCTAGTGGTGCTGGCCCTGGTGGTACTGGTCCTAGTGCTGGCCCTGGTGGTGCTGGCCCTAGTGGTGCTGGCCCTGGTGGTACTGACCCTGGTGCTGGCCCTGGTACTGGCCCTGGTGGTGCTGGCCCTGGTGGTGCTGGCCCTGGTGCTGGTCCTGGTGGTGCTGGCCCTGGTGGTGCTGGCCCTGGTGCTGGTCCTGGTGGTGCTGGCCCTGGTGGTGCTGGCTCTGGTACTGGTCCTGGTGGTACTGGCCCTGGTGGTACTGGCCCTGGTGGTGCTGGCCCTGGTGGTACTGACCCTGGTGCTGGCCCTGGTACTGGCCCTGGTGGTGCTGGCCCTGGTGGTGCTGGCCCTGATGCTGGCCCTGGTGCTACTGGCCCTGGTGGTGCTGGCCCTGGTGGTGCTGGCCCTGGTGCTACTGGCCCTGGTGCTGGCTCTGGTGGTACTGACCCAGGTGGTGGCCCTGGTGCTGGCCCTGGTGGTGCTGGCCCTGGTGGTGCTGGCCCTAGTGGTGCTGGCCCTGGTGGTACTGACCCTGGTGCTGGCCCTGGTACTGGCCCTGGTGGTGCTGGCCCTGGTGGTGCTGGCCCTGGTGCTGGTCCTGGTGGTGCTGGCCCTGGTGCTACTGGCCCTGGTGCTGGCTCTGGTGGTACTGACCCTGGTGCTGGCCCTGGTGCTGGCCCTGGTGGTACTGGCCCTGGTGGTGGCCCTGGTACTGGCCCTGGTGGTGCTGGCCCTGGTGGTGCTGGCCCTGGTGCTGGTCCTGGTGGTGCTGGCCCTGGTGGTGCTGGCTCTGGTACTGGTCCTGGTGGTACTGGCCCTGGTGGTACTGGCCCTGGTGGTGCTGGCCCTGGTGGTACTGACCCTGGTGCTGGCCCTGGTACTGGCCCTGGTGGTGCTGGCCCTGGTGGTGCTGGCCCTGGTGCTGGCCCTGGTGCTACTGGCCCTGGTGGTGCTGGCCCTGGTGCTACTGGCCCTGGTGCTGGCTCTGGTGGTACTGACCCGGGTGGTGGCCCTGGTGCTGGCCCTGGTGGTGCTGGCCCTGGTGGTGCTGGTCCTGGTGATGCTGGTCCTGATGGTGCTGTCCCTGGTGGTGCTGGCCCTGGTGGTACTGGCCCTGGTGCTGGCCCTGGTGGTGCTGGCCCTGGTGGTACTGGCCCTGGTGCTGGCCCTGGTGGTGCTGGCCCTGTTGGTGCTGGTCCTGGTGCTGGCCCTGGTGGTGCTGGCCCTGGTGGTGCTGGCCCTGGTGGTACTGGCCCTGGTGCTGGCCCTGGTGGTGCTGGCCCTGGTGGTGCTGGCCCTGGTGGTGCTGGCCCTGGTGCTGGCCCTTGCAAGAAGAAAGAATGAATGACTCAGTTCTGATCAGTGGATACACAATATTTGCTTTTGGTCTTATATCACTCAGCCTGTTGGTTTTTTCTGGCTCTGGTCCCATTGATCTGGACCACAGTATAAAGGATGTCAAAGGCTGAGTAATGAGTATTTCTTTTATGTGAGATGTTAAGATTACCTGACATTACCTAACAGTAAAATTATAGTGACTCAATTTATTAGCTCTTTAGAAGACACTGGAAAGGAGGAAAGACAATAATGAGAGTATCGTATAGTAGACTATATTAATTTATTTCTCAATTTGATCCTTCATTGATACCTTGGTAACTGAAAGCAACATCTAAATTCAGACTGTCTACAAGATGTCACATGGTTAATGTGTTGAGTTCTATATTTAATTTTGAGTCAATTTAAAGAACAAATATGTGGTTATTGCAGTGAAAATTTTCCCTTTTATCTGTTCTTATAATATGTAAATATAGTCTTTGTACATTCTGTTCTATTCTTGATTTTTTAAATAATTTTTATTTTTCATCAAATGAACAATCGTTACCTTCACAGAATGGTGGCTGTAGAATGGATAGGAATTGGCAAAGGAGAATCCATTTTTATGCCGAAGTTTCTTATTTGCATGACAGGAAGGATGACTATGACTTGAACAAAAGATGAAGAGAAGGCAGAAGAACTAAGATTGGAGGAGAAATGCAACTTTGTTTGGGGACATTAAGGGAGTTAATTTGCCACTTGGATATCTAGACGGCGATGTCCAGAAGGCATCTGATTTTAAAGATTTTGAAAACAATAAAAGTACTCATTATTAAAACTATAATAAACATAATTCATTCTTTAATTATTCAGAAGTTACTTTTACGTTTTACCAGGCCTCAGCATTATCAATGAGAAAAACGAGTTGCCTTTAATGTTTTTTCAGAGCTTTTCATGTGCAAAACTGTGTATGGGTCACTGTGGGGAATGATCTTAGAGTAATATACCGTTTTCACCTCAAGGAGCTTGCAGTCCACTTAGGAAGATCGCACATACATAAAAGTTATGCAAAAGTGCAGGAAAAGGCCACCATATTGTAAATACCACCATTGTAAATATTTTGACTAACCAGATACAGAGGGCTGTATGGCAAAAGTCCTTTTCTTTCCAGACAGAAAAATATCTTATAAACATTCAGTCTTTTGCTAATAAATTAATTATATCAGATGCAAATATGGCAAACAGCAACCTTTGTTTAGGGAAAGCTTTTTTTTTTTTTTTTTGTACCCTAGGAGTAGCCACTCCATGGATGGGAAAATATTGCTAGAAATACTGGTAATTTAAAGAAAGTATAACAAAGATTGAAAGGGCAAAAGCAAGTCCTACAATATGGGTAAATCACCAATAGGAATCGGGGTCCTGTTGAACTACATGAGTTGTATGGGATTTATAAACCAATGCTTTGTATGTTCATTGAACTAGATTGTCTAAAAACTTAAGTTGGTTTGCCAAAGTTAGCTTTGAGTGAGATACTACTAACAGAAAATATAAAATACTAGGAAAACATGAACTAACTGAAGAATGTCTTTTTTATATTTATTACATACACATATATACTAATTTTAAGTAAAGCTCATGTATACATGTGTGTATTTTTTTCACAAGAAAATCAATGCATCAGGGATAATTTGAATGTAGATGGGCCGTATTAATTATACTGCTCCCTATGTTCAATTTACTAAATTGGTTGCGGTACCAGTCCTCTGCACGTATTCATTGACAAGAACACAGAGCTCTTAGTTCAAATTGTACACATGCTCACACAATGACACACACACTCACGCACTCACATACACACATGCACACTCACACACACACATACACACATCAAGAAATTTAGCATATAGTCAAGTGCATTCTCCTTATAGACACAGCATTAACCTTTCTACAATAGTATACATTTGTAACCAATTTTCAACTGGTCTACATTATATTTGAATTTTACAAATCGATTCGAGATTTAAAAGATACTCATACAATTACATTCTTGAGTGAAATTAGATATCTAGAAAATGGTGTAACTAGTATTTTTAATTATTCATTATTAGTCTGAGAGGGTTTCAAAAATTCTAACACAGCTATCTTTTTAGTTGGAATTGAGAAATAAACTGAGTGATATTCTGAAGTACTTTAAATTTTGTAATTTTTGTAAAGGAGTCTGCTTCCGTTCTCTGACTCACATAGGAGGTACAGCGACAATATTAATACTGCCAATACTCAGACCTAAAGCCAAAGACGTAGAGCTCCTTAGCTGGCCTGCCATTAACCTACTGCCCTGCCCCTGATAGATCAGTGCCGGCAAAGCACAGGCCTCATAATAGCGATATAATTCACCCCTTAAGAGAATTCAGTCGGTGATGAGCTTTTCCTTCTCTGAATTTTGCATTAAAATACTACAGATTATTTTATTAGTTTACTAGTTAGGATCTCAGGGGAAAAAATTAAAGTTATTGGGGTCATTTGACATAGAAAATAGAAATCAGTGACAGAAACAAAATAATTCTACTTAGCTTTAAAGTATAAGGAAAGGGACTCCAACATTTAACTCAAGTGAGAATCAGAGTAAACAAATGACAAGGCTAAGACATAGAATAATATGGATGGCTACATAAAGACATAGAATTTCCTACAGAATACATTCCCGAAGAACACAATTTTCCCAGGATATGATTAAGAAGAGAATTTATAGCCATTTGGCTTGAGTAATTTTCAGAATCATCTGCCTGAAAGCAAAGGATAAAATTAGATGGTCTCTTCTACAACAATACAATTTAGTGAAAATTGTTCAGAAACCATCGGAAACAATGATTAAAACTTTATTTACAATAAATGCAACAGTTTTATACACCTACTTAAGATTATATGTGAAGATTATATTCTTTTTCTGCTGTACCTGATGTGATTTTTTAAAATCTGTGCAATTTTTCTATTGGTAAGTACTCAGAAAATTTAAGTTGTAACAATATATCATGAAATTATAATTATAAACATTAATTCTCAAAAGAAGATATTAGCGAACTATGACCATTTTGCTCAGCTTCATTTTACATATGGCTTATGAAGCTGAAATTTACCTAAGCAATTCTATGTGATTTGTAATTGTGTGAAGACATCCACAGTACTTTTTAAGAATGAAAATCAGCTTGGAATTTTTCTTATAGATTTAGAACGTTTAGGTTTGCATCATGGTATTATCCTGTTAAACAAATCAGAATACCATCAGTATTGAATGGGCTATAAAATCTTTTTCACATAGTTAAGAAAAGCATCTACTGTTCGGCATGCTTTACAAATATAAATTTTAGGGTGGGGTGTATTTTGATCATTTTGACTACCGCAAATTTCAAAAGGACTAAGTAAAATTCAAATCCACAACCAAACATAGGATAGTCCTTGTCTTATAATGTTAAAATTCCATTTCTGGTTGTGCTTTGAATAGCACTGAACACAGACAGACCATTTTCAGAGTAACTTGAGGGGAAGAGAATAGTAAAATCTACTAAGACAGGTTTGTTTAATGTACAATTAGTCTCTCACTAAACAATGAAGTAGAACAGTCCAATTTAGCTATTTATCATAAAATCTTTAAACAGCAGAACAGTATGATGAAGTTTCAAAACCAGTTATTATTTATAAAATAGATAATAACACGACCATGCCAATTACCAAGTAAAGCTATTAGAGAAGCAGAATACAAATGTGAAAAGATTTGAGAGATATGTTCTGAGAAGCCTTTTCATTTTCATATAGTTGTGGGGTACAGAAAATGGTTTAAAGCAAAGGAACGGCAGAAATACAATAGTATGTAATATATTTCCTTGGAGGAAAAGAATTATATAATATTCAATTTTATCTTTTATTCATAGATATACAGGGATGATAAAGTGAAATTGTGTGTAGCCAACTCAATTATTTAATGAAAAGGATCATCCTTAGAAGAACTATCTTAAGAAAAAACATGTTGTAGTTTATTAAGAAAAAGTACCTAGTGTCCAACTCATGAATAGTTGATATTCCAAAATCTTTTTGTAACCTAGAGGTTGCTAGAATTTGGAAATAATTTCCCCCATAGAAGCAATGCCATAAATATTAGTTAGTTTCCCTGGTTAGTGACCAAAAGCTTATTGAACCTGTAACATAACTAATTTTGAAACTATTTGTATTAGCCTGGGTTCTCACAGCAGGAATGATATTGAGGGGGAAAAAGCATTTCTTTCTCCATTAGTCTTGGGCATAGGACTGGCCACACACAAGATTTTAAAATGTGGAATTTATCACCTATGCAGTCTACAAAGTGTCAGCAACTGGAATAGATGCTTATATATGTTAGCTAATGTATTTCTTATAGCAATTCTGCCAAGTAGAAATTGCTATCCCTATTTTATGCCTGAATAAAATGGATACAAAATATAAGTTATCCAAGCTTACATAGTTAGTAATTAGAATGAAAGCTCAAATTTGCCCTATTTAAAAGCCGGTGCTGTTTCCATTATGCCTCATTGTTTTAGCAATCCGCCACGCTCCCAAATACACCAAACGCTCACACACACACACACACACACACACACACACACACACACATGCACACACACTCCAGACCCTCAGGGTCCTCACTCTTCTGCAGAGGCCTTACCACATCTATGCACTCAAATCTGCCTCCAGCCTCCTACTGGTTTCTGCTCTGAAATTATCCATTTCCATTGTCTCAATCCGCAGACAAAGTAAATTCGTAAAGCTGATATTAATCTGTGTAAGACAGAGATAGCCCCTGACATCCTAAAGGTGTCTGCATTTAAAGAGGGGATTTTATGTGTATGTGTGTGTTACACGTGAGTGTGCATACACATAAACACACATATATACACACACATATATAAACACACACATATATATCTATACACACACACATATATGTGTGTGTGTATAGATATATATACATTTTTTTTTTCAGGCAGTTTCTAAGTGAGGTGTCAGAGTAGAGAGGATCTTCTAAGTCTGATAGGGCATGGGCACTTGGGCTCGCCTCAGGTGTGTGCCCTGAGGTCACTCTCCTTGTTATTCCTGTTGGGTGTTAAGTAAAAACTTAGAACAGGGACAAGAGTCACAGTCAGCAGAATTGGAAGAAGGTGGAAACCTGTCCCACTTCACAATCACTTTTTTGCCCAGAGCTTTGTGGGCTCAGAGTTCTTGCGCCCTGCTCCATGGTTTACAGGCTGCAGATGGGCTTAGGTGGACAGTTAGGTTCAGACGATCCCAGACGATGCATGAGGCATGGCATCCATACTGACTCCTGTCAGCTAGAGCTTGAGAGAAACCCTGAATGACGAGACCCTGTTCTCTCAGAAAAATTTCAAAACTCCTCCAGGGAAAGTCTAGGCTGAACGGTATGGATTTTCAGAAAACCAGGAAGCCAGGAAGCCCTGGTAGACCTCCAAGGAAACTCTAAGCTATTTGGCTCTTTGCTGTCAACCAGCTGGCAGCTTCCAAAGTCTTCCTGACGGGTCCTGTGCAGCTGTGTTTTTTATTTCCATATGGCCTTGCCAGAGCTCTCTTCCTTAAACAGACCCAGCTTCCACAATTAGTGTGGACTCAAAACAAGTTAGCTATGGAATACATTAAGTCGGAAAGGCCTCATGGTGCTATTTACACCTCTTTGGACTATTTCCAGGACCCCAGATTATACTGTAAGTGTAAATGAAGGACTCTCACAGCCCAGTCAGTGGCTGTCACCAGAACATGCAGCACAACCATACCTCATGCCCCATTTTCCAGTGCTTTTCTTGGCCACATATTTACGATTTTGCCACCCTGAAAGATAAACTCTGTGTAATCTCAAAATCATGTCTTAGAAGGTATTTCTCTCTTTCCCTAGTTCTAATCCACTAGTACAAAAATTGACCACTCATCAATTTTCTCCTTTGACATTAAAATCTTTCAGGAATTTATCTGCGTTCACCTGGCCAAGTTATAAATACCACGCAACACCTACACCATGTCGTGTCTTTACTTAAAATAATAACTTGATTTCACTTAATAAAATACAAAACCAGATGAAGTCAGTCTGTGGACCCAGTGGTTGGGAATGTACATTTAGCTGCTGTTGCGGGTAAAAAAAACAGATGCTGAAAAGCTAACTCCCCTACCCAATACACAAGATCAGTTATAGATCCCATATTCTGGAAAACCCAAAATGTAAATGGTCCTTATTTCCTTTTCGCTATTGCTTCCCTTGTGCTCCCTAGGAATCAGCACTGGGCTGTGGTACTCTCTCTCCCTGCTCTGCTCTCAGCCCCTGAGAGGCGCGTCCCCTCAGGTCCTCTCGGGTCTTCTCAGGGTCATGTTTCCAGCTCTGTTTCCCAGGGCGTACTGGTGCCTAACAACATAGCACCTGACACACAAGCCCTTAATAAACACTTGTAAAATGAGTTTTAGAACCTGAACAAGAGTAACTGTGATGTCTGGGAAGTGATGCAAGTTCAAGAACCAGGAAATTAGCTGAACAAGATTTGATAATGAATATGATGAAAATTATAGTTGGGTTTTGATGACTACTGTATATGCCCAACACTGTACCAAAAACTTTAAAATATAATCCCACTTACTTTAATTTAACCATCACAACATCAGGCATACATCATTACCCCATTTTACAGATGAATAAACTGAGGCTTTGAGAAATAAAGTAATATACATGGACACGTAGCTACTAAGTTTATATTTCCTGGAAATAATGCACATCTGTCCCAGTAAATTTTGCCAAAAAAGGCAAAATTGATGCCTTTTTTACTGCTTCTGATCTGGACCTCCACTTTTTCATCTATTAAATACGGAAATTTTAACAGTCATTAAGATTTCTTCCATTGAAATCATACCAAGCATATTCTCTGATCACAAGGCTTTGAAATTGGATATCAACTGCAAAAACAAAGCAGGAAAAAACACAAATACATGGAGATTAAACAACATACTTTTAAAGAACGACTGGGTCAAAGAAGAAGTTAGAGGAGAAATCAAAAGATACATAGAAACAAATGACAATGAAAATACATCCTACCAAAATTTTTGGGATGCAGCGAAAGCAGTTTTAAGAGGGAAATTTATCTCATTACAGGCCTATCTCAAGAAACAAGAAAACTCCCAAATAAATAGCTTCATGTTACACCTTAAAGAACTAGAAAAAGAAGAACAAGTGAAACCCAAGGTCAGCAGAAGAAAGGAAATAACAAAAATTAGAGCAGAACTAAATGAAATAGAAAACAAAAAGACAATAGAAAAAAATGTAACAAACAGCTGGTTCTTTGAAAAGATTAACAAAATTGACAAACCCTTGGCTAGACTCAGTAAGATAAAAAAAGAGAATACATTAATTAACAAAATCAGAAACGAAAAAGGGGAAGTTATCACGGACACCACAGAAATACAAAGGATCATCCAAGAATACTATGAAGGACTATATGCCACCAAATTCAATAACCTAGAAGAAATGGACAAGTTCTTAGAAACATATAGCCTCCCAAGGCTGAACCATGAAGAACTGGAAAATCTAAACAGACTGATCACCAGTAACGAAATTGAATCAGTCATCCAAAACCTTCCCAAAAGCAAAAGTCCAGGACCAGATGGCTTCACTAGTGAATTCTACCAAACCTTCAAAGAGGATCTAATACCAATCCTGCTCAAACTCTTCCAAAAAATTGAAGAAGAGACAGTACTCCCTAACTCATTTTATGAGGCCAACATTACCCTGATACCAAAACCTGGTAAGGACAGCACAAAAAAAGAAAACTACAGACCAATATCTCTGATGAATACCGATGCAAAAATCCTAAATAAAATTCTAGCAAATCGAATACAACAATGCATTAAAAAGATTATTCATCACGACCAAGTTGGGTTCATCCCCGGGGCACAAGGATGGTTCAACATCCGCAAATCCATCAATGTGATACATTACATAAGCAAAATAAAGGACAAAAATCATATGATTATATCAATTGATGCAGAAAAGGCATTTGACAAGATACAACATCCATTTATGATTAAAACACTTAATAAAATAGGTATAGAAGGAAAATACCTTAACATAATAAAGGCCATATATGACAAGCCCTCTGCTAATCTCATAATTAATGGTGAAAAACTGAAGCCCTTTGCTCTACGTTCAGGAACACGACAGGGCTGTCCCCTATCACCTCTGCTTTTCAACATAGTGTTGGAAGTCCTTGCCAGAGCAATCAGGCAAGAGAAAGAAATAAAAGGCATCCAAATTGGGAATGAAGAAGTTAAATTATCACTCTTTGCAGATGACATGATGCTATATATAGAAAATCCTAAAGATTCCACCAAAAAGCTATTAGAAACAATCAACGAATACAGTAAAGTTGCTGGCTACAAAATCAACGTACAAAAGTCCATTGCATTCCTATATACTAACAATGAAATCTCAGAAAAAGAAATACATAAAACAATTCCTTTTGCAATTGCAGCAAAAAAAATAAAATACCTAGGAATAAACTTAACCAAGGATGTGAAAGACCTATATGCTGAAAACTATAAGACATTCTGAAAGAAATTGAAGAAGACACAAAGAAATGGAAAGACATTCCGTGCTCATGGATTGGAAGAATCAACATAGTTAAAATGGCCATATTACCCAAAGCAATATACAGATTCAATGCAATCCCCATCAAAATCCCAATGGCATTTTTTAAAGAAATAGAACAAAAAATCATCAGATTTGTTTGGAACCACAAAAGACCCCGAATAGCCAAAGCAATCTTAAGAAAAAAGAACAATAATGAGGTATCACACTTCCTGACTTTAGCTTGTACTACAGGGCTACAATAATCAAAACAGCATGGTGTTGGCAGAAAAACAGACACATAGACCAATGGAATAGAATTGAGAACCCAGAAATAAAACCACATAAATATGGACAGATAATTTTTGACAAAGAAGCTAAAAACTTACAATGGAGGAAAGACAGCCTCTTCAATAAATGGTGCTGGGAAAATTGGATAACCACGTGCAAAAGAATGAAACTGGACTGCTATTTGTCACCATGTACCAAAGTTAATTCAAAATGGATCAAAGACTTAAGCATAAGACCTGACACAATAAACTGCATAGAAGAAAACATAGGTACTAAACTTATGGACCTTGGGTTCAAAGAGCATTTTATGAATTTGACTCCAAAGGCAATGGAAGTAAAAGCTAAAATAAATGAATGGGACTATATGAAACTTAAAAGCTTCTGCACAGCAAAAGAAACCATCGACAAAATAAAGAGGCCACCAACTGAATGGGAGAAGATTTTTGCAAACAGTGCCTCTGATAAGGGGCTAATATCCAGAATATATAAGGAACTCATGAAACTCAACAACAAAAAAACAAACAACCCAATTGAAAAATGGGCAGAGGACCTGAAGAGACATTTCTCCAAAGAGACATACAAATGGCAAATAGACATATGAAAAAATGCTCAACATCACTAATCGTCAGACAAATGCAAATAAAAACCACAATGAGATATCACCTCACCCCAGTCAGAATGGCTATCACCAACAAGACAAATAGTAACAAGTGTTGGAGAGGCTGTGGAGAAAAAGGAACCCTCATACACTGTTGGTGGGAATGCAGACTGGTGCAGCCATTATGGAAGGCAGTGTGGAGGTTCCTCAAAAAATTACGAATAGAATTACCATATGACCAAGCAATCTCTCTCCTGGGTATCTACCCAAAGAATCTGAAAATATTTATACATAAAGACACGTGTGCTCACTGCAGCTTTGTTTATGGTGGCCAAGACATGGAAACAACCAAAATGCCCTTCGATAGATGAATGGATAAAGAAGTTGTGGTATATATACACAATGGAATACTATTCGGCAGTAAGAAAAGATGATATAGGAACATTTGTGACAACATGGATGGATCTTGAGAGTGTAATGCTGAGCGAAATAAGTCAGACAGAAAAAGCAGAGAACCATGTGATTTCACTGATATGTGGTATATAAACCAAAAACAACAAAAGAACAAGACAAACAAATGAGAAACAAAAACTCATAGACACAGACAATAGTTTAGTGGTTACCAGAGGGTAAGGGGGGTGGGGAGGTGGAAGATGAGGGTAAGGGGGATCAAATATATGGTGATGGAAGGAGAACTGAATCTGGGTGGTGAACACACAATGGGATTTATAGATGCTGTAATACAGAATTGTACACCTGAAATCTATGTAATTTTACTAACAATTGTCACCCCAATAAATTTTTAAAATAAATAAAAAAAATATTTCTTCCAAATTTAAGATTCTCCAGATTAAGACACACATATCAGAAAATCTGCAATTCAATTGGTTTTACTTATTAAAATCCTGCAAAAGACAGAGAAATGGCTCTCCAAAGATAAAAATTTAGGAACGCTGAAAGAGGAGAGGAATTTTGGGCCTGGTTGAACCTTTCTAGGGTTTTTCAGATCCACTTAAATTAAGCTAGATATAGTGTTGTATTTTTACAACAGTTAACATTTACTGACAACTTACTATGTGCCAGACACTGTTAAAAGTTTATGTGCATTAGCTCATGTAAATCTCAAACAACCCCCATGAGGTAGTACTATTATTATTCCCAATTAACAGATGAGGAAACAAAATTTAACTTGCTCAAGGCTGTAGAGCTAGCATGTATGAAGCTTGGACTCAGATCCAGATATATTAAACTGAAACCCATAATTTTAACTTTGAGATTATACTGCTCCTGCATGCTACTTTTAGCTTCTTTATCTATGTACACTTAATGTTAATTATATCAACATCATTTCTTTTGGGTCATTTCTTTTGAAATAAAGCCCACAGGATGCAGATCAGAAATCTGCTTAGTTTGCTAACACATACCCCAGTGCCATATATGTGGTGACCCTTATTAAGTATCTCATGATCATGCCTTATTGGTTAATTAAATACCTCTGGTCACTCAGTCACATGTCTATGAGTTACAAACTCTTTTTCTTCTCCCTCTAGATATTTCTTTTTGTTCAAAGTAAATAGATTAACAAACATCAAAGAAAATAGATGACCACGTCAACATGGGTGGAGGTTTGCGATCTCTGACCTGAAAAACAATCTCCATAGAAAAAAACACAGTGCCTAGGGAGATTGACATAACTGAAGTCCCACATTACTGAGTGTGTCTTCACAGTTCGTTCTGTCCTTATTAGAAGGGATTATTGACACTTTCAGAACATATGATCTCCAGGAATCAGATAGCAAATTAATTTTGGTATCAAGAATTAAGTTAAATGTTACTCTCTACTTTAAGACTTTATTTTCATTTTAACTCTGACAAATTATATTCTATTTTAATCTACTTGCATGTATGAAGCAAAAATTCACATAAATTTCTGTTCTGTATTTATCTTCCGAAAGAAGTGATCTCCAAATTAAGCTACCCAGGAAATATGAAAATGCTCATCAAAACCCCGTTTAGATTCTGTAAGTCTTTAGAGGGAGGAGGAAATTTAGGAAGCTGAAATTTTTTGTAAAATAAGTATTAGTCCATTTTTATTTTAGCCAAGTACACATTTTGTAAAATAACACTAATAAGGTGTGTTATTTTTCCCTAACCAAATTCTTCACAATGAAATTCAACTGCAATATTCATTTAGAAATTTGATAATGCTCTCTTGTGTGAGTTTTGGGAATATGTGAAACCCCATTGCATATAAATTATACGATGGAAAAGCTGTATAAATATTCTATTATGGCACATGCTGTTCTAAGTATCTGTCAGGATTTCCTTTATACACTCCATTTTGAGTGGTATATAAATCAGATGTAAAAATTCAAGTTGGACTGAAACTCAACACAAAAGGCCTCCTCCAGAGGCAAATGCTTTTTGCAAAATGTGGTTTGAATTATGTTGGTCATTTTTAACTTATAGAAGTGCAGAAAATGTATTTGTGGTTTTGAAGGAGAGAGATTTTTTCCATTTTTATAACTCATTAGGAAACTTTACAGGCTTTTAGCCCATTTCGTGGTTTAGTTCTCAGGTTTTTTTCCCCAAAGCAATATTAAAACTTGAATGGTGTCCGCTATTAGTCCAATGATTACTGTTCTGAATACAAATGTGTGTATGGTTATATATATAGTCATAAGTTATCTTCGACTGAAAGTTCCAGTGATATCTTAACTGGGGCAGATTAGGCCTATTAGTTGCCCATGTTGTTCTTGATATCTGGTCAACTTTGGTCCATCAAAGGAATCCCCTATCTATAGTATAGTTCAGTACGATTGCTTGTAATTTTAAAACTGCATCTTTAACTTGCAGAAAAATCCCGAGTTAAACACTGCTTCTTTTATGAGCTCTTTGATAATAAGGTTGTGCCTTTTCTAAATTTTGCTTCCTCTAAAATAGAGCAAGGTGCAGCATGTTTAATAGATGCTCATGATGATCTTGTTTGTAATGTGTATGTTTATGTGCTATATAAATTAGTTTGTTGAATAGTGTTGCACTTATTTTGTCTATCTAGTTATCATGATGCTGAGTAATTTCATAAACATCTAGATTATTATTTTAGCACATGTAGAGATTACGATTATATTATTTCTCTTAACAGCATCAGTTAAAATCTGAGAGAGGTTTCTTTGGACTTAGAAAGTTAGCATAATACACAAAGTTAAGTAAACCAATCTTTCAAATGACTTTAAAGGATAATGAAAATAGAAATATTTTATATGATTGACTTGCTTCCACCTATATTAAATTTAGTTCATTAATGTGTTAGAATTGTACATTTAGTAGTTATTATTTATTGCCATATAATAGAGCAAGGCATTAAAGCACAAAGTTAAAAATTTCCCAATGTCATTCCTTAGGTTAGTATTTAATTGTGCTCAGAAGCTGGATGTCTTGACTCCTTTTCATAATATTACACTATTTCTGGTGCAGTTACTAGAATCTTTGGGCATAGTGGCAGGGCAGACAACCCAGAGGATAATCAAACATTTGCCTATGGTTAGGTGAGCATTGGGAAGCAGGAGGGACTTAAGTTTTCCCAGATGTTTTATCCACTAACCTAGTGCCATGGAAATCAGCCAACTCTGCAATAGAGAGATTTGAATGCCAGTTTTCTTTATTTTTCATATTAACAGGAGAGCAGGGTTACTAATGAGGAGTCATATCCCAAATCTCTAACCTATAAAGCTGAATATCCTCGTTTCTATTTAGGTCATTTTCTTTTTATTCTGCTCCATTTACTTTAACTAAGTTACACTACTTTGTGTTCCATGTTACCTTTGGTTGTATTTATTTATATTATATAGTTTACCTGTAATTCATACATCACTCAGATGCTTACGTCTTTCTCTTAGTTCATCATTAAAGTAATAGTTCTAATGACTAACTTAACATGTATCGCTCCAAACATCCCTGTATGACTCAATCAGTCAGTAACAGTTTCTTGCAGCTTTTGGGGAAGTCTAAGAATTTCTGAACACTAGGTACATTGAAACACAATTTTATGTTAGTCAGACATGTTTTGAAGTACAGCAAAGACATTTAAAAACCACTAAAAATCAATGTACTTTAAATGGCAAAGTAAATAGTTTTACATGTTAAGAATGTAGATTCCATGGTTTGAACTTAAGCAGTTTATTCTACTCATTCAGCAAGCATTGTACTCCCTCCTCAGTTAGTAAGTTATACCATGTTTTTCCTTATATTTGGAGGAGAGATAACACAGTGCTGTGACTTGAATAGCATTGGCCTTGGCAAGGCCTAGCAGCACTGTTTTATACATCACAAGCAATATATTTTAAACAGAATGGCTATCTCTTACAGCACATGAAATAAAGAACAGCATTAAAAAACTTTAAGATTATGAAGAGTAAAGAATGTAAGATACATCCTCACCTTGATTTTACCTTTAAGCAGCCTCTTATTTGTCTATTAGGAACTTCTTCCCGAGGTTTTACAGACTTCGGCTCTTGTTCTTTCTTTTGACAAAGCAATATATAATTTGTGCCATTATTATTTGACCAAAATGTGCCAACAGAAGTTTCATAACGTATACAAAACTCAACTTTACTGCCATCTTTTTGATAAGGAGGAACCAATGAAATCTTAAAGGAGAATTGGTCAGTTTCACCATCACAAGAATTCGGGACATATTCTGCTAAAATGTCATAATATGTCTGCCAGTCATCTAAGGACATTCTCACATATACTAACTTCTCAAAAGAAATATTTAAAACTCGAATAATGCCCTTCATACATGTAGACCCGGGAAGACACTCGGCTGATTCCAGTATCGCTTTCCGTATTTGAAGTTGTTGCATAAGATCTTCTTTTGAGGAAGGTAAGTCAAACAGTGGAGATAAAACATAATCTTCTGGGTGGAAAATGTCCTTCCTTATGTCAAAATTGGTTGAAGTACTCGGTAAATCCCAGCAATCAAATTCTTTGACAGATACAAGATTGAATCCAAAGGTGTCAGCAAAGGAAACTCTTCTCACACCGGAAGATGGAGTGTCCAGGTACATGTCTTCAGAAGAATCAGAACCCCGTCTTCTAGGCTGAGGGGAGAAGCCAGGCTTGAAGTTAGCTTTAACGTCTTCATCTTCAGAAAGGGAATCAGATAAATGAGGAACTTCTAAAAAGTTATCTTTGTTGATCTGACTAGGTTCTTCAGAAGGCTCCATTGGGCTCTCTGATATCAAATACAAGAGAACTGTACAACTGCTAGAGGCTGATACTTGAGATGTGGAGACTAAAATAAGTATAACGTTACTGTTGACATTGCAAGGAGTCAGCTCTATAAATAGGTCCGCGGCGTGTAAACTATGCGAGCTGGCCTCCAAAGGCCTTTAACATGATAGCATCCGTGGTACTCTCACCAGTATGTTTCAGATTTAACTCTCAGGTTTAATGTGTCTTTGAGCTGAGTTCCAAAGAGACATTTTAAATCATTTTTTGCTGTGCTAGAAAATCTGAAATCTTAAGAATAAAAATATTATTTTAACCAGTTGGTATTAAAAAATAAAAACTTGGACCATTTGTTTTAAAAGAAAATAACAGTAGTGTCAGAATACTAAATGTACAGTTAGAGTTATCCCAGCCCATTGGAGCAGGTAAGTGCAGCAGGAGAGAAGAAGACGATTCCTGGAACTAGGAACATCCTGTGCCTAATAATAATAATAGCTCCCATCTATCAGAAACTGACCGTGTAAAATGTAAACTGTAAAAGGGTTAAATAGAAGTGCTGGGAGTTCTGAAGAAGGAAACAAGATTTAGATGGAGAAGGTAACATTTGAAATAAACCACATGGGCAGGTAACACATAGACATGCAGAGTGGAAGTGAGGTGGATTTTCTAGGTGGGAGACAGTGTAAACCAAAGCCTAGAACAAATAATTAGTCAAATCCATTATTTTAAACATTAGTACATTTATTTTAATTAAGCCTGGAAATTAAGCCTTTTAATTAAGCATAGAAAAATATGCACAAGTAATGTGTTATTGACTTGAAAATATAAATGAGCAATACTAAGCCTGGCTGAGCAATAAATTATTTATCTAGAATAAAATGTTTGTGGCAAATGGCCATTTTACGCCCACACAGCAGAAGTTGATACCGTGATATCTTGGAGTTCAGTGTGAGTTTTAAAGTGTGAGCATCCTGTTTACACTCGTGTGTGTGTGTGTGTGTGTGTGTGTGTGTTAATGTAAAAACCTATAAAAAATTTAAATACACATAGGCCTTGACCCTGAAGCACTACAGCTAAAAATCTACCCTAACAGTATGGGATAAGTATGCAAAGATAAATGTCAGAATTATTTTTAAAACTCTACAAACTATTTAAATATCCATTAATAGGGAACTGAATAAATAATGTTACACCCATGTATGTAAACATGTATCATACAATGTTTACAGTCATTAAAAAAATAAAGGAGCACTTTATGTGTTGATATGGAAAGATAACCAAGACAAATGGTAAAGTAAAATAAAAAAAAAGGTGTGCACAGATATATGCATAGAAAATTCCTGGAAAGACAAAAGGAACTATTAGCAGTGGTTATCTCAAGCACAGAGGCTGAAGGCTGTAGGGAAAAGGTACTCATTCATTTCACTTCATAATCTTCGTACTGTTTGAAATGTTAGCCATAAGCAAGGTTGTCTTTCAATTTAGATTCAACTCAAATGAATTAAATTAAGTTTGAGAGGTGATTAATTTTTAAAGAGAACCCAATAGCATAATTTCTTTAAAATTACAGCCTTGTAAATACATCACAACTTATTGGATAATTTGAAGTACATAAAATAGTGGATAAAGATATTATTTTTCAAATTTAAAAATGAGTAGTGTTTAGAATAAGAAGATGAAATTATTTAGGCTTTACCTCATCCACATAGCTAGAATGGGTGGTGATAATATGAATTTTCCAAGCCTTGAAAATGGCTGTGGAAATGGCTATCCCTTGCAAATATAATAACCATGAGCCATGAGTAGCCATATTCCAAGGTACCTAAAATATATTGTTAGGTATTCAAGGGAATTAGTAATAAAATACTTAATAGAATTAGTAAATAATACCTACAGTCATGTAAATAATGGAATAATGAAAATTTACAGATATAATAATGTTCTAATGTAATTTAACTATCCAGGGGGTTACAACAGAGGAATGGAGATAAAGACCCCTGCGTTCCTCTCCTGGATCTGGAACTTACTAGCTGAGTGACCTTCAGAATGTTGTCAAAATTTCTCAATTTCCTTAATTGTTAACATGGAATATTAACAATTATATGAAATGCCTGTTAAATTTCTAGTACAAAACCTGTAGTGTAGTAGCAATCATTATTTTTATTTCTATATGTGCTTGTGAAAAGCTGATTTTCTAAGATACATCAATAGGTAGATGATTGACAGGTAAACATAGTATAGAGAATCCACACATAGAATATTAAGTAATGATTTGTAATTTGTTTCATTTTTGTCTTTTTCAAAGGCTTTATAATATGTAACACTTAGCTTTACAAGACATAAAATACATTAGAAAATTGTCCTGTTATTTGAGCTAAACTTTCCCCTCCTTAATTTGTCCTATACACAGAGCATGACTCCCTTGATTTGTGGTAATCACTGCCTATCTTTTGGCATTTCTAACCTTCACATAATTGTAGATAGTTGACATGTTCCCTCTAAGTCACCACTTAGCTATAGCAGAGTAATTTCATCTTTTTAATCTCTTCTCACATGTCAATCCTCAGTGCTTTTTGTCATTTTGTTAGTCCTCTATGAACTCCTTCCAGCTTGCCTATATTATTCTGTTAATGAGCTGCCCCCAGATAAATGCAATATCACAGATCAAACATCTCTGAAGCATGTAAGGAAACCCTACCAGCCTTGTGACTGGTGTTCATATTTAGTTAAAATTCACATCGCCTTGCTTCTTTTCCATATCACAGATCAGACCAACATCCCATTTTCCACGTCCACTACTACCTCCATTTTAACATGACTTTTACCACACTCTTCCTCAAGTGCTTAGGTATACTGTTTCTATCAGAGTTTGCTGTTGTTGTTTTGGTTTTTAGTTAGTTTTTTTGTTTTATAAATTATAGCTCAAGGTTGCACACATTACTTCTTTTTTTCTATTACTCAAAGATTCTCAAAGTTACATTTAATGTAAAAGATGGTACCAATCAGGACCCCAGTAAATAGGAACTAGATGGCATGTTCAAAATAAGGTAACTCCAGGCGGGCTTATTTACAAGAGTCTATTTATAAAGCGTAAATGCAGAAAAGCCAGATGGGCTAGTGCAGTAAACTGGGGGCCAGGTGCCTAAGAGCTGTTACCATTTCTCAAGGGATGATGAAGGGGAGCAATTATCAGAACTTGAAAGCAGAGTGCCATAAACTGCTTACCAGCTGCAGAAGATCAAGGGGAACAGCCAGCTGAGGATGACCTTGCCAGGAGTGATCCAGGGGCAAAGTACACTGAATTCACTTTTCTTTCCTCCGATGTCCTGCTCTGGCCACCATTGTCTTGAGGCTATGGGGACTGTTACAATTCATTCAGGTCAGTCACCTGGAGCAGAGAGGAGAGTGGGGAAGGGTGACCAGAGTGCCGAGTAGATTTGGTGGAGCAAATAATGCCAAATGAGTTTCCATTACCTGACCTTTTATTGTTACAGCAAAAAAAGTTCAAATGTCTCAGATTTGTAAGCTCTGACCCTGTGGAAGTCATAAATAAGAAATACCGAGTTCATCCATAGATGGCTAAGAAAGAACTGAACTTTGGTGTAATTAATTATAACTTTGCATTTGTTTCCATTTTGGCATAAGTCTTTGCAACATCAACTCAAGAAACATTTTGTCAAAAGAGAACCTGGAACAGTGATTCTTAACCCGGGATACATATAAAAATCACTGAGAGAGATGTTCAGACTACACGGGCTCAGGTGCACTATCCCATCTACTGAATAAGAGCTTCCAGGTTAATGGTGCTCCACAAGTAATTCTAGTATACAGATTCATCAAGATGCATGATCTGCTAGTCTGTGGGATGTAGAGTCAGGGACCTATGCTCTAGTTAGAAAGAATTGTAGCTATCATTCTTTATGTGCTATGTGATTTTTTTATATGGAAGCTATAAAATTCTTTTATAAAAATGACATAAAAATGTAGTAGAGTTATAGAGTAGCATAACTTTAAGGCAGTTAGCAATCAACTAGACTGGCCCCTTAATTTGCATGAAAGAAAACTGGAATCCATCACAATGAAAGACCCCATCAATTAATAACAAAGCTGGGACTTGAACTCAGCTCTCTCTTGATTTTAGTCTAGTATTCTCCATATTATACCATCTACACTTTTAGCTTTAGAATTAATAATTAACAAATTAATCATTCTTTGAAAAACAGTCATTAAAATTTACTTGTTCTAGATTTAGTTTATTTTTTAATCAATTAACTTTTGTGAACTTTCTTTTTTTCCACTTGATGAAAGATCTCCAGAGGTGTCCAAATAATTTTCTTTGTGACAGAGTAGCTCAACCTTTTTAAACTTATGCCCCCGATAGTAAATATAATATCTTACACTGCCCTCTCTCTCCCTTGGCAACTCTGCTATACTCCTATTTGGGAATTACTTGTCTAAATTATAAAGATGAGTTATGTGATGTCTTTAGAATTAATATTGATACTTAGTATTTTAAAGGACTATTAGTTAAAGGACAGTATTTTCAAACATATTTTGAGACACAGATTTGTTCATCAGATGCCAATCATTGGGGGAAAAATCCTCTGAAATGTTTATATCTACCAATAGAAAATATGAGGTGTGATCAAACAATGCAGTAAATGTTTAAATTAAAAAATATATATATATTAGAGTAAAAGACACCCTCAAAATACTCCCCCACACATATCCCATCATTCTTGCCACTTTCTGAAGCAGTCCTGGAAGTCCTCTTTTGTGAGTGTCTTTAGTTGTTCTGTCCTGGCTACCTTGATGTCCTGAATCATTTTGACATTGGGGAAGAGCCAGAAGTCATCCAATGCCAGATCCAGTGAATAAGGTGGATGAGGACACACCATAATGTTCTTATTTGACAGAAATTGCCATGTACCAGAAGTGAAGTGTGAAACAAAGCGTTGTCATGATGGAGGATGATTTACGGCACACTTTAAAACCCACCTTCTCTCAACTGTAGCTCACACCCGACTGACTGCGCCGAATAAGTTGAAACTTGTCACACAAGGTTACTAAGATTCCATGTGCCGCTTCCTGTATTGAAGATCCCTGCCTTTCTGTTGGATGGCACTTGGCAGCAGCACTCACTGTATTTTGTGATCACAATGGAGAGGCTCCATGTCACTCATCACTTCCAGTATGGCAATTTTTGTCAAATAAGAATATGATGGTGTGTCCTTATTCACTTTATTCATCAGACCTGGCGCTGTGCGATACTGGCTCTTCCCCAAAGTCAAAATGATTCAGGACATCGAGGCAGCCATGAGAGGGCAACTAAAGACACTCACAAAAGAAGACTTGCAGAACTGCTTCAGAAAGTGGCAAGAATGATGGGATAAGTGTGTTTGAAGTGAGGAGGAGTATTTTGAGGGAGATTAATGGCAATGTCTTTTACTATAATACATTATTTTAATTTAAACATTCATTGTGTTGTTTGGTCATACCTCGTACACAGACAAATCAGTGGAAAATGGAAATTTTGCCAGATGAAAGTAAATTTTTAAAGGGATGTGTCATTTATTCCACAGAGAGATGAATGATCCAATGTAAGTAACTGATCGTGTTATAGCAGAAGCGTTTGCCACCAAAGGGAGCATCCAGATTCTTCTGCTTAATTTACAAAAGAAAAACAATTATAATACTCAAGCATCAAATGTTTATTTTATAAGAATTGTATCATGTGCTTTTACCTCCTTTGATCAAAATAAGGCATATAAGTATATAGGTATAGAAATCTAGAGCTCTCAGTGAACTTAGCAAGCAAGCATCAGGGCTGATTCCTTCATTTTACTTGTAAGAACATTGAAATCTTATATGGTCAACTGGCTTCTTGTCTTTGTTGTAGATGATTCCAGTATTAGTCCTAGGGGGAAAATATATTATAAACTTCTCAAAGACAGATATCACCTGATAATATCTTAGTAAATTTTTAATTGACCTATAAAAATCATGCTCTAATATAATATTACATACCAACTCTACTTACATTTTTTTTTCTAATTTTTACCAAGAAATTTAAATGAAGTAAGAATTTTTAATGCAGGATGCAAGACTATTATACAATGTGGTCTCAGCTATGTAAAAGTAGGCAACAATCATTAACAAAGAATAAAGATTGTCTATAAAAAATGCTCACAGTATGTGCATTTTGACATTAAAAAAATATATTAAGCACACTGCATTAGGAGTCAGCACATCTAAATTCTGGAGTCATGTTTGTCATTAAGAAACTGTATGATAGAAATCATTGTATACATTTCTGGATATTTATTATTTAAGATCGCCTCAAAACTGGGGAATCTGCAAACACTCAAGCCTTATGTTACGAAAGTTGCCATTTATTTGTGAAGCAAACATTTACTGACTTCCTTCTCTGTGCCAGGCACTGTATTAGATCCTAGGGCTACAAAGTTAAATATAAAATACATAATCTGTTCTCAATAGACTGGCATCCAGTGGAGAGATAGGCAACAAGAGAAACTCTCTATCATGATATAGCTCACTTTCTTGCCCTAATAGCCTTAGTCATTGATTGGGAAATATTGGGAATTATCCTTGTAAGATTGGCTTCAGGGGTTCTTCCCATATTCTCCCCTTTCTTGTATTAGAATTGTATTGTGTTGAAATTGTACTCTTATTTCGTAGAAAACTTTGTGAATTCTGTTATCTACAGTCAGGGCCCTTTCATCCCTTTTTAAAGAAGTTCAGACTACAAATCCTACAAAATACTGGTTCTTGTGACTGCTATTTATTTTGTTAATTTTATTGACTGTTTAATAACAGGAGCTCTCGTGTTAGAATGCTAACCAAAAATGCTCTGCTCATTTTCCATGCCCCATTGTCACAGTAGGTGAGGGCATCAGCTAAGAAATACTCTTAAGAGTCCATGTCAGAGGGTATTATCCCTTGGTATGATATAAATAGCCCTAGCCTAGCTGTTGTACACAATTTAAAAAAACGTAAAAATTAATGTTTTTCCAATTATATTGGTGTGAATTATCAAGTGTATTTTAAATGTTAACCTAATATTTTAAGTTACAATTTCCAATACTTGAATTTTAAATAATGTTTATTTGGATTCTTATTTATTTACTTAATTTATTGGGTAACATTTGTTAATAAAATTATATAGGTTTCAAGTGTACATTTCTATAATAAATCATCTATATATTGCATTGTGTGTTCACCACCCAGGTAAAGGGGGAGGGGACAGTAGAAGAAGGAAAAGGGGATCAAATATATAATGATGGAAGGAGAACTGGATTCACTTTTGAACATGTTCATCATATTTTCCAGACACAAAATTTATTTCGTTTAACATATTTAAATGGAGGAAGTTTAATAAAGTGGTTAAGAGTTTTGGAGTCAAATAGACCTGGTTCAAATACCTACTGGTGTTCTAAGAAGCTGTTTGATCTTTAGCAAGATATTTAACTACTCTGTGCCTCATTTTTCATTCTATAAATGGAGCACAGTAGTGCTTAAGTCATTAAGTTTTTATAAGGATTAAACTAGAGCATATGTATGAGCAATTGCCAATAGTGACAAGTGTACATAAATGATAAAAATGGTGTATATTATTATTGTTATTTTTCTGATGATAATATTGCTATATTGTTTATTAACATACTTCCATTACTGAGAGACAATATAGCTAGGGGTTTTGAGAAGAGAGTGTCTGGAGATGTACTACCTATGCTCAAATCCTGCTTCCATTTATTAGCTAAGTAACTTTAGGTAATTATTTAGCCCTTCTGTGATTTTTATTTCCCCATCTATGAATAGGAATACTAACAGTTCCTACCTGCAGGGTTGTTACAGGATCAAAAGAGTTCATACATGGAAAGCTTTCAAAACAATAAAAATATATAAATATAAGTTATAATTACAATGGTTAAAAATTTACAAGAAAGAATATCACTTAAAATCCCATCATCTAAATTATGTGATGTGATAGAGGTATTAGTTAATATAATGGCAATCATATTGCTATATATACATGTATCAAATCAGCATGTTGTAAACCTTAAACTTGCACAATGTTATATATCAATAAATTTTTTAAAATCCCATCATCCAGTATAGTCATTGTGTATTTTTCCTAAATTTTTTTTGTGTGAAAGTTCCTTGAGAAACAGTATTCATTTTGTGTGACATTGTAGTCCCATATATACCAAAGTACATAAAGTGGATGAATGGGTGGAGGCATGGATGCATGGATGGATGGGCGGATGGGTGGATGGATGGGTGGATGGATGGATGGATGAATAGATGAGCAGGAGGGTGGTAGACAAATGAATGAATTTAACATATGCCATCATCTTCCTAGTATTCTATTAAATACCCTTGTTATTACTATTGCTATACTCTGCGATACAGTAAAAATCAATGTTTATAATGTAAGATCCTGAAGGAACTTGATTACAAAGTGACTCTTCATGTGATACATATACATATATATATATATATATATATATATATATATATATATATATATATATATATATAGATAGATAGATAGATAGATAGATAGATAGATAGATATCGATATAGATATATCAATTATGCACTTGCCAAAATATTTTGTTAAGCAGAACACTATTCTTTGTTCAGGAAAATATTTTCCATAGTAAACACAGTGTAAGTGTCAATGCATGTGACATCCAGATAAGCGCAGAAGAAAGAATTGCACTAGTTGTTTCAGATTCACTTTATGAGTCATGTATTTTCTTTACACTGAGTCACCACAAGTTCAGATCACAGGAACACGTTTGTCTTCTCCACTCCATACTAGTCCTTCCTTGTTGTCACTGAATTCAATGAATGATTTACGATTGGATAAAACAACATAGAGCATGGAAGGGAAGTAAGATCTGATTTTGGAAAATCAAGAGTTTCTGGGATTTTATTATGGGATCTTACATAAATAAGCATGCAGGATTACTTTTTTTTTCCAATCTACTTACAGGATAGTATTGTAATATATGTGACACTTTTTTTAAAGGTCTTCTGTCATTTTGGTTAGTTAATATATGCAAAACTGCAGCATTAACTATGGATCTCTCCCAAAGTTTCAAAGATATGTACATGATTTATGCAATTCTTGACACAGATTTGTGTGATGATAAATCTTAATACCTCTGCAATGACTTAAAGACTCTTAAACTGAATTTGGCATGCAGGGTAGGACGCCTAATAGTGTTTAATATTATAGCAAGGCCAGCAACATTGTCAGTTATACTTAGTTGTCTCAACTGTACATTTGTTTACCAGGTCAAGAACTTGTAACCTGTGATACATGGACCCTGCAGGGTATGTGGGTGGAAAACAAAGGGTCTGAAAATTATCTAAAATTATATGTTAAATTTGTGCATGTCTACATTTTACTGTGTTGAGTATACAAAAATGTTGTCTTAGGTCCCTGAACCAAAAATTTAGGAATTATTGATATCCATAATTAATTATTTCACAATCAGGAGGACTTAGCCCTATAAATTAAAAGTAGGATATGTGCCAGTCTCTCCCTTTTATGCAACTAAAGTTCAGCCCAAACTAAATCAGTATCCATCATAAAAATCTCTTTGCTACATAATATGAAAAATACATGATGAGATTTATATGAACATCACACACATTATACATATTGAACCTGACTATTTAGGTGAGAAATAAATAGAACTTGCTTAATTTTTCATAAGCCATTCCTGGTTCAGTGAACAGATATATTTAGCATCATTCTAAACTTCCCCATGACAAATAGTCTTCTACTAACAGAGCAGTCAACAGTTTTTAGATTATTTGGTATTTTTCTTAAGAATAGAAAATAAATTTAGGTATAATCGCTTGCTTAACCCAATAGCTTAGTTATATAATTATTTAAATCCTATAACAAAATGTTGTCAAAAATATAAGGAAGTGAGAAATATATTTCTTTCAAGTGGAATCAGCTTGAAAGTTTAAATGATTTGCTCACTGATGAACAGTGTTTGGCAAATTGATTGGTATACCCCATTTGGGAGTTTATATTTGTTCATTATAACATTACAATTATATTGTCCTAGAGATGGAAAGCTCTTTGAAAGTCATTTTTTCCAAATATCATCCTTAAAGATTCCCTTTAGCATTTATTAATAGGAACACTTCTATCGTTACCTTGGAGAAATCCAGAGACGGCAAACTCACTGTTTCATAAAACAGCACGTACACTTTTGAAAAAGTTAATGAAAAGTTCTTTATTATTTTGTGCCACAATCTAATTTATGTCAGTTTTAGTATTTTGGTTTTTTTTCCCAGAAGCATTTGACATTCTTACAAAAACTTACTATGTTAACCAAAGTCATCATAAAAATTTGTGTCAACTGAGGAAAAACTTAAAGTATTACATTCATATAGAAAAATTCACAAATTGTAAATGTACAGCTCACTGAATTTTTCCTAAAATGAACGTAGCTGTTTTACCACCAACTGGTTTCAAAAACAAATCACCAGTACTCCAGCCAGTAATTCATTTCAAACCCATTCCCAGTAGCTACCTCTCAAAGATAACTGCTGTCTTGACTTCTATCATCACTGATTAGTTTTTCTGGTTTTTAAACTTAATTTAAATGAAACCAACCCTTTGGTATCTGGCTTCTTTTGCTTAATATAGTGTTTGTGAGATTCATTGATTCTCTTTGCTGTGTAGTATTTTATTTTATGAATAGATCAGGACTTATTTTCCATTCTACTGTTGAAAGAAATATTTGTTTTGTTTAGATGTGAACCACTAAAGACAGTTATGCAATGACATTCTTGTCATTTGGTGCACAGGTATACGCATTTCGGTAAGTTTATGCTCAAGAGTGCATTTGCTGGATCATAAGCTATGTATACATTCTGCTTTAATACCTACTATCAGTTTTCAAAGTGTTGTAACAAATATACACTCCCAGACAGTAAATAATGTATAAGAGCTTGAGCTGCTCCATATCCTTGCAAACACTTACTATTTACAGTAGAATTATTTGTCACTCTCATAGTTGTACAATGGTATCTTACTATGGTTCTTACTTGAGTTTTCCTAATTCTAATAAAGATAAGCATCTTCTCACTTTTTGGCCATTTGGATATCTACTTTTGTGAACTGACTGTTCAAATCAGATAGCTAGATAATAGATAGATGATAGATAGATAGAGATAGATAGATAAATAGATAGATAGATAGATAGATAGATAGATAGATAGATAGATAGATAGATAGATAGATAGATATGAATATGAGTCTTTTGTCATAAATACATGTTTACATGTCTCTGTGTGTACTATTTCTCCAATTATGTGACTTGCCTTTTCACTTTTAGTGGTATCTTTTCATAAATCGAATTTATTTTACAAGATGTGATCACAAAATACAGTGAATACTGCTGCTGAGTGCCATCCAACAAAAAGGCAGGGATCTTTAATACAGGAAGTGGTGTGTTAAATCTGAGTAACAGGATGTGATAAGTTTCAACTTGTTTGGTGCAGTCAGTTGGGTGTGAGCTACGGTTGAGAGAAGGTGTTTTTTAAAGTGTGCTGTAATCATCCTCCATCATGACAATGCTCTGTGTCACACATCACTTCTGGTACATCAATTTCTGACAAATAAAAAATTACAGTCTGTCCTCGTCCACGTTATTCACTAGGTCTGGCACCATGCAACTTCTGGCTCTTCCCCAAAGTCAAAATGATTCAGGACATTGAGGCAGCCAGGATAGCGCAACTAAAGACACTCACGAAAGAGGATTTCCAGAACTGCTTCAGAAAGTGGCAAGAATGCTGGGATAGGTGTGTTTGAAGAGAGGGGGACTATTTTGAGGGAGATTAATGGCAATGTGTCTTTTACTGTAACAACGTTTTTTATTTAAACATTCACCTTATCTTTTGATCACACATCAAATGTACCACATCTTCTTTATCCAACCATCTATTCATAGGCACTTGGGTTGCTCCATACCTTGGCTATTGTGAACAGTGTTACAGTAAACATAGTGGTGCACACATATTTTCAAATAGTGTTTTGGTTTCTTCAGATGCATACCCAGAAGTGGAATTGCTGGGTCACAAGGTAGTTCTATTTTTCATATTTTGAGGAACCTCCATACTGTTTTCTATAGTGGCTGCACCAAGATGCAATCCCACCAACAGTGCTCGAGGGTTCCCTTTTCTCCACATCCTTGCCAGCACTTGATTTTTGTTGATTTATTGATGATGGCCATCCTGACATGTGTGAGGTAATATCTCATTGTGATTTTTATTTGCATTTCTCTGATGATTAATGACATTGAGCATCTTTTCACATGTCTATTGGCCATCTGTATGTCCTCTTTGGATAAATGTCTATTCAGGTCCTCTGCCCATTTTTCAAAATTGGATTGTTTGTGTTTTTGGTGTTGAGTTGTATGAGTTTTTTATAAATGTTGGATATTAATGCCTAATCATATGTATCATTGGTGAATATCTTCTCCCATTCAGTAAGCTCTTTTCATTTTGTTGATGGCTTCCTTTGCTGTGCAAAACCTTTTTAGTTTGATGTAGTCCCACTTGTTTATTAAGCATTTCATTTCCTATGTTCCTATTTGTTGATATAATGAAATACGGTTGATTCTTGCATAATGATCTTGTATCTAGTGAACTTACTAAATTCATTTATTAATTATAGTTATTTGCAGTTTATTTTGTGTTTTACCACTAATTATCATGTCATCTATGAATAATGCCAGTTTATTTCTTAGTTTATCATTTTTATATCTATTGTTTTACTTTCTTGCTCTGTTGGAATATAACCTAGTACAATGTTCAATAGTAGTGGCTGTAACTAGCATTAATAGCTAAATCCACATCTATGAGATAAAGTTTCACAATTCACCATTAGGTAAGACATTTAATCTTGGTTAAACTGGATATCCACATACAGAAGAATTAAGTGTGACTCCATCTCCCACTACTCTAGGTCTGACAATTAACTTTGCAACTTGCCATGATTCACTATTGACAACACTGTAGAAACAGCTCAGTAAAGTTTCATAACCTAGGTATATCAGTGTCTCACAGCTGTGCTCATGTCAACATGTGGTGGTGTCTTGCTGAGTGGCATTCATTATTATTGTTGCATGTTTTTGTGTGCCCTCACGAGAATGTCTGAGCTTGAATTAGAACAACAAACAAACATTAAATTTCTTGTTAAACTTGGCAAGAGTGGAAGTGAAATCAGGGTTATGTTAGTCCAAGTTTATGGGGATAATGCCATGAAGAAAACAGCAGTGTTCAAATGGATTAAACATTTTTCTGAGGGAAGAAAATGCATCACTGATGAAGAGAGGTCAGGGTGGCCAGTAACGAACAGAACTGATGAAAACATTGCAAAAATTTATCAAATTGTGGGTCAAAATTGTCAGCTGACTGTGAGAACCAAGTAAACATCAATAGAGAAACAGGAAACTCTTAACTGAAAATCTTGGCATGAAAAAGATGTGTGCAAAAATGGTCCCGAAGGAGCTCACCGATGAACAAAAGCAAAGGAGAGTCGAAGTTTGCCAACACCTTTTGGAGAGGCAAGATGATGTTTTGGGCCATGTTATCACTGGTGATGAAACATGAGTGTACAAATAGGACCTTGGAACAAAGCAGCAAAGTGCACAATGGAAGTCAGCCAATTCTCCATGACCAAAAAATATTCCGTCAGTCCAAATCAAGAGTCAAAAAGATGTTGCTAACCTTTTTGACATCAGAGGAATTATTCATTATGAATTTATACGAACTGGATAAAAAGTTAACCAAGTTGACTATTTGGAAGTGCTGAAAAGGCTGCGTGAAAAAGTTAGACGAAAACGACCTGAACGTTTCACCAGCAATTCATGGCTCTTGCATCACGACAATGCACCAGCTCACACAGCACTGTCTGTGAGGGAGTTTTTAGCCACTAAACAAATAACTGTATTGGAACACCCACCCTACTCACCTGATCTGACCCCCAATGACTTCTTTCTTTACCCAAAGATAAAGGAAATATTGAAAGGAAGACAGTTTGATGACATTCAGGACATCAAGGGTAATACGATGACAGCTATGATGGCCATTCCAGAAAAAGAGTTCCAAAATTGCTTTGAAGGGTGGACTAGGTGCTGGTGTCAGTATGTAACTTCCATGGGGAGTATGTCGCAGGTGACCGTAGTGATATTCAGCAAAGAGGTATGTAGCAGTTTTTTCTAGGATGAATTTGAGAACTTAATTGTCAGACCTCATATACAGAAAGTAATTCATGAAGTGAAATCAAAGACTTAAATTCTAAGAACTCAAACAATAAAACTTTTATACAAAATCCTCATGAGCTTGTATTAGACAATAGTTTCTTAATATGAAACCAAAAGCACAAGTGACAAAAGAATATAAAATAAATTTGACTTCCACAAAATTAAAGACTTTTGTTTCTCAAAAGACACTATCAAGAAAGTGCAAAGACTACCTACAGAATGAGAAAATATTTGGAAATAACATATATGATAAAGCACACAAGGTGATATATAGATGATGTACTATAGAAATGTACACTTGAAACCTATGTGTTTTACTAACCATTGTCACCCCAATAAATTTAATTAAAAAAAAAACCTCAAACATAGAATATATAAAGAGTCTCCACAACTCAACAATAAAAAGACAAATAACCCAATTCAAAAGTGGTCAAAAGATTTGAATAAACATTTCTCCAAAGAAGACTTATGAATGGCCAATAAGCACATGAAAATATGCTTAGCCTTATTAGTAACTAAGGTAATATGAATCAAAAAATACCCTACCACTTCATACCCACTAGGATGCCTATAATCAAAAAGCAGACAATAACAAGCGGTGTTTAGGTTTTAAAGAAATAAGAACCCTCATACGTTGTTGGTGGGAATGCGAAATGTTACAGCTGCTTTGGAAAACAGTTTCGCAGTTCCTTAATAGTTAAACATGAGTTACCATGTGAGCCAGAATTTCACTCCTAGGTATACATATCCAAGAGAAATGAAACGTGTATCAACACAAAAACTCCTACACGAATATTTATAGCAGCATATTTATGATAGCCAAAGTGGAAAAAACCCAAATGTCCACCACCAGATGAGTGGATTAAAACAAAAAAGTGATATATCCATACAATGAAATGTCATTCAGTGATAGAAAGGAAAGAAGTACTGATACATGTTACAACATAAATGAACCTTAAAAACATTACGCTAAGTAAAAGAAGTCAAGCAGAAAAGGCCACATAGTTGTATGATTCCAATTATATGCAATGTCCAGAATAAGCAAGTCCATAGAGAGGGAGAGTAGATTAGTGGTTGTCAGAGACTGAGGGAAAGGGGATGAGATGTGACTGCTAATGAGTATTAGATTTCTTTTTGTGGTGAAGAAAACGTTTGGGAATTAGATAGTGGCGATGTGTCACATATCTGTGAATATACTAAGAAACCATTGATCTATAAACTTTAAAAGGGTGAATTTTAAGGTATGTGAATTATATCTCAATTTTTAAAAATCAAATTCTCTGGTATAATTCTCCATCTTGCACTACTTTCTTAAAATTATTGATCACAGTGATTTTAAAATCCATGTCTGATAAATATTTTTCTGCCTTTTTCATGTTTTTGTCAGGATAATTACTCTGCCACAGCTATGACGTCATAACAGAAAGGGAAGTCACTTTCTCTGTCTTTTAAATTGTGTCAATTCTCCCTAAATTCATATTTGTGAACTTAGTTCTTTGAACCTAAATGTAAGATATTATTCTTGTCAGCTTCTTTCAACTGCTACAGCTTGCCAGCTTTCATATTAGTTATAGCACTCAGTTCTATTACAACAAGCATTTCTAGGTAGGATATAATTTTCTATAACTTAAATTCTTTAAAGACCCTTAAACACAATATTTCCAAATTTCCTCACCTGTGCGTGTACAAATTTCCAATATTCTATGTAATGATAATCGATGAGATTGTTCAGATGAAAAGAAAATAATTAAAAGCTGTTTCCCTATCTTTTAGATGGTCTCACAGTAAGAACATCTTTGAAAAAATAAAATAGAACATATTTCTAGAGCAATAAGAACTTCAACTAAAACCTCCTCTTTTTACATATGTAGCTATTAAAGGGCAGGGAGATGGAGTACCTTGACCCCATACAGCTAATTAGTAATGGGACATCGTTTGTTCCAGAGCTAGTACCCTTCACCTACTCACTACCACTTTACAATAATTTCAGTTCAACTACAAATCCACTGGGGGAAGAGCAGCATGTTATAAAAAGAGCATTTGAGTCAAAGAAGTTCTATTGAAACTATGGTGCATACATTACCAGGCATGTGACCACGGAAAAGTATTTGATTTTTCTAAAGCATCCTCACTTTCTTTACATATGTGTAAAACACAGATAACAGCACTGTTAAGAATGTTAAATGCAATGATACATTTTTGTAAAGGCCAAGCACAGTCCCTAGCACGTAGCAGGTGTTCAGTTAGCAGTAACACATACAGAAATTAAAAATAAGGTAATGTATTGTCTTAAACTTGTGTAAAATATCATATTTTTCGAAGCACAATATTTATTAGATATTATTGTTTTTTAACAAATGTTTTCTTCTGTTTAACTTTAAAAAATATTTTGTTAAACTATAGCTAACATAAAATATTGTTAGTTTCAGGTGTACACCATGGTTCTTCAACATTTTTATTTCTAAAGAAGTGATCACCACGATAAATCCAGCAAACATCTGACACCATATCCTGCTATCACAATGTTATTGATTATATTCTCTATGGTGTACATTACATAAAGACAGTAACTTACAGTGTTCGATTTGCTCTTGAACAACCAAAGAAGAGAAAAAAGAGTTGTAACTATTATATCTTATTCCGTTGAAGTTATCGACTCCCAATCATCCTCTCTCTCCCTCCCCTAAATCCCACAAGTACATCTGAAAACTCCTCACCTATACTCCCAAACCACACAAAAATAACCCAACAGAACACAACACATTCCTAGAGGCCGAAAGAGTAAAAAGGTGGCCATGGGAAGGATCTGATACTACCTTTTCTATACTTCTGGAATTTAAACTTATTTTAATTTGATAATTCACTCAGAAAGATTAAACACAGATTATTTAAGTTAAATATAAATAATTTTTTATCAGCAGCTCTCACAGAATCAGAATGTGATTACAGTCATGTTCTCTCATTACAACAAAATCTCACTATCATATAACAATTAGATGATCTCCAAGGTCCTTTATAATTTTCTAATTCTAATTCTATACCCCCTGAAGCTGATTGCAACGTCCTTACACATGTATATTGAATTGTGGCTGTTTGTTCATTGTATGTGCACGTGTACGTGTTGGGATAGTCACTATTGATTGACCCCAAAACTTTCATTTTATAAGATTCACTTCAGTAAATATATATTAATAGTCTTACCTTGTGCCAGGTTGAATGAGGAAGTGCCCTTGCCTTCAAGGGGACTACAATTTATCACAAAAAAATGTAATTTAAATAACTTCTCTATTGTGAATTAGAGAAATATTTTTAGATACAGTAATTAGAGTACATTCTTTTACTTTCTTAAAAGTTTATCAACTTGTGACCTTTTTAATTTAAAAACTTTAGCTGATAGATTTCCACATGCTATTTAGGTAATTTGCCTACATGAAATATGCATCACATTGAACCACAGTGGATTGCTGTGGTGAACTGTGTTTCGTTCTTATTAATCTGCATGCCCAAGAAACAGACCGTGAAGATGGTATCATAGTTGTCACCAGGATCAGCTCAAACAGCATTAAAGTATGCCATTATTGTAGGATTGGCTTAAAATTCTGTTCAATTTTCTCTATTATTTTCACATACAATGATGCAAGAAATAGCTATTAAAGGGCTAGAAAAACATTTCTATGACATGTCTCCCATAGCAACAGTACACAGCCTTACCAGAAGGTGTTTGTATACTAGAACATATTTACACTGAAAGGGATTCTAGAGAGCATTTAGATCCTCTGCTTCATTTTATTGTAAAAACAAACTAGATGTATAGGTAAGAAGGGAATTATTTCCCCTCCTCTGATTAGTACACTAGCAGCAGGGGCAAATCCAGAACTTGATCAACCAGCTCACAATTCGATGATCCTTTCCTTCAAATTCATTACTGTAGCTCTTGTTTAATAATGACGAGAACTGCTCACAATGTGTACCTGTGCCACTCCTGAAGGTGTCCTCCTGAACATTAGCAGCTGAACCTTCTTTTCTAGACATTTTTATTGTATCCATACTTAAGACTGGGATGGTTCAGAAAATCCCACTCTGAGAATCAATCAAGTCTCCTAAAAGAAAGCGGTATCTAACCTCTTCATCCAAGCAAACCACGCTGGGATTATTACCGCACTCTATGAGAAGAGAAAGTTAAATGATTCCTCAACTGAGAAAGGATTCCTACACACAGATATGTTATCATTTCTCTGTTTCTCCTGCTAGGAGGTGATTTCTCCATTGCCTATCTGGAATCTGAAGGAGAGTGCTCTCTGTCTTTCTGAAGAATCCCTTTAGAAAACAACTAAACAGATTTTAATGTATTAAGCAGTCACCACAGAAGGCCTCATATATATGAAGCTATTCACCATACTCATTTATGTAAGAAATCCAATGGGATAAATTTGCATCATGTGTTACACAGATTTCTCAAAAAAAAAACTTTAAAGAACAATAAAGTACAAAAGGAAACAGAATTATGAATCCATAAACAAGTACACTAGCATTAGATGGTTTTCAAGTACAGTTTCATATAAAATATAAAGATATGAAGGAAATGCCCCATTAAAAACCGATATCAGGAAATTAGAATTGTTAAGAGGAGATGTGATATATACATACTGTTACACTTTCACCTGACTGTAAAAAATTTTAATTTAGAAATGGCCTATTTCCTTCCCCCAAGAGACAAATCAGAATTTAAATCATGGGTGGGGAGGTGACTTAGAAGGTTTCTGATCCAGAACTTTCCAAGACAGGCAGAGAAGGGCCCCCCCCCAAAAAAAAAAAAAATGTCCTAGCTTACTTGGAAGGTGATATCTTCTTCCATATTTTAAATAGTTGAAATTATAATCACTGCAATAAAGAATAAGGATTAACCATCTTATATTATATAATTATAAGTTTAGTCTTCTGAGCACAGGTGAAGTGAAAATGGAATATGAATAGAGTTCATTTGCCCAGTCTAAAATTCAGAAGTGGCATAGCAATCTCTGTTTCAAAATGCAATGATCATAGCATACTTGGCCCAACACTGCAAATTCCAAAAAGGAAACCAGAATATACAGTCACTTTATTCTGCTCAATGGGTCCAGGTATGACTCACTCACCCTCTCCTGAAAGTTGAGGAGTTTCAAGGCCAGGTAGGTGAATTTACTTTCCACACCATCCCTATGAGATTTTATTTAAATTATCTAGCTACAAAAAAGATCAGCTTGAAACTTATTGCTCAACTCTTATCTATTTAGTGGTTTGACAGAACAGTAAGGAATATCATTAAAGACAATGAGGCATCAACTCCTCTAATTATTCTCTCTTAAGAATCTGCCAGTTCAGGCCATCTATTTCAGATTTGGAAGCCTGACATTTTAACCTCTTCTTGATTAAAGTTTTCTGTCTCCATTTCAAATAATGCTTACTTATATGTGGCTTCTCACAAATGGCTTAACCTTTCTGCATCTCAGTTTCATCCTTTGTAAAATACAGATAATTACAGTAGGTATATGTCAGGCATGCTCCTTGCATGGACTCCCTGTAAGTTCTTAATATGGCTTTCCAAATATGTCTGTCATAAAAACAAACAGAACTGAAAACAAAATTGAAAGTAAAAGCAAGGCAGGACTCAAGGACTGAATGTTGGTGTTCTAGAGTACTTTGGTATCCTTCTGCCATTTACACATTTAATTCATCTACCTGAAATGCACACCTGAAATATATATATATATATATATATATATATATATATATTTAACAATAAGCAAATAGAACTTTACAACAAGTATAAATTAAAAGTTTCAAAATGTTTTATCAAGCTTACAAATAATATAGTACTTTTTCTTTTTAAGAGTTATAGAAACACAAAGTTCAGAACAGATATGGTTTTTATTTCAGTTATCTTTCTAAGGGAGATAAAAGATACGGGATACTGATATTTTAATGAAGAAGTGAATTATTATCCTATGATTTCTTCATTAAGAATGAAAACAGCCTGCACTTGCAGAAGGGTTTGTATTAATTTTTCAGTATATTTAATTTTCAATGACATTTATCCTCCCATTTTTTAATTATAAAATTTTTGTTTTATCATTGGAAAGGACAATTTTCTCCATTAATAATTAGTGATTAATGGTTTCAGTGAATATCAGTAATTTTGGAAATGTTTCTCCCATAGCATAGATAATAAATAGTCAATAAATTCCAATAACTATGAACTTATCCTTGAAGAATTTTTTTCTTTCCCTGTATTAGAACACTATGTACAGTTGTTACTAACATACTATCAAAATATGGTCCATAATTAGACGTTAATGCAATACTATTGACAAACACTGAGGAACATTGATATGACTTCAGATTTTTTTGACCACAGTATTCACCGTCACCAAAATGTTGGGAGCCTTAAAATGTCTCTTTTATGAGTTACCTTTAGTTGAATAGAAAATCTTACCAATTAATTTAAAAGCATGTACTGAAAACAAAATGTTTTCACAAGGTAATATCTCCATGCTTTAGGTAAACTAGTAAGGCCAAGACAAGAGACTGATTCTATATGTGAATAGATTATGGCTTTATTTCTCTTTCAATAAGTGGTGAAATGGAATGTTCGCATTCATTTTATGTGAAGGAGGTTGAAATGGAAAAAGTTGTTCATTAAATTATTACTGATTTATGTATTATTTTTAGTAGGCTTAGAAAATCAGATTTGAATAGAATTTTGATGGGAAGAAATTATTTTCCAATAAATAAATCCTAGTATATGAAGGATACTTATTCTTTAGTTTGGTTGATGAGACAAAATTCTAATATCTTGATATTTTCTTCTAAAAATAGTACTTTGTGATATTAGACATGTACAGTTTATATGGTTATATGTTTTGCAATATATCTTCTAAGAAAAATGGATAAAATCCTCTATACAAGTCCCAGCTGTTTGAACAAATAGTACTATTTTCAGATTTTATTATGACTATTTATTTATTCTGGTTTCATTATTCTTTCTTGACCAGGTAATCTTGTGTTCTCATTTCTTTCCTGCATCAAAGCTACTAGCAAATAAAGTAATCTTATTAGGGTCTCCATGCATAAAGGTATCACATAATGGGGATAGCAGCTGATCATTTCTACAGACTTTTCCACGTAACCCTGAAAGACTCTCACTCTAGAATAATGGTAGTCTGAGTCTTCTTAATTGATCAAAAGGGACCCCAGCATCTTCTTCAGAAAGGGCTGTTTCCTCAGTATGTCCCTGAATGTGGTCAGAGCGCCCCTAGCCATGTACACATGGATAGAAGAGAAATAGAATTACATACACATAAAAGTAAATAGCAAGATTAATATTGCCCAAAATTTAAAAACAGTGAAATTATTTACTTTGAAGCAAAGGTCTGTAACACTTAGAAACATTATAATAGTGTCAAATACTTTTAAAATAATTTAAACTAAATGAAGATTTAAAAAGAATTCCATAATCTTTAAAACAGTGGTCAGTAAATTAACTTCTCCAGTGGAAACTGTGGAAGGACACCATCTTGGAATTATTTCCTGAATAAAAGGAAATAATTCCTGAATAAAAACCATAAAAAACAAGGTTATTTCTATATCTATCAAAACAATTGATTCAACATAATGTGACTTGGAATATTTAGTATTATTTTACTCTTACATTTATTTAGACACAACTGTTGATAGGAATTGGCTGTCTTTCCTACATTAAAATAGTGTTTTTGATCTGTTATCAACTCAATAGAATATGATTTATTTATTTATTTATTTATTTATTTATTTATTTATTTATTTTTATTTATTTATTTTTAGGTACCAGTGATAGTTTTGATCTGATTTGTAGACGTCTTATTACATTTATTCTTTTTTTGAAGTAGTAAAACATTACGTATTTACAGACGACAACATTGTCTATTTAGAAAATTTTATGAAATGTACAAAAACTACTAAAACAAATAAATGAGTTTAGCAACTTTGCAGGATAGAAGATTAATATACAAATATCAATTGTATTTCCATACCCTTTCAGTGAACAATTAGAAGTTGAATTCAAGAGTTTAATTTATAAAAGCATCAAAATATGAAATTCTTTAGGTAAAACTTAAAATAGGTGTCGAAATTTGTATGCTGAAAGCTACAAAACATTGCTGAGAGAAATGAAGACCTAAATAAGGAGAAATATGTGATGTCATTTCTCCCCATGTTGGTCTTTAGATTCAAAGTGATCTCAGTTGAAATCCCAATAGTCTCCGTTTTTTTTTTCTTTTTAGAAATTGACACTCTTATTCTAAAATTCACATGGAAATGCAAAAACCAAGAATAGCAGATTATCTTTGAAAAAATGAACAGAGCTGTATTTACACAACCTGACTTTATGATTTATTATAGAGTCATGGCAACCTAGACAGCGTGGCATTGGCATAAAGATGGACACATAGATCAATGTAACCTAATACAGAGTCCAGAAAAATACTCACACATATAGTCAATTAATTTTTGAAAAAGTTGCAAATATAATTTGGTGGAGAGAGGAATAATTATCTTTTCAACAAATGGTGCCAAAACAATTGCATATGTATATGAAAAAAGTAAACTTTGATTCTCCTCGGTATTTATCCTATAGAAATGAAAACTTATATGCATACAAAAACTTGCACATAAATGTTTATGAAAGTTAATTTTGTAATAGCCCAAAACTGGGGGGAAATCCATCAACATGTGAATGGATAAAAAAAGTTGTGATATATACATACCTTTAAGTTTATGTAAAAGAAAGTTTGATATTTAGAGTATTCCATTTTCTTCAGCACGCTTACTTTCTCCATTCCCATATTCCGATTCAGGCCTTTACTCTCCCCCTTTTTATGTTTCGGTTGCCACAAATTGTCCCTGTTGATGGTGGTCAAATAGCCTCCTTTAGTATTTCTTGTAGTGCAGGTCGTGTATTAGAAAATTCCCTCAGCTTCTGTATGTCTGGAAAGGTCTTTATTCCTCCTTCATATCTAAAGGATATCTTTGCTGGATATATTATTCTTGGCTCATGATTTCTCTCTTTCAATAGTTTGAATATTTGGTTCCACTCCCTCCTGGCTTGTAGAGTTTCTGCTGAAAAATCTGATGATAATCTAATGGGCTTTTCTTTGTAAGTTACCGTCTTCTTTTCCCTGGCTGCCTTGAGGATTCTTTCTTTGTCGTTGATTTTAGACAGCTTCAATACAATGTGCCTTGTACAAGGCCTGTTGGAATTGAGGTAACTAGGTGTTCTATTTGCTTCTTGGATTCGAGGGTCCAGTTCTGTCCACAAATTTGGGAAGTTCTCATCGACAATTTGTTTGAATATATTCTCTGTTCCCTTCTTTCTTTCTTCTCCTTCTGGTATGCCCATTATTCTTATATTGCTCTTTCTGATGGAGTCAGAAAGTTCTTGTAGAGTTCTTTCATTTCTTTTATGTCTCAAGTCTCTTTCTTCTTCCATCTGTGTACTTTCCAGGTTTCTGTCTTCGATGTCACTGATTCTTTCCTCCATCTGGTCAACTCTACTACCTAAGCTGGTTATTTCATTCTTAATTTCTTCTACTGAGTTCTTAATCTCCAGAAATTCTATTTGGTTCGTTTTAAAAATTTCAATCTCTTTTGTAAAATGCTCATGTTGTGTTTCTGAGTTCATTAAACTGCCTTTCTGTGTTTTCTTGCATCTCGTTGAGTTTTTTCAGTAATGCAATCTTGAATTCTCTGTCATTTAAGTCACATATTTCCATATCTTTAAGTTCCTTTTCTGGAGGCTTTTCACTTTCTTTCTTAGCTGTCTTGTTGCCTTGGTTATTCATGGCAATTACTGATTTATTATTTCTCTTCCTAGACATCTACAGGAGTGACTTCTGCAACAGGTTGATAGGAAGGGGTCTTTCTTTTGTTTTCCAGTACTTGTTGGTAGAATGTTTGATTTTCTCTCTGACTGCAGCCTTTTTTTTCTCTCTCACACGGTAGTGCTATGTTTTCTCTGCACTATTCCAGCTTCTCACACAATGGGGGGATTCCCTGGGAGACGGGCTTCTCCTCTGTTAATAGTTCGCCTGGGTCACAGGGCACACTGTCTGTGTGGGTATGCAGAGAGCTTTTGAAGTTCCAAAGCTCTTCCTGCACCAGATTCAGAGCCCATATGTTTCAGCAGTTCTGTTTACTCCCGCAGGGATCCATCCAGATAGGTGGGGCTGGGGGCAGGGTGAGTTGTGAGAGTTGGCCCAGAGCAATGGCGGCGACCACCACTACAGCCGGTCCTGCTTCCACAGCTCCCTCACCTTTGCCGGAACTAGTTGGGCTGCGAATCTGTGTCTGTGGTCCACAGTTCTCAGAACAGCAAATATTCTGTTCTTTTGATCTGACACTGCTACTGTTCTGCTTCTAGCACCAGGCAGGTGGGGGGCAGGGCGAGCTCTAGGAGGGTAGGGAGGGGGCGGCTAGTCTCAGTGCCTAAGGCTTCCATTGTCTGCTCAGTAGTGAGGGTTTAAACCACTGTTTTCAGTCTTCTTCCCTCAGTCTTTTCTCTGAGGTCTCTGTCGTGAGCGTTGGGTCCAGCCATGTTATATGCTGCCCCCTCAGCCCTGAGGGCCATAAGCGGAGCCCTAGCAGTAGGAGTTCTTCCCTCTCCTGCAGCTGCGGTAGCTCCGGGATGCAGTGAGCTGGGAGCACCGAGCTGGGTCTGCGTCCTGTGCCCGCGCGGCTCCGTCTCCGCACTTCTCCCTTCCCTCCTCCCTCGCTCACACGATTCGCCCACCTGTAGTGTTAAGGCCTGGAATTGTCCACCCCTCAGACAGACAGAGGACACACACGATAATGCAAGTCACACCGAGGTTTATTTCCAGCCAGTTGGGGTCCCAGTCTCTGCCCGACACAGCGAGTTTTAACAAGGACCCCAAACCCTTACAGCTAAGGGTTTTTTATAGCGTTCTTAAGGCACTCAGTAATTTTCCATAGTCTTAGGGAGTACAAGATAAACTACAGGACTTACATAGCTTTAAGGAGTATAAGATAAATTACAGAACTTACATAGCTTCAAAGAGTATAAGATAAGCTACAGGACTTCTGGTCTCTGTGCTGCAACTGCCCACATCCTGGAATTTACAATTAGGTTGTTTTAAGCTAAGGGCTGTTAAACCTGACCTTAAGGTAGCAGTTCTTATGCTAATGGTCTTTTACAGTAAGTGAATTCAGTAGTGGGCCCCTTTGTCGTGCCTGTCTGCTATGTAGGGAGTCCTTTCTGGAGTTATTGTTGTTCGATTAGTTGTAAATTCCAGGGGAGCTTTACAGAGGCTCACCTCATGCCACCATTTTGATCACATTTATTCTTAATAAGGACCTAGATGAGTGATTAGAATTCAGGGTAAATCTCTGGGTGGAAACTCAAGTGCCAGAAGAGCAAAGCAATTTCATTCTCATACCAAGCATAGCTGAGATAGCAGCTCCCTGGAGCACTGTGATTAGAAAAAATTTAAGCCCAAGTCCAACTCAGTAGGGAAAATGTTATGATGTTATGGTAGAATCTTGAATAGCAACAAAAAGCAGGGAGTGGAGGCTGCATACATGCAGGTTACATTGGATTATATTACTATTTACTCAGCACCTAACAAGTGTATGATTCAGTGAACCTCACTGCAAGAGATACAAGAATAGTCAGTTACCCCTTGAATTCAAGGAAGATAGCAGAGTGAGGGAAGAAGAGACAAAACAAACCATAACACCCTGCATGTTCAAAGTGACATATGAGAAATACAGATAAAGTGCTGATTGGGATTTAAGGGAGACAATTTAGTTCAATGGATTAAAAAAAAAAAGATTCATGGAGGAAATGGTAAAATATTTCAAAATACTATTTTGTGGCCAAGAATGAGTCTTATACCAATCCCTTCAAGTTAAGCAAATGAACTTAAATTTTAAAATTCAAATTTGACAAGTAAATATAATTCAACGTAATTAAAACTTGCACAAATTTCTATTTATTTGATAGCTATTCTGTAAGAGTCAAAATTTGACTTTTCTTTGTTTTGGGTTTTGATTCCCCAACCAGACTACAGCATGTTTTCCTTTCTCCCCTCTCCAAACTGCTAGATTTCCAGCAACATCCAAGGGTTAAGGATTTAACTAATATTTTCAATCTGTCAAGAACCACTCACTTGGACTCTTGAGCCTCTTGGTCCTATTTTGAGAGCAGCCTGCCCCATATAAGCCATAACATAGTTTGTAAATTGTCCAACTTAGGTGTTCAAACTGCCGTAGTCTAAGTTTTAAAAATATGTAAGTGGGTCAGTTCTAAAATTAATTTAGCCTAACTTTGCCTGAAAGCACTAAGAATATTACCCATCAGGAGGGCCAACATATCGCCCCCAAGTAAATAGAATCAATCTCTGGAGAACAACTACCCAGGTTGACAGTTCTGTGATGGGCTGACTACTCCCAGGTCTATAGCCCTTGATTACAGCGTAGGGTTGCTCTGATCCTGTTTATCAGACAAGAAAGGGGTCAGTTTGAGCTGACATGCAATGAAAACAGGGTGATCAAATGAAGAAGTTAAATGTCAAAAATCACAACTAACATTTATTGAACACTTATACTTGACCGAATAATCATTTAATCTTCTAACAATTGAAAAAGAGAGACATTGCTATGCCTACTTTACAGATTTAAAAACTGGGTCTGGATAAGAGTTATAGCTGGAACTTGAACACATGCCTCAAAAGTATGTGCTTTAATTGCCGCATTATACTGCGTTGTGCATATATTACTATTAATCATTTATGAAGCATTTACTATGTGTCAATCACCATGCTAGGGACTAGAGATCTAATGACAAAGTCCTTGTCTTCATATAAATCATATAATGATGGAGACATCTATGAATCATGTCCCCCCCAAATCCATATGTTAAAGCCCTACCCCTCAATATGACCATATTTGGAGTCAGGGTCTTTAAGGAAGTAATTCAGGTTAAATGAGGTCACAAGGGCGCGGCTCTAATCCAATAGGACTGGTGTCCATGTAAGAAGAGGAAGAGACACCACGGGTGCGCATGCAGAGAGCAAAGGCCATGTGAGGCCCTCTGCAGGCCGAGGAGAGAGGCCTCACCAGAAATCAATCTGTATCTTGGACTTCCAGCCTCTAGAACTGTGTGAAAATAGATTTATTTTTAAGCCACTCAGTCTGTGGTATTCTTTAGGGAAGCCCTAGAATACCAATACAGAAACAGATACATATACCTTTTTTATAAAATAACGTGAAGAAATCTAATAGATGTACAAATTATATATACTTGGAAAGAATAAATTTCAATTTTCTTTAATAAAAATATGAAGGTGGGTTATAAAATGTAATTCCTAGAGGGCATACAGTTTTTTACTTTTATTTGCAGCTGACATGGTCTTTTCAAGAGGCCCCATCTCTCGTTTATTGGAATAAGCATTAATTGTTCAATCCTGTTAACCCAATATGACAACTGAAATAACATGTTTGGGTAATATTTAGTAAGTCCAAGAAACTGTTTTCAGTCTCTCAGATTTCTAACTCTTTGCACTGCCTTCCAAGTTCTTCACCAATAGAGCATGTGGGTGTGGGGTAAGGGTGGCAGGGGTGGGAGTTTCCTTCAATGGGGTAGTTTGGCTCCTCAACCTCCTGGCAATGTTCCTTGATTGCCTAGTTTCTGGATGCTCTGTGACCTTCCAGTGTTGAAATCTGAGTGAGAAAACTGAACAATTCTTTCAGCTTCTACAATGTGCAGAATGCTCCCCTAGCAGGCTCAGCCTCACTTTGGTTCATTTTGCTGCTATAAACATGAAGTTGAGTGTCCCATTCAACACCAGCCTAGGTGGTCCACTCACCAAAGTGCACATCACTGCTAAATCTTGTTATGCCATCAACCAGACTCTTAGCTACCCAGGGACCTACAGTACACAGGAAAGCATAAGAGTGAATTGGAAAAATAAAATTTCAAGCTGTGCCTTTAAAAGGTCTCTGTTATGACTGAGACCCAGCCAGAGTAGTACAAGAAAAAGTATAAGGGAGTTTCTACAACACTCCCAAATTGGGGTGGGGATAAGGCCTCACTCTGCTCCCAGTGATATTGTTACTCACAGAAAGGATACAGACCTGTTCATCATATTTTCCCACCTCTCTCTTTTTGCCACATTTCTCTAGGACTAGAAAGGGACAAGCTTTTTTTCCATCTTCTTCCTGTCTTGAATGCTTATGTAAAAATTTATGGGCTAGGATCCTAAGTCAATACTAATGATAAGCACAATGGAAATTAGAAAGTCTAATACCCAGTCACTGAAATCTAGACTATTGCCTTGCTGCAAATTCTATTCTTGAATAATAATTATTACCTCAGACTTTTTATTTTCATTCCTTTTGTAAGAAATCTTAAGCTACATTGAATCAGAAGGATCTCTTCAATGGAATATAGTTTGGAAAGTCAAAAGAGCAAGCATGTTAATAATGTTCAAGATATAGATCCTATTAACTCTTGCTGAATAGCTAGAGGTGAATGATTGATTCTGATTTTAAAATGCTTCCCAAGATTTCTGGTCAAGATAGTGAAGTAGGTAAATGCTGTGCTTACCTCCTCTCATGACCACATTAAAATTACAACTAAACTACAGAAGAACAATCATTGAGAATCACCTGAAGTCTAGCTGAACTGAAGCCCTATAACTATGAACGTACAGAAGAAGCCACCTCGAGACTGGTTGGAGGCGCAGAGACAGAGAACCTACGTGTGACCATTAATAACTGGGAGGGTATCTCAACTGCAGAGGTCCCCCCTGAAGGAGTGAGAGGTCCCAGCCCCACATCAGGATCCCCAGCCCAGAGTTTCAGAGCTGGGGAGAAAAGTCTCCATAACTCTCGCTGTGAAAACCAGCAGAGATTGTGGCTGAGTGAGACAGAGGACAGCTGGAGTCCCAGGAGCTCCTCTTAAAGGGACCACACACAGACTTACTCACTGATGGACACTTGCTTTGAGCTCCAGTTCTGGGGCAGCAGCTCAAAATGTGTCAGGGACATACGGGGAGAAACAGAGTTCTCTGGCTACAGGGCAAGTGTTGAAGGGGCAGCTTTCTCCTGGATGGTGGAGCTGGCAGAAGCCATTGCTTCTTTGTTGAGCCCTCCCCTTTCCAGGCATACAGAAAAATGCAGCCACCATATGTGAGTCTCCATCAATCTAGCTAACACCATTTGTTTGTCATGCCCTGGTGGTTCTGAGACCCTTTCCTCCCAAGTTTCTGGCACACCCAAGCTGCTTCTAGTGGGTTTCTGGACAAAGGCCTGTGCCTGGCTCATGGTACAAACTTTCCTAAAATCTCTCAAAGGTTCACAAAAATCCAAACAAGCAGCATCTGGCTTCAGTGTAACCCTAATGCTGACTGAGCAGCCCTAAGCCCAGAGCTACCAACAGCAGGTTTTTTTTTTTCCCATGCTTGGACCCTCAAGGCACCTAAAAGCACAGAGTGGGCAGTGGCCATCTGTGGATTGCTTTGTGGCTCATTCCAGGTGGCCCCAGGTGGGCAGGGCATAGGTTGCAGTTGGACTTGGCCTGCAATGGGTCCTCTCCCAGGAGGATCTGGGGCTGGAACACCCAGTGGCAAGCTTCAGACCAAGCTAAATCATCACCTGACCACCTCTAAGGATGACATCCAAAGGGCAGACTGGGCAGGCTTAGAGCCCTGCTAAAGTGAATCCAGCTCCTCCACTGTAGTCATGGCTACTCCTCAAAACTAATCAGCCTGAGGGTCAATCCCTCCTATTGACATGCAAACAGCAACCAAGGGTCAACTACAACAGGAGGGCACACACAACCCCCACCAGGGACACACTGGAGGAACCAGTTCTGTTGACCAGGCAGAATGCGCCACTGGGCCCCACAGGATACCTACTACGTAAGGCCACTCTACTAAGACCAGGAGGCTTAGCAGCTCTACCTAATACAAACAAACAAAGGGAGACAGCCATAATGGGGAGACAAAGAAGTACATCCCAAATGAAAAACAGAACAAAGCTCCAAGAAAAGAACTAAACAAAATGGAGACAAGCAATCTACCAGACACTGAGTTCAAAACACTGGTTGTAATCTTTGAACTCAGTGAATTTAGGGGAAGAGATGATGAACTCAGTGAGAACTTTAACAAAGAGACAGGAAACTTAAAAATGGAGATAGAAAACATAAAAAAGCACCAGTCAGAAATGAAAAATACAGTAACTGAATGAAGGTTATATTGGAAGGAATGAACCATACATTAGATGAAGCAGAGGATAGAATCAGTGATTTAGAAGATAAGATAGCAGAAAACTGTCAATCAGAAGAGCAAAAAGAAAATAGAATCCAAAAAAATGAGGATCATTGAAGAGGCCTCTGGGACAACATCAAGCGTAACATTATTCACATCATAGGGGTACCAGAACGAGAAGAGAGAGAGAAGGAATGGAAAACCTCACGCTCAAATGTTGGATAACTATGGTGTACCCCTGAAACTGATATCATATTGTATGTTAGCTATATTTTAATAAAAATCTTTTAAAGCATGTTTCCCAAAGGAGATAATATGTGAGCTGAATCTAGAAGGAAAAAAAGGAGTATTTGTTAAAATATTTTTAGGAGTGGCTTCACTTTTAAAATGTATAGCCAGTGGTTCCTTACTAAACTGGGCACATTTTTAAATCATCAGAGAATACACCAAAAGAATAACAAGAAAACCGGAGAATTATGGATCATATTCAATAAATCTGAAAAAAACAAACTCTTCCATTAGTTGACAGACACTATAAAGCACATATTACATGCTAGGAATTGTGCCAGATTGAAAATGAAAAAGACACACTCCCCAGTCTCAAGGAACACATAAGCATACTATTGAAAATGTTTAACTTGCAGTGGGACATACACATTTTAAAAGGGATGGAGAATTGTAATCACTAAGTAGTGTTAAAAATAATTTTCAAATGATGAAAGTCAAATATTTCATGGTAAATTTGGAGTAATCTTTACGCTGATGTCCCAGCTAGCCAGTTGGTCAGAGCGTCATAGTGGCAGCTTAGAGAGCACCTTGCCTGCATTCCATGGGAAAAAAGATGCTGAAATATTATGACCAAGGAAAGTTTATTGAAAAAAAAAGAAAGAAAGAAAGACTATAGGTAGAGTAGGATATATTTTAGCACAAATATTTATTATTGAAATTATGTTTATAATAGTTCCTAAAACTTTTAAGCACCTGCCAATAAATATTTTAAGTTCATAAGAAACAATTTACATGCTTATTATTTTTTAATTGCATAGCATGCTAAGAAAAGTTCACAAAATACAATTCTGAAAATATAATATATAAGTAATCATTATCTAATCATAAAGTAAGGAGTCTTCTTTCCCTTAGTCTATAATACTAATTTTTAATGTAAATTTCATTTTATTGAAAATAAAGTAATACATTGTAAATGGAATTGAGGCAAGTAGAAAAACTAGCATATATAGTAATAGTGTTATGACTAAATACAAATATTGTCTTTGATTAACTGGTCAATACAGTATTAAAATTATCATCTATAAATATTTTTAAATTGATGACATTTTATAAGTTCTACCATTACTGCAAATGGTGGGCACAAGATTGGGTTTCAGCAACACATAATGCTTTATTTCTGTTCTGTTGACTATAATTTTAGGGAGAAATTACTTATTGTTTTCATGAATTATCACATACAAGTATACTGTCCAACAGTAAATAAAAGTAAAACCTCCTCTTAAAACATATTGAGTTTGTATTCAGCAAATCTTGAATATCTTAACCAAAGTAGTGTCCAGAAATTTATGTATTAGGTATATAATGATGGCTTCAAAACTTTACATAAGTGGGGCTTTAGAGTAGAAATCTGGTTAAGCCATGGGTCTTGTGTTGAAGCTACGTTTGCATAGCAAATACAATGGTTTTATTTAGTTTGCATACTATATCAAAAATATCGATATTTTATGAAATTTTATTTGGTCTTTATCTAAGTGTAAGAAAGCACAAATCTTTCACATGAAAAATGTTATTATTATTTTTATTTAAGATAGTTAAAAATATTATTAGGAATTAACACGCTTTCCCTCTCCTAAGCCATCGTTGTCACTGACTGCCACTGTAGGCAAACCAAATCTATGTGGATAACTCCCATGTATTTCTAATGCCAACCCTCTCCTAAACTCAGGAGTTACATATTTATCTTTATTCTCAGAGGCTTATTAAAATTACTCTATCCAAAATTATGTACCTAATTAACTACACTCTCCAAACATTTTTCTCTTTCTATTTTAGTTGATAGCAGCAGCACCACCAGTCAGCAGATTGAATGCATTCTTAGTCTTTTTCTTGGCCTCATCTTCAATCATTAATTCCTTAGCATCCCATATGGAGGCATTAGCATCCGTCCAATGATTCAGGCCAGATATGTGGACCAGGCTCATGTCCCATATTCCATTTATCAATCTAAAGGGAAAGTGACAGCAGCAATGTAGATAGTACTCCCTCACCCCCGATGCAATCCATCACCAAGGTCAGTAGATGCTACCACCTGAAAAGTGTCTGGGGTTTATTCTCTCAGGTGGTAGAATTTCACTTCATGTAAACTTGGGTGCCTGGAAGACTCAAGTGTTCAAGTTCACACATCTTGAATACTGTACTTTAATTTCATAGTACTACAGCATGCAATGGGCTGAACTGGAATGTTTGCCCATGTAACCAAATTGGAAATATATAAGGACAAAAAGATCCTGGAAGTGGATCACCAGCCCCTAAAATTAGGTGTAAGACCTGAATGAGTCACAAATAGAAGAAAGCAGTGTTGAACCGCTGTGCTGTGTGCCTAGGATCTTATCAATTCCTCTTACTAGAGACAACATTAGTTAAAGATCAGAGGCAGAACCAAACAAACATCTATATATCTATACATGTATACGTATGCACATACAGAAAACAAATTCACAATACACAAAATTGCAGAAGCCACCAGTCATTAGTTTTCTTTGCACAAGTTCTGAAGCCCAAATTCTTAGGTTCTAAATGAATCTTAACCATATTCTGTATGACCTTGGAAAAGTAACCATGTGCTCTAAGCCTTATCTCTAAAACAGAGATTATAATATGATCTACCTCATAAAATTGTTGAGTTTAAATGAGATAACTTCAGTGGAGTTAATAAATAACAGATTTTATTTTTACCATTGTTACTTATTTAAATCTCATGCAGTTTAATCTTCAAGTAGAACTAATTTCCTTTGAAATATCAACTACTCTTTTTTTTCTCTCTCATCACTATACAGATGACACCCTAATCTGCATTTCAAGTTAAAAGAGCTCACATATTCCTCACTTGTCTTTATTATTTATTTGGACATCTCCACTTGAATGGCCTTTCATACATTTTACAAATCTGAAACGTTTAATACATCACCTTCTTTTCGTTCAGCAATAGCCTAAGCAAATGATTGAGAACTCGGGGTGAAAAGACTCCAAAGGCAGTGTCCCTTCCCTTAAAGTAACTTTATTTTAGTCTTCTTAATTAGGTTATAAACGCCTTAAAATTCCTTCTACTACTCCTTAAGAGATGAAATTTGTGTGTTTGGGAGGGGGAGGGGGCTGTGTGGGGACAGAGCCAGGAGCAGTTTCCAGGCTCTCGGCCTCACCTGGAAAGGTGCTGGCTTGGGTAGTAAATGGCCATCAACTGTGATTGGATGGCCATCAGCTGTGGCTAGTTGGCCGTCAGCTGTCACCAGTGAGCCATTGGCCACTAATATAACTGTCGTGGCTACACTAGCAGAGGATGGCATCTGGCAAGTGCAGATTGCAGTTAGTAAGTGAGGTTGGTTGGCAGAGAAGCGGATGGCGGACAGCAGATCGTGTGGCTCCTGCTTCCTGTGTCTCTAACCCAGTCTCTAGCGAGAATATAGTGGTATGATCCCCCTATCCATGGCTCCCTGGGTGTTCCTTTTTGACCTCACCATATCCTGTGTTATGTGGGGAACGGGAGATGAGACCCCGCATGACACCCCACGTGACAAGCTGTGTGTTTGGGTGGGGGAGGGGAGGATGGCGCGCTCATTTTCTCAGCTGAGAGAGTTGCCCTAGAGTGTCCTTGAACACATTCTTCTCCCTAGAACCTCCCTTAGCAGACAAATCACCATGGAGTCCTTCTAAGGGTAGCCTATCTGAGTAAAGCAGTCAAGCAATCCATTAACTAGGGGGAAATTATAAGTGTTTTAAAACGGAAAATCATTTTCCTCCAAGGGGCTTGTACCCGGACAGGTATCAGATTCTGGAAGGAGCCCTAACTCAGTATTGCCGAGATCGGCCAGCACCCTGGAAATGCTGGCAAAGCCGAGCATAAAGTCCTCCGCTGGCCTCCTGGGAGGAGAGGGCCTGTCTTCACCCGAATCAGTGGAGCTGAGACGTGGAGCAGCTGGTTGTGGCTGCGGCTGCCCAGCCTGAGTGCGTCACCAGAGCAGCTCCGTGTGGCCCGAAAAGTGAGTCGGGGTCCTGAGCAGATCCCTCCACCCCCCACACGGTCAGCAACTGCGGGGCCGGAGCCCGGAGGCCGTGCGCGGTCCAGAGAGGGTGGAGGTCGGAGTCGGTCAGGAAAAGACTGTGCCATCCATCGTGTAGGTGATAGATGAAGATCTAATCCAAGTAAGGGGGATGGGAATGATCAAAGGCTGGCAGTGATACACCGATGTGGCCAGAAAAGTGAGGGACCTGTACATCAAGCGTGTCGCTGAGAGAGTACAACAGTCACAGAAGTTGACAGAGGAATCCGTTTCGAGAGATACAGAAATCTAGAGTCAAAAATGACGAGCAGAGGGAGATGAGGTGGGCTGAGAACGGATGAGATTCCTAGAAGAGAGCGTGTACATAACAGTACTTTTAATGAAGCACCAACGGCCTGAGGAGCAAAGTGGGGAGACGATGCAAAGGCCGCTGGTGTACACGCGTGTGAAGAGGCAGTTCAAGGCGAGGCTGACATTCTCAAAAGCATTAAGGAAGTAATTTCAGTGTTTCATCATTCCTTTTGAAATTCCTCTTTCTTTTCACCCTCACGAGATTATCCAGTGCGGTTGGCTAATTCCTCTGCATGAAGGATCTTCCCCACAGATGTCTGATGGCTCACGCACTCTGTGGCTTCCTTTTATCTTCACCATAAAATAGCCCTCTTACCTATAATTACACACACACGCGCGCGCGCGCACACATACACACACACACACACATTACCCCTTTTCTGCTTTCCTTTTCTCCCTAGCATATGTCAATATTTAAGGTACTGTACATTTTGCTCATTTATCACTGTTTATTGTCTGTTTTTCCCATTCGAATTTAAGGTCTATGAGGACAGGGATTGTTGTCTGTTTTAGTAACTACTCTAGCACCAGCACCAAGGACAGTATCTGGTGCATTATATGGGCTCAGTAAACATTTGTTGAATGAATAATTCAATTTCTGGATGTGTTATATTATCTCAAAAGCATAAAAACTATGAGCAGTATTTTGAGAAAATATAATTATCTCTTGAGGGAGACTCCATAAAGTAAAATAATAAAAGAAACAAACAGAAACTATATCATAACAAATGACATATGTTTGATACTCTCCACAGCATCACTCTAAGGCAGGAAACTAAGTTATAGAGAATTCAGACGACTTACTTCTCTTGGCAAAGTTAGTATAATAGCATTCAGGACTCCAACCCAGGTCTTTGGAATCCATGCTCAGTCATCTTTCTACTTTGTTAGTCTGTATATTTTCTGACCTGTGTGCCAGTGAGAAAAAAAAAAAAAAAAGTATCAGAAAGTTAAAATTAATCCCTTCCTATCTTGGATGAATACTTGCCTTTTATTTTATTACAGTATAAAGTGTACAATGCAAGTCATGTGTTTCAGGTAAATTTCTATTACAATAAATATCACAAAGAGGAGTCTTGACTAACCAATTTATTTCCTTGATACATAAAACAGCCACATTGGTCTGATTATATTAAATTTTGCACAACGTTTAAGTGCTTCCTCTGGTGCAACTTTCTCAGTCACCACAGAAAACAGACATCATTACACACGATACATATTGGATATAGGAACAGAAAGAAACATGAACTGCAGCTGAATTCTTTATACTCCTGTGTCCTAAAAATCAAGGGTCAATTTATTATTGTTTTGTCTCAGTAGTCCCTCTTTAGACCTGTCAAACGCCTTAAGGAAATGTATCTAAATTCTTAAGTTTTAACCAAAACATAATTTCCCTAAGAACTATGATTAGCAAAAAAGCAAAGAACTGATTTCTGATGTTTCACCCCTACTAGGGATATTTTAGAAATATTAGTGTACACCCAATATCCACTATATCTTCCTAATAGCATTGTTATTACTTTTGGAAAATTACATCTTCCCTATTATCCCTGTAATCTTGATGGTCCATGAAACACTGGAGGCTGGCCCCCTACTACAAAACCTCAGGGGTACTTTCTTTCATTGACCCCATACAACAAGAATAAGGGCACATGATCTAAATTTGGCCACACTAAAAAGTTGTAATCTTGGACAAGTGAAGCAAAAAAGAAAGAAAAGAAAAAGAATAATGGGAATTTTTTTTTTTTAATTAAATTTATTGGGGTGACAATTGTTAGTAAAATTACATAGATTTCAGGTGTACAATTCTGTATTACATCATCTATAAATCCCATTGTGTGTTCATCACCCAGAGTCAGTTCTCCTTCCATCACCATATATTTGATCCCCCTTACCCTCATCTCCCACCCCCCACCCCCCACCCCCGTTACCCTCTGGCAACCACTAAACTATTGTCTGTGTCTATGAGTTTCTGTTTCTCATTTGTTTGTCTTGTTCTTTTGTTGTTTTCGGTTTATATACCACATATCAGTGAAATCACATGGTTCTCTGCTTTTTCTGTCTGACTTGTTTCGCTCAGCCCAGTCAGAATGGCTGTCATCAACAAGACAAATAATAACAAATGTTGGAGAGGCTGTGGAGAAAAAGGAACCCTCATACACTGTTGGTGGGAATGCAGACTGGTGCAGCCGCTATGGAAGGCAGTGTGGAGGTTTCTCAAAGAATTACGAATAGAATTGCCATATGACCCAGCAATCCCTCTTCTGGGTATCTACCCAAAAAAATAATGGGAATTTTATTCCTACCTGAGTAGCCCCAACCAGTATTTTCTTTTTGTAATTGAGATAAAAATTTTGTAAGGTTAACATATTGTTAACCATTTCAAAGCGTGCAGCTAATTGGCACTTAATACACTCACCACATTGTACAACAATCAGTTCTATCTTGTTCCAAGACATATTCATCACACTAAAAGGAAACTCCATGCCAATTAAGCAGTTACTCCCCATATTCCCCTCTTCCCAGCCCCTGGCAGCCACTGGTCTGCTTTCTGTCAGCATAGATTGGCACATGATGGCTATTTCCTATAAATGGAAGCATGCAACATGTGGCCTTTTGCATGTGACTTCTTTCACTTAGCGTAATATTTTCAAATTCCATCCATATTGCACCATTTACCAGTGCTGTGTTCCTGTTTCTATTTCTCTGCTCTTGCCTGTGTTTCTGTACCTCACAAGCCCAGCCCTTCAATTATCCTAGCTGTTCTGTTAGAGTTCTTCTTGCAGGCCATCACCTTTCCCATAGTTAACCAGTCATTGGTTTGTTTTTCTTACAATTGATAACGAATTAGCACACTTCCTTCCTGGACACAGTAACTATTAGTTTCTAACTGAATAACAAAAGTCCAAAGGTTTTTTTTTTTCCATGTTCTACTTTCTTTTCTTGTATCAAATTAAAATGTGAAAATAACAGAGATCTATTTACCTTCTATATCATTCAGTACCACTGCTGGTGAGCACTTGATTTCATGCAAAGGCACTGCAAACATAAAAAGGAACAGATCTGGGGGTCCTGGTGACTCATTTCCTCCCTGTTGATAACCTAGCAAGAAATTGTCTCCACAAGCCTTAGCTCTAGGGGGAAGAGATTGATGTCAGAGGCTGCAATCCCTCTGGGTCTCAGAAAATCTCCTACTTTCTAACAAGTCCTGCTCCTTTAGCAGGGAATTTACACTTGACTGGATGTATCCTAATACTGAAGCCATTTCAACTGGGCCATTTCCAGGGTGCCTAGGCACAATCTAAATCCACTTCTATTGGGATTGTGAGAATTTAGAGGATGATACACACTCTGTTATTTCTTTGCTTAAAAGTTCTTTGATTAATGAAATCTATTTTACACATATACCATATGGTACCAGTGGTATGTGTGTCCATATCCCTTTTACTTAAAAAAGCCAACCCAGTCAGTTGCCCCAGAACCTTCGCTGGGGAAGCTCTAGTTGTCCTGCAGCTGCTGGGACTGATACAACTGGGCGAGCTGGAGGGGGCACAACTGGCACTGTGGGTCTCACAGGCTGCCATACGGGAGGGGTGGCAGAGAGGACAGAGCACGAGGAGATGGAAAAGGAAGAGACGTGGTGCTGTTGCTGCATCCAGGAAGTGGCTGCAGGACAGCAGCATCTCTGGAACACCAGCTGCAGCGTCACTGTGGCCACAGGACAGCCTAGTGGAGGGAAGCCAAGTGTGCCACAGACTAGTAGAGACACTTTAAGAACTGCTCAGTCCCAGAGTGGAGGGACTGTGTGAACACATAGATGTTTCACCCTGAGACAGTACAGTAGTTTTCATTATAAAAGTAATCACTGGATGATAGAGTTCTATCTATCTGTTCAGATAATTATGGAAAACTATTAAAGATTTACCATATATGAGCATTTCTAGTCAAGATGGCTGAGTAGATAAATGCTGTGCTCCACCTCCCATGACCACATCAAAATTACAACTGAACTACAACACAACCATCATTGAGAATCATCTGAAGTCTAGTTGAATAGAAGTGTTACTCCTAAAGACATACAGAAGAGGCCACCTTCAGAATGGCAGGAGGGGCAGGGAATAGGCAGGTGTGACCAACCGTGTGTAACCAATAAAAATCAGTAGGGATATCTCTGCTGCAGAGTTCCCCCCCGAGGGGTCCCAGCACTATACCAGGCTCCCCAGCCCAGGGTTCCAGTGCTGGGGAGAGAAGTCCTCATGACTTCTGGCTGTGAAAACCATCAGAGATTGTGGCTGAGTGAGACAAGGGTGGCTGGGGTCCCAGGCACTCCTGTTAAAAGACCTGTGCAGGACTTACTCGCTCTGAGCTCTAGCACTGGGGCAGCAGCATCTCAAAAGCCTCCAGGGACATACAGGGAGGAACTGAATTGTCTGTCTTCAGAGCAAGGGTTGGAGGGGCAGCTTTCTCCTGGATGAAGGAGTTGGCAGAATCCATTGTTTCTTTGTTGAGCTCTCACCCCTCCCGGCATGCAGATGCAGGAGACTGTCATATCTGAGTCTCCGTTAACCTGGCCAACACCATTCACCCTGCCCTGGTGAGTCCCTGAAACCCCACACCACCCAACGTTTGGGCCCACGCAAGCCACTTCCAGTGGCTTTTTTTATACAAACAGCTTGTTTTGACTCATGCTGTGGACCATTCTAAAATCTCTCAAAGGTTCACAAAACCCAAACAAGCAACATCTGGCTTTAGCATGCCCCATACGTCTTGCTGAGTGCCCCAAGCCTGGTCTAGTGGCAGCTGTCATCAGTTCATGGCTTGGCCTATTGAGGCACCTCCAAGACCAGTATGGGTGGTGGCAATCTGCAGATTACTTTGTGGCTCAAGCCAGATGGTGCTGGGCAGGGCGCAGGCTGCTACTGAATTTGGCCTGTGGCAGGACCATCTCCCAGGAGGCCCCAGGGCTGGCACGCCAAGTGGCCAGCTTCCGACTAAGACAGAAAACTGCCTGGCCAACTGCAAGGATGACACGACAAAAGGTAAGACTGGGCAGGCACCTGCTATAGTGAATACTGCTCCCCAGGAGTATTGATAGCAGTTGCTCCACTGTAGTCACAGCCAGTTCTCACAACCAATAAACCTGTTTTTTGTACTGATGTGCAAAAAACAACTAAAAACAGGCTCAAATATAATTGGAGAGCTTACACAAAACACACAAGGGACACATCTGGAGCCCCTGGCTCAGGTGTTCAGTGAAACTGCACTACTGGGCCCCACAGCACACCTACTACATAAGGTAACTCTACTAAGACCAGGAGACATAGAAGAGAGACAGCTAATACTTAGAAAGAAACACAGGGAGACAGCCAAAATGGGGCTATAAAGAAACATGTCCCCAATGAAAGAACAGAAAAAAGCATCAGAAAAATAACTAAACAAAATGGAGATAGGCAATCCACCAGAAGCAGAGTTCAAAACATTGGTTATAAGGAGGCTTAATGATCTCAGGGAGAACTTCACTGAAGAGATAGGCAACATAAAAGAGATAGAAAACATAAAAAAGAACCAGTCAGAAATGAAGAATAAAATAACCAAAATAAAGAATATATTAGAGGGAATCAACAGTAGATTAGATGAAACGAAGGATCAAATCAGCAATTTAGGAGATAAGGTAGCAGAAAATCAGAACAAAAATAAAAAGGAATAAAAAAAAAATGAGGAGAGTTTAAGGGACCTCTGGGACACCATCCAGCATACCAACATTCACATCATAGGGGTACCAGTGGGAAAAGAGAAAGAACAAGGAATTGAAAACTTTTTTGAGTAAATAATGAAGGAAAACTTACTAACTTGATGAAGGAAATAGACAAACAAGCCTAGGACGCACAAAGAGTCCCAAACAAGATGAACCAAAAGAGGCCCACACCAAGATACACCATAATTAAAATGACAAAGTTTAGAGACAAAGAGAGTATCTCAAAAGTAGCAAGAGAAAAGCAGTTAGTTACCTACAAGGCAGCTCCCATAAGACTGTCAGCTAATTTCTCAACAGAAACTGCAGGTCAGGAGGGATTGTCATGAAATATTCAAAGTGATGAAAAGCAAAGACATGCAGCCAAGATTATTCTACACAGCCCACAGCCAAGTTATCATTTAGAATCAAAGGACAGACAAATAGTTTCTCAGATAAGAAAAAGCTAAAGGAGTTCATCACAACCAACCCAGTATTACAAGAAATGTTAGAGGGACTTTTTTAAGAAGAAGAAGGAGGAGGAGAAGGACGAGAAGAAGGATAAAAGATATGAATAATAAAATGGCAATAACCACATATCTATCAATAATTGATTTCAATGTAATTGGATTAATGCTCCAATCAAAAGATAGGGAGGCTAAACGGATAAGAAAACAATATGCATACATATGCTATCCATAAGAGACCCACTTCAGATCAAAAGACACATACAGATGGAAAGTAAAGGGATGGAAAAAGATATTTCATGAAAATGGAAATGAAAACAAAAGTTGGGGTAGCAATACATATACCAGACAAAAACAACTTTTTAAAAAAAGCTATAATAAGAGACAAAGAGGTACATTACTTAATGATAAAGGGATCAATCCAACAAGAGGATACAACTCTTTTAAACATACACCCAACATAGTAGCACCTAAATATATAAAGCAGGGCCGGCCCGGTGGCTCAGGCTATTGGAGTTCCGTGCTCCAAATGCAGAAGACTGCCGGTTCGATCCCACATGGGTCAGTGCCAGATGACTCAGTTGGTTGGAGCATGGGCTCTCAACCACAAAGTTGCCGATTCGACTCCTCAACTCCCGTAAGGGATGGCGGGCTGCACCCCCTGCAACTAACAATGGCAACTGGACCTGTAGCTGAGCTGCACCCTCCACAACTAAGATGAAAGGACAACAACTTAACTTGGAAAAAGTCCTGGAAGTACACACTGTTCCCCAATAAAGTCCTGTTCCCCTTCCCCAATACACACACACACACACACACACACACACACACACACACGGCAAATGTTGACTGACAATCAACAGTAATACAGTCATACTAGGGGACTTTAACCACCCATTGACACCAATAGACAGATCTACCAGAGAGAAAATCAACAAGGAAACAGTGGCCTTAAATGACATACTAGACCATATGGATTTAATCGATATTTTTAGGGCATTTCACCCCAAAGCAGCAGAATATACATTCTTTTCAAGAGCACATGAACCATTTTCTGAGAGAGATCACATGTGAGACCACAAAACAAGATTCAATAAGTTTAGAAGACTGAAATCATAGCAAGTGTCTTCTCTGACCACAATGGTATGAAATAGAAATCAATTACAGAAAAAAAAAACCCTGAAAAACATATGGAAGTTAATAAACATGTTACTAAACGATGAATAGGTCAGTACGAGATCAAGGAAGAAATAAAAAACTACCTTGAGACAAATGAAAATGAAAACACAATGACCCAAAATCTATGGGACACAACAAAAGCAATCCTAAAAGGGAAATTCATAGCAATGCTGGCCTACCTCAAGAAACACAGAAAATCTCAAATAAACAATCTAAGCTTATGCTTGAAGGAATGAGGAAAAAGAAGAGAAAAACCCGAAGTGAGTAGAATGAAGGAAACAATAAAGTTGAAAGTGGAAATAAACAAAATAAAGTGTAAAAAAAAAAAAAATACAAAAGATCAATGAAACCAGGAGCTAGTTGGTGAAAAGATAAAGAAAAAAAAAATGATAAAGCTTTAATCAGAGTCATCAAGAAAAAAAAAAAAACAGAGAGAGAGGACCCAAATAAATAAAATCAGAAATGAAAGAGGGGAAGGGACAACTGACACCACAGAAATACAAGGCATTATGAGAAAATATTATGAACAATTATATGTCAACAAGTTGGACTGTCTGAGAAATGGATAAATACCTGGAAACATACAATCTTCTGAGACTGAATCAAGAAGAAACAGAAAATCTGAACCAACTGATTACTACTAAGGAAATGGAATCAGTAACCTAAAACCCCCAAAAAACAAAAGTACTGGACCAGATGCCTTCACAGGTGAATTTTACTAAACATTCAAAGAATTAACACCTATCTTTCTCAAATTATTCCAAAAAATTCAAGAGGAAGGAACACTCCCAAGCTCATTTTATGAGGCTGCCATTACCCTGATACCAACATCAGACAAAGGCATTGCAAAAATGAAAATTATAGGTCAATATCCCTAATGAACATAGATGCAAAAATTCAACAAAATATTAACAAACCAAAGTCAGCAATACATTAAAAAGGTCATATGCCAGCCATTATCAAGTGGGATTTATTCCTGAGATGCAAGGATTTTTCAACATCAGCAAATCAATTGTGATATACTATGTAAACAAAATGAAAGATAAAAATTATATGACCATATGAATAGAGTAGAAAAAGCATTTGACAAAATCCAGTGAATATTTATGATAAAAATTCTCAGCAAAGTGGTAATAGAGGAACATAGCTCAATATAGTGAAGGTCATATATAACAAACCTACAGTTAACATCATACTCAATGGCGAAAAGCTAAAATTGTTCTCCTTAAGATCAGGAACAAGACAAGGATATCCACTTGCACCACTTTTATTCAACACAGTATTGGAAGTCCTAACCACAACAATCAGACAAGGAAAAGAAATAAAAGGCAACCAAATGGAAAATAAAAAGTAAAACTCTATTTGCAGATGACATGATACTATATGTAGAGAACACAAAAGATTCCACCAAAAAACTATTACAAGTGATAAATGAATTCAGTAAAGTAAGAGGACACAAAATTAATATTCAAAAATTGGTTGCATTTTTATATACCAATAATGAACTGTCAGAAAGAGAAATTAAAGAAAATAATCTAATTTACAATTGCATAAAAAAAAAAATACCTACGAATAAGCTTAACAAAGGAGGTAGAAGTCCTGTACTCAGAAAGCTATGAGATACTGAAGAAATATTGAAGAAGATACAAATAAATGGAAGCATATACTGTACTCATGGATAGGAAGAATTAACATCATTAAAATGATCATACTACTCAAAGCAATCTATAGATTCAATGCAATCCCTTTGAAAATGCCAGGCAGTTTTCACAGAACTGGAAAAAGTTATCTTAGAATTTATATGGAACCTCAAAAGACCCCAAATAGCAACAGCAATCTTAAGAAAGAGGAACAAAATTGGAGGTATCACGCTAACTGATATCAAACTGTACTACAAAGTTATAGTAATCAAAACAGCATGATACTGGCATAGAAACAGACACATATTTCAAAGAAATAGAATAGAGAGCCCCCAAAATAAACCCACACCTGTATGGTCACTTAATCTATGACAAAGGATGCAAGAACATACAGTGGGGTAAAGACAGTCAATTCAATAAATGGTGTGGGGAAAACTGAACAGACACACGTTAAAAAAAAAAAAAATGAAATTGGACCACCTTCTTACACCATATATAAGGACAAATTCAAAATGGCTTAAAAACTGTAATGTAAGCCCTGAAACCATAAAATTCCCAGAAGTAAACATACACAGTAAATTCTCTGACATTGTTCTCAGTGATATTTTTTCTGACCTAGCTCCTCAGGCAAAGGAAACAAAAGAAAAAGTACACAAATGGGACTATATCAAACTGAATAGTTTTGTACAGCAAAGGAAACCACCAACCGCTGAATGGAAGAAGATGTTTGCTAATGGTACATCGGATATGGGCTTAGCATTTAAAATTTATAAAAAACAAAATTGACAAACCCTTGGCTAGACTTACTAAGATAAAAAGAGAGAAGACACTGATTAACAAAATCAGAAATGTAAAAGGGGAAGTTATAACAGACACCACAGAAATACAAAGGATCATCCAAGAATACTATGAAGGACTATATGCCACCAAATTCAACAACCTAGAAGAAATGGATAAGTTCTTAGAAACATATAGCCTTCCAAGGCTGAACCATGAAGAACTGGAAAGTCTAAACAGACCGATCACCAGTAACGAAATTGAATCAGTCATCCAAAACCTTCCCAAAAGCAAAAGTCCGGGACCAGATGGCTTCACTAGTGAATTCTACCAAACCTTCAAAGAGGATCTAATACCAATTCTGCACAAACTCTTCCAAAAAATTGAAGAAGAAACAGTACTCCCCAACTCATTTTATGAGGCCAACATTACCCTGATACCAAAACCTGGTAAGGACAGCACAAAAAAAGAAAACTACAGACCAATATCTCTGATGAATACCGATACAAAAATCCTAAATAAAATTCTAGCAAGTCGAATACAACAATGCATTAAAAAGGTTATTCTTCACGACCAAGTGGGGTTCATCCCCGGGACACAAGGATGGTTCAACATACGCAAATCCATCAATGTGATACATCATATAAACAAAATAAAGGACAAAAATCATATGATTATATCAATTGATGCAGAAAAAGCATTTGACAAGATACAGCATCCATTTATGATTAGAAGGAAAATACCTTAACATAATAAAGGCCATATATGACAAGCCCTCTGCTAATCTCATAATTAATGGTGAAAAACTGAAGCCCTTTGCTCTACGTTCAGGAACACGACAGGGATGTCCCCTATCACCTCTGCTTTTCAACATCGTGTTGGAAGTCCTTGCCAGAGCAATCAGGCAAGAGAAAGAAACAAAAGGCATCCAAATTGGGAATGAAGAAGTTAAATTATCACTCTTTGCTGATGACATGATGCTATATATAGAAAACCATAAAGACTCCACCAAAGCTATTAGAAACAATCAACGAATACAGTAAAGTTGCTGGCTACAAAATCAACACACAAAAGTCCATTGCCTTCCTATATACTAACAATGAAATCTCAGAAAAAGAAATACAAAAAACAATTCCTTTTGCAATTGCAACAAAAAGAATAAAATACCTAGGAATAAACTTAACCAAGGATGTGAAAGACCTATATGCTGAAAACTATAAGACTTTTTTGAAAGAAATTGAAGAAGACACAAAGAAATGGAAAGACATTCTGTGCTCATGGATTGGAAGAATCAACATAGTTAAAATGGCCATATTACCCAAAGCAATATACAGATTCAATGCAATCCCCATCAAAATCCCAATGGCATATTTTAAAGAAATAGAACAAAAAATCATCAGATTTGTTTGGAACCACAAAAGACCCCGAATAGCCAAAGCAATCTTAAGAAAAAAGAACTATAATGGAGGTATCACACTTCCTGACTTTGGCTTGTACTACAGGGCCACAATAATCAAAACAGCATGGTATTGGCAGAAAAACAGACACATAGACCAATGGAATAGAATTGAGAACCCAGAAATAAAACCACATAAATATGGACAGATAATTTTTGACAAAGAAGCTAAAACATACAATGGAGCAAAGACAGCCTCTTCAATAAATGGTGCTGGGAGAATTGGATAGCCACGTGCAAAAGAATGAAACTGGACTGCTATTTGTCACCATGTACCAAAGTTAATTCAAAATGGATCAAAGACTTAAGCATAAGACCTGACACAATAAACTGCATAGAAGAAAACATAGGTACTAAACTTATGGACCTTGGGTTCAAAGAGCATTTTATGAATTTGACTCCAAAGGCAATGGAAGTAAAAGCTAAAATAAACGAATGGGACTATATGAAACTTAAAAGCTTCTGCACAGCAAAAGAAACCATTGACAAAATAAAGAGGCCACCAACTGAATGGGAGAAGATTTTTGCAAACAGTGCCTCCGATAAGGGGCTAGTGTCCAGAATATACAAGGAACTCATGCAACTCAACAACAAAAAAACAAACAACCCAATTGAAAAATGGGCAGAGGACTTGAAGAGACATTTCTCCAAAGAGGACATACAAATGGCAAATAGACATATGAAAAAATGCTCAACATCACTAATCATCAGAGAAATGCAAATCAAAACCACAATGAGATATCACCTCACCCCAGTCAGAATGGCTATCATCAACAAGACAAATAGTAACAAATGTTGGAGAGGCTGTGGAGAAAAAGGAACCCTCATACACTGTTGGTGGGAATGCAGACTGGTGCAGCCGTTATGGAAGGCAGTGTGGAGGTTCCTCAAAAAATTACGAATAGAATTGCCATATGACCCAGCAATCCCTCTCCTGGGTATCTACCCAAAAAATCTGAAAACATTTAGAGATAAAGACACGTGTGCTCCAATGTTCATTGCAGCTTTGTTTACGGTGGCCAAGACATGGAAACAACCAAAATGTCCTTCGATAGATGAATGGATGAAGAAGTTGTGGTATATATACACAATGGAATACTATTCGCCAGTAAGAAAAGATGATATAGGAACATTTGTGACAACATGGATGGATCTTGAGAGAGTAATGCTGAGCGAAATAAGTCAGACAGAAAAAGCAGAGAACCATGTGATTTCACTGATATGTGGTATATAAACCAAAAGCAACAAAAGAACAAGACAAACAAATGAGAAACAGAAACTCATAGACACAGACAATGGTTTGGTGGTTGCCAGAGGGTAAGGGGGGTGGGGGGTGGGGGGTGGGAGATGAGGGTAAGGGGGATCGAATATATGGTGATGGAAGGAGAACTGACTCTGGGTGATGAACACACAATGGGATTTATAGATGCTGTAATACAGAATTGTACACCTGAAATCTATGTAATTTTACTAACAATTGTCACCCCAATAAATTTAATAAAATAAAAAAAATAAAATAAGTATTTGTTGAGTAAATGACTCCAAGGTCATTCAAAAGTTCCAAAAGTCATGCTGAGTTTAGCTTTTATCCTGATGAATATTAAGGGCCATTAAAAATTTTGAGTGAAGGAATAAGATAAAGTGCATCTCAGAAAAATTATTATAGCAGCAATACAGAATGACTTGGAAGGAGAAAAACAACACACTCTCTCTTACTGATTCTGCTTGTGTGAAATCTGAAACAGTTATATTGTACAAAGTTTAAAAAGCAAGAGTTTTTAGGCAGTTACTAAATGGTTCAAAGCCCACTGAAAGGAAAAGGAGTAGAAATATTCCTGAACAGTACTGAGGTCCCAGTACAGGTTGAAGATGATGAAAGTTAAGAATTATTATTCACAGAGTTGTGTGATTTTCCTCAGCACAATCAGTATATAAGGGCTAAGAAGGAAGACTGTAGGACTTTAAAGAATTGGGCAACTTTAGGGTAGAATAAAAAGCTGGAAAGCCAGGGAAATAATGAGATTTTAAAATAAAGAAAGCAGGTAATCCACACATATGCAAGCTCCACACAGGGAAAACAGCTCCCATCCCGCCAATTCCCGCTCCAAACACCCTCAGTTCAGGCCCTCCTGAACGTCCCTGGGCCTCCTGCTCGACCTGCCAACCCCTCTGCCAGAGTCCAGTACCTACTATTTTATCACTTACCTACTATTTTACACTTGAATCAGACTGAAAGGGTTTGAATTCTGGATCCATCAGTCACTTACCATTAGACACTGGGATACTCTAACTCCCAGAGAAAGAAGGCCAAAGGTTGCAGAAGCCCTGGTGGCATTAATTCTCAGAGGAGTTAAAACACAAGGCTTAAAACCTTGAGGTTTAACAGAGTCATTCTCCACCCTTTTCTGCTTTGTTTTGTGTCCCTGAGGGGGACAACCATCATTGAGAATTGCCTGATATCTACATGAACTGAAGTTCTGCAACTAAGGGTATACAGAAGAAGCCACCTTGAGACTGGTATGAGGGGTGGAGACATGGAATGGGCTGGTCCCATACCCACATGTGGTTAAAAATTGGGAGGGATATCTCAGACATGGAGGTTCCCCTGGAAGAGTGAGGGGTCCCAGGCTCACATCAGTCTCCCAAGACCATGGTTTCAATGCTAGGGAGAGAAGTCCCTATAACTTCTGACTGAAAACTAGCAGAGATTGTGGCTGAATGAAACGGAGGGCAGCTGGAGTCCTAGGCATTGATCTTAAAGGGTCTGCACATAGACTATCTCATGGTTAGACTCACTTTCTCTGGGCTCCAGCATGGGGGCAGCAGCTCAAGGCATCAGGAACATACAAGGAGGAAATAAATTATCTGGCTTCAGGGCAAGGGCTGGAGGGGAAGCTTTGTCCAGGACAGAAGAGCTGGCAGAGGCCATTGTTTCTTTGTTGAACCCTCCACTCATGTGGTGTGCAGATGTAGGCAGCCACCATATCTGAGTCTCCATCAGCCTGTCTGACACAGTTCATTCCCCCCCTGAGATCCTGTTCCACTCAAAATTTGCACCTACCCCAGCCACTTCCAATGGCTTGTCTATATACATGACTTGTCTTGGCTCATGCTGAAGATTTTTCTAAAATTTCTAAAAGGTTCACAAAATGCCAAGCAGCAGCACCTGTCTTCGGCATGTCCCATACCTCTAGCTGAACAGCCCTAAACCCATCATTAGCAGCCAGCCTCTGTTCACAGCTTGGCCTCTCAAGGCACCTACAAACATAGCATAGGCAGTGGCCAACTATAGATTGCTTTGTGGCTTATTTCAGGTGGCCCTGGGGAGGGCACAGGCTGTAGCTGAAATTGGCCTGCAGCACGTCCCCTCCCAGAAGGCCGTGGGATTGGCACACCCAATGGCCAGCTATGGACCCAGTTGGAACATTACCCTGCCACCTCTAAGGATGACACACCCAGAGGGCACACTGAGCAGGCACCAAAGCCCTGCTAAGTGACTCCTGCTCTGTGGTCAGCTCCTGCACCACAACTCCTCCACTGTAGTCATGGCCAGTCCTCACAACCAATCAGCCCAAGAATCAATCCCTTGATGTCCAGCAGCAAACCAAGACTCAACTGTAACCCATGTGTGGACACACATGACCCACACAAGGAACACATGAAATACCCAGCTCAGGTGACCAGGGAGACTGTCACTATACCCCACAGCACACCTACTACATAAAGCCACTCTACTAAGACCGGGAGATATAGCAGCCCTACCTAGTAATACACAGAAACAAACACAGAGAGGCAACCAAAATGGGGAGACAAAAAAATATGTCCCAAATGAAAGAACAGTACAAAGCATCAGAAGAAGAACTGAACAACATGGTGACAAGCAGACTACCAGAAGCAGAGTTCCAAACACTGGTTATAAGGATGCTCAGTGATCTCAGGGAGAACATCAGCAAACAGATAGGAAACATAAAATTTGAGATAGAAAATATCGAAGAGTCAATCAAAAATGAAAAACAGACTAACTGAAATGATGACTGGATTGGAGAGAATCAGCAATAGATTAGATGAAGCAGAGGATTGAATCAGCAATTTAGAAGATAAGGCAGCAGAAAACACCCAATCAGAAAAACAAAAGGCAAAAAGAATCCAAAAAATGGAGATAGTTTAAGGGACCTCTGGGACAACATCAAATGCATCAACATTTGCATCATAGGGGTACCAGAAGGAGAAGAGAGAGAGCAAGAAACTGAAAACCCATTTGAAAAAATAATGACAGAAAACTTTCCTAACCTGTTAAAGAAAAAATATATACAAGCCCAGGAAGCACAAAGAGCTCCAAATAAGATGAACCCAAAGAGGCCCACACCAAGACACGTTATAATTAAATTGCCAAAGGTTAATGACAAGGAGACAATCTTTAAAGCAGCAAGAGAAAAGCAGTTAGTTACCTACAAGGAGCTCCCATAAGATCGTCAGCTGATTTCTCAACAGAAACTTTGCCAGAAGAGATTCGCACAAAATATTCAAAATGATAAAAAGCAAGGACCTACAATGAAAATTACTCTACCCAGAAAAGCTATCATTTAGAATCAAAGGACAGATAAAGAGCTTCCCAGGCAAGCAAAACCTAAAGGAGTTCCTCAACACCAAACTAGAATTAGAAGGGACTTAAGATGAAAACAAAAACAAAAACAAAATATGAATAATAAAATGGCAATAACTATGTAACTATCAATATTTACTTTAAATGTAAATGAAAGACGTGCATAGACTGAAAGTAAAGGGATGGGGAAAAGACACTTCATGAAAATGGAAAAAAAAAAAAACAAACAAAAAAGCTGGGTAGCAATACTTATACCGAACAAAACAGACTTTAAAACAAAAGCTATAACAAGAGAGAGGAAGGACCCAGTAATCCCACTTCTGGGTATTCACCAAAGAAACACAAAATGCTACTTCAAGGGGATGTGTGCATCCATACGTACATTGCAGCCTGTTTTTACAGTGGCCAATATGTGGAGGCAGTCTTGGTGTCCGTCAATGGATGAATGGACAAACAGGAGGTGATACATATATACAATGGAATATTGCTCGGCCATGGAAGCGAATGGGTTCTTGCCACCTGCAGTGGCGTGGATGGACCTGGAGGGTATTGTGCTGATTGGAGTATGGCAGACAGAGAAAGACAGCTGCAATGTGATTTTGCTTATATGTGGAATCTAAAGAACAAAATAAACAAGCAAAACAGAAACAAACTCATAGGTACAAAGAACATTTTGAAGATTGCCAGATGGGACTGGATTTGGGGGTGGGTGAAAAAGAGGAAGGGATTAAGAAGTACAAATTGGTTGTTACACAGTAGTCGTGGGGATGTAAGGTATAGCATAAGACATATAGTCAATAATATTGTAATAACTATGTATGGTGTCAGACGGTTACTAGATTTATCAGGATGATAGATAGGAGAGGTTTGGGGGCCAGGGTGAAAAAGGTGAAGGGATTAGAAATATAACTTGGTAGTTACAAAATAGTCATGGGGATGTAAAGCATAGGGAATATATTCAATAATATGATAATAACTATGTATAGAGCCAGGTGGGTACTAGACTAGTCAAAGGGATCACTTCTTAATTATATAAAGGTCTAACCACTATGCTGCACACCTGAAATTAATATAAAATAATATTGAATGTCAACTGTAATTGAAAATTTAAAAGGCAGGAAAATGTGAAGGGAAATAAGGTTTAAATTTCCAGGTATAAAACACACACAATGTGATATTGTGGGGACAGAGCCCCAAAGAGCAGTTTCCAGGCTCTCGGCCTCACATAGAAAAGTGCTGGCTCAGGCAGTAGATGGTCATCAGCTGTGGCTAGTTGGCCATCAGCTTTAACCAGTGAGCCATTGGCCACTAATATAACTGCTGTGGCTATGCTAGCAGAAAATGGGGGCTAGCAAGAAGATGGTGGCTGGGCTGGCAAGCACGGATTGCAGTTAGCATGGCGGAGTGCGGGTTGCGATTGCAGAGAAGTGGACAGCAGGTTACAGACACTATGGCTCCTGCTTCCTGTGTCTCCAACCCAGCCTCCAGCGAGAGTATAGTGGTATGACTCCCCTACCTATGGCTCTGTGGGTGTTCCTTTTTGGCCTCACCATGTCCTGCGTTCTTATGTGGGGAGCGGGAGCAGAGACCCCACCGGACGCCCCGCAAGACACATTGTCACCCCAATAAATTTAATGACAAATATTATAAAAACAAATAAGTTATGGGGATGTAATGTACAGCATAGGGGCTAAATATAATCAATAATATTGTGACAGCAAGGTACAGTGTCTGATGGTTTCTGGACTTATCATGGTGATCTTTAGGTATATAAATGTTGAATAACTATGGTGTACACCTGAAACTAATATAGTATTGTATGTTAGCTATATTTTAATAAAAATCTTTAAAAAATAAAATAAAAAAGAAAGCACCAAGTAGTGTGGCAATAGGAATGTGGGAGCAGAGTATATGAGTCACTTACAAACTGAACAGTGGTCAAAAATAGATAAGTTGAGAGAAATTATTAATTACTTCATTAAGTTCAAAAATAAAACTAATTAACCTTCAATAACTCTTCTCTCTCTCCCTCTCTCGCTCACTCGTTCTCTCTCTCTCTCTCACACACACACACACACAGACACACACAGAGTATATCTTTGGTCTTTTTGTATTTTCTCTTCTGGCCCTCACATGTCTTGTCCCAAAGTATTGCAAATGCCGACACCAAATACGACTTAAATATATAAGACTTGTATTGTTTCTTGATTTCTTTAAAAATTCTTGATATGTAGTGTTGCAAGTAAATATGCAGATCACATGTTATGAAATAAGATAGTAATATCTAAAAGAAATGGGAACAACTGATTAATATATTCCTTTATGTTTTATCAACAATTATTGTAGGCTTTGATAGAATATTTTATTTCTTGTGGCTTTTCTTACATATGTAAAACAAACATGTACTTTTCTAAATACTTTTTTGCCTGGGTGCAGAATACAGAACTAGAGACAATGACTTTCATTTGTTTCACATGTCTGTGAAGGGTTTAATCCTTTCACCATGTTATCTAACTACAATCCTCTTCTCATTAGTCATGAGATTTTAATGGAGAGTTGTAAAATATTTTTATCAAGATAAGAAAAAATGTGAAAGACTAATGTTATAAATTGTTTATCTTCATACTTACTGTATTATACTTTTTTTAGTTTTAGTTAGTGGTTTAATTCTTTTTAAATATTGGCAGTTCTATTTTTAATTATTTAGTACACTGACTTAACTGCTAATAACACTTGTATTAGCAGGAGGGTGATCTAGTAAAACAGATCACTGATGTGGAAAGTTGACTTCTACAATATTTCAGATTCAGTCAATTGTCTGAGAAATTGTTTCCTGTTGTTAGAAAAACCAGTATAAACTAACAATTGATGTTTATTTTAATGACTGAAGATATACTTCTAAATACTCAGAAGACAGTTCAGTATCCATGAGAAGTTTCTAGTGGTTTCTGAAGTCCCATCCTTTGGTACCACTTCAGAAATCTTTGCAGAACAATACATTTCAAACAGCACAAAGGAAAAAATTGCTTCAGAAAATCATCTTTATCTTACATTGGCCCTAATTTCTTTTAAAATTTTTTGTTATATTAGTTTCAGGTGTACAAAACAACATGATTAGCGATTTACACCCTTTATAAAGTGATACCCGCCTGAAGTTTACTACCCCTCTGACATCATATATAGCTTTTACAATACCATTGACTATCTTCCTTACGCTGTACTATACATCTCGTGACTATATACAGAGGGTGCCAAAAATTATGCTGATGGGAACCACTTTGAGCACCTCTTGTAATTGCAGAAGGCAAACACGATATGTATTCAGCTTTTGTTATTGGTATATATTATTACAATTTTAATACAGTTTTTTTCTTAAAATATATATACATTTTCTCTCTCTCTATATATATATATATCTATATATAGAGATACATAGATATATCTATAGATATATCTATAGATATATCTATATCTATATATCTAGATCTATATCTATCTATCTATCTATCTATCTATCTATCTATCTATCTATCTATATGGTTGACATTCAATATTATTCGACCTCAGCTTCAGGTGTACAGCGTATTCTTACCTCACCTATAAATAAAATGAATTTAGCTTCCATTTAAGTATATTGAGGTCCAAAACTAAGGATGGAGAAAAAGTGGAGACACAATATCTTCCTGATCTCATTACCATCATTAGCAGTGGATTATGTAGACTGAGATAAACTATTTAAATTTTTGCTATGAAAGTTTTATTAACTATGCAACCTAACACCTCCCTTCCTAACATAATTAGTAGGAAATATAGTCATTTATGCATGTATAGTTTTTATCTTGTTTCTACTCCTTTTCTTATAATCCCTACAAGTAAATATAGATAATTTAAGATTCAAATAGTATATACATACCTCTTTTGATCATTTGTAACAAATGAACTAGAAAATAAAAATTTTACTGTGATATAATACATAATTTTAATTTAAATTATTTTCCTTTAATTATATACAAATCAATAACCATAGAATTTTCTTTCATAAATATTTTCATTTGTAGATTACACAAAATAAAAATATAAAGATAGTTTTCTTGATTCTGCATTTACTTTTTAATTATTTTCAGTAATTTCTATGTTGTTATTATTTAGGGAATTAACAAGGGTTCAATTTAATTCATGCCTTGGGAACATTAATATTAAATTTTAAATGTTAATATTGTCCAAGCACACACAGCAAATAGATTCTCCTACATATGCTTTTAATTGTTTAATAAAATGAATAAAATTATTTAATAAATAGAGTATGTAATAAACTCAGTATGGTTACTTACTGAGTAAGTTGGCTAGTTTTAAAATCACTATTATTTTCTTACAATTCAGTTGATGATGTCAGTAAATATTAACCCCAAACCTGGGCCAACTGTGCCCACGAGCTGTTTAATTAACTACAATTAACTTGGTATCTATGAATATTCACTGCAGCTTTGAAGAGCATTGAAGAGTGAATCAATGTTGTAAAATCTAATAAAATACAAAATACTTAAAACTTCCCTGGTAACAACTGTAACTTTTTTTTTTTTAATGAGCGAGCAATTTTTCTGAGGTTGGTGAAGAGGCTGATGAAGCTGAGCACATTAAAGAGAAGGGGTGCTTGGTCCTGCTACAGCTGCAAACGAGCAGGCATCTTCTCACAGCCTCAACCAGACGAAACAGCTAAGACTCAGTCCAAGGGCAGCAGATAAGCTCTTGTGTTCCATGAACCACCACTACAGACAGCCTTTTGGTCTTCTGCAGTCATACAGCCAATGATGCTGAATATGCATAATGAAAATAATACCATACATTTAAACTCAAGGTAAACTGGCTTTGTACAGGTTTTGTAACACATATTTTCTTCAAAAAATCATAATCTATAATATCTTATTGAATATCAAGAAAATGGTATGATAGAGAGATGGAAGAGGAAAAGGCAATGTGAATGAACCCAGAAGCAGAGATTGGATAATGTGACCACAAGCCAAGGAGAGCGGCAGCCCCCAAAAGCAGGAAGAAAAAAGAAATGGCGTTGCCCCTAGAACTCCTGGAGGGAACACAGCCTTGCCAACAATTTGATTTTGGCCCAGTGAAACTAATTGCAGAATCCTGGCCTTGAGAACTGCGGGAGAATAAATTTTCATTGAGTTAAAAGAAAAAAGAAAAAAACTGGTTTTATAAAATTTCTTTATATTTACTTATTGGTATTTTACATAATCCATTTTCGTTCATGTTTATGTTTACTTTCTAGTCTAAGCCATTTATCCCAAATCTGGAACTGGCATTCATAGTCTACCAAAATAATAAACTACGGTGACCTACACTGAGAAAACCTTAGTTACATTTCAATAAACCCCAAAGTCATACAGTTTTGAGTACTGAAACAAGTAACAGGAGGGTGGGTATAGGGAAGGGAAATAGAGAAGCTAATATAAAGATATGACTCTTTAATTTAAAGTTTACAATCTAGCTGGACAAATGGAATTCACAAAAGGAACTCTTACAGACCTAAAGAAAAAACACAAGTACCAAGCAGCATTACTAGCTGCACAAATTAACACAGTATAAATTGAACACATAGATTCTGAGGAAAGAATCATCACAGCGTCGTTGGTAGTATGTTTTCTGTAAAGGTTAATGCAGCAACTGACAAGAAAACTGGATTTATATAAGGTAGAAGAAATGCTTTCTAGGTATAGTGCTATCTGAAAAAGTACAAAGTATGGACTAAGTGAAAATTTGGTGGAAGGAAATAAGATTTATTTAAAATGAATAAAAATCTGTGACATTGTTGTCAATAGAAACATTAAATTTAAAAGAACATCTGTAAATCAGAGTATATTCTAGAGATTAAATAAAAATACATTATATAAAACAAGTTATTTGTTACATAAGCAGTAGATACGCGGCTATTTATTATCTATATTACACATATTTTACAAAGACGATACAAGAGAAGAGTGAAGTATTTTATAATTAAAATTATTAAATAACATTCCTATATTGACTTTCAGATCTCACAAAGTTAAAAACAACGTGAAGCAAGTTTAGCATCATAATATATTAGCATACACTTAGACTAAAGGAAGAAAAGATATTTAAGTATATGCTAATTGTCAATATTTGTAAAGGTGTTTTTTCTTGTTAACGAGCTTAGGTTGCATCTTGAGGAATTTAACATTAAATGTACTTCCTAACAATAGATGATAATGGCTAAGAAACAAAATCAAAGGGAGAGTCAGGGGACTGTGCTAAACAAGCAAGGAAGGTTTATGTGAGGGATAGGTTAGAGGGAGTCAAAGTAGCATTTTGTAATAGAATATCTGACTAAGATCCTGGAAATTGATTCCCAGAGTTGCTTGTAACACTATGTAGCTAACCCAGCTTGTCATCTATTAAAGTTTATGAACATTTTGCAATCATTTCCAATTCCATTCTTTTTAGTAAATAAACTGAATGCAATGTAACAGGATGCATAATATCTTCTGGATCTGAACTTTAGAAATCAGTCAACTCTAAAGAGAATTCTAAGTATTAAATGTTGTTATTACTAAATAAGCATACTTTTTCAAAATTGTCCTCTGTGGTGTCATTCAAACTGCTATTTTTCTCTCTTTTTAAATCTATGTAGAAATAAGAGAGCATTCAAATAAAGCAGTGCATAAATTTGAGCTTTACTGCTCATGAATGGAAAAATCTGTTAATATAATTTTTGTTTCTTTCAAGTAAAGGCTTTTTGAGCTAGTGTGGAAACCATTTGCATCTTTTCTTAAAAACACTTTATTTATTTGTTTTGGCATCAGCTAGTATTTTATATTAATTTCAGGTGTACAGCATAGTGGTTAGACATTTATATAATTTAAGAAGTGATCCCTTGACTAGTCTAGTACCCACCTGGCACCATACATAATTATTACCATATTATTGACTATATTCCTTATGCTTTACTTTGTATCCCATGACTATTTTGTAATTTGCAATTTGTACTTTTTAATCCCTTCACCTTTTCACCCACCCCTTCAACCCCCTCCCATCTACCATCCCAACAAATCTAGTACCCATCTGAGACATACATAGTTATTACAACATTATTGACTATATTCCTTATACTATATCCTACATTCCCAAGACTACTTTGTAACAACCAATTTGTACTTCTTAATCCCTTCCCATTTTTTATTCACCACCAACACCACTCCTATCTAGCAGCCATCAATTTTTTTTTCTGTATTTATGAGTTTGTTTCTCTTTTGTTTATTTTTTTTCTATCTTTTAAAGATTTTTATTAAAATATAACTAACATACAATATTGTATTAGTTTCAGGTGTACATCATAGTTATTCAACAGCATCAACCTAGCACTATACAGAGTTATTACCACATTATTGATTATATTCCCTATGCTAAAGAAGTGTTGTTTGTTTATTTTGTTCTTTAGATTCCACATATAAGTGAAATCACATTGCATCTGTCTTTCTCTGTCTGACACTCAGTTTAGCACAATACCTCCCTTGTTCATTCATGCTGGTGCAGATGGCAAATACCCATTCCCTTCCATGACCAAGCAATATTCCATTGTACATATGTACCACCTCCTCTTTATCCATTCATTCATTGACAGACACCCAGGCTGCCTCCACAGGTACAGGACATGCTGAAGCCAGATGCTGCTTGTTTGGCTTTTGTGAACCTTTGAGATATTTTATGAAAATCTGCAGCATGAGGTAAGTTGTTTGTATGGAAAAGCCACTGGAAGTGGCTTGGGTTTGCCTGAAAGTTGGGTGGGGCAGGGTCTCAGAGAATCCCTAGGGTGGGCCAGCTGAAAGGTGATAGCCAGCTTGATGGAAACTCAGATATGGCATCTGTGTGCATCCACATGCAGGGAGGGAGAGGGCTCAACAAAGAAACAATGGCTTTCACCAGCTCCTCCCTTCAGGAGAAAGCTGGCCCTCCAGCCCTCATCCTGAAGTTAGACAATTCAGTACCTCCTCATATGTCCCTGGTGCCTTTCAAGCTGCTGCCCTAGCGCTTGAGCTCAGAGTATGTGAGTCCTTCAGTGAGTAAGTCCAGGTGCGAGCTCTTTAAGAGGAGTGCCTAGCACTGCAGCCACACTTGTCTTACTCAGCCACAATCTATGCTGTCCTTCGTGGTCACAAATTATGGGGACTCCTCTCCCTGGCATTGGAACCTTAGGCTGGGGAGTGAGTCGAGAGTGGGGCTAGGACCTCTCGGCATTCCTCCATGGGAAATCTCTGTAGCGAGATATCCTTCCTGGTTTTTAATGGTCACAAGCGGGTATGGGACCAGCTTGTTTCATGTCTCTGCCCCTCCTACCAGTCTTGAGATGGCTTCTTCTGTATGTCCGTAGTTGTAGGGTTTTGGTTCAGCTAGTCTTCAAATGATTCTCAATGATAGTTGTTCTGTAGTTTAGTTGTAATTGATGTGGTCCTGAGACAAGGTGAGCACAGCATTTACCTACTCTGCTATCTTGACCAGAAATCCAATTTGCATCTTAATAAATGATTTCCATTGGTAATATTCAGAGAACATTTCAGGGGTTCTCATCCAGTGGCACTGATTCAGTTGAGTAAAAGCAGGATAATTATTGATGGCACACTCATTTGCTGCTATGCAGAAATACCACTAGAGAGCAAACTTCCTAAAATATATTTTCTACTCTAAATTTCAATGGTGTTACAATTTCTTATCTAGGTTCTTGCTTCTTTAAGGACGTAATCATGAGACTCAGACTGACCTCAAAGAAACTTGATGAAGTAAACTTCAAGTTCTAAATTCAATGATTATCCAATATGTAAAGAAAAGTAACTATCAGAGTTAACCTAGATGTTTCATAATGAAGATGCACTGTAGGTGACATTTAATTCATTAAAAGCAGAATATGAAAATTCAAAGAAATAACCCCAATATTAAAACATTGGTAAAGTGCAAATGACCCAAGGATATTCACAAGAAGTATTCTTATTATTTCCAGTCTTCAGATTTGGGTTACAAAAGAAACATATTTTTAATTTGAATCTCCCTTAACAATAACCAATAAAGAAGAGATACTTTATTGAAGATTTTATAGTATCACAAAAAGACTTGCAATAGGATATAAACTACATGAAATCAAGTAAATATATACTTGAAGTGTCTCATAAACATTTGACATTCACATTTACAGAATTAACTAAGAGAAAGTGAATATGAAGTCTTGAATGGTACTTTATAGTTTTTAAATTGTTTGCTGCCTTCGTTGATTTACTTCACCAGAAAATGTCCCAAAGGAGAAGTACTAAGATAGTTATTACATTCTTTGAGCACTAATTGAGAATATTTTTCTTATGCTAAAATTAAAATCTCTAACTATCATTAGTCATAATGAATAACATGAAATATAAAGGTCAAATAGTTTAAGAATTCAACTTAACAAATGGAGTAATGGGAAAAGGAATTTGGTGTTGTTACAAAATAAATGTTGAGAAAACTCTGACTACAAACAAAAGATTGAATAAAGTATCCTAATTTCAAGTGTAAAAAGCAATAAAACAAATTCCAGTGCACTTATCAAAACTCACATTCAGATAGGATAGAATTTATGACTAATACTACTTCCTTGATTTTCTATGCTTTAAATTCACCTGAATGCACATAAAAAGCTTCTGCAGGAAAATCTTTTGTTAGTTCAGGTAGAACCTCATGTACCCAAATTTAGTAAGGAATGTCAGAAAAGCTATGGCTGGTAATTACAGTTAATCTGAGTCAAATAATAGCTTTTTAATCATTAGAATGATCATAGTAATTTGAAAGGTGAACATAAGACGAATACCGTTAATATAAAATTGTTGATATCAAGACTGAAATTAATACTGGATCATTTCCATCATTAATCAGGAAATAAATCTATCTTGCAAGAGGATTTTACTGAGAGCAGCTAATACCTGCTATCACATTTTCCTAAACCATAAACCAAATATAGATGGAAGAGTGACTGATATTAGGATCCTGAAAGTGACAGTTCCCTCATGAATATCACCAGACCATGTGACCTCCATGGTATTAAGACTTGAAGGGAAATTATCTTATCATGAAATAATTCAGCAGTCAGCTTGATGAGTACGTTGCACTGCAAAAGCACCAGTATCTGTGTCAAGCTGATTTTCTGCCATTATCTGCATGTTTGGAGAGTTACTTAAAAGTAGAAAAAAATGGAATTAATAATGTTTTGTATAAGTACATACAATCACAGCAAATACAAGAAAAATAGTTTTAGTAAGTGGGAATAGGGCTAAAATGTGTTCTCTAAACTCTATTCATGACTGTTGCTGGCATGCCCCAAATCACCCTTTAGATTTTATCCACATCCATCAAATACTCACAATGACAGTGACAGCCCTTTAGCCTTAGAATCCATAGACATGTGGAAAACTATTCCAATAGGTCACTTTTTTTGTATATCACGAAGCATGACAAATATTGCAAAGCAAGAAGCAGTGGCAGCTATGAGCTCCATCCCAGGACTTTGGAATTGCTATCAGGGTGATATGGGAGACAGTTTGCCAAAAATATCAAAATTTCAAATATCTATATTCATTGGTCCGACAGACTCACCTCTGGGAATTTATTTAATAAATAAATTTATTTATTTGTCTAACAGATATATATATTCATATTAGTGTTCAGAAATACACACATATATACATTTTTACATATATATTTGTGTAAAGCTGTTCATTTTAGCAGTATTATGACAAAATGAAAACAACCTTATATTTATTAATTAATGTTTCATATATTCATACAGTAGAACACTATACAGCCTAGTAAAATGAATAAGGTAATTGCCCACAATAATTTTCTGCACAAAACACACACACATATATGTGTCTACATTGGAGCACAATAAAATAATTCCATTTCTGGTTTTCTAAATAAATAGAAACCTTCATATATTGAAATCAGGTAAATTTATATTTTAAAAGGTAAATACAGTTTGGACTTCCTTTTCTAGGCTGCCTGATAAACTAGAATCAAAGAAAGGGCTTAAAATACATCACAAAGTAGCAAGAATTTTTCTCCCTAAAATTCTAAGACATAGCAAGTTGTGGTACTGAGACTCAGAAAACCAAAGAGATAAAAAAGAGTTTTCTAGAGGAAGTTAGTAGGTCTTGGCTGCCAGCCTAAAGTGACAATTGGAAGCTATCACTTCTGGAAGAAAGAGGACAGTGCCCTTTAACTATGTCATTGCTGCCAGGAGGGAGGCTCAGGTTATCTGGGGTGATCAGCAATCAAAGAAGGAGTTTGGAGTGACTCCAGCAAAGCATGGGACTTCCCTGTACTCCACGGGATAAAGGTGAAGAGCATGAGGTACCGTGTTTCCCCGAAAATAAGACCTAACAAGAAAATAAGCCCTAGCATGATTTTTCAGGATGACATCCCCTAAATATAAGCCATAATGCGTCTTTTGGAGCAAAAATTAATATAAGACCTCGTCTTATTTTTGGGGAAACACGGTAGTTCAGGTTATACACACAGTGTTGATTAAAACCTAAGAAACCCATTTTGCCCTTGAAATGTGCCTTGAAATTAGTGTGGACAGTTATTCTGGTAATTTTTTTAATTGATATATTTTTTCTAAAATATTAGTATTTGAATGGTGTATCTTACAATTGGTGACCTCTCAGAACCAGGAAATAATACTTCATACTTATAAAGGCATATAAAATATACAGAAGCAGACATTGCTGAGAGATGGGTAAAATAGCAGGAATATCAGCTAAATGAGGCACTTTTGATTTTTATTTAATGCACAACTAAATAGTTGCTTAGAGAATTTTTTTTTTTTTTACTACAAATATCTTTACCTCAGTCTGCATGAACCATGTTATTTTTTCCAACCCATCATTTTGGAGGAATGAGGTTTATAACACTTATTTCTAATTGCTGCTTGGATGTAAACTCCATGGGACAGGAGCACTTGTTTGTCTCTTTTGTTTAGTGATGTATCCCAATTATCTAGAAAAGGACTTGCAATATGGTAAGAGCTCAGAAACATACAGATCAGTGAATAAAAGACCACAACTGCTTTTCAAAATGAGTCATAACATTTGCCCTATACTTGTGTGGACATAACAAGCCTTATACTTTTCTCAGGCTCCCAAAGGAGAAAACTCTGTCTACCGCTGACCAAGGTTAAGACTTAGCTAGCAGAAATAATTTCAGTTCCAGAATTTCTCTTCCCGTATCAAGAACTGTTTGTCCTATTCTATTTATTACTGTGTATGGAACGCTTGGTTCCTCTCCAGGTAGCATAGACACCTAGAAGTAATTACTTTCTACCTGATTTACCCAGGTTCTCAACTTTGAAACCTCTCTCTGCCCTATATCCAATTACAACTATGATAACATAGGATTTAACATAAGTATCATATTACCTAATGGAATTGAAAACATATGTTCATACAAAAATTTGTGCACAGCATTATTTATAATAGCCAAAAAGTAGAAAGAATGCAAATGTACATTAACTCATGAATGGATAAATAAAATGCAATATATCTATACAATTGAATATTATTTAGCAGTAAAGTGGAATGAAGTTCTGATTTATCCTTTAATAAAAATGAAACTTGAAAATGTTATTGATGCTAGATGAAAGAAGCCAGTCTCAAAAGGCCATATCGTACAACTCTGGTTATATGAAATGTCCATAATAGGTGAATCTATAGGGAAGAAAATAGATCAATGGTTGCTTATGGCTGGGAGAGGGGACCCAGGGGTGAAAGAATGACTGATAACATGCATTGGTTTTAGGTGATGAAAATGTTCTGAAATTGATGGTAGTGATAGTTACATATCTTTGTGAATATACCCCAAACCATTTAGTTGTACATTTTCAATAGGTGAATTGTATGGTATGTGAATTATATCTCAACAAAGCTATTATTAAAACTAAGAATAATTTTTAAAATTAATGAATGCATTCACATAACCCTGAATGTACTAAGCTACAAAATTTGCCTTGATATTCTCCTCATAAAGTTAGAAACAAAAAAAAAGAAGATACATATTTTTCTATCCAATTTAGCTCAATTTAATTGGAAAATGTTTATGTCTGCCAATTCATTATTATTTTATCAAAAGTTGTAATTTGATTATTTTTTCTTATTAACTATTCAGATATTGCCTACTGCTAATAAGTTTGTTTCTCTCTCTTTTCTTCTGAAAACAGGATAGAATAATGACACCTTTGAATTTATGCAATGATCTGGCATCTTACTTTTAGTTGTTCCCCAGGGCATTCCATGTAGGGATATCCGATGAATGGAATGACAACAAAAGTGCTTCACTAAAGTTTGAAGCCTGTTAAAGCAGAAGGAAAAAGTAAGAAATCAACTAAGTAAAAAAGGGTGTGAAAGTTAAGGTATTTCCCGTTTCGTTATTTTTATGATGGACACTTCCATTCCCACAGTGCCTATCCAGACCTTACAAATTAATTTATTTTTAAAGAACTCGCTCTTTGCAATACATTAAAAGAACTTCTTGACTTATGTATCTACTTCTGCTTCAGAAAATAAGTCCTTATCCCATAAACTGTCATTTTTTTAACCACAACCATTTTGACATTCATAGCTAAAATGCTATTCCCATCCCTTCATATACTGACAAAAATGTCCTCATCTAGTCTAGAAGGGTTAACAAAATAGAGATGGTGTGGGAAAGAGACAGTGTGGAGTTTACTTACATTATTTTCTGACAGAAAAATTATTAGTTTATCTTTAAAAATAATATAGTGGCAATAAATTGAATTTCCCACCAAACATTACAAATTTCCCACTTCCCACATAAAAAGATGTCATCATAATGTACTAAATATTATACTGAACATTTAAAGACTATAATAAGCATAATTTTTCTTAATGATGTTATTGAAAAGTTAAATTTATTTCTAAGTTATTTCATTAAACAAACAAATGAAATGTCTGTTTGAGGTTCACTTGTAGAAACTGATGCACGATGTAACTCTGAAGCTCAGAGTTGTTTCTGATTTCATAAGAACAGGAAGGCAACTCATAGCATCACCATTTACATACTGTCTTAATAACTTATTGGATTTCACCATTTATATTGAACTCTTCAATAACTCTGTGACGTTTGTCTGGTCAAATTATTAACTGAAAGACAATTTAAAAAACAAAGTGGTGTGTGTTAGGTTGTTTTCCAAGATGGCAACTTGCTCACTTGAAATGTGACATTTCCACTCCCACACCAAGAGTTGCAGTTGATTTTCTCCACCCTTAAAATTGGGGAGACACTGTGACTGCTTTGACTAATAGAAATGAGGCAAAAGTGATATTTTGACACCTCGAAGTCCAGGTCTAGAAAATACCACACTTTCATTTCCTGTTTCTTGGAACACTCTCTCTTAGGAGACTTCCTCTCAGAACTCAGCCACCGTGCTCTGAGAAAACCACGTCACATGGAAGGCCATGTGTCTGCTGAGCTCCCTGCTGCCATGATGTGAGTGAGCCATCTGAACACCCAGCCCAATCCAGTTTTCAGAGTCCAGCCCCCGCTTCTAACTGACTGAAACCCAAAAGACACCAAATAAGAACCACCCAGACAAGCTCAATCAATGCATAGAACCATGGAAAACAAGAGAGAACTTCTGTTTTAAGGCATTGCATCTTTGGAGTAGTTTGTTACACAGCAATATATAACCAGACCACAATATGCCTGCCACTTTACTCATCATATAACTTACCATTTCCTGCTCCATCTGTTAGGGAAGGAGACAGCTGAAGAGAACAAGGAAATTGCAACATGGCCTAGACATTGGAGAATAGCATGTTTCATACACAACTTTATTGTTGTTCTTAAAACTGGATCTTATAACAAAGTATTTCGTTGAGAATAATTTTATCATAAATTATAGTAAACTACAAAGCTTCAGTAAATTTGCTGAAGAACTGTGTTAAACATTACATTTAATCTATACTAAATATACTTCATTTTCTCCAAACAAATCTACTTTCTTGGGAAAGCTGAAGGTTGACTTATGATTCAGTCTTGTTTATGGCTTCAAATAATCCTCCAGGTAGTCTCTGAAACTCAGGATAAACTGCCACCAGAGAATGCATATGCTTTCTGATCTTCCATCAGTGCTGTGTGTCATTCACTAGGATGGAAAGCAGGGAAAGGAATTTGGTGCATTGAAGCCTCCCCAGTCTTGTATTTACTGCAGCCACCAGAAGTGATATCTTGTGAGCAGGATGCTCTGCCCACCTAGCGGGAGCAGCTCCCTCTGACAGCAGTGGATGTCATCGGGGTTCCGCTGCTTCTCCCTGTTGTGGTCAAGAGAATGGCAGCAACTTACAGCTACACCCACTCTGTGGAGCTGCCCCTGCTAAAACAGAGGTCTTGTCCTGGTGTTAAAGCTACACATCGCTCCTCCTGCAGCCAATTATAAGAGTGTACTTGTACAACAACGGCGTTTTCAAAAACCTGTGGTCACATTAAAATCACTGGGAATCTCTGAAAATCTTGATTCCAAGGGTGTACTCATAACCAATTAAATGTGAATTGCTGGAGATAGAAACCAGACATTAGTCGTTCTTAAAGTTCCCCAGATAATTTTAATGTGTAGCCAAGGCCGGGAACTACTGCCCTAGAAGAACCTTAGTTCTGTGAATAGCTTAATTACTCAGCATTACCCTTCTAGCAACATCACTAAATGGCTTTTACTCATAGATTCCTTGTTGGGTCACTGGAAAAACACAGTGGGGCTGGAACAATTTTTTCCAGATCTTCGTAAATTCTCCGTGGAATTAAACTCAACTCATGTTCAGCACTATGATAAGCTCTGGGAATACAGAAACTAGTTGCATTTGACCCCTTATCTCCAGGAGGTTAAGGTCCAGTTGTAGGGAGATGGGAAAGGCAGGGATGGAATAATTATAGCAATAAATCACTTCAATATAATGTGACTGATACATTAATGGGGCAGTACCAAGCACCAAGAAGAGCACCGAGAAGGGCCACTTCAAAAGATTTGGCAGAGGGTCAGTCAAGCAGAGGGAAATCCATCTGAAAGAGACCAAAATAAAAAGTAAGGCAGAGGACAGGTCAGGGAGGGCATGCTCTGTTTTGATAAGGCTCATGGATTTGGGGGTAATGGAGAATGTTGGGGCCAGTGGGGAAATTTAACATTATTATTCTTTGTGTTTTTTCCTTTACTGTTTTTTTTTTTTTTTTTAAATAACGTTAGTATAAAAATGAGAAAATAGACATAAGCAGAAACTCAAATTGTCAATAAATCTATGAAAAGAAACTCAAGCTAAAGAGAATACATAATTAAACCTCAACGAGACACCATTTTATGCCCATATGATTGGCAAACAGTCTGACAATAATAACAGCTAGAATGGACGTGGAATAAGATGGACTCTTCTATGTTGTCAGTGAGCATGGGAATAGATCTAAAAACTTTGGAGAGAAATATGGCAGTGTCTTGTGGAGTTAAAGATACATCTGCCCCACAACCTGAAAGTTCCATTCCTAGGCTTGTACACAAGGAGACATGTATGAAAATGTTTCTTATAGTATTATTTATAAAAGTGGAAAAAGTTAGAAACAACCTAAAAACCTATGAAGAGGAGAACAAATGAATAAAGTGTAGTATATTTAACTGTCACACAAAAGTGAAATAAACTATAACTGTAAGTATCAGCCAGAATGAATCTAATAAGCCAAACATTGAGGGGGAAAAGAAAGTTGTAGATACCATATGATATAAGTTATCAGTAAAACTACATAATATCATGTTTTGATTTGGGGACTCATACAATCTAGTTATGATATAAAGGCACAGAAATAAACATCCAATTTTGTATATCAGTAACAAGGGGAGCTACAAGAATGGATGGCACAGTGAGCAGGGCGTATGGTCAGAGAAGAGTACACAGAGATCTTAAAACTATGCTTATAATATTTTATTTCTTAGCGTAATGGAAAATACACATACAATTTTATGTTATAGAGTTTACCTTTCACATTTAATTTTTTCAAATGCCGAAAAAGAGTTGGTTAAATAGAATATGGTACATAAAAAAAAAAGATTCAATGATTAATATGTGAGGTTTAAGTAACTGAAGACAGAAGCTGAGAAGAATCTGTCAGCGAGTCTAATGACAGTGACACTCAACAGTGACAATGACAGAGGAGCAGGAGAGAAGTAGAAAAGGTCAGGACAGAGACACTGTCCTGACTGGGGGTTTTACTCTTTCTTAGTGACAAGGAATAACAAACAGAATGAAGACCTACTATACTATTGTAGATCATTTCTATATATAGACATATACTTGTACCATATGTATGGTGTGGATGTGTGTGATGCTTAAATTAGTAATGTTCTTACAAAAGAGCATAAATAAGCAATTTTTAAGCAATCAGCCAGAATCACAATACCCAGATGTTATCATTCTTCATATTTTTGTTTTTGTGTTTATCATTCTAGACAGTATCTTCTGCAAATACATATTACAATATACAATTTTTCCAAGGAAGAATTATTATGTATCTTCTTTTCGGTAACATGGTTTTTAACTTACAATATCACACAGACATTCTCCTGTGCCTAAGAATATAACAGATTTGGATTTTACAATTATATCAAGGAGGTAGTATAAAGGATGGATTTAGGCGATCAAGATAGGAAACAATATAGGAGGTTATTAAAATAGGACAGGCAGTAAACTATAGAGGCTCAAAATATATGTGAGGTCTGTATAGACAAAATTATAAAACTTTATTGAAACAGGTTAAAGGAGGCTTAGTGAAATGGAGAGCTGTATCATGAATAGGAAGACTCAATAACCTAAAGCTATCAGTTCCCACTGCTAAATTGACATATATAATCTATGCAATTCCAATCAAATTTCCAACAGGGTATTTTGTGGAACTTGACGTGGCAGTTCTAAAATAAACATCAAAGAGCATAAAAATAACTAAGACATTTCTTAAGAAGAAGAAGAAGATACCAGACATTAGGGCTTATTACTAAGACATGTGAATAAAAGATACTAGGATATACAACTTAACCAATGAAACAAGAGAAAGACCCAAAATAGATCCCTACACATAAGGAGGTTTAATATATGACAGAGGTGCCATTGCACATCATCGGGAAAATATGTATTATTAAATGTTTTTGGATCATCCATATGATGAAATTGTACCCCTACCTCACACCATAAAGAAAAAATAATTCCTCAAAAATGAAAAATGTGATAAGCAAAATCTTACAACTTTTAAAATAAAATATTGGATAATGTCTTTGTAAACTAAAAGAAGTGAAGAATCTCCTAATTGAAAAACAAAAGGTGCAAACTTTAACAGGACTGATTGTTAAACTCTACCACGTTAAAATTAAAAATGACCCATCATCAAGAGATGCCGTAAAGAAAAAGAAAAGACAAACTATACAATAGGAAAGAATCTCGCAATTAATAAAAAAAAAATAAATAACAATTAAAAAGAGGGAGAGAGAAACAACCCAATGAAAAAATGACAACAACCAAAAGGATACGTATTTCCAAAAAGGAAAGTGAATATATACCATATGAAGATACTCAACATCATTAAAAATTATGTAACATTTAAACTAAAACCTCAGTTCTATAGCATGAAAACATGTTTTTCTGAATCCCCATTGCCAACCACCATGCTTGCCACTATTCTAGTATTTAATAAGTGTTTTTCAAATACCAAAAAATGAATGACTGAATGAACAAATAAGTGAATGAATCAACAAATGAATAAGCAAAATTCAAAAGAACCTGCATTTCCTTTTGCATGACCACCATTGTTTCTCAAGCCAGGTGACTGCTCCTTCCCCACCCAGAAGAATGCAGATTTACTTTCTGGAGGCCTTAAAGATCCAGAGTACCAGGAACAGCTGAGAGCAGGGCTGTTTCCCCTACCAAACAGAGGGTAAAATGTCAGAACACTAGAAGTCAATTGAAGATTTTGGAGCTTACCTGCAGAGAGAAAATACAGGTCAAATATGGAGGCTAGGGATAGAAATATGTCAGACTTCTCAATAACAACCCTCGCAACTAGAACACAATGGGGCCATTTTTGTTTTAATTATGAGGAGATATCATTTCTACTATAGAATAATGTAAAAAGCCAAACTATTTCTCAAGTGTAAGGGTAAATTAAGCAATATGCGAGACACTGCTGAAGGGAGTAACTCAAGAAAAAGACATGGAATTTTGAGAGAGAGAGGGGGCGGTGGGGCAAAGGGAGCTCTGTGTGACAGATGTGCAGCCTGAGCAGAGAGTGACTAGTTTCGATTAGAGCAGGATGGTCCCATGAGGGACGCCACCAAAGGAAAGAAGGAAACGTCTATCAGGTGTGTTTATCATAATGACAACAGTTTTATAGCTCCATATGATCTGAGAATAAGTTAGAGATGAATGATTAAAACTAAGCAAACAACAAAACAGGAAAATATAACTTGGACAAGAACATAATCAGCTATAGGCAATATTTATAAAGTCATACTAGTGGAAATATCAACTATTGTTTCTAAACAAATATTGTGTTATATTTAAGAGATGAATGGGGAAGAGATATGTATGGGTAGAATTAGGGAGTATATAAGATAGCTAATTTCATAATAGCAAGTCAATAATGTCTGAATTTAAGATATTTTAAATAGCTGCCTTAGTATGTTATTCAAAAATATGGGAAAAAATGGTGGATGATACAGCTAAGAGAGATAAAAGTAGATGCCTCTGAAAAAAATGGAATTGGTGTGGGTAAAATGAGCCCAGGACTGCTGTTGTTGGTGATAAACCTCAAAATACAGTTTGACTTTTTAAACTCTGCATGAATTAATGTGATCAAATAAAAATTAAGTTGAAAACTACAAGTTACTGAAAAAAAAAGATATGAATAATAGAAATACATAGCAAATTCACTCATGGGAAGAACAAACACAATAAAATAACAAATCTTAGAAAGAATAAAAATGGCTTAAAGGATGAGAAAGTTTAGCCTCACTAATAATTTAATGAGTATTAAAACTATAAGACTTCAATTTCACCTATTAAATTAGCAAAGATTACCAAAGCTCAGTGTTGCAAGGTGGTGGGGGAACACAGGACCAGGCAGACACAGCCTAGAGCAGTGGGACACGTTCTCGGGCAATTCCACATCAAGGAATTTTCCTGGGAGGAATCATCACAAGTGTATACACAGATTTACTTACTGAGATGTTTGTGGAATAATTACCTTTAGGTAATCATTCTAGGGATAAATTTAAACAAATGAAAAGTGCGGACATATAATTAAATTGATATAGCTTGTTTCTATGATGAAATTCATGTAATCAAATTAACCTTTTCTCCAAAAGTTTTTAAAGCTAAAAGAAAATGTTTATAACATAATGTTAAATATAACCTCATGATAAGAGTTGTCCATACAGTCCTATTCCAGTTCTTTCTCTTTCTCTCTCTCTCACACACACACACACACGCACACACGCACACACGCACACACGCACACACACATGCACATACATGTACATACTCATACACAGGATAAAACCTAGAAGAAACGTAACAAAATGTTACAAATACTATCTTTAAAATTGTGAATCATGGGTTCTTTTGGGGTTTTTTTCTTTATACTTTCCAGCATTTTCTATGCTTTCTATAATTGCTATGCATGACCTATAAAATCAGACCTACGTATACATTGTTTTTTGTTTTTATGAAAAATAATTTATGTTTTACTTTTAACAAGAAGACGTTCTATATTGAAATCAGTGGATGGGTAAAGAATAAAGATATGTGAAGAAAGCGAAACTAAAGGAATACAGTAGAAGAGCCAACAACAGAGGCCCAGCCTGACAAAAGACATGGGCATTGCATTCCTTACACAGATTAAAAATCTGTCACAGAGAAAAGACATAACAACAATGGAGGACTTCCACTATAAAGACTCCTGCTAGAAATCTCATTACATTAAAAAGCTGAGCTTCAGACAAATTCTTGCCTTGTCTTGCTGATAATTTCATCTCTCAGAAAGTAGCAGAAGCAAAAAGTGGAACTGCTGCTTAATTTTAACAAGAAAAAAGGAAATGGTTGCTATTATGAAGTGAGAGGAAATGTAGACATGAATTCATACCTGCCTGAACAATATACCAAAAACTTGTTGATTAGTGTGTATGTAGAGTTCGAAATGAAAAAGAGCTGGAAGTTCTTTTCAACAGATGACCACAAATTCAACATGTGCTCAAATTCTGTATAACTGCACAGAGGGGAGAAGAATGTTTATTTTGAACTGTTCACATTTTGAACCAATAATTTCAGTTTGAAAATATCTGCAAAAGGTAGTTCTTAAAATTATAAAAATATGTACAGACATATTTGCGATAGCATTATTTGTCATACTAGCAATAAAATATAAAAAATACTCTGTCTAAAAAAGGACAGCATATAGGACACTCAATCGAGTATAAAAGAGAATTTATGGTGACATAAGAATGCTAATATTATCAATAACTTAAGATGAACTAAAAAGTCAGGATACAAAAGTTTACAGGTATAGTTATGTACTCAAAAATCTAAATGTATACACATGAATATTTGATTCATTCCCTCAATAAATTTTAAATAAATGCCTACTAATGTATACCAGGTACTAATCTAGGCACAGGATGAAAACAAATCAAAGCTCAATCCCCAAAGAGCTTCCTTTCTGGTGGGAAAAGACACAAAATATTCAGAGAAGTTATTTTGCAGTAGAAGAACTATGGGTGATACATAAGTAATTTTTTGGCTTCTTTTTCTGTACTCGTCAAATGTCCTACAGTGAATATATGTTACATTCATAATGGAAATATAAATTTTTTTTTAAATTAGTTGAAATGCAAGCATATTTTTAAAAGATATTATACATTGATGTAATAAATGTGTAATGTACTAATCAAGAAAAATAATACATATAATCTATTATGTGTTTTTTAGATTATGTTTGAATAATCTGGATACCTCATTTTAATTGGAAAATTAATGTACTGGAATGCATTCAGAGAAGAATGGTCTGACTGATAAGAATTCTGATAGTTATGTCAAAAGTGACAGAGCTGAGGGAACTAGGACATTCAGACAAAAAAAAAAAAAAAAAAAAAAAAAAAAGACCAAAACAACAACAACAAATAAGTGTAGTCGGAAGAATAAGAGTTAGAATATTTGAGCTTAATTCTTGTTACACCATTTCCAATAAACCTCAGAAAAATTACTCTCAGAAAATCATTTCATCCCTCTGAGTTCCAGGTGTGTGACTGTGTATGTGTGTGTGTGTGCATTCATGTGCAGAATGAAGATAACATCTCCTCTATCTTCAAAAATCATTATGAGGATCACGATTAAAAGATCAAATCTTTGAAAGCACATACTTATTAGAGGGAAAAGTCATTTAATATAAAATTTTTTATTAAGAAGAAATGTTTTCATAATGCCAATAAACGGTTAACTACTATTGTATCTGTATTTAAATCTTATAAATGTCTGTACATATACATGCATACGTATACATTTATATACCTTTAACCAAAACAGGGTTACATAACACTTGGTAATCTGGCTTTAGAACTTGATGACTACCATTCTATGTGTTATCCTAAAGAATCAAATTTAGAAGAATGGGTCAAATTTTTTACTTAGTCTGAAGTCTACATCAGTGAAACAGAATCTATCACCAATAGTAATCATCATCATCATCTCTCAGCAATCTTGAGGCATTTACCATCTAATGTAGACATTTTGGAAGGAACTCTGTAAAGAGGATAGACTAGATAGCTCTCAATGTTTGAGAACTATATGACTCTATGATTTTATTGTTATTCTATAAATTGCCCACAAGGGCCTAGATATGATGAAAGCAAGAAAACTAACATTTCCTAAGGCTCCCTGGCTCTTTGTACTTGTCATTGACACATTATCTCACCTGATGTTAACATGCCCATGAATTAATTATATTTTATAGCTGAGGAAAAGAAAGCTAAGAAAGACTGAGCAATCTGTCCAAAGACAAATAGTTGTAAGCTGCAGAAGCAGGGTTTAAACCCTGTTTTCATAAAGGGCATACTGCTTCCCCTTTAATAGTGGTTTTCTAACTGTGTCCCATATGCCCTAGGGTCTGAGGAGATGCTAAGGGACTGCTGCAGAGATAAGGGGGGGATCTCAGTGAAGGTTGCTCTGGAAATACACTCGGTTTTAATTAGAACAGCACTGATTTACCGCTTATCTATTAGAGAGCTCAATTGAAACATCAATTCCACTGATTTAAAAAAAAAAAAAAAGTTTACCTACTACCTAAAGCAATTTATAAATTCAATGCAATCCTTATCAAAATACACAAAACTAGAACAAATAGTCCTAAAATTTATATGGAACCACAAAAAAAAACAAAGTAGCCGCAGCAATCTTGAGAAATAAGAACAAAGTTGGAGGTATTATACTGTCTGATAGCAAACTATACTACAAGTCTACAATAATCAAAACAGCATGGTATTGGCACAAAAACAAACACATAGATCAATGGAACAGAACAGAGAGCCCAGAAATAAACCCACACCTATGTGGTCATTTAATCAATGACAAAGGAGACAACAATACCCAATGGGGTAAAGACAGTCTATTCAATAAATGGTGCTGGGAAAACTGGACAGACATATGCAAAAGAATAAAACTGGATCACTTTCTTACCCCATATACAAAAATAAATTTAAAATAGATTAAAGACTTAAATGTAAGACCTAAAACCATAAAAGTCCTAGAAGAAAACATAGGCAGTAAACACTCTGACATTGTTCTTAGTAATATTTTTTCTGATATATTTCCTTGGGCAAGGGAAACAAAATTAAAAGTAAATAAATGGGACTACATTAAACTAAAAGGTTTTTGCACAGCAAAAGAAACCATCAAAAACAAACAAAAAAAATGAAAAAGTCTTCCCACTGACTGGGAAAAGATATTCTCCAATAACACATCTAATAAGGGGTTAACATCCAAAATTTATAAAGAACTCATACAACACAACACCCCCCCCCCCAAATAATCCAATTAAAAATAGGCAAAAGACCTGAATAGATATTTTTCTAGACGGGACATACAGATAGGCAATAGTCAAAGGAAAAGATGCTCAATGTCACTAATCATCAGAGAAATACAAATAAAAACCATGATGAGATATCACCTCACACCTATCAGAATGACTATCATCAATAAATCCACAAACAACAAGTATTAGCGAGAATGTGGAGAAAAGGGAACCCTTGTGCACTGTTGGTGGGATTGCAGATTGGCGCAGCCACTGTGGAAAACAGTATGGAGGTGGCTCCAAAAATTAAAAATAGAACTACTTAACGGCCCAGCAATTCCACTCCTGGGTATTTATCTGAAGAAACCCAAAACACTAATTCGAAAAGATATGCGCACCCCTATGTTCACTACAGCATTATTTACAATAGCCAAGACATGGAAACAACATAAATGTCCATCAATAGATGACTGGATAAAGAAGATGTGGTACATATATAATGGAATATTAGTTGGCCATAAAAAAGAATGGACTCTTACCATGTGTGACAACATGGATGGATCTGGAGGGTATTATGCTAAGTGAAATAAGTCAGAAAAAGAAAGACAAGTACCATATGATCTCACTTATATGTGGAATCTAAAAAATAATATAAAGGAACAAATAAAACAGAAACAGACTCATAGATACAGAGAACATTTTTATGGTTGCCAGATGGAAGGGGTTTAGGGTGGGAAAAATAGTGAAGGGATTAAAAGTAGAAATTGGTGGTTACAAAATAGTCACAGGGTGTAAATTACAGCATAGGGAATATAGTCAATGATATGGTAATAACTGTGTATAGTACCAGGTGGGGACTAGACTAGTCAGGAGGATCACTTCTTAAATTATATCAATGTCTAACCACTATGCTGTACAACTAAAATTAATATAAAATAATATTGAATGTCAACTGTAACTGAAAAAAAGAAACGATTTTTTTAAAAAGGCTGATAAGCTTCTGCATTCTACCATGTCTTTGCCAGTGACCCCAGTGGGGCCTGTTAGACTGCGCAAGTCCAGGAAGCCAGTGGTTTGATAAGTAAAGACTTACAAGTAGGATGGCGCCAAACAAAGAAGCCCAGACTCAGTCTGGGTTTCTGATGAAGAGCAGCACCTGAGCATGCCTGGAGGGACTTGACTCTAAGGTCTAGGAAGCCATCGGGTTTAGGAGAAGTAGTCAGATGCTGAGCAAGTGCAGGCCAAGGCCAAGTTGCCCAAGGCAAGGACAATGCCCAGGGAAGCAGGCATCACAGGTGCACGCAGGTGACCTCTCCCCTGACCCACGCTCCCATCCACTGAGCTGGAACCACTGCTCTTCTCACTCTAAACCTCTCTGAATGAATCCGTCCTCGCTCACCTTTGTAACTACCACCTCTATGCTTAAAATCTCCACATGTGTGTCTGAAGCCCTGAACTTTAGACATGCATACCCAGTTGCTTGCTTTTATAGCCAAATACATGTCCCGTAGGCAGTTGAAATGCAATTAATTTAATAGTCTTAGTACCTTTGCCTGAAATCTTTCTCTTGTCCTATTGTATTTCCTGTCTCTATATGATCCCCTTCTACCCAATCAGTAAAGGAAAATCAGGAGACATCCTGAGTTGCTCCCCACCAACAACTAAAGCCTACCAATATTGCCTTCTAAATTTTTCTCAGATCCATCTTCTGTATTCTTATTACCACTTCCTTCGGCCCTCATCATTTGTCATCTGCATTAGCTTGAGTTTTTCTCATGTATACCAAGCAGGGTCATATTTCCACCCCTTGCTATCTCCTAGAATGCCCTTCTCCCATTCTTTTCCAGATCAATTCCAAGATTCTACTCTGTTCAGCATCTTCTCCAAGGAATTTCCCCGAGTCTCATGTTGGCCTAGTGCCTGTTGCTGTGCACCCCAAGTGCTTTGTGTATCTCTCTGGCGTGGTGTGTATAAGGTTATATTGGAAGATTTTATTTATGCTTGCTTTGAGGAAAGAAACTGGGTTTTCACTTTTGTATCTCAAATGCCTAGATAAAGACTAGACTCACTAAAATGACGTGTACCTGAACTCCACTGCCACATAAAGGTGAGCAGAGGCTGTTGGGTTGGCACTGGAAGCCAGGGGCAAAGTCCCAAGTTCCTGGTACTTCCTGTGTCCCTTGGGCATGGGGAAATGAGCTTCCCCAAGAGTTCCTGTATCCAACTTAACTCAGTAGATGATCACTGGGCACCTTGTATATATTCTAAATACATGCATGAGGAGCTGTGATTAGGAGCAAAGCTTTGAAAGACTAAGTTTAGTTCTGTCGCCGTGTCCTGTACTGAGATTAGCGTGTGCCTGGGCTATGAGGGGTCCACGCTGTGGTCACTGCTGGTATGAACCTCCCACCCTCCCACTTTATCATGACCTGCTCACACCTGCAACTTCCTCCTTAAACTATTTTTCTGCTCTCCTTTTAGTTGACAGCTGATGAGCTAATATTTCTGTTCAAATACATTAATCTGTTAATTGTGAAGGGTGGGGGGTGTTAGGCTATCTGCTCTCTCCACCTTTCTTCTTAACTTTTACCCCTCTGAGAAAAAAGGAGTTTATCTTAAATTAGTAATTTATGGTCAAAATTTAGGTGTGTATGTTGATATTCTGGTATCAAAGATATGCTTGATACAATAGTCCCCCTCAAATCATTTGTGGGATCCAGTTCTTACCTGCAACACTGCACGGTAAGCAGGGGGGAGGGCTAGAACCACTGGTAGCTCTCCGTCTTTCCTGCCCTTCAAGTCCCAAGGTTGGGATAAGGTTAAGGACAGGTGAGAGAAAGGAGCTCATCATTAAGGAAAAATCCACATCTGCTCTGTTTAGGTCTTTCAGATAGTTTACTCTAAGCCACAAAGTGTTTCATATCAGAGAAGTCCATATAAGCATATAATGTTACCTTTAATAATTGAGATTATGCATGCATCATTTACAAATGATTTTAAAGCAAATTTAGTGAAAATTTTCCTCATATGAAATGTACTCCAAATGAACTATAGTTAACCAAAAAGGTTTAAGTAATAAAGATTCATTTAACTATGGAGTAATTTTCATGGCTACACTCAGCTAGGGTGTTGGTTCCCAAGCGGGTTACAAATCAGAAGAATCTGGGGCGCCTCTTTCAAACAGTTTCCCCTGAGCCCCGACCCTGGGGATGCAGTGCATCCTAGGTGCAGCCTGGGAATCTGTATTTGTTTTAATCTGCGTTTGGGTGATGCTGAAGCAGGCAGGTTTTGGAGAATAAAAGCCTTCTTAACATGTTTGTAAAATTAATGTAAATATTTGTCTATATGAAACAGCAATGCAACACTTTACATTTTAGAATTATGTATAGAATGGAATCTCAGCCTATGTACCGAGGAAAACAAGAAGTATTGTTTTATGTAACAATCTAATTGCTAGCTCCTAGACCCCGTTTTTGAAGTCGTAACCTCTGCCCTTCCTGGAATGCTCCCGAGTTGGTTGTCCAGTTCTGGGACTTTACACAGGCTCCCGGATGCCAGAAAGGGGTCCATCCAGCCTCGGTTACCAGTACAGGTGTTTCAGCCTGGCCACTTAGCCCTGCACACCCCACAGCCCTGCACACCCCACAGACCTGCACACCCCACAGCCCTCTGCTGCTCCTTTTGAGGTATTATGGTGACAGGAAAACTTTTTGTGGCTGGGTATGGGTCCTTCTGCCTAGCCAAAATACAGACTCATTTCCTTCCTGGGATCTGGTCACCATTCCCCATCCCAAAACCCAGCAATGCTTTCGAGAAGCAGGGTTTAAGTATCGCTTTGTTCTCCCATCCTACAAGCCTCTCTTCTCCACTTTCCGATGTCAATGTTTTCCTGGACTAGAGTGAGACTTTCTCACTTTGTTTTTCCGCATCATGGGCTTATGCTGTATAATCCTAGCCCCACACCCCATACAAACAGCCCAGCGTTGGGCTTCTGGAAACCCAAGCACCTCTCTTACAAGGCAGCAAGTTAGGCACGTGCTAACTTGAGGAAGAGAAAGAAGAAAATAGGAAGAAGGAAAAGGCAAATACAGGAGAAGAAAGTACATGTCTCAAAATATTATCAAAACCACAATGAAATCTAGAAATTTATTAGAGTAAAATTTAAATTAAAAATTCAGTCAAATATTCTGTAATTTCCTGGTGACACCTTTTTTTACAGATATTTTGAGAAAGACACCATTCGCAACTGAAGAAATATATTTCACCAAATTTGAAACATAACTTTATAGAGTGGGATTATTTGGTTGAAAGAATTTTCCTAAATCAAGTAAGAAGGAAGCTCTTATCAGGGACAACCCAGGGCAGGTAAAAGTTAAATGCTTGAACACAGGAAGACTGAAACTGAAAGTCAAGAATAAGATTACTCCTTTCTCTCATAAATTACAGGGTGCCTCATCTTTGTTGTTTCCTACATGGGGCTCTGCTATCCTGATTTCTCTAAAACAGGCTGATTCTCTTTCTTTGTGGTTCCATAACTTAAAAATGAGTGACATTCCATTGTATTGGCATCAACCTTGGCTGATCGTGAGTTTTTACATTAAACCCTCAGCTACATTCATTTGGTTTAGCCTCTCGGTGCCCCCATCCCAAATGGTCAGAACAGAGAATCAGATTATTTCAGTTTCTTCCCATTGGACGCATTCAGGTCCAGTCAGCTGTACCCCAGAGATGGAGGGGTGGCACTAGGACTGTGCATCTGCTCCTTCTGCATGTTGCAAGTGGAGCAGGTTCTCTGGGAAAGGTTCTTAGGCAGAAGGCACGTCGACCACTAAAATTGAAATGCCTGTTATTCTGAAATCTGAAAAAGAATTTCTGGCACTTTTAAACCTTCTATATGCATAATGTATATGCTAGTTTCACTTTACCCACAGAATGATATGATTGTCATTAATTATATTGATGATATTGTATATACTAATAATTAATTTTGAGACAGTAAATCAATTCTAAGATTTTATAAATCCTTTATTTATGGCCTTGACTTTAGAAACCAACCAACCAAGAAATAAAAATAGAAAGGAGTAAAACCTGTCCACCTCAAATCTCTTTTAGTCCTAAAGCATTTTATATCTGTTAAACTATGAGTGCCAAACAAATTTTGTCTTAATTTTTATTTTATGTGACAATCCCCATTTAGAAAATATTTTTAATTAAAGTTTATTGGGGTGACAATTGTTAGTAAAGTTACGTAGATTTCAAGGGTAAAATTCTGTAATACATCATCTATATATCATTATACATTTTCTAAAGTAGTCAATTTAAACTGATTTTAAAAGCCCTCCACCACGAGGTGGCACCAAATAGCCATAATTCATAGATTGTATCCTAAAACCGTACTCAGGCCTTTTGAGGATTATCATTCTTTCTTTGCTCATGAAAATATTTATAAAACTCAAAAACAAAGAATTTGGTTTTTTTTTTCAAGTAAGCAACAAATACAGTATAATTTTTTTCTAACTAAATAAAGTGTACTATTATTCTTTTCTAATCAATTGGAATAATCTTAATAAATTCACAGTAACCCTCTGTTGAATTTCAGAATTTTATTCTTTTTTTCCCATAAATTGGTTGCAGTATTAGAAATACTTGTTTTTCATTTTGTTTGGAAATACGTAATATAACCTCCTTTCTAGAGGTTTTTTTTTTAGACTTAAATTTACTGAGTCCAGTCCCTGCCATTACACACAATGTACCTCTATTTTAATAGTGATGTTCTCAGTCCAAGGAAGCATTTGGATTATGATACAGGTGCTGTGGCAGGAGACGCTTCTCTCCACATATACTTGTAAATTTTTCTCTGTAATACAGGGCTCACCACACTACTTTAGGTTTTTGTCACCTTGAGGTTTGACTACTGCCATGTCCTCTACCTTGGCTGACAGAGGAAGAGCCCTGGAATATTCAGCTAGTACAGAATGTGACAGCTTGTCTGTTTAGCATTGCCAACCACACAGAGCACATTATACGGATGCTCTGTGCATAGCTCTGTCTTCCAACAGTCATTCTAGGTGTTAATTTTAATTTCTAAAGCTCTCCATGGCCTAGGACTTGTAAGTAAGTTATAAGACGTCCTCATTCCCTGTCCTGGCAGTTAAGGCATTTCACCAGGTAGTTCCTACATGAGACCATGAACTCAAAGTTTGAGGTCTTGGACTGTTCCAATCAATCTCATTTTCTGGCTTGACAAGAACTCATTTTGTAGCTCTTCACAATACAGAATTTCCTTGAAAATGCGGGTCCTTAATTTAGAGTCTAAGCAAATTGTTTATTTGTCTAGAAGAAGGAAGACCAGCTAGCAGAACACAGGTTGGCTTCAGCTTTCTCAACTGACAGAAATAATATTTTAGCAATAGGTACCTATCGCATACATTACAAGAAAAATGAAGTTAACAGAATAACCTAAAACCAGCTTAAATGTACCATAGTGCCTTATGATTATCATTCAGCAAACATTTCTTGGATGTTGAATATGATTCAGATACTGTATTAGAAACTGTAAGACACTGCCATTAATCATAGAAACCTATACTGCTGTTAAGTGAATAATTGTTACAAATATAAAACAATGATATTGAATTAGCAGTTTCTCTTTGGAAATATACGATATTTTTCCACATAAATTGTTGCTTTGGTAGAATATAAAATAAATAAAGACATAAATTTCTCAAGTTTACAAACTTGCCTGGATTTCAAGCTAAATTATCTGGGAACTAACTTCAGTATGATAAGTCAAAATAAATTAGCTTAAATATTCTCAAGATATCATGCATCCATATTGTGTGTGTAATTTAATCAATCCCGAAATACTGATTAGAAGAAAAGAGACCTTACCAGGTATTCTATTGCAAATCTGTGTATTTTCCAGAGGCAGGCATTTTAAGCAGGTAAACTAAAGATTGCATTTCCCTAACCAGAACCTAGCATATCTGCGAGGGACTCGTGATTTTCTATGTCCAAACATTAGTTTACTAAAAGGCTCTACATTTATCAACAAACAATAGGTTTTCAAAAAGTGGCGGAGGAAACTGCAGTGGGAGAAACGAAATATTAATATGCACGCACTTCTTGATTTTAATTATAATAAATCTATGTTTTCTTTAGTCAGAAGTAGTGATACTAAACAGATTTTTTTAACTGCCACTGAGATGACTTTTTCAAAGATTATAACATTAAAATGGAAAAAAATTGCATAAATAAAAGCAACTTTTATTTTAATAGATTTCAATTATTAAAAGTGTTTTAAGGTATTGTATAACAAAAGAGCTCTAGATCTGCTCTAAAGTCCCTCGTTTTTTGGTTCCTTCTATCATCTCTACTTTCACTGCCAGTCATTACTTGTGGTTTTCTCTTTTCTGAAGCAAAAGCAGGTATACATGTGGTTTTCTGATTATTTTCAGCTGGAGTGGTCAGTTGTTTCTCCAGGAGCGTTGTTTTGCCGTCCTCGAACACTTCCTACCAAAAGTTTACTAAGATGTCCAGGAAATACAGCATATGTTTCAGTTTGGGTGTCACCTTTGCTCCTCATGATGTTGACACAGAAAAAACTAAGAATGAATATTGGTTTCAGCAGCCAAACAGTGACTTTTCTCAAAGGCACATTACTAGAGGTAATATTATGACTTTGCATGTTTAAAAAGATGCATGAAAGTACTGATGAAATTTGTTCTGTTGCAAAGTCCATAATCTCAGAAATAGACTATTTTCCATTGCCATAGTTTCCCTGTAATGTATAGAACTCATACTGAAAAGGCAGCTAAGAGGAGGAGAGACAATTTCACAAACATGTCACCTTGAAGACATAACTTTCATGTATCCAGACATCTGTGCACTCTTGTTGACCCACTGCAAAAATGACATGGATTTCTGATTGAAAATATACCACTAAAAATGTACCCGACATATGTTAACTCATTTCACAGGTGAGGAGGTTGAGGCCGGAGGTCACATAACTGAGGTATGGGTGGCGCAGGCCAATTAAAGGCACTGTCTGATCAAAGAACTTTCTACTGTTTTCCAGGATTTCATAAGAAAAAAGCAGCAAATCTAGGGTATGGTCTGGCAGAGAATGCCTGAAGGGTGGGATGGGCCTGGGAGAGTCAGGGGGTGAAGAGAATGCTGCACTTGGGTCTACAGGGAGGGAAGAGGAAATGGGGACACTGGAAGGCAGGAAGCTGCTTTGGAGCGCCTTTGTAATTCACAAGCAAATCCCAGCAGGCATCCTTGAGTTTGCAGAATAAGGGTCTGAAATACCCTGGAGGTTTCACATTTTTTTTCTGGAGATGAGGCCAGTCTTCTGCATGGGGACAGAGGTTTTCTAGGCTGCCTCGGATCATTTAGATGAGCTCCAAGAATTGCACAATTCCTCTTGGTTCTGAGAGACTGCAGAATAATAAGGCAGAATTCAAACATTGCTCAAAAAGAGCCAAAGCAGAACATGAGCCTCTCAAATGCTGAAATCCCTTCAAGCCAGCAGAGGACCGAAACTACCACCCACCTGAGTATCCTACACATTTGTCCGCTGTCCAAAGCCATTTTCCCATCAAAACAGCTCACTGGCATGGAGGACCATCTGGCTGATGGTACCCCCTAGTCTCCAGGGCAAGGGCCGCACCTGCTCTGAGCTGGCATCTTCACCGAGCTGTGGCACAGCTTCCCTATGTCTGGTCTGGCTCATCTCCCACTGAGACTGTTCCATGTCTTCCACACTGGGTTCCCTCTACCCTGCTAATTCATCCTTTACAGTGCTCTGTCTCTGTTTCTAAAAAACAGTTTTTATTATCTGGTGATCTTATGGAAAAGTACAATAGCATGAAATGGCCTCAACCCACTTCTTTAGCCCTCTCTCCTGTGTCCCCAGACAGAACGTGTTGTCCTTCACTGAGCATACCACACACTCATTTTCAATTTCTAATGAATAACAATAATGACTAATATTTTTAGAGAATTTACTCAGTGTATCAGGAACTATACTAAGCATTTTGCATCCATTATCCATTGTTATTTGCAAGATGCTCTCAGTAGGAATGCCTTACATACACATATCTTGGGCAAGGTCACACAGCTGCCTGACTTAGATTTGAACCCAGTCAGATGAGAGAGTCTGTATTTTAAATCGTTTAAATAAAGAGCTCTGTATTTTATCACATAGTTTCCATATCAGTTTAATTAATATTTTTAACCTAAAGGTAATGCTTTATTTTTCATATTATTAGCTTTCATCACAGTGATAATCCATTTTACTGGCTTTATTTTTGTTTGGTCTTTACCATTCCTTTCATTTACGTACCAATTCATGAATATATCCTTATTGGAAAAAGATTTAAGTATAAAAGATCAAAGTCCCATCACCTCTGCAAGTTCTCCTCTGAAAGACAACATGTGTTAAGATTCTGTTGTATGCCTTTCCAGTCCTTTTGCTAAGAACTAATACATGCACACAGAAATATTTTAGGGAAACATAATTATAGTATGCTCTTTCTTCCAGTACTCTTTTCAATATCTAACATTTCCATGTAATCAGAACTATACTACACCCATTCTTCCAACATAGGTTTTTAATAATTATATATTTTATAATTTCCTTGTAAGTAGATATGAATCTTTCACATTTTCAGCTGTTGTACAATATTTCATAATTCGGATATACTATATTGAATTCCTCTGCTACTCAACTAATAGGGTATCTTCACTCTTCTTTTGCTATTATAAACAATTCTGAAAGTGACATTCTTATACATATTACTACTTTACACACAAGTGAGTCTTTCTTTAAAATAGATTCCTGGAAACGTACTTGCTTAGTCCAAGAGTATATATATATACTGGATGTGCCAAAAAAAATGTATACAAGTGGACACTTTGGTCAACGTTGCTCAAGCAGTAGTTCACCGTAATCAGAAGTGTCTGGACATTGATGGTAACCACTTTGAGAACCTCTTGCAAGTGCAGAAGTCAAATGTGACTTGTATTCATCTTTTGTTATCGGTATATATTATCACAATTTTAATAATTTTTTGTGTCTGTATATATATATACACACACACACAACTGGCCTTCCAAAAGACTTTTATCCTTTATATTCCCACTGAGATAAGAAAGTCATAGACAGTCCGGGACAGGACCATGGTGGAGGACAACAAGGCCAAAGAAAACAGTTGCAAAGTAGCTGACAGAAAAATGTGGAGGGGGGAACTGGGCGGGAGGGGCTACCACATTAAACTGCAGAGTCAGCCAAGACACCAGCCCAGGTACAGGGGGCCAATCAGCACCTGGTAAACAACTTAAAGATTGCAGACTCAAGAACATATAGTTCCTAGTGCCGCTTAGCCTGTGGGGCATTCCATTTTCGGATCCCCCTTCTCTCTGGAGAGCTTTTCCTTGCGCTTTACAATAAAACTGTGTGCTGGTTAAATTTGCCTCTCTGATCCGCGTTTCCATTCCTCAGGGACTGAGAGATCACGACCCGGGGGACACACCTGACACCAGGATCCCAGATCACCACCAATACTCTAATGACAGTGCGTCGTTTTCTGTGTTCTTGCAAGAACTGCGTTTAATTATAGGGTGTTTTTTTTTAACCAACATGATGGGAAATTATATTTGATTGTTGTTTTAATTTCCATATTTCTGAATAGTGCGGGGAAATTTTATCTTTATTGGTAAAATAGAAAGTGTTTAATTTTTTAACTCCATGTATTACTAGTTATGATGCAGACAATATGTCAGGTAGCACAGCGATTTCTTTTATAGTCTATATATTCTACCAATGTGTAAACACTAAGAGGTTTAGGTGAAAATACAGATTTATAGCTTCTCTTCAAGTACCAGATCGGCACTAAGCCGTCAGTTCTTTGGTGGCACGTTGCGCTGACACAAGCAGCGGTGGTACCACCAGAGGGAGTGAGCGCTCTCACCCCCGCCCCCCACCTCCCGTGAGCGTGCCCTACACGGCCTGGGTTCCGTCCAAAGCCCTTAGATGATTTGACCTGGCTACCTCAGAACTATTTCTTAAGCATATACATTTTCATACAATTTTTTAAATTAAAACTTTTATTTGCTTTCTTCATTAACCCAATGAATAAGCACGCCCACTTCATTTGCAAAATATAAGTGGAAAACAGTATTTTCTGATTATTCTTTCCAAAAGGGTGTGTGTGTGTGTGTGTGTGTGTGTGTGTGTACATATATATATTTACCAACAGTTTAGAGCCACACATTTGAGTGTATTTAAAACAATTAAATACAAAATGTATAACTAAATATCATTTCATGGGAGTTTTTATTTCTCTGTATCAAAAAATAGACTAATAACAGGGCAACCAGATGGCTCAGTTGACTAGAGTATAAGTTCTTAACAAGGTTGAGGGTTCAATTCCCACATGGGATGTTGGGCTGCGCCCCCTGCAATTAAAATTGAAAACTGCAAGTGGACTTGGAGCTGAGCTGCGCCCTCCACAACTAGATTGTAGGACTTGACTTGGAGCTGGTAGGCCTTGGAAAAACACAGTGTTCCCAATATTCCTCAATAAAAATAAAATAAATAAAATAAAATATAACTTAGGGTTTAGTATTAAAAAAATAAAATAGACCAATACCAGATACAACTGAAGGCATTTTCAGTAAGTCAGTGTTTAAGCCTGATATCTATTTTAAAGTAATAGATACCAAAAGATTATTTTAACTGGTAGTTTAAATACTCATAGAATGTTATATACAACGTTGTCTCCTTAAATAATACCTCCAACAATTACCTCAAGTACCTCTCTACATGTTTTTAACTACAATCTCCGTTTGCAAAGGACACACTGCACTTACCTGGTATGCCAGGGCACCGGGCTGCTTTGGTGTCACCATTGGAGCTGGCAGCTGGAGGATCCATGCTGCATGGGCGAGGCCTCTGCTCCAGCTTGCAGAGGGAACTCCGTGTCTCTGAGGAAAGAGTAATCTCTATACCTGGAAAGCAACCAGCTCTTTGTAGCCTAACCAAAAGGAAGGGCTGATCAGTGGAATCAAGGATAGATATGTTCGTTTTCTTCCATTCGTCTCCTTTTCCTATTGTATTAATATATACATTTTAATTGTAAGGAGAAATTTTAAATTCTATTTTTATGCAAGATTTATGAGTTGGCAATTCCATGTATATAGCCATTATAATGTTTACCTCGAATAATTTCTCATGGTGTTTTTAAATTCTTTATTTATCAAATATTTGTTAGCATCACCTATGTGCCAGAGACTGCACCAAATGTCAGTTATAAAAGGGTAAACAAAATGGACAATATGGTGCTAAGAAGCACGGCAAAGGGACTGAGGAAGGTGTGAGCCATGAAAACAAACACAGAAACATGTCTAAAATTATTTTGTATGGTTCATCTCTAGAGACCCATCTCCAATCATGGGCACCATAGTTCTATGCAGGCATTTAAAATGTGGAATGCAGTTACATGAAAGGAATAAGAGAGTAAGGGATTGGAAGAACATGCCATACAAGGAATGGATGAAAGAAATGGTGGGATTTAGACTGAAAAATAAATAAATAAATAAAAAATAGTAAAAGCAGAAGCATGATGCTTAGGTTTAGATATTTTGAAAGCTGTCATGAAATAAAAGGAAGTGAACAATTTTATGTTTCATATGGAAAGAAGTAGACTAGGAATCACAGGAGAAAAGATAAAATTAGTATTTGTTAGATCTTCACTGTGTACCCAGCACTCTATGCTATTTTACAAATATTGAATATTACAATGATTCTTTTAAGGTTTCCCTTTTACACTGTATTCCTTTTTATCAGGACACTGAGGTCCATGAAGTTAAAAACATGCTCAGATTCACAGACAGGGAATGGTGAAATTGGAATTTGGGCTTGGACCTTCTCCAAAGCTAATGTTCTCTCTTCTACATCTTGATACCTCTTGATTTTGGCTTAATATAAAACATAACTTTCTAATACCTAAAACTGCCCCACATGGTGAAGTAGTGGGCTTCCCATCATAGGAGCTGTTCCTGAAGAGGGATCTGTGGTGGGTTCTTGCACGGTGTGGAAAGTGACCTCTCAGGTCTGCAATCCTGAGGCTGCATTAGGAAGCTGTAGTCTGCAGCACCCCATCCAATTGGTAGGAACTACACATATCAGCACAGTTCACTTCACAGGATTAGCAGATCATCACCTACTAGGGATCTGGATCCTGCAGGGTTTGGAAGCCTGCTCCATGAGTGGGAAACCCTGAAATAGAATGAGAGTACTGTAAGCGATACTAAAGGTAAGCGGGCCAGCCTCAGAGAAAAGCTTCCCTACTTCACAGCTTCCACTAGGACCAGATTGCAGAACACCTTCCCAATTCTGGTACTCTTTTTTTTTTTTTTGCTCTCCAAGGCTGCAATTACCTAATGAAATAAAATCTCAATATTTCAGGCCAAGCAAGAATGAAAACAAAACAAAACAAACAAACAAAAAACATTTGTAGTAACAGGGATTTTTGTTTTAACTCATTTTGTAAATGTCTCTTCAAATAGGAAACAAACAGGATATTTTACATTTCACATTTCTTTTAACTATCAATAACGACCGTTATTTCTGCATTAGGTAAAATTATCAAATTATGTATCTTCAATTTAGTAAGTGGTTCTTTTTAGTTGATAAAACAACATATGCCCTTTAAATCTTAGTTTTAAGTCTGTTGTAAGTTTTGAATTCAAACTAAAATTATTTTTTTAAAATCACTTTAAAAATCTAACTGTGGAATTTAACACTAAATGTTCGGTGTTATGAATTTCATAGTTTGATTTTATGCTGTATGGAGAAGTATCTTTTTATAGGTTTAAAATACATATGCCATTGATATTATCCAGTGACTATTTTCAACATGTTATTGAATTTGTCCAAAGAAGGAACTATTCATACATCTTGTATAACATTAATATCATTGACTTGCCTTTTCCTTTGGGAGGTTAAATGACCCTAGTTGTTGCACTCTCCCAGCATTTGCATGGAATTCAATCACACATTCACAGGCCTCATACTTGCACATCGTAAGTAAAATGGGCAACACTGAGGTGGGGCCTCACTTACCTAATGAGATTTAACTAAATCATGGCCCAGAGTACCTTGGTTTGCTACTTTCTTAAAATTAGTAGTGCTAGATTAAAATTTTTAAGAACGATGTAAAAGAGGGAAAATTAAGGTGGTTTGCCTTTAGTTCCACTTGAGTTTGGGAACCAAGCATTAGAAAGGCCAAGTAGAATCCAAGTGAATATTAATTTAACAACTAATGAGCAGAAGACAGAATGGAGAGGGAAATCTTCAGAAAGTTTATCAGTGTATTTTTGTACTTTCTACTATTATGTAAACTTTAATTTGTGAGGACATGTTTCATCACACTTTCAAATTAGCCTAGATGCTATAAATTTTTCTTTTTCACTAATTTTGCCTGCAAGGTATACAGCTGCCAAATATTTCATGTAACAATTTTATACCATCAACTTATGTATAATAGAAGAAAAATAGTATCCTTCTAAACCCAGCACATGCACACACATACATGCATGTACATATAGGGCAATTTAGCAAAAAATGTTTCTGCAAAGACTGTTAACAATGTAATGTATCATGCTGAAATTATTGAAATATAAGAAAATACATTTTTTTAAATTTACTGGGGTGACAATTGTTAGTAAAATTACATACATTTCAGGTTGGGATTTATAGATGATGTAATACAGAAAATATTTTTATTATTAGCATTTATATTAAAATACTAACACTACATACATGAAAAATGAAGTCACATTACCATTCTGAAATATACAGGTGATTTTACCAACAGAAGCAGTGTCTATATAAGTAGCATGAAGCTAAAAACAGCATTACTATTCATTCAGTCAACAAATATTTATTGATAGATTACTAAATGCTCCTTTAGGTCCTGGGAACATATTGACGAATGCAACGTTCCTGCAATTGCAAAGCTTCCCTTCCAGCAGGGAGACAGACACAAACATGGTTTTTAAAACCAGGTGCTGTAACCAGGGTTCCCACAGAACAGTGTGCACACCGGCACCCCTAGCATCACCCCGGAACTTACACATGCAAATTCCTTTTGCCCTGCAGACCTACTAAATCACAGTCTCTCCAGATGTTTGTATTAAAATTTGAGGACTGCTGTGCTGCAATTTTAGGTCATCCGTAGTGAGTAAATTTACGACTAGAGATGTAGTTGCTTAGGGGACTTGAATGACATCATGCAGTGATATCAAGTCTCTCAGAAAATTGATCTATTCTCAGCTCCCTTCTCTGATCGGATGAGACTTCCCAAAAATGGGAATTTGGGGGGATGCATTAAAGTAAGATATGGTGATACTTCCAAGATGAAAAAGTGATTGGAACCAGAAAGTATATATCCTGGTGTGCTCCCTTGAGATGGTCATCTGGGTTTATAAAATGAGTTGATTTTGGGGGCCCACAGCATTGCAGAGATGGACTGAATCTAGATACCCTTCAAGGCATAAAATGAGGATAAGAACTGCTCTGAATCACAAGACAAACAGTCCACACAGATGGCGATGGTGCAGATTCCCCAGCGAAGAGGCAAGTCAGACCAATAGTCCTTGGAGGCTACAAAAGGGCCCTGATGGGAGTAGACACTTACTATGAACTTGGCTTTGCTTACTTGGTGTTGGATACAAATATTCAGAGTAATATAAAAGGACAGAACAGAAAATATTGCCCCAGTTTGGACCAGGTCATATTTCTTCGGACCAAGGAACGCACTTTACAGCCCATAAATGTCCAACAATGGGCAAAGAAATGTCATCCCCAGAGTAATGGTTTGATAGAGAACTAGAAAGAGCCATTGAATATTTGTTGTCTAAAATGGGGGTGGGATAAATAGAGGAAGGGTGTCTTATACACCTTCCCAAGTGTGAGCTCACACTCAATCTGAGGGGGCTTAAGGGAGGATCTTTATTAGATAGATTTCTCAGCCATTCTAAAGGATCTGAGGAGGGTACCAGGATGAGTGCACAGCGCTCCGCACAGGGGTAAGATGCTGCGTGACTGTGTGCAGCTAGGACCTGGTGTCAACGCGCCACTTCCGCTTCTAACATTAGTGAGGGCGCTTCTGGCCGGACATGCGCAAGGCACTTGAGCCTCCCTGGATTAGTTAATTGCGTTAGTGTCTATCTGCCAACTTCCACAAGGTGCTTGTGAGGCTCAAGTAACACAGAGTCAAAGCACTGTATAACCTAAAAAGTGCCATGTGGAAGTCAGATCTTAATGTCCCGTACCTTTGGCACTGCGTTTATCATTTCCCATTTCACAGTGGTAAAGCTCCCTGGAACCCTAAAACTTCCTCACCCACAGGCATTTGAGAAAGTTTGCACTATCCTCATTTGTTTACACTTTTCCCTGCGATTTGATTTGAAGGAAAGCTTCTGCTGCTTACATTTTTTTAAACATTCCCTAAGACATTCTGGAAAAAAATGTGGCATATAATTACTACTTATGTGATTTTTCTTTTTAATCTAAATTCCTTTTTTCCTGGTGTATGTCTTCAATGAATTGTGGCTTTTGTCTGCAATAGGATTTATATAATAGGTTTTGGCCTATCTCTAGATCTAAATATAGTGTTAGATAGCCTCATTCATCTACTAAAATACATTATTCAGTACATACTTATTAGGTTCTGTCCATGTATGATACACTTTCTGTGAGGCTTTTAGACAAACCAAAGAATTTGCCCCTGCTCTCAAGGAACAGAGAATCTAACAAAGAGAAAACTATTCAGAGAAATACATGGAGATAGTTCCCTTAAAGGGATATAAACAAAGTACCATAGGAGCTTTGGAGGAACAAGGAAACCTGACCTGGGGTATCGAGGAGGGGGCCACAGTCAGGCATAGAAAACACCCCTGGCAAATTCTGGTAAGGGCAGGACACTGTGGAATAATAACAGTCGGGGTGGGGTGGAGTGAGGGTGAAGGGACAGGAATAGATAAAGGCCAAACTAAAAGAGAGGAGTAAATAGCAGGAACAGCTGAGCAGACGATTGTAGATTTTATTCTGCATCTATGCAGAGCTATAGAAGAATTTTGAACATGACAATGTTTCCTTTCCATCCTCTTTGGGTTTTAAAATGTATAATGTGAATCAGTGTCTTATCTGCAAGATCATATTACTTTTCCATCAAAAAAGTATCTGTCAAATGAATGAATGTTGTTCCCCAGGTCGCAAAGCCTCTTCCATCACCAGAAGATGAAGTGCTGATGACTGTGTCCATGCAATCTCATTCGCAACAGCTTCACAAACAATAAAACACGCAGGAATAACTTTAACCAAGGAGGTGAAAGACCTATATGGTGAAAACTACAAGATGTTGAGGAAATAAACTGAAGAAGTCACTAATAAATGGAAAGACATTCTGTGTTCGTGGATCAGAGTGATTCATATTGTTAAAAGGTCCATACTGCGACAAACAACAAGTGTTGGTGAGGTTGGTGGGATTGCAAATTGGGGCAGCCGCTATGGAAAACAGTTTGGAGGTTCCTCAAAAATTACAAATAGAGCTACCTTATTTATGACCCAGCAATTCCACTTCTGGGTGTTTGTCCAAAGGAAATGAAAACACTGCCTCAAAGATATTTGCACCCCCCTATGTTCAGTGCAACATTATTTATAATAGCCAAGATGAAAACAACCTAAGTGTATATCAATGGATAAAGATAATGTGAGATATATCCAGTCATAAAAAAGAACCAAATCTTGCCATTTGAGACAACATGGATAGAATTTGAGGGCATTGTGCTAAGTGAAATAAGTCAGACAGGGAAAGACAAACACTGTAGTATCCCACTTATACATATATGTAATCTAATCCCCTCCAGCAAAAACAATGACAACAATAAGCTCATAGATACAGAAAACAGATTGGTGGTTGCCAGAGGTGAGGGGTGGGGTGGACATAACGGGTGAAGGTTTCACAAAGTAGAAACTTCCAGTTATAAAATAGATAGGTCAAGGGGATACAATGTACAGCATGGTGACTATAGTTACTAATATTATATTGCATATTTGAAAGCTGCTAAGAGAGTAAATCTCCAATTTTCTTATCACAAATAAGAAATGGCAATTAGGTGAGAATTTGAAGGTATTAACTAATCTACTGTGTCAATCATTTCACAATATATAAGTGTATGAAATCAATGTATTTTATACCTGTCGCGAGCGCCTGTAAAGTCAGTCTGCTACATTTCAGTCTATTCCTGAAAGTTAAGGGGACATCAACCCCTTGGCAGGGCCCTATGTCCCTGCGTGGTACTCGTGACGTGAGTGGGGAACAAAGTCCCGGCACACAGGTTCAGATAGAGAGAGTAACACAGCTTTATTTGGGAGCCAGTGTCCCTCCAGAGGCCAATGCTCTGGTAAGCACAGAAGTTATACAGAATAGAATAGAATTTAATAAGGAATCAAGCCCCAGAGACAATCAGGATGGAGAAGGTCCTGGTCCCGGAGAGGTGACTGGGCTCATGACGGGTCTGATGTGAGCTGGTCTTGCAAGGAAGAGCTTCGGAGAGTTCTGGAGTATCAGTATCGTGGCTTGCCACTCGCAGATGACTCTGTCAGTGTCTGGCTCAGAGCCTGCCAGAGGGTCTTAGCTGCAGTGCAGTCAGACTACTCACAGCATTGCTCTGGAGTTCTGCTTTTATCCCTTTCCTTGGACTCGTTTACTTCTTAGGTGAGAACCAGAAGTTGTTTGCCAGTAGTTTTTTTACCTCTTAGATGATAACCAGAAGTTGCTTGGTAAATGTGTTTATCACTCAATTTTGTTATGCTGCTTCACATAAAAACATGTTTTTTGCTTTACTTTTATCAGTCCTGTCCCTACTAGTAAACAACTTGTTTTGCAAACCTCAATCCAACACATATTGTATATGCTCTATACAATACCTTAAACGTACACAATGTTATATGTCAATTATATCTCAATGAAGCTGGGAAAAATAATTTATCTTCAAAATTCATGTGAATTTAACATTCGTTATTACAGGATAATTAGCAGTAATATTTAAATTATTTACCAGACAATACAATTAAGGTTCTAAGAAAATGAGTCCTGTTTCTTCTATGCCTTAAGACATACCCATCCCCCACCGCAAAACACACACAAACGCATTGACTTCTGCCTCAGGTCACTTGCTGTTCAATTTGCAAAGCACAGACCTACCCCTTAGCTGTGCACTTGGCCTAAAGACCTCCTCCAAGGTGTCTTTGCCCTCCTGCTGCTCTGGCCGCAGGAAGGCTTTTCTCATCCGTCCATTAACTTTCTTTTATAAGTACATCATCACACTTTTTTCTTTGTTCAAGGCTATGGCCACTGACCACCATCTGTAAGTAAAGAGCCTCATTTTTCCGTTATTATACACACAGCTCAGTCCCTTTATTCTTTTTTTTTCTATCCAATGTATACTCTCACTCCCCCTTACCCTTTTGCTCACTCTTTTTGTCTATTCTTTTATCACAGTTCCGTTTTCCCTGACAGTGTCATAAAATTCACTGGGGATATATCCTTTGATGATTCTTCTTCAAATGCTTTCTCTGTCCAAATTGTATGACATTTTGGTTTATGTTTATTTTACATTTCCACTGAATTCAAAGTCTAGTGAATTTTTTACATTGCTTTTCTGATACTCTGTTTTTCCTGCCCATTTTAATCACCTGATTATTGAGCAAATATTCTTTAGTTAAAGCTTTCTAAGTCCATCTGGCAAGTGCCTTTGGTGGAACGCTGCTAGAGATTATTAGATCTGCTTGCTGCTGACAGCAGTGATGATAAAGTGGGAGACATAGTCCACCTTTAAATGTTATGTTTTCCTGGATCCCCTAAATTCTATTTTTCATTTCTCCAACATAAAGAGTTCTCTGATATTATCAATATTTTTATTGATTTGGCTTCTCTGGAGTGTTTAGTTGGTTGGCTGCTCATTCTTCATTAATTTTTAAAATCTGGATGATAAACCCATAGAACTGGACTTATTTTTAATGGGACTTAGGACAAATTACTGAACTTCTCTGAGCATTAGTTTTCTCATCTAATGGCAAAGTAAGATCTAGTTCACAGATACTCGGGAAGGACTAAAGCAAAGTCAATGTCCCAGCACCAAGCTCACTGCTTGGAACAGTGTCAGTGTTCAATAGTTCTTAGTTTCTTTCTCTTATCTTTCAATGGGATTATTATAATATCTGTTTAATGTAGAACATTTAGATTCTAAGAAGGTACTTTTACCACTATCTTCAAATTACTTTTATAGATAGTTTTATGATTATGTTAATGATATTTATCTTTTAAAATGACAGGAAAAGAGAAAAACACAAGATTTTAAAATTAATTTTGAACCTATTAGGTTTTTTTTTTAACACAGAGCTATCAAAGGTCCAGATGTGCACCATATGAGTTGATGAAAATGTACATAGAAGTTGTGATAAAAGCTTTTCTTTTTAGTCTATCATATCTTAAATTCAAGGTTACTCTTATCCAGCTGGTATATATTAAATAAATATTTTGAGCTATATCAAAAATCACTGGTCTAAGAAGTATGGAAATTTAAACAGGATTGGGAATACTTTCTCCTAAGACACAGAGAAGCTGATATGGAATCTTTGTATTCTAGAGCATCTCTTCGATATGGACAAGATATCACAATTAGAGAAAAGTATTTTGACCTAAATGCAGAGTTTTGTTCATCTATAATCTCTTTTAAAACAAACAAATAATTCTATAAATACACCTGTAAGAGTGCCATTGGAAGAACTGCACTTTGGTAAACATACTTGATAGGATAGAAGTTAGACCTCAAATTAATAAAAAGCGATCAGGGAGTGACAAACATTATCAGTTCCATGTCTATCAGCCATTCCCTCTAATCTCTCCTCTAACAGAATCCTAATTCCTTTGGCTTGGCAGTGCTCTCAGCCACAAGTGATGAAATATGATTGTTTCAGGGAAGCCAGTCATTAAAATTTTGCCTTATTTCCCAGCTGTTCTTGAGCGCCTTCCTGGTGGCATAGTTCAGAGCAATGAGCCCTGCGGGGAACTTTTCTGGGGAACTTTGGCAATGCTTTTCCTTCTTCTAAATGGCACAGGAGAGAAGAAGCTGAAGCTGCCCATCCTCCCTTTTTTGCTGTGAACAGGAACATAAAGCCTGGAGTTTTTGCAACTGTTCTGCAAGATAAGGTCACAGATAGAAGGAGAAGGATAAACACACCAAGGATGATAGAACAAAATAAAAATGATCTAGCTGACTGATAACATGTTTAAACAGCTGGGCCAACCCTGAAAACATGAATCTTCACATGTCTTAAGGCACAGTAAATGTTCTTATGGTTTAAAACACTGTTCATCAAATAGACTATTGTTTTAAAGTAAAAGAATTCCTCAGTGACACAAAAGTTTTGTGTTTTGGGGTTTGTTATTATAATTGTTACTGCGGTTGTTTTGTTTGTTTGTTTGTTTGTTTGGGGTTTTTTTGTTTTGCTTTGCTTTGTTTTTTTTTACAATGTAACATAACCACAACTGTTTGAAAAATGAAAAGTTCAGACAGCCCTAACATCCAAAAATCGGAAGCAACTCAAACAGTCATCAACAAGTGAATGAGAAAGGAATTGTAGTATATTTGTTCAGTAGAATCCCTCTCAGCTTTAAAAAGGAATGAACTAGTGATACATACAACATGGATAAACCTCACATCATTATGCTAGTGAAAGAAGCCAGAAACAAAAGCCTATCTAAGCCAATTCATATGAAGTTCTAGAACAGGGAAAACTAACCTGCAACCTTCATAGACATGAAGAAATAGAAATAACTGTTTAATATAGAAATGAGAGGATATTTTTTTCTTAAATACTATCTAGGCACATAAACAATAGACTGTTGCTGCTGTGCCAGTAGTTATCTCCCCTGGCTTTATTACAATCCACTGTCTCTTCTAATTTTTGGCTTTCTATGTTGGTTCTACATATATTTTTTAACTTTTTCAATTTTGGAATCATTATATAGTTAAAAGAAGATTCAAAAATATTACAGAGAGATTCTGTATACTCTTCACACAGTTTCCCCCAATACTTACATCTTACATAACTGTAATTTCATATTAAAATCAGGAACCTGACATTGGTACAGTGTATGTGTACACTTCTATGACATTTTATCATGTACATATTTATGTAACCACCACAGCAATCAAGATACAGAATGGTTCCATTGCAACTGTGATCTCTCGTCCCACCCCTTTATAATCACACCCTTCTCCTTACCCCTTAGGGACCCTCTCCAGAGTCCCTAAGCTCTGGAAGCCACTAATCTTTTCCCTTTGCCATAATTTGATTATTCTGAGAATGTTATATAAATGGAATCATACACTATATGACCTTTTGAGATTGGCTTTTTGCACTCACATAATGTCCTTAATTTTTCTAAGTTTTTTCTTTTTATTCCATGTACTCCATGGTATGGGTGTAACAGAGTTAGTTTAACCATTCAGTTACTGATGGATAGTTTGATTGCTTCAAGTTTGGAGATGTTAAAAATAAAGCTGCTATGAATATTCTTGTATAGGTTATTGGTGGACCTAAATGTCCATTTCTGTAGGAAAAATACCCAGTAGTGCAGTTGCTGGGTTATATGATAAGTGTATCAGTAACTTTTAAAGAAACTGCACACTATTTTCCATAGTGGCTGTACTATTTTAAATCCCCACTGGCAGTGTAGGAGAGATCCAGTTTCTCCACATCCTTCCCAGCATTTGATATATATATATTTTTATCAGCTCTAACAGGTGTGTAATTGCTAGTGATGTTAAACATCTTTACATGCTCTTATTTGATACAGCACATGTAAAGTACTGTATTTTGCCATGTATAATGAGCACCCACGTTTTCAACCCAAACTTTCAGAGAAAATGATCTTTCATTTTAATTTTTTAATTCAAATTTTTTGTTTACGTTTAGGTACTTGTTCTTTATATTATAAAGGGATTTTAGCATTTACTTTTTAACATATTATGGTACAAGAAATTTCATGTAACAAATAATTACAAAACACAAGAACAGACACAAGGTACAAAAAATTGTATGTACCGGTAACAAATTAACAGTATTTACGCATCATAGAAGGCCAAGAACTCTTCGTCGTTGCAAGTTCATCACAAGTTCATCACAAGTTCAACAAAACCGATTGTCATATTCCAGGGTATTATTTTGCATACAGATATCGTTATTGATTTCTAGAGTTGCACTTCTAACTCATAAGGATAAATAAGAAAATTAAAAACATTTATGTAGATACGGAATTAGTACTAACCATGTATAATGCACATCTTTATCTTTTCCTCACAAATTTGCACAAAAATGTGCACATTGTACATGGCAAAATATGGTGTGTCATCTTTCAAAGTATATCATCTTTGATAAAATATCGCCTCATGTTTTTTGCCAATTTTCTAATTGAATTGTTTTCTTTCTTTTTTTACTGTTAAGTGTTGAAGGTACTTTATATGATCTAGATACAAATATTTTTCACATATGTAGTTTGCCAATATTTTCTCCCAGTTTGTAGCTTGTCTTTACATCCTCTTTTTAACAGTCTTTTGTAGAGCAAAGTTTTTAAAGTTTTGATGAAGTCCAGTTTACAAATTTATTTTTAGATAATAAGTTATCATTTTGGTTTATATGAATGCTTCTGACCAAGTAATGGCCCCCTTCTCTCTTTTCTATGTGTTCTTCAAATGTCTACCGGTAAATAAATGAAAAAAATTTGAACCCAGTCTAAAAGGACTAACCTGATAAATAACCAGGTTACTTTAAACAAGTATTACCAAAATTAGCTATGTTACTATTTGAACATCAATAAATTAAGCACCCAGAAATCTAACAAAACCAGAATCAGTAATCAAAAACTGAAAATAGATTTATTTTTACTGTAGAAAATGTCAGAATACACAGAAGAAAAATGAAAATGTATTAGTAACACACTTTCCTATTGTGGGTTTTAAGATGCAACATAAAATCAATAGATTAATATTTTTTCAATACATTTTTTATATTGATTATGTGGTAATCTCAATTCTCTCTAATTGAGGTAAACCATTTTTCATGGTGAATTTTCTTGTTTCTATTATTATTATTATTCAAAAAAGTGTTCAAAATTAATGTGTTCAATCATCTCTCTTTTTTGTATGCTTTTCTCAGTTTTTACTTTAGAAATCTAAGTCTATAGTTGGCAAAAGATAGGGAAACCTATTCTGTTTAATGACTAGAAATGGTAAAAATAGGATTCAATTACTAAAACACTTCTAACTGTGCCTACCAGGTCTTACAAGCCTCTTAGTCCTCATCTTATGCTCAATGACTAAGGTGTACGTGGAGAAACAAATGTACCAGATTGTCCTATGCATTCACCTCAAGATGAGCTGCTCTTGCCAGTGAGTGCACTGGGGAAAGACCTTGCTTTAGAATGAGTGAGGTAATGGAACTCAAGTGCCCACTGCAAAGGGCTGCACCCGTGGCGCCCAGGGTCCTCTCAAGGAAGCACCTCCCGGGGTTCTGCTGTAGGACAGAATAGGACCAGTAAGTCTGTTCCTACAGGTGTGCTCAGCACATGTCTTCTCTCCCAGATGAGTCTGCTCTTGACATTAGAAGAATCATTCTGAGGCATCAAATCCTTGATGAACTTGACTATGGCAGAACTAAGGACTGCCCTCAGACAATCAGTGTAAATTTAATGATGATCGCTAAGCAAGGCAGCTATAGGCTCTATCCTATACCATATCCAAAGCCAATAATGAGGAGGCAATGCAAAAGCAAGGCCACTTAAGGGAAATTTGACCCCAGACTCTATTCTAGAGGGATCAAGAGTTCGCCCCAGTAAGAACCTGAGGGAAGAAGAAAACCCTTAGGAAGCTAACAGAAGGGAGACTCGGTTTGCCTGCCGGAAGCAGGAGGGACAATAAGTATGACCAGTTTAGCTTGTGAATTTCCAGATGTAAACTGTTCAACACACAGTCAAGAAAAGCACTGAGGACATTTACTCTGAAATGCAAGAATTTGGGGGAAGAGCTTGGATGGCCAGCCACCTCTGGACTCTGTTTCCTAAGTACATTTAATGAAAGCACTCCAAGAAATTTAATGAAACCACTTTGTAACACAATACCATTCCCAAATTCCTTCTTTGGGAAGAATCTTGGATTGGGTGACCTCTAAGTCCCCGTGTAACCAAAGATTATGGTTCTAAGATGTTAAATATTGACAGACAAATAATGTGGACTCAATAAATATTTGCTGAAATTGAACCGAGTTGAATTCAGGAAGTAAAAGGGTCTATATTTTATGAGCACAGGTTATCTAATTCTCACAGTCAAACAGCTGTATGAACTTCCTTTCCTTTGAAAGTCTTACATTTGCTCACCACATTTTCCTGCTAAAATCTGTGAGGTAGAGCTCATCTTACTACCATATTTTAGAGGTCAAATTCCCTTCAATGGTTCATTTTAGAGTGTTTTTCCCCCCAATATTATTATGTCCCAATATAGATTTTATATCTCTTATCTAAAAGTAAATTACCTGAACTTGATTGCATACAGGATAATGGACTAATGAACATGGAATTTTGCTTAGGAGATACTCAATTTTTTTCTAGCAAAGATACTTTATGATTTATGATCCTTAATGACCTAGTTATTTGAAAAACTATCAATGAGTTTTCTTCAATTGGTTAAAATATCATACATTCCTTTCACCAGTTCAGACATCTTTGTCTTTGATCCTGATTCACAGAATTTAGTGAGGAGGTGGAAAGAGGATTGTTATAGAAGATGAATCAACAACACGATGGACAAAGGATCATAGAAGTAATGAATAGATTTTTTAACTTCAAAAAATAAGTCAGAAAATGTGAGAATCTTTGGATAGGGAAATTAAATCTTGCTTTAGCAGAAATTTATCTGTTTAATACATATGATATAGTCTTAAGGGAGGAACTATATTTATTTATGGTCATGAACACAAGGATAATGTTCTGTATAATTGTTTCCTGAAATAAACTCAACAATGTACTTGGTGTTCATGGTTACTTAAAAATATCAAAATAACTAAATAATTAATATATAAGCATTATATATTCTTATGCCATGAAAATTATTTTAAGGACCTATTTTATTTTGTTAGCTTGTGTGATTTCACAAGGCAATCTAGATATTATGAAAATTGCTTATGTAAATATTATCAGGATCCAGAAATGGATTTCTATGGTTTTTCATGACTGACTTTTTAAGAAATCATCTGAGCATAATATTGTTATTTTGGGTTTTTACAATCTGAAGACAGGCGGCACAATTGTTAACAGATTAAGCAATCCATTTGTCTTAGCATGTTTATTGCAATTCAATGAAAACAAACTTATTGACTTGTTAAATTTTGCTAAACTAATTTAGAACTTGCTTTGACCTTCTTTACTCAACTACTGTTAACTGTGCTATAACCTAATTACAAAAACCTCAAGAGACAATGGTTGTTTCTTACGATTAAATATGAAGTGAGAAACTAGTCTTTCTTTATCAGTTTGCAGTTTGTTTTTATTCATTTACCTGGAATAAGACTGAACATACTGCAACAGTTATCCTGTTCAATATAATAAAAGTGTAAAAAGGTCTTTTACCTATATGATTTTTTCCCCCTCATTGACATATATAGAAAGATGCCAAGTTAAAATAGATACGCTGTAAATGAATTGTCTAAAAGTTGGAATTTTCTCAAAAACAATGTTGTAAATGGTGTTCAGATACCCTGCTCGTTTATGAAATGTACTTTTCATATGTGAAATGCTGTTTATTTGTATTAACAAAATGTATAATACCACTCTACTCAGTAAATTAAAAAAAAGTAAAGTTGAAATGTAACTTTATATTAAGTTATGCGTGAGATAAATCCAGTTTTATTAGAGGCTATTGACCAGAGGTACTAAATTTAAGGCAATTCTAAGAGTCATGTTAGGGCACTTTCTTTTCAAACATAAATTTAAAATAGTTATTTAATAAATTATTTACTTTTTTCCAATTATAAAGTAACAAATCTTCATTGCAACGGATTTAAAAATATGAGAAGCAGAAAGGAAAAACAAATCACCTGAAATTCTATTACTGAAATATAACCTTTTTCATCATGTTTATATTATTTATCTATTGCTGTGTAACTTGTTGGTACCACAAATCTGCGCTTTTGTCCAAAGATTATAAGTTTTCTGAGGCTGCTATTTGGTGAATTATAAATTTTTAATTAAAAGATGTATTCTTATATTTATTATTTAAGTTATCATCACAAACAAAAATATAAAGCTGCACTACTTGCTTACTTTTGCCTTAAGAAATACTTTCCCTGGTCACACTGTATCCTGGATATACCTCTATCTAATGGTGTATTGAAATTCATGTTTTACTGAAATAATGCACTTATATATCTTATATCTTTCACTAGAATGTAAATTCTGGGAAGACCTAAACTTATACATGTACTTAATATATAAATATTTGTTGAGCCATTAAATAATGCAGTTGGGAATTCGAATGCCAGACTGAATATACTTTTATATCTATTCTGCTGAGTTCTTTCATATGAAAAAATTAATGAAAATTTTCAGTTACAACTATTTTAGCCAGATGATTGGGTAGCAAAGCAGACTTAAAGATTTGCTGTAAATGATACACAGCTAAAAATATATCTGACAACATTCTGACTGAATATATTTAATATGTAAAATATATTTCTCCGGGGCATGACATTCATTCATTCACTCATTCATTCATTCCTTCATTCTAAAAAAGATGATTAAATACCTCCAATTTGCTAGACATATTTACTGTATTAGACTACAGTACTTAAGATTCAACTCCATGGGCTAAAGGGAAGTTTGGCCTAATTCTTAGCGACATGTGTTTTAGAAAACAGTGAGGAAGATGAACTGGAACAACAAAGAGAAATTGATGATAGGGAAGGTGATGAGAAAGTTGTCCAGAATGACCAAGTAAGAAATGATGAAGGCTTGAAGTAAGGCAACAACTGTGCAGACAGAACAGGACAATGGAAGATTAAATAGGTAACAATGAACAAAGCCTAATGTGAGAAGGTGGAGGAGGCAGCACTTAATTACTTGTATCTTTCTGGCTTTAGGAACTGGTTGGGTTAAAGCATTATTAACCACAACAGGTGGCATAGGAGTAACTGGCCAAGGAGAAAAGAGGGCAAGTTGGTATCTTCTCACATTTTAAATGGTGCTATCAATAAGCAATTGAATAAACAGATTTGGAGCCTAGAAGAGAAATATTTTGGAACTTGTCATTGTGAGGATGGTGATGAAGACACGGCAGAGGGAGAAAGAGACACAGAAGGAGAATGCACCAGAGGAAGAGCAGAAGGGGTAGGAGAAGAGAACAAACAACTGAACCTTTATACAATTTGTTATAATCAACCACTTCAAAATATTCGTTGGATAAACTACTGTGGTTGCCGGAGCTATATGGTCATTAAACCAAAATAAAAATCTACACTGATGCAGGTTCTTGATACAGTTCTGTTTTGCTCAAAGCTTTTAAAAAAATCAATGTTATACTTTTGTCTCAGAGTTTTGTGTTAGCCTGTATTTCTTAAGAGTGTAGTGAAGGCAAGCTGCTACTGAGATTATGGGTTTCACCCCCCCCAGGGGTCCCTGAAGATCATTATCCCTGAAGAACATCATAAACTGTGGTTTGTGTTTTCTCTGGCCATCAGTGTTTCTATGATGAACACTTGATTCAACAGTGATGAACCTCTTTACACCATTGAAGAAATACTGTAGACTAATTGACTTTCAAGAGAAACAAATCATCAGACATTTTTTTCTCCTGTGTATTACAGTAGACATGATGGTTAGATAACCAGTAGACAGATGGTTAATGAAGACATTAACCATCTTCAATAACGTACTGGCATCCAAAGGTATTGCCATCACTGAGCCTTATCAGTTTTGATGGATTTGAAGAAAATGCAAATACATGGGGAGGGCGTGTGGCAAAAATGCCTCTGTGGAGTAAGAGGGAGGAAGGTTACTGTATGTTTAGAAACATGAAATAGTTCAACAATGATAATCAGAGTTTTACTAACTAGCTGTGTAACCTCACTTCTCACTTTCATCTCTGGACCTTTGCTGTATGATTTTTCAAATGAAGGGATTGGACTAGACTATCTTGAAGTTTTCTTCAGCTCCAACATTTCATAGTAACTTAGAGACATACAAACCCTAAGACTAACCTAATGGTGGAAACATCAGCAAAAGGGGGGCTCTTGCATCAGGCAACTCAACATATTGGAATCAATGTGGCAGGAAGGAAATATCAGAGATTAGACCATTAACTGTGCTTACTCTCATAGGGATAGACTGCATCTCAGAAAAATCTGGGTTCCATTAATTTGAAGCATATGAAATTGTTTTTTGTGTGGATCAAAGCTGGTCAAATACAGGCAATACAGGATGATTCAACTCACTTCTAGTGAATGCCTTACCAACATAAACAAGCTGTTACATTTTATTTTAATTATTTTCTGGAGAAGAGAAATTTTGTAGTCAAGTCCTTAACTCAGAAAGGGGTGCAACGTTATATAGTCAGTGAGATATTTTGAATCCTTAAAAAACTAGACCTGCTGTAAACACTGTGCAACTGGAGTGTCCTGTGAAAGAGATGGAATCATCGCGCGATGGAGGCTTCAGAGTCAGTTTGGAATTCTTTATCCAGTAGTTGTCCATATTCATTTGCAGAAAGCCTTTCTTGGCAAGATTGTCTCCCAGAACAATTGATCTTTGTCTCTGAAGCAAGATCAATCTGAAATGGAACCTGATATTAACTGCCTTTTAATCTGTTTTTAAAGACACAGCCAACCTCTTAGCAGAGATATTAATAGCTGCGTTTACATGCTTCAAGATTAGATATACTAGCCAAGAACAGGGTTACACTGGAGAGAGAATTAAGAGTCTATTATTCACTCCAGGACACGGGTGGCCCTGTAGTTGAGGCCTGATCTTTCCTATCAGCAAACTATTAGAAACAGGGGAGGCCTTGGGGGGAGGGGTGATGGAAATCTGTAGTTTCCTGCAGATTTCAAAAGGCTTTATCTGGAGGCTGGAGGCTGGCAGGTGTGAGGTACTTGTTTTTTCTGAGGATGAGATGACTAGAGAACTCAGAAAATGGATTTATGAGTATCTATCTATCTATCTATCTATCTATCTATCTATAATGTTTTGCCTCAGGTAAATTTTATAACATAGGGTATATATTATAAAACTTTATAAAATGTTATAAGAATACTAAGGGAAAGTATAGTCTGTGATTAAAAAAAAAAAAAGTGAAGAAACTCATTAAGATTTATTATAGGTTCCAAATTTTGTAGTCCCAAAGCTTAACGACAGATGGTGGTGTAACTCCACCAATTTTGCAAACTCTACATTCAATTTGACGTTGTAACTTAGATCACCCTCTTTTGACTTCGGTGAAACTAGAATTTTCTCTTTTTCCTAAAATGTATCTGGTGGGGGAGTGGGAATAGGAGAATGTCTAAAAGGAGTCTGTTTATTTTCTCATCTTCAGAAAACTATAGTGGACCTGAAAAACAGGAACCTCATATATGCCCATTCTTCTGTGTGAAAAGAAAAACATTTTACCTTGCATTTATAGAAGACTTTTGTTCAGGCTCTTTGAAGTGAGTAATACAACTTCAAAGATGGTATCTCTAACAGGAAAAAAATAATCATTAAAAAAAAAATCTGCCTCTTTCCCATTCTCCCAGCGACCTCTCCCCCTAGTTAAATTTTAAGTATTAGTCACACTTACACCAATGAAATGTCTCTGAAGAAAATTGTAATTGTTGTTTAACTGAAAGTTTTGATGAAAACAGACCTAAATATGTGAATAATTATATTTTTACAACAACAAAATCCAAGCGGTTCACTCGGAGAAGCATTAAACCGACATTTCTACTACGTGTCGTTGGCGCACGCTGTTTTCCTTCGTCCTGGCTTTAGTTACCCTCATTTGGGTGGCTTATTTCGCGCACGATACGCTGGCGGAGACCGTCGGAAACGAATTTATCTTTCGCTTGAATCTTAATAGAGCAGTGGCTCGAAATTTGTTCATTTGCGGTTTCATCGTAAAATAAGCTTGAAATCAAATAAATTTTCGTGAGAGAACTTCGAGGTCCACTTGGTGAAACCCCTCAATTACACAGTAGCTCCGTTTAACTTTTCCCCTGGAATCTCTTTAAATGAGTTTTGCAGACCCACGTGCTGCCAAGGAGGCTTGCGCTGTGGCTGCGACCCTGCTCGGCGACCACAGGGACAGAATTTGGCTTTTCCCCTTACTCTGACACGCGGGGTTTCGTTGCAAGGCTGCCGTGATCTAGTGGGTTGACCACTGACTTGTGCAAAACACAACTATTCGTTCGCTGCTGGCCCTGTAGCGTTTTCCCTGGCTGCGGAAACCCGGTTTTCCTATTACTATGTTTGAACTTTTTGGGGAGTCTGTTAGCGCCGAACGCTAACCCCCGCCTGCTCAGGCAGCAGCGACGCGAACAAAGCCTGCACTGTTCCGGGCCACGCTGGGGCGGGGTAGTGGGCGAGCTCAAGGAATTGCAAATAAATATATTTTATGACCACCCATCAACAAACTACGTGCCACCGTGGCAGCTCCTAGTAGCCGGGCTGTGTCTGCAGCGCGGCCAGGAGCAGGGACTGGGAGGGACGCGAAGAGAGAGGGGCAGCGAGCGGCCAGCCCCGGGCCTGAACTTTCACCTCTCGAACCCTGGCCCAGCCGATTGGCTGCGGGCGACGGGTCCGCCGAGGGCAGCAGCTCCTGGCATGACCCGCTTTCTCAACTCCCTGGGCGTCTTCCCCGCGGGAAGCTGGGTGGCCCCGGGAAGGGCAGTAGGTGAAGGGGAGTGGGGGGCACGAGGGACTGCGGGCTCAGTCCCGCTTAGGCGCCTGGCAAGGGTCCGCGGCCGATTCAGAAGACGAGCTCCTGCGACTGAGGTCCTCCTGCACCTCTCGGCTATTTGTATTCACAGGAAAGAAACGTCAGAGGCTGCGAATTCAACCAAAACGTATCTTTGTGTACATAGAAGTGAAAGGCTAAGTAAACCCGCTCCTCTCCAAGTCTTGAGAACGTCACCCTCTATTCTCCTCGTTGGGAACTTGAACTTCTCTTACAGGTGGCCCAGGCTTCTTTATAATAAACCTTCCCCGCTCACTTTTTCAGGACCCTTAGAAAGAAAGGGAAACACACTGGGTCCGTGTAAGCGGGGAAGGAAGAAGGGGAAAAGTGAGTATCTGTACACTTTTGAATTGTTCTGTTACCTTTATTCACAAACCCTGTGGAAAGAAAGGTACATCCTCGGTTCTCTGCGGATTTCCACGCGGCTGGCTCTTCTCTTTTCCAAAAGAGTTTTAGTTTGATCCAGAGAATCCGCTTTTTTTTCAGGTTTGCCAGCGCAGCATAAACACAAATTACTTAACATAAAATTATCCTTTCAGAAGGGCCATTTGGGTCTGGCATTTTTTAATTTTGAAGACTGCTCCCTCCTCCTCTTCCCGCTCCCATCTTTAAAAAAAATTGGGATTATTTGTCCCTTCTTCAACCTGCATTTCGAAAAAGTTAATTTTCTGAAGGGTGAGATTAATCCATAAGCAGAGCATTTAGGACTGCCTTGAGTTTAAAAGCTCACAGAGAGCACCGCCATTCCAAGCCCAACTCTCCCTGGTTCTTCGTCCGCCTGCCAGGGGCCGTCTTCCCAGGACCAGCGGGGGGCTACGGACTTAATTGGTTTCACTAGAAAACCTGACGGTGTGTTTACAGATGTGGGTGCCAGGGCTGCTTCCTCCCCGGGAGAACTGAGGGTTCTGAAGGGAAGAGTTGGTGCCAGGTGTGTGTGTGTGTGTGTGTGTGTGTGTGCGCGCGCGCGCGCGCGCGCGCGCTCGCGTCTGCCCTTTAGAGAAAGAGCGCGTTGCTCTTTGAGGACAAGACTCAAAGGCACAAGTTAGTACAGCTCGCCAGTGTCCCCAGTCCCGTCACCCTTCCCCACCCCCGCGCCTTCTGCTATCAGAGACGTTAGCGCCCGCGGGGAGGAAGCCGGTGGCCAGGCTCCGCTCACATTGGCCTCTCTGGGCTGCCCCTATCTGAAGGAAAGTTTCAGCGCCTTTCGGAACTCCACGCTTCGCGACGGATTTGCGAGCGGGGACTCCGGCAGCAGCGCGCAGGGGACACACCGGGTGGAGGGTCGCGCGGCCCGCGGGCAGGGGAACGGCTGGCGGGAGATAGGGGGAGGAATTGCCCGCCTGGAGCTGGTGCGGGGAAAGCGCTGTCGAGGAACCCCCACTCTGGTCACGCGTCCCATCCGTGCCCGTCTGGTCCACCCTCGGCCTTCCCCTTGTCATCCCCTCGGTGCCGCGTGGGGCGGCTGGCCGAGTCACATCCCACTGATAGGAGTGCTGGAGGCTGGGCCCGCGCATCCCCCGCTCTGGCGCCTCGGCTTTGAAGTGAATGCAGAGCGGGCTCTGGCAGTTTCTTCTCTCCTTTCATTCCGATTACTTTAGCTCCCCAGTCACTGATAGGACCCGTCTCGAAAGCCCGGGACCCTAAAAGTCGCAGCTCGGCGGCCCCTTCCTTCCAAGCTCCGCCCCGCCAGCCCGCAGCCCGGCTCCAAGCCTGTGGCCTGAGCTGCGAGACCACGAGGAAGCCCAAGAACTCTTGGGCCCGAGTGAGACGGGAGGCACGATCACAACGAAGAGTGAGAAAGACACTCGGCACTTTCCACCCAGGCCGCAGAGGCGCACCCCGGGAAAAGGAAGGCCAGTCAGCGTTTTAACGTACGCCTGGGTCTCCCTTTCTGACTACCATGTACTTTAGCCCCCTGCCACCGAGGGCTTTGGATCCCTTCGAGGTTTTCTGCACTTCCCGTGGAATCCCCAGTTTGATTTGCCAGCAGCCCCGTCTGCTGAGAGGACGCACTTTGGGAACTGCCAAGAAGCAGCAGACACAACTCGGCTCTGCCAATACAGCATACGGTTTTGTTCTCTCCTCCCTCCCCACCCCCTTCCTCGACTCGCCGTCTGGGCCGAGCAGGAGGAGGCGGAGCAGGAGGTGGGGAGAGGAGGGTGGGGGTGGGGGAAGTTCTGGCGCAGAACAAACAAGTTCTCCGGCGAGTTGTTTACACAGCAGGTGGACCTGACGTCAGCCAGGAGGCTCCTTCGCTGCGAATCCCGACGAGATTCTTCTCCGCGTGTGCCCCTCCCTTGAAAAAGTTGAGGGATCGGGGCAGATAGGTGAACGGGGGCGACAGGCATCCTGACCGGCTGGTTCCAAACCACTTTTTGGATCAACAACAACAATCAACAGTGACAACGCAAAGTAAAACAAAACCAAACAATTGGCCCAGCAGTACTTTAGGATCCTGTAAGGCGTCCCTTCCCCCACCCCGCCCCTCCGAGGAGAGGCGGCCCTGCGCGCAGTGTGTGTACAGTTTGCATTGCCAACAACACGCGCGCGCGCGGCCGGGTGCGCGCACCCGCCAGCGCATACTGACACACAGAGACACACACACACAGACAGACACACACAGATCCGGGTTGGGGGAGCGGGAGCGCGAGACAGCGCGAGCCTCCGAGAAAGCGCGAGACACGCCGGCGCGTGCAGCTCGGCTGCGGCGGTTACGCCCCGGCTGGAGCCCCGCGCCCCCCGCAGCCTGCCGGCTAGCGCCCGTCCTGGTTATTTATGCCGCGGCCGCGTCAGCCAGCTGCGGCTCCCTCCGCCCCCCTCCCCCGGGCACGCTCTCCACTCGCGGCAGCCGCTACCCTGTCTCGCGCGTGGGTGTGTTGTTTGGTAGCTTTTGCCTCGGCGCTGAGGGTGCCACCTCCCTGGACGCTACCCAGGCGTCCCCGGTCCCGGTAAGTTTCCTCGTTCTCACTGGCGCGCCGTACCTCCGCACCCTACCCTGTCCCAGCCACCTCCACGGCGGCCGGGCTGCGACTTTGCTCCGTCTCCTCCGGCGGCGGCGGCGGCAAACTTTCGCTCCTGCCTCAGCGCGCTGCGCGGCGGGGCGCGGTGACATGTGTCAAATTCGGCTCGGCGTCTGGGTCGCGTTCCGAACCCAACATTACCACTTGTTGTTCCTTTCTTATTTTGCTTTGTGATGGGGGAAGGGGGAGTCAAGAGACAGGAGATAGCTGTTGGCTCACGGATGATTTTTAGTTTTGAATATGCAAAATGTCTGGTCCGGAGGGACCGCGGCTGGAGGAAATTGTGTGTCGAAACACCAGATGTGCTTGTTTACTCTTTTATTTTTATTGTTTGTTGTCTCTTCCTCCCCCACCCCCAGGAGAAACATCAGTAAAAACATCTGGTAGTTGGAAGCACACATTTTATTGATCCAACTGCTGATCTTTATTTACTCACTTGGGCAAATGCACGCTTCTCTTCTCTGAGTTGGACACTTTAGCTACATTTGAGAAGTACTTCTCTGGGAATGCGAGGCGGAGAGGGGACACTCCTGTTTCTCGAGTGAAGAAACTCCTGGCCCTTGGTGACGCTTCGGGATAATCCGACATCTCCACTGTCTCCCCCGCCCCCCACCCATCACACTCTTTCCCAGTCCACGGTTAGCACGAGCCGCTTCACCAGGGATCTGGTGTTACTTTTGTTCCGTTTTGGAAAGGTCTCCTCACTTCGGGTGGGTTTAGGGTGAACTCGCGCCTCTGGGTGCTTCAGGGAGGACGCGTGGGAAGGGTGCAGACACCTTTCGGAAAAAGGGAGGGCGTCTCCGTTGGTTTATACCTGCAAGTCCGCGGAGGCCGCGGCGAGAAGACCACGGCCCGCGCGCGGGGTGGACTTTGGCCCCGCGCAGCTCGCGTCCCTACGTCCCTTCGCTCTCGCGGCGGCGCGAGCCGGACCCACCAGGTGGCCGCGCGCGCTGCCGGCTAGTCGCCCGCGCATCTCTCCCCGCCCAGCAGGCCGGAACGTGCTCCGACAGCCCGACCTGGGCGCTAGCGTCTGTGTGGGTGTTCGGGCTTGGCTGAAGCGGGGAGGAAAAGTTATCCTTCTATTTTCAGACTCTGGGAGCTCCTAGGTAAGTCTCCCAGGACACCTGGGCGTGGGGTGACACTCATTAAGGGGGACGGGAGAGAAAGGCACTTGCGAGTCCCGGGCGTCTGAGAGCGGGACCAGGGCGCATGTTGCACCGGGACGAGTCAGGAGAGGCCTAACTGGCCGGGAGCCTCTCCAGACTCCGGGATCCCCAAGGAACTAGACCCATCTGTGTATTTGTTTATTCAGCTTTCTAACCAACAGATTTAAACCACTTAATGGACAGCTGCTATCTGTACTGCTCCTGTCCTCCTCCCCCGCCCCATGTTCTCTCGCCACATGTTGAAATCAGTCAGTTTCTTATTTTGAGGATAATTCCTCGAGTCCTGTTGGCTCCCAGGTGGGCAGGCGGTCACGACGGAGGTGAACAAACGGGAAGGGGTGAGTGCTCAGAACCGGCGGGAGGGAGGAAGGCTGTGAAAGATGTGGACCTGTGTAAGGTGTGCACATATACAGTCATCATGGATTCAGAAGTGACTGAAGAGCTACGTACCTCGCCCAAGAGCCCTGAGTCTGCTTAGAAGAATAATAAAGTGGTAGCAGGTGAGCGCAGGGGAGAGAGTGACGCCCTGGTGTCAGTAGTGGAAGTGGGCATTTTCCAGCTGGAAGTATTTGAAGAGGTTAACTTTTAGAATAAAACAAAAGTTTGCCTGGAAGGCACATCTTTGCACGCTCTTCTAACATAAAAAGTTTGGTTAGGCAGCGGTGGAGACAGGAAGGGCGTGTTCAGCAAGTCTGTGTTAGAGGTCAAAACTGAAGGAAGGGTGAGCTTTCAGATATTTTCGTCTTCAGTTTTGCGTTGTAGCATACCTTGGGAAATGTTTTATGTTGTCAAGGGGCCTGTTTATCTTTTCTGTCACCATGAGTTGTGGATAAGTGTACTGGAATTTTAAAATGCAGTTTGTGTTTAATACTGCTATACGATTAGTTTACAATTTTGATTTGTATATACATTAATAAAGTGGGTATAAAGTTATATACACTGTGATCGTTAGAGTCATAAAATTTTATTTTAGGTTTAGAACTTTTAAAAGTCTTTCCCTCCCTCCTTCCCATTCATCCATCCATCCAGTTTTCTTACTTAACTGGACTCATGTTCAGTAGTTGTTCAGTTCAGTACTTCCTTAAGAAACCCACTATTTCATTGTAATCTAAAAATAAGTGAAACAAATGTTTAATTGGACTTAAGTTACTAACTTTTAAAGAGAAATCTAGAAACCTGATGATACATCTCTGGTGGATAAGTGAGAGAGGACACTCAATTTTAAAAGATCATCTTACAGTTCACTTTTAAGTACAAGAATTTTTAGGGAATAACTTTTAACATTCAATTGAAATATAAGAATACAATAAATACTTTATTTTTTAGACAGATTATTAAAATGTTACCATTACATTACAATGGACACTAAAGTAATCAAAGGAAAATATTTACAGATAATTACGAACTATTTATAACTGTTTTTCAAAACTCCCCAACTTATATTTTGGGATTCAGAGTGATGGAAGTTCTAGAATTGAAAATTATTTTTATAGAATTCATACTCTGGAATGGAAAGAGACCTTTAATCACATTATGATATGAAACAATTTATTAATGGTTGTATCGGAGTAAACTGTCATCGAAGTGGTTTTTTCCCCCCACTTATGATAATACAGTGGTTTTACTGAAAAAAAAACACCAAAAACTTGTGATATTCTAGAAACCTAAAATAGAGGGAAATTGTTGTATGTGGCACACCATAAACATAAGAAAAAAGGTAATCATTAAATTTACAGATATCCTGTAATGAGAAACTATATTCCTTTTGTACAGACAACAATTAAAAAACACCAAACTACTCTCTGTACAGAGCTACTAGAATTATACTTTATGAAAAGAATATTTGAATATGTGAAAATAACTTCATGATTTGATTGAGACTCTTAGGGCGTGTGACAGTATAATGAATGTAGCCAGACAAATTTGCCAGAAATTTTTATTTCAGGAGAAAATGTAAGGGATATGGGGAACTTAGTACATAAAATGGATATTGTTTGTAATATTTTAAAGGATTTATAGCTGGCTGTGCCTTATCACCCTTCTATTTTTGTGTTGACAATTTCATGTTTGATCAGCAATAATACTGATAGAAAACTGAATGATGGATGTGGTCATGTATTTTCGGCCTTTCTGAATTAAATCAGAAAGAGGTCATTGACTTATCACTAAGAAATTCTCTTGATATAGTTGCTAGAGAAAATTTCAAATCACAGTTGAATTCAGAAATAGTATCAATTCCATCGCAATTACTGACTACTAATTCTTGGCACATGTAGACTTTTTTTTCTTTAACTTTGTGATAGATGGTAGGACTCTTAGTAATAAATGAATGGATCCCAAATATTCTAACCATTGCCCATATTCATACTGCCTTTTGATAAAACAAAGCCTATTCCTTAAACTAGGCCCAATGAGATCCTAAGATTTGCATAGTTTTTGAAAGACACCTTATTTATATTGCCCTTAATTCATAGAGTTCTAACAAAGGTGATCAAATCCAATGAGAAAGATTGTTGTTTATATTCTTAAGATTGCTGAAAAAGTAATCCAGGTGTTTGAAACTTTCTTGGAGCATTTCAGTGTCCAGGGTCTACAGACAATTGAATGCCTGATTCCAATTTCAGAGCCGTAGTTTACTTTAGTTCTATTCCTTCTTTAGGTGACGTAAATGTTTTCTTAGATCCATCTGTTTATCTCTTAACACACCTGAACTCCAGTCCTATCATTTCCATAATCTTTTTCAAGTAAATAGTTTAAGTTCATTGGCCTTTTTCTCATGAGGCTTAGGTCATTATCATTGCTTTCTTATGCAGTTGTTTCAAACTTTTAGCATCTTCATTTGTTTTTTAGAACCTCCAAATGGGCCACGTAGCTCTTGGGCTTTTTTTTTTTTTTAACACCTTAACTAAGCATAATTAGGGGGGCTGTCTAAAAATACACTTTTTTTTAAATCCAGCATTGATTATGTGACAATTCATTACTATTGAATTACATAAATACTCATACAGTAGAATATTCTTTTCTGTAGAATATTTTTCTTGTAGGTATTCTTACCTATTAACATAAATTGATACTTCCAGTTGCTTATTTACCTCTGCCTTGCATTACCGCTGATGTGTTTTTGTATATACTCTTTGTCTCTGCACAGTGTATTTATCCATCCCCTGCCTCAAATTTTCCAGACAAAACAAAGAAATTTAAAACAAAAGTAACTGGTGAAATGTAAAAGACATATTATGACTAACCAAGAGGTTAATATTAGAATTTTGAAATGCTAGAGAGGGGTCTTTAGAGAAGATTTAGATTTATTATGTTCCAACACTATTAATATTAAAATGAAAAAGTAAACCCATGTATGTGGTGATTTATTTCCAATGGTAGTACTCATTAAAACTAGTTTTTTCTCTAAAACGATGCTTAGTTAATTTGCTATTTATTCAAATGCTATTTGCTCTTATTAAATGTTGGCCTAATTATTTTTAGGAGCATAATATCAATGTTATAACTGGAGTGACTAGGAATTTGTGTTTATCTACACAGATTTTTGCCTAGCAGCCAAATTACCAGGGTATATCTGTGCTCTAAAATGAGGTATACTGGCACCACCCCATTTCATTTTAAAAGCAACATTATATTTTAATAATTTGCAGCTTATGATTCACTTTGAATTCTAATAATTTGTGTAATTGTGAACTTTGTTTACTCTCTCTAAATTGAGTTGTATTTGTTTTTTTTTTCAACTTGCTTTCCATGAACAATTTGAGTTCTAAAATTCCCTCCCTCAGTTTATATAACGTTATCTAAAAATTTAATTGAAATTCCTTTTCTCCAAGAATCATCTATGGGGACTCAGGTTCAACCTTTTGAATTAATTCATAACTGAAATATGTGCTCTTGGACCTATACTGCACTGACTGAATAAACTTCCCAGTCAGTTAGTTGTACAGTTCCCTCTTCCTATAATCCAACAAGGGTCCCTAGAACACACCTTCCCATTATACTGATAAACATATCATTCCTTCTGCTCTGGCAAATTATTTTCATTAGCAAGAGAAAATAAAATTTAAATGTTGAAAAAGCACAGTACTGTGAAGCAAATGAATCCCAGAGGTTTAAAAACTCTCAGCATTTTTAGTTTATTAATGCTTCTGGATTTCCTTCAATTTCTACCTTGAATGGCTTAAAATATACTGTTGAAAATGAAAATATACTGAAGATAACGTTGATCTAAAATACAAGTTTTAGTGTTTCTTTTCAAAGATTTTCTAACATAAGTCTAAAAGACTATACCATGAGAATATCATAACTTTTTTTAACAGGTAAGGAAAATTAACTTTGAATTCCTCAAATAAAGGATGCTATGAAAAAGAACATAAAGTTTTTCTGGTGTTCATTTATTTCTTTTCTTCTCAACTTTTATGATGGCATTTTCTGTGAAAGCTTTTTGTATCGTTTTAGTTTTGTATCATTTTGGTACATATAAACAACCACAGCCATCATTTTGCAACTTTTTCTCAATCTAAGAAAAAAACTTTCTAAAAATGTATTTTAGGGGGTAAAAAAAATTAATGGTAGACATATTTCAGAGAAAGCATTTATGAAAATTTTCACTGACAGTGAGGAGAAACTTACAGTACATAAACCAAGTATCTTAACATCGTAACATATGTAGACTGTCATGAAATCATCTCATTAAAAAAAGATCCCCAGAATCCTTAGGAATTATTCCTCATCATTACTTCACCCACATTTGCGTTCCAGGATTTTGTGGATCTACATCTGTATGCCTGAAACTAACTTCCCCTTCCTCTTTGTTTTCAGTCTTTCCCTTTCTCATTCTGCCTTTAGTTGAACTAAATGCCCCCTACCCGCCAAATCTTATTTTATACATCTAGTCAGTCTAATCAGATTGACTGTTATCTCCTACCTGAGTTGTTGCAATAGCTACTTAGTTGACCCCCTTCTTAAGGCACCAGTTTATTTTCCACACAGCAGAGTGATCTTTTTAAAATATGTCTGATTATGTCACTCTTTTGTATAAACTTTCCGACAGCTTCTTAGGTCTTTCAGAATAAAAGACAAATGACAGACTCCATATTATTTGACCTCAGGTACCTATCTGACATTATTTCCTGACATTTTCCTCTTAGTCAACTCAGCACACTGGCTTCCTGGATATTCCTCAAAGCAGAACAAGCTGGTGGTTCCCCAGCTCAGGGTTTCGTGCTCTGCTCTGTCCGGAATGCTCTGCTCTCAGGTAGTGTCACTAATCTCTGGTGTCTGCTCCAATGTACCTGTACTAGATAGAGAAGCAGCCTGTGATGGTCCTCTATGAAGTAAATCCTCACTGAGCATGCTCTGTCACCTTTATCATACATGATTTTTGTCCCTCACGCTATCATCGGCTGGCATCGAAAAACGTTTATTTATCATCTGTTCCCCCAATGAGAATGTGTAGTCCATGGAGTGAAGGATTTTGTCTGGTTCCCTGCTGTAACCCAGCCCTTAGAACAGTGCCTCATCCTTGGTCTGAGCTCTAAAACGAAATATTCAATGAAGGAATGAACGTCCTGTTGGAGGCCCAAGAAGTGACTTCTGTCTGCATCATTGCCTCACTTGTGTTTTTGTGTAACTTAAATAACTTTTCACTTTACTTTTTCATCTTACACTTATATCACACTTAAGAAAACTGTTTACTGCTTGTAAGACCTGGTTCTCATCTCAGGTGGGTGTACTTCAAGTCAATTTGCTGTCCCTTTTCTATTGCTGATCTGAGAAAAAATATCACATTTAACTTTTGAAAGTTATGAGTGGATGTTCATGCTTTTGGACAACAAAGGCTCAGTGGTTGGATGCCTCAATATAATAATGCTTTGCACAGCTGAACTGACTTATTTAATCACATAACTCATCATATCTTAATCCGAATAACGTAAGTAGTATATACAGATGTTTCTAATGGTACACTATGAATCCAACGTGGGCATGCCAAGTATCTCTGGGATTGTCTGTGGGGAAAGATGGAGAGAAACGGGTCAAGTCAAGGTGTCTTCTGAAAACCTTTAGGTTAAGATAGCTTTGCTTCTTGGCATTGGCACACACACCATAAATTTACACCTCTTTTTTTCTCATTCTTTCAATATCTGTCCTTAAACAGAGCACATTGAGGATTTATGATTTGATGGAAAGTCCACCTCTCCAACCTTAAAATCCCATTCGTTAGCTTGTTCACATTACTTCTGGACACATACAACTGAAGGTATGGATAAGTGGCACAACTCTCCATAGAAATACAAATACAGATATTTTCTTATAAACTTAATGCCCCATAGCTGTCCCTCTTACATACTATGTCCATATTTACAATTTGCACTAACTTGCTCAGCAATTTTATTCTAAATATCTTAAGAATAGGGAAAGAAGTCTATAATCTTTTCTATTGATAATGAAGGAGGAGGTCTCTTGTCCTTGCCTGTTTCTTCTCATTTTTCTCTTTCCCTCTTCCAGACTGAATTATGAGATCTTTCAAAATAATTTTAGCATCTTATTATGTCACCAGTGAATATGTGGTCCTTGGAAAACTCTAAAGCAAGGCAAAGTGGGGTTTTATTACCTGATTACCCCCTTTCCTCCTCTTAAAATATCACTCACACCTTCTGCTCCCCTTCTCCTTATATATCCAAGGCCCTCTGTATTGCCCTCTGGCTATTCCAAGTCCCAGTCCTTTTCTTGTTCTCAGTAGCAAAATTTGTATTAAAGGACTTCTCTGATAATGCATATTAGAGTGTGACTGAAAATAAATTATTCTGGGAAATATAATTATTACCCCAGATAGTAAAATAGCCAGCTTGGTTTACTATGCAGAGTCCCATGTTAAGTGCCAGACTTGCATTCTCGCACCTGGCTTGTCTGTAACATTTGTGGGACATTGGGTGGATCATTTCCTCCAAAATTAAAAAGAGACTGGATTAGTTTTTTAGGTTACTTGCGGCTAGAACATTTTATGTGAAATCCATGAAATTGGATTGGAAGTTGTGAAAATGTTCTCTCTTTACTGCCTCATAAGCATACACATGAGAGTGAATGGGTGAAAAAGATACTTCCTAAAAGAAAAAAATATAACCGATAAAAATTATCACAGATAACTTTGTTTATGAAGCTCACAGGGCTCAGTTAAAATTAGAAACTTTTAACTGGATTTTTTTTTTTTTTTTCAGTTTTCTTAGCCCACTAGATATTTTCATACCTCTCCCCTCTTTCTCAGTCAGGAATTGAGCCTCCCCTAATTTAACCGGAATGCGGAAACAAGGAGAAGGTAAGGTAGAGTGCTGGTGGAGTCAGTCTTGTTAGGGTTAAGAAAAATAACCACTTGGCATTCTCTTCCCTGAAGCACATATCATTAACATCCATAAATACTAATATTTTCCCCACAATTTGGCTCTGTCCCATGAGCATTCATACATGTAGCTGCTGGTGGTACCAATCCAGAAGTAAAATGTGGAGTTGGATAAGCTGTTTGACAAACGTTGTCTTTTGTTTTTGTTTTTTTTTTAAACGTTGTCTTTTTCAAATTAGAGCTCCCCTTTTTAATGGACTTGACACGCACAGACATACGTTTTAGAACCCACATAGCATGTGGGGCTGGTCCATGGTGCAGTCTAGTCGTCGTATTACATTGGAAGGCAACGGGACTCACAGCTCTAGGAGTTTTGGTGTCTTTGCTAGCGTTGGTCTTAAGGGGAGTGACACGGGCTTCATACAGTGCAACACAGGGAGAGTTTGGGCCCAGATCTCTTGAGACATCTGTCGTCTTCGCCTGGGAACCGCTAAAGCATTTTAAAGCCTCATGGAGATCACTCCTTCATTCTGCCTTCCCACCGCCAATGGTGCCAAGTGCAGGTAGCCCACTCAGCGTGCTGCACCCTGAAAAGGACAGCCTGTCTTCTGCTCCTCCTGGCCGCTCTCCTCCTGACAGCCCGCTGTGCACACAAACCAGGGAGTTATAAATTGTGGTAGCTTTTAGCAGTGATGGAAGCTTGCAAATACTCATCGTTCAATACATTTTCTGTTGTGAAATATTATAGAGGATGTATATTCCTGTAACTAAAAATAAATTGCATTTGACAGCCTGACTTTGTGTTGTCCCAAATATAATTATAAATTTGTATTTTCTTGATTCATTTATAATATTTATTTGCTTCCAGAGAAGTATGCTTTTATGTTGCCTTCATCACTTCTAATTCTTTGCTGGTTGTAAATTCTCTGTAATGTCAGACTATCCCTAGCCCTACATATCTATTGCTCAAACTATTCCACAAACAAAAGAAAGGCAATGCAATTTGTTATTGCTAATTGATATTTGATTTACAGCTCTGTTCTCTTTGCTATCCCTATAATTGTATCCTGAAAATACCTCATTCCCACTGGGCTAAAACAATGCCAGATTGTAAAATATGACTAATTACGTGCTTACTCATATTATTATATTAAAGGAACATCATTATTAAAGGTTTTTTAGTTTGAGAGGCAACTTGCTTTTCTGACTGTATAAGATCAAATTTTAAGTACGATAATAGAGAATATGTGGTAAAAAATCTATGAATACATAAATAGTAAAAGCGTTTAATGTTTGTTTTTATTACTAGAATTACATTTCTTGTGAGGATATTTAAAAATAGAATGTGAATTAATAATTTTATTTTTTACAATTTAACTATGGAACAATGAAAATATATTTGATCATTTTTAAAAAGCTATTTGGCTATACATTTGATATTTCATTTTAAAATAAGATATTGGTTACTATATTATAGAAATGATCCTTATGATTGTTTTCTCAAAATATTTACTTTCATTGTGATTTTGTAGTGACACAAACCATATTTTAACTATTTACCTTTACAAAGTTGTTTTAAGCCCTTTAATTTTTTCCATTTTTTAATTAAAGGTAATTTACATGCAGTAAAATTCACCCTTTTTAGTGCAAAGTTCTGTGTATTTTGACAAACGTGTATGGTTGTGTAAGCACTACCACAGCTAAGATACAGAATGGTTCCACCATGCTCCAAATGCTTCCATGTGCTTTTCAGCCCATCCTCCCTCCCATCCTCCAGTTCCTGGAACCACTGATATGTTTTCTGTCATTGTAGTTTTGTCCTTTCAGGTCTGTTTTTTGGTTTTTTTTTGTGTGGAAGTTTTTAAAAATTGAGTACATTTGACATATAACATTGTATAAATTTAAGGTATTCATCCTGTTACTTTGATACAGTTTACGTAGGTATAATATGATTGTATTGATATTTATCACATTACATAATTACAGTACAGTATTGTTGTCTGCACTCATCATACTGATCTCTGTGACTTATTTACTACCCTTTGGTAAGTTTGTACCCTAAACAACACCAGTCTTGTCTCCCACCCCCACCCTGTGGTAACTATGTTACTCTCTTTTTTACAAGTATGAGTTTCAGATTCCCCATATAATTGATAGCATACAGTACTTGTCTTTCTCTGTCTAATTTACCTCACTTAGCAAAATGTGCTCAATGTCCATCCATATTGTCCCTAGTTGTCCCTAGTGGCAGGATGTCCTCCTTTCTCATGGCTGAATAATATTCCATTGTGTATATATACCACATTCAAGTCTGTCTCATAGATAGTATGAGCCTTCGGAGTCAAGTATCTTTCACTTAGCGTAATGCGTTTGAGATTCCTCTATAGTGTTCTGTGTATTATTTTTGCCTTTGCAAGAATGCAGTTACTTGTTCCTGTCATAATTTCTTAGCAGTTTTGAATTCTCTCATTTTTTATTCAAATACATTTTTATATAACCTTAAATTTCATTTTGGCTTAGAAATTGGCTTGACTTACAAACAAGAGACCTTACTGGTGAATCATCTCTGAGGATTATTTTGTGGGTCTTCACCATCGTACACGGCCCTCGTTCCTGCTTCCACCCCAGTCCCTCACTTGGTTCTCCTACTTGCTTTCACAGGTTACTGTTCATGTCTTTTCATCCCCTGTCGTCTATTTGACTGACTGAAAGATGTAAGACTGATTCAGGTAGCTAGTTCTTAGAGAAGAAAGTGGCTCATTATCAGTTGTTGAATAATGTTCATTCATTTTTTTCATTCATTCACTTACTCATTCTTCAGTTGTTGATCATTCACCAATTTCTGTAAATGGCAGAAGAAGTAAGCAGAATCCAAGAATCCTAGAATTGAAAGGCACCTTTGAGATCATGAAATAAATTTTCCAACCTCTCTTCTGAGTCAGATGGTGGATAGTGCTAGGATTTGTTATCCAGGAACCTCTGTCAAGTTGCCTTGTGTAGGAAAAGGGAATTATCAGAGAGGTATATCAAAAAGTCAGGTGGGCTGCTAAGAACAAGTTATTAGTTTGAGAGGGTTAGCTAGGCTGAAATGGAACAGAAACCAGAGATGCAAGACAGGAATGAGAATAGACAAGAGGCCTGGAGAAATTTCCTGTGGGTTGGCTTTTTTACAGACAAGAAGTGAGCAGTTTAAAGACATCTGAATGTGAAAGAGGTAATCCCCTTGCCATAGTCTGGCTAGAGGTTTCAAAAACTTCCATGAATGAAGAACTTACTCAGCATTTTAAAAAAAAATGAAGATATGGCAGAAATTTTAACAGCCCCGTGACTAGTCATTTTGTTGCGAGTCACAGAACCCAGGCTCGGTTTGGCTCAAACAAAGAACAATCCGAAACCGAACGTTTGGCTGCAATGCCCTTCCTGGGCTCCTTCCTGCGCTCCTACTCCTGCCGTAGGTGGAGAGCTTTTATAAGCTTTTTGAGACGCCTCCCCAGGCACACCCAGGTTGCTGTGCTGCAGTGAAAAACAACTTCCAGTTCCTGGAACCCGGTGTAAAATATGTGTCGAGGAATGCCAGGTACTAAAGGGAAAGAAAACGTGCAAGAAACCCACTCTCCTGGATGTCATCAAGTAACATTTTATTAGCCACGTCTTCCTATGGTGTGTACACCTGGAACTAGGTAATAATACCAACTTTGATTTGAAGCCAATTGTTAACAAATGAGGAAACTGAACCTCCCAAAAGTCAAATGCCAAGGTCACAAAGAAGAGACGCAAGCTTATAACCCAAGTTCCAAAGCCCACGTGCTATTTAGTATCAACTACAGCACGCTCACTACTTCTTATGAGAGCCTGAACTATAATATAAACTGGCTACACTGGGGCCATCTTTTTTTTTTTTTTAATCTCTGTATTCCTGGTGGCTAGCACAGTGCTGCCTAACATATAACCATCTAAATAATTGTTTAATAAGTTAATGGTGGCAAAACCGCTATTTCCAAGCATAAGATGTACAGACATTTTACTGTAACATATATCATGTGAAAAGTCTAAAAGATGGATAAGAATTCCTGCATGATGTCTTGTTTCCCCATTTTTAATGTCTATATTAGCTCATTTGCTGGGAATGCAGTAAAAGAGGGTGTAATTATGCTAGTAAGAAGTACTGAACCCTTCCAAATTAAAGTATTTGCATTATGATTTTTGTATATTATGATCATGATTGCTTATTTTCTTCATTATAATACCATTTTGTATTACCTTGTCCTCCTTAATTTCAGAGTCTAAAAACAGCTTCCACTTGCTATTTCTTATCATTTGACAGGTTCAAAAATTAGAATTTTTCTAACCATGAGTGCCATCAAAGGTCATATTTCCCCCTTTCCCAGACAACCTCTGAAAGAGAGCAAAGTAATTTTCCAAAGAGAGGCAACATGATATGGGAAGAATACTGGAGTCATAGGAACATGATTTCAAACCTCACCTGAACCTCTAGCTACAACGTACTTCATTTTTATTTCATTTGTAAAATTAGGGGTAGTAATACTTACCTTAAAGGATTTTTATGAAGATTAAATGAAACAATATGTGTTTATTGCCTGGGACATAATAACCAACCAATAAATACTAATGTTGTTTACTGGTGACAGGATGAATTGTATAGTATATAAATTATATCTCAATGAAGCTGTTGAAAACAATCATTACAAACTTTGAAGGCAAAACCATGTTCTATATCATTTTACAAACATAACATAATTGAGAAGTGGTGCCTCATACACTGTTGTCCAGTTTCTTAATAAAAAAAAAAATGCATTTTTGAAATGTTGAAGCCTGTATCCATGCAACAAAATAAAATAAACTTTTCTTCATTTGTATCATAAAAAAAAAAAATAAAATAAAAAAAAAAATAAAAAAAAATGATAGAAAGTTCTTCCTTACATTGAATTGGAATCAATTAATTAGTCATTATTTCTAGCTCTGCCCTTTGGATTTACACAGAATATTTGACATAGGTAACTTTGCAAATGTCTGAAAAGTTTTTTATCTCCACTAAATCTTTCCTTTCTCAGGCTAAAGAAGTCAAGTTTCTTCAGTTATACTTTATATACTATATGGATTTATTTCACCCTTCACAGATCTGATCACTCTTCTCTGGGTATGCTTCTGTTGGCCAAAGTTCCCCCTTAAAACATATCCAGAGCTAAATACCATACCTTCCACGAATGTGGCCTGACTGACAAAGAACACAATTGAAAATTTATCTCTTTTTCTGTAACTTGATAGCAAATTCATTTTTAGGCATGTTACATTGTTATTAGAATTGTAATTAATTTCATCTAACTTGCAATTAATATGCAATTTGAATAGTTTATTTTAATAATAGGATTGGTATGTCTGTTAAATTTGTTTTTTTATAGTTTAGTTATTTAGCATGTCAAGATTTTTAAAAAATCCTGATTCTATTACCTATGTTAGCAATTATGTCATCCACAATTTTGATTAATGCATTTTTATAACTCTGCTCAGTTATTTATTAAAATATTGAGCAGAACAGCGTTAAGAATAGAGCCTTTTCTAAATTTAGTGAGCATGGATGCTTTGACTTGTCATTAATCCTTTGGATGTGATTGTATACCTACTATTAACATTTGAAATTAATCATGAGTATCATTATAATAATGCCTGACATTCATTGAGCTATTAGTTTAGGCACTTTTGTAAGCAATTTGTGTATTAACTTAATTTTCATACTACTGTTATTTCCCCATTTTACGAATGGCAAAGCTGAGTCACAGATTTCAAGAACTGTGAAGGATTCGAGATTTGACCCTACTTGCATACTAGTATAATAAATTAGCCAGTGACTGCTTTGAGGACTCTTATAAAAGATGTAAGAGTTCTGGGTCAAAGACAAAGGACTTTATTACTCCTGGTACAGCAGGCAGCATGAACTTCATGTTCATTTGGGTTCCTGCCCTCCAAGCCCCACAGGGGCTCTGCAGCGTTGCTCAGTGCCACACTCTCAGTGTATCTCAGCTGTATCACAGATGAGGAGCCCCAAGTGTGGGAACCCCAGTCTTTTATAATGGGCTGTAAGAAAACTTTCCTTTTGCTCCAGAAGGAGGTACTATTTCTGTCTTCAAAGGCTATATGCTATCTAAATATCTATGAAAAGACAGTTCAAAACAAAGCTGCCAGTGCTTCTCACAAAACATGCAGAAACTCAAGAAACGCATGACATCTGCCTTTTATCCCATATATTAAGAAATGTCCCCAAAGTTACACAAATAGTAAGTGGATTTACTCCACGTTGGCCGTGAGAGACTTTCTCCACGCTTTCTTGGTTCAAATATTATAGAGATAATGCATTTTTTGATCCACCCATCTAGTAACATGTCAGAAAAGGAAACAAGGTTTGGCATGGCTTATTTTTAACAAATCCATGTTAGGTTTAAAAAAAAAAAATTAAGAGCTCACAGACCATCTGTTTAGTAACCTGTTCTAGAATTTTGCTGAGGAATAGTGTCAAGATCACTGATCTTCATTTTTTTGAGTCTTTTTACCTTAAGAAAAAAAAAAAAAAATTGCCCCTCGTATGGATTACATCTGCTCTCCTGTTGTTTGTAAGTCTTCTAAGGCTATCAACTATGATTCTGTTTTTTATAAGCTGCTGTTTTTAATACCTTGAAATTATAGTTCATTGGTCCTGTGTACCTGCACTTATTTAAAGTGACTCATTGTCCTCTTTTTAATTCCTGAGCTTTGATTTTCGTATTAATCATATTTGACTTTCTGTTTTAATTTCAACACTTTCCTTTTTGGTGGAGAAGGTAAATACCCTAGGATTTAAGAAGTTTGGCTTCATCTCAGTTATCTGATGACACAGTAGCCCCACCTTATCTGTGGTTTTCTTTCTTGGTGTCATTGATGTGTGGTTAACTGAGGTCTGAAAATATTAAATGGAAAATTCCCAAAATAAACAATTTATAAGTTTTAAATTGCTTGCTGTCTGAGGAGCATGATGAAGTCCCATGCCGTCCTGCTCTGTCCCTGGGTGGGAATCGTTCCTTTGTCCAGCATCTCTAGGCTGTATATGCCCCTGCCGGTTTGTCATTTGGTAACCATCTCAGTTAACAGATCGACTGTTGGGTATCACAGTACTTGTGTTCAGGTCACCCTTATTTTACTTAATGATGGCCTCAAAGCACATGAGTAGTGATGTTCAAAATTAAGATATATCACAGAGAAGCTGTAAAAAGCTTTCTTTGAGTGAAAAGGTATCTAAGTATTGGAAAAAACACAGTATGTATAGGATTCGGTACTATCCAGGGTTTCATGCTTTCACTGGGTGTCTTGGAACATGTGCCCTGTAGAAAAGGAGGGACTGCTGTATATCATTGCCCCCGAACTGTAGGCTCATTCTTCTTTACTATTTCCCCTAGATCTAAATAAAGTTCTGAAGTGTTCTTCGATTTTTTTTGGGGGTGTGTGTGTGGATTTGCTTCAACCATTTTAAGCAATTATTAAAGCTTTGAGCCATGTTTCTGTACTATTCCTTGCCATGTAATGTCTCTTCTGAGGTTGAATAATCTCTGTGTAACTCGGTGTTTTTACATATTTTATAATTTTTTCTTTATTAGTGTCTTCTGAGGCTGAAGGCGGTCATAATTTCACATTCAGTATTTCATAGTTTTAACATATTTATCTGAAGCCATTTTTTTATTTTAGAGTTTCATGCCAAGACATATATATAGTAGGGGTTGGCAGATTTTTTTTTTTTTCTGTAAAGACGTAGATAGTAAATACAGGTTTTGTGGGCTGTAGGTCTCAGTCACAACTATTCAGTAGTATGAAAGCAGCAACAGACAATACCTAAATGAATTAATGTGGCTGTGTACCAGTAAGGTTTATTTATGGATACTAAAAGTGGAATTTCATATAATTTTCATATTTCACAAAATATTTTTCTTTTGAGTTTAGTTCAAACATTTAAAGCTGTGAAACCCATTCTTACCTTTCAGACCATCCAAAATCAGATAATGAGCCAATTTTAGCCCACGTACTATATTTCGCCAAACACACACACACACACACACACACACAGAGTTATTCATAGAAATATAGACATCTATTTTATCTCTGTTACTAAAATCCATGCCACATTTTACTTACTGGCTTAGAATTATGAGCTTAAAATCGACACTTTTAAGAATTCAGTGGCAAATTCTTTCATGAAATTCTTCCCATTTCACTGCTATTATGTCCAAAGTAGTACTTCTCATTGCTTCTTAAGCCTTCAGAGAAATGATATTATTAATAAGCCAATAATTGATTAGATGTTGAACTTTTGTAATTATTAGTATTGCAATATAAATCTTGATAATAAAATACAATGACCAGGTGAGGCATGAGATAGCTAGGTAGTGAACCAAGAACAACATTCACATTAGTTTTTCAGAGATCAGGGCAAAACGAAAACATCAGCAAGGTCCCCAGACAGGTAGAGTCCTGAATCAGCATCACGACTAGCAGAGGCAACTTCAGGTGTGGACAGAGCTTTGGCACAGCCCAGAGCTTCTCATCCTTTTCGGTGTGTGAGGCTGTGGGCAGACCACAGTCCCTAGTACAATTAGATGAGTTAAGTATCTGGCTGGAATGGGAAATTTGAAAACTGATCACATCGGGGCTTTTTCACTAGATTTGCTTCTGTGCCTTTGGGTAAAGAGGATCTAATACTTTATTTGCTTATAGTGGCTCTTTAGATAGGTTTTACTGTTTATGTGTTTGGTATTTATTTGTATTTTTTAAGATAACTAAAAAACCTTACAGAGTCTGTCTGAGGGAATGTATCTGTGATTTTTGATGTAAACTTTGTCGATTATACAATCTCAGCTGGAGGAGATGGGAAGATAGATGAAAAGACTAAGAATGAGGAATAGTAATGTTCTTTTCCTTGATGTTCTTTCTTCCTTGCTATAGGCAACTCCGCAGTACGCAGCGAGATAGTAAACTATTTGACTTTTTTTTTTTTCCTTCAGAATACACATCTTTTTGACAGGAGGCCTGATTTGCAGGTAACAATTGTTGCTTTATGAAAGAGTTGTAAATTGAACATCACATGTTTTTTCTTGGAATTTAAAATATTTTTGCTTCCACTTTTCAGCATCTTGAAGAGGCAATTTGAGATGTTTGATTCCCAACCCACCCATAATACCCATTCCCCTCAACCTCACCCTCTGAACGCATCTTAAGTTGTTCTTATTTTCTTTGACCTAAAAGCACTTATGTGAACTCTATTCTTATCATTTTAAGGCTCAGAAAACAAACCTCTAGCATATAGTATTGATTTTTTTGTGTGAAATAACTTAGTTGAGATTTATATGAATTATATATTTCTGAGTCTTAAAAATTTTTGGTTCATTGGCCTAGGTGGTTGCTATTGTGTTGAGTGAAAATTTTATTTTTATGATGTAGTACATGTTACTTTACCAAAGTCGTGGTCAGAGTTGCTTTCAGAAGAGAGAGGTTTCAAAATAAAGCACAAAAAATACACCAAATCTCTATTTTAGAGTTAAGACAATAATAAATGAAATATTTATGAGTCATGGCTTGGATCTATTCGAAAATACAGACAAGCCTGTGGTTTTATTACAGTACTTACAGTATTTGTGTGACCTAAAAAAAGAAAAAGTACAAAAGACCTAATGTAGTCAGGTATGGGGGCTACTGAGATATGGGTAACTGATGAACTATCACGGTCTTCCACAGAGAGTGAAATTCTCTTTACAAAAATTTTTTTTGAAAATGTTAGTAGAGGATGAGGAAATACAACTAGACGTAAAAAATATTGTTTGGTGACATAAGCAATACAAATTTAAGAAAGACTTAATTGAAATACTAATAATATGTACATTTGTAGACTTTACTTCCATAAATAAAGGGCTGTACTGTCATTTCTGTTTTTAAATCACATTTTTCAACAAGAATAGTTAGTCATTTTAACTAGTTCTTAATTTAAATTTCAATATGTGGTGGTAAAAATTAAAGTTAATTTGGTGTGATTTTTGATGTGGGGTTTGAATTCTCTCATGTGAAGTACCTAAGTAATTATGACAAACAAAGCTACATATATTGTTAATTGAAGAAATCATCTTTTATTGCTAGAAAATGAAAACATGTATTCAAAAAGTTTAATATTTTTGTAAAAAAGTATGTTATTACTATGAGAAACAGAAAATATCCTGTTGCCCTTGTATGCTTGAAATAGTAAGAAATCTAAAATGTTTTAACAGTGTTTATAAAATGTTATAGGTGATGCTGTTGGATATCTTAAATATGTGAAACATTTATTTGTGATAATTTTGCTGTTCATAAGAATCATTTGGGAAAAACTGTAAAAATGCTGATTTCCATGTTTGACCTGGATTATTCTGATTCATTAATAGCTCTGGGGTGGGATCACCCTGCACGATTCATATAAGGTGGTATGAAGACCACACATGTATAGAAATACCAGAGTAAAATATCACATGGCATTGTAAAGCATTTTTTTAAAGGAAAATAGGGAATTGAAATAGAACCCAAATTCCGCTGGTCATTAGAAATAAGATTATGATTTAGAATATAAAATACATAACTACCGTAAGTATAAATTTATAACCTCTAAAGTTCTAACAGAGTTTTCACTTTGAGTACTTTTATTGATCCAATGAATATTTTGAGTTTTCTATGACTAATCTAGAATAATTCTACAGTTTTACATATAGGAACAAATTGTAGAAAGGAAAGAATACTATTATTAGGTTGGTGCAAAAGTCATTGCGGTTTTTGCAATTATTTTGTTAAACCGCAATGACTTTTGCACCGACCTAATAGCTCCCTTTAAAAAAAGATTGAGAGAAAGGAGCGGGCAGAGAGACAGAGAGAGAAAGAACGAGGTGGAGGTAGTTGTGTGATGTGTGTGCTTAAAGCCTGGAACATTAAGTTTGTCAATTTGTGTGTAAATCTTTCCTGTGACATTTAAGTTAAAACACAGATCTTGCTCTTTTGTCTTCATTGAGCTCAATTTACACGTTATTATGGTGGTTCGCTTAAGTTTTACACAAAATAAAATGAAGATTTGTAAATTATTTGAAGAATTTCAGACTTTTTCAATAAAACATATTTGAAGTCTGGACAGCTTTCCAAAGTTTGTTGATTGGCCATTTGGAATTGGGAATAATTCTTCCTGCAGAAAAAGAATGGTCTAAATAGAGATTAATTTGCAATGAAAAAATTGGTGGAACATTTTGTTCTACTTACAGTATTTAAGACAGAAAGTTAGTTTATTTATTTTAAATGCTTGTGGTTGGTACAACCTAGTTCATGAAACTCTTACCAGTCAGCCAAACACAACTTCTTTTTAGCAAATTCTCCACCTCCTCAGAGAATTTGCTAATCACCTGGTTTCTGAACTGAGTTCCTCCATTCTTCTTCGGGAAATGGGTCATCTCATATTTTTTTGTGTGAGTGGACAGAAAGAATTTATAATTTGAGGTACAGTTTTGGGTTTGGGGGTGGGCTAGACACTTGAGCATGGAGTTCTAATTTTGTAAGATAGCTGATGAAGGAGGGACCCACAGAAATAAAGGCAGGAGAGGGCAGTAGTATCACCGTAACTTTTGTCTGGCACTAAGCACGCAGCCTGGACCGCGTGGGGTGCATTTGTAGCAAGAAAGGTGGTTTGGGCACAGGCCCCATGTTCAGAATGCAGCTAGCTGGAGTCCATGGTCAGTGCAGGAAGCGAGAGCCAGATGGTTGCTCACTCTCAGAGCACTAACTAACCAGCCAAAACAAAGCAAAACAAAAAGGAGGGGAAACAAGAGGGAGTCATCCAATGCTTTTTTTTTTTTTTTTTTTTTTTCTGAATTCAGATATCTATCCACATTTTGTATTAACCTGACTCTGGACGCTTGAATAACAGTATTAGCATTTCATATATGTAAAACATTTTACAGCTTATAAACCTCTTATATTATCTAACTGTATCTTTGAACTAATTCTTCAAGATGATTAAGGCAGATAATAACATTAACACACTCTGTGCAAATGACGAACTAATAGAATTTATTTACCCAAGGTTATCTGGCTATTCAATAGCAAAACCACAGGTAAGTGGGTCATCTCCCTCTTCCTGATTGTTTTTTCCTCTGTATACAGCACACTGCTTTTCATGACTGGGTATCACCGAGCCTCTCAGATGTTACTAGCTGCCTGGAGGGTAAAGGTGGTATCTTCGATTTTATAGCTGTTTGTAGCACAGGTGCACAGTGGAGACCCACCAGGAGTATTTGTTAGCTGGGGTGTGGGCTGCACATCATGGCAGGAGGAGGGCTCGGCAGTAGACAGATGAAGAGCAGACCCTGGGCTTCGCCCTGTTCTGGCTGTGTGACCTTGTGCAGGTTATTTGATCTCTGAACTTAATTGTCTCGTCTGGAAAATATGGGTGAAAATTCTACATAGTGGTAGTTTTTGTATGAATTAAAAATAATATTTATAAAAATGCCCACACAGTAGCTGCCAGATAGTAGATGCCCTCTTTTCAGAGGTGACTGTGGGTCTTATGAATGTCCTTTTTCCCAGCTCCTCCCCGAACTTTGTTTCTGCCTGAGTGTTTTGTCTGTTGGCTTTGTTTTGTGTGTTTTTATCTTAAAACATGGAGTACTAGGGTTTGGGATGGGGCAGTCCGTTGTGCTAAGGGAGGGTCCTCATACTGACCCCCATGAATTCTGAACAGCCAAAGAAAAGGAAACATGCAGTTTACCAGAAGCAAATACATTGTCTTCCTCATTTCTAGCCCGCTTTGGTCAGGCAGTTAAGTTATAAGCAGCTGATCCAGGAACATTGAGTAGAGTAAAAAGCTGACTTCGTGGAGGTTGTCAGAAGTCAAATACTGTCTCTGCCTGAACCAGCATGTCCTTGGAAACCTGAAACTTAAAAATTAATTTTGACTTTTGTTTGTGGTATTTACAAGTGAAGTTACAATTGTTTGTTCATGAAGTTCTCTGAAGATTTGAAGGTTGTCTCAGTTTTATAGTATTTTCTTTTTTTGTTTTTATTTAACCCCAGATCTTATTGATTGGCTTTAAATATGATGTTTTTAGATGAATAAATTCCTTATAATGAAGTTACATTTTCTGGAGAAATACGTTTTGTAAGCTGTCTTATACCAGGGGTGCCAAAAAAATATATACATGTTTTAAGAGATGTATACATTTTTTGGGGGACCCTTTTTTTGGCACCTTCTGTATAATAAATTTCTTTCTGGGTATCATTTTGACTCTCCTCTTAGAATTTTTCTTGAATTTCTCTAATGGATTTAGATAAAATGATTTCCATGTAATTTAATTTGGTATCTTAGGTAATTTATTTTGCAGGGTTGCTGTTCTCCTGTTCTGAGGGTCTCTTCCTGGATCTACTAAGCTGGGAATTTTACTCTTAACTTGGCTATGTTTTAAATTTAGGAAGCTAATTTTCCTGGTTCTGAAATGGAGTAATTTTCTATTTTTATAACAAGGCTAATTAATTACCAGTTTCTGTTGGAATTAGAATTCTCTCCTTTGTGTAATGAATGGCCCAGACCATTTTACTCTATGATGTGAGCTCTTCACAGAATACTGCATGGCCCTGTGATACACTGTATAGTATCGATTACCATTTCACATGCGCACATTTGGAAAATTAGGTTGAAAATATTGGATTTTTCCCTATAGATTTCAGGCACTAAGGAAGAGAATTTTAAGGATACTTTCACACTCACGTCTCTTTCCTCTCCTTCAGTTCTAAGAAAATACATTGTATAATTTAGTCCAAGAAGCACAATTCCCTTTCCCATTTGTCTGGAAGTAATTATTTACTGAGGAGATATGTGCCCAGCGGAAGAAAGATTTGGCAAGTGGTACATGTTCTTGAGCTCGTTGATGTTGGGCGCACATGTTAGTGATCCCCTAATGTAAAGCACATGCTCAAAGCATAGTTACTGTGTGTGCTTAGTAACTGTTCTTAAATAATATTGTGTCATGGTAGAGGCTTCATTTGGAGTGGGAATAATGGATGAATTTAAACCAATATGCAAGTTCTGTAATGGTATTTTTCAAGGTCTAGTCTAGCCCTAGAAATATATATTTATAAAATATAGAAGCTTGGGATTCCATTGTACTTACTTAGAGGTCAACTTCAGTAAAATTCTAAAGTAAATATACAGTGAAATTAGCGTTAAGAAAATTAAATGTGAATTTAGCAATGAGAGAAAAATAAAAATAAAAGTAAACGCATAGACACAGTCACATTACCTGATAAGAATGTCAGTATATTTTGCTACTTCTTTAAAGTTTTTTTCCATATGCTTGCCACCTTTATTATTTATTTGACTAAAATAAATTGTATGAACCAGGTTGCCTGTTTAATAAAAGTTTAGCGTTACAGTATTTATTTTGGGCACATAGCCTCTTTTTTATTTGTACCTTCAGGCTTGGTCTTTCCAGAATTAATTGAGCTGACTACTTAAAGTACTACTTAACTACAATTTAGACATGAAATTTCATTTCAGGACAAAGACCAGTGGCTGGCACAACGTGTGGTGAAGTTCTGAATGTATATAAACCTGTCTGCTCCTCTTCCCCACTCAGAGTCCGCGCTCCTCTAAAAGCAGCTCTTTGCATTTTCAGTAGTTCAGTTTTTTGCTTTTGTTAATACTTTTATTGGCAAGATGATTTCCTAAGGGTTTTAAATAGTGCTTTTGTATTCAGCTTAATATTATTCTTCCCATCAATAGACCTGATTATTCTTAGGGGACATATCCTAGAATTAAGGTATTTAGGATTTTATCAAAATGCAAATTATTTAACAGTATTTTTAAATGTAAGGATTACATTGCATGTTTAAGGTAGTCTTTGTATACAGAACTTCATTAGTATTATTAATTTGGCAACATTAAACAATCATAATATTTTTTAGTTTCCTAGTTTTGCATCATAAATTTGTCTGTTGAGGGAGGTTATATGTTAAAATTGTTTTGTTGGCAAATTATACTTTATCAGCAGACCAGTGTTACTGAGAAAGGAACTTCTCAGGGTAAATAAATACCTATATTAGTTTAAAGATGTTTGACTTAATTGCTACATTGAATCTTGTTAAAACTAGTTTACCTAGAATGATGAACTGTATTTAGCAATATTTGTCTGCCTTGTTTTTAGGGGAAAACATTGGACCTGACCATTTAACATAAGAAGCACTCACAAGATTATAATTTTAAAAAATAATAAATGTGAGAATACCTAAACTTCAGGTATTTTGCTTGATTGTTTTTTTTTTTTTTTTTTGAGGGACTAAGTACTCCTCATCCTAATTGTAAACTGTGTCTGGTGGATTAGACACCAGAGATGTGTCAAATCTTTTGTTGCCTTGGAATTGTATTTGCTTCAGTAAAATGAGGGCATAAGAGAGAACTTGGTGAGTGTTTTGCTGTATAATGGTATTTGTTGACTTTGTTAATCTATTTTAAAATAAATCTTACATTTCATAATATAGTTTGAATTATATACATCATTGGTGAAAGTGGGGAGAAATTCCTTTTTAATGAGTTATTCTTTTATTCCAGTATTATGTGTTACCTGAATATATATGTGTTTAATGCATTCTGCCTCATCTTTGTAATTTACAACACTACTGTAACTCAAAATGATATAGTTTTGTGGAGTATGATTGCAATCATAAAATGAGAATGCAGCATGTTGAAATACACGGAATAAGTTTTTATATTAATAGTTTATAACAAAATTGAGACTACCTGAAGAGACTGTAGATTGATTTATGAATGAGCAAGTAGATGAGTCATTAAATTTTGTACCGTTATGAATTAAGGACTATGTTAGTCACTGGAGAATATGATTATGCTGTATGCTTTCAATGTTACATTTAATCCTAAACATCAGGTCAATGCATTTATTCACACTTTAGCCTTTCTCTTACAACTTATTTATTATATTAAAAATAATTAAAGGAAAAAATCTCCAAAATAAAAAAAAATTTCAAAGGTGTATGTATATAATCTATTTGGTTGTTAACTGATAAATATTTGTCAGAACAGTTATAGTCTTAATTTCATTTGAATGGAAATCTCATATTTTAAGATACAGATCTCTTAAATTGCTATGAGAACTTTAAGAATTTCGATTTTGAGCATTTGCTGCGGCATATGGTGCATTTTCTGTCCTATTTTGTACACCCGCCCATTAAGAAGGGAAAGTGAAGTAAGTAATCTAAAAATAACTCTGCTGTTGGCCTAACTTAACAACAACAATAACAAAAATGTCTTCTGTGCATAAGTAAAGCTCCACATTTTGTCTCCCGTGGTGGAAAATCTCTAACGCATTTTGCCGCCTCTTCACAGAACGATATCTTGTTTGGCACCCTAACTGGAGCCGGAATGTTGGGCCTCGTGTGGATTGTGTGCTGGCCCCGTCATGGTGCAGAGCTTGGCCGTCCTAAGGCCCCATCTCACCCTGTTACAGCACAGCCACCCCTCAAGTTACATATGCACACACCTTTTCCCAAAACACATTCATTTTCACAAAAACTTAAAATCTTCAGTTGAATTTGAATTGGTTTAAATTCAATTAAAAAATGCCAATGGGATAAAACATACCTATTAAAACTAATCACAAGAGGTATATTCATGTCTTTAAAAGTTCAATTAAAAAATTTATCCTATTCAACTCATCTTTAAATTTTATCAGGCATCTTAAAAATAGTAACAACTTGTAAGATGCAATACATTTAATGAATTTCTTTTGTCTTTCACCTTTTCTTTGGTGATTTTTGCTATTTTCTTTATGTTATTTACTGATCTTCAGATTAGTATTTTTATATTCTTCAGCATCTTCTCGTCATGCCCATTGGAGAACTTGGTGTAGAAACCAGAAGATAATGTTTCGTTTCTTTTTCTAACTGAGATTTTAGGCGCTGTGGACACTTGCGTGATAGCACGTTCAGTGCCTCAAGAGCTTGAGTGGGGGGTATCAGCAATGGGACGGGGCATTTGTGGGAGAACTGATTGGCCCTGATGTTGTTAAAGGCTTTTGCACTTAAATTCAAAGGAATTTTTATTCCTTCCAGCAGAGCTTTAAGGATTTAGGAGTGAGCATTTGCTGTGGCATATGGTGCATTTTAAATTTTAAAATACTTTTGAATCCTATATAAGCATTCACTCACTGGTATGTTGGACTGCTATAAGCTTAGAACACCCATAAATGATATTTTAGCTCTTAAAAGATAAGACATGGAGCAGATAGGAAAGTAACTTTGTTAAAGAATAACATGATTTAAGTCTTAAACGGATCGGAAGAAGAATCAGTGACAACCCTATTAGGGAGCCGCTGTGGTCGTCTGTTACCCTACTGGCCTGCAGGGAGTCACACGTTCTAGGATCCACACCTTCCTCAGTGACTCTATGTGACTGACCAGGGAGATACATGCAGGTGTGATGATTCTGCTTGCATTGCAGCTTGTCTGCGTGGAGTGTTGCTGTCACTATGTGCTGCAGCCTGGTCTAGCCTCCTTGAAGACGGAAGACCACATGGAGAGGTCTAGCCTGTTCCTAGCCTGTTCCGGGCCCAGCAGACCCAGGGAGCTCCACCCACAGCTGACCTACCAGGCAAACCCAGCTGCTGAATGAGCCCAGGGCAGATCCATACAAGATCCACACAGCTAACTCACAGTATTGTCATAAATAATACATTGTGACTTGCAGCCACTATGTTGAGGTTTGGGGTGTTTGTTATGTAGTAGTCGATAAAGGATACAGGACTTTATTCTATACATCAGCAATATAGAAAAATCAAAAGAATGAGAGATATATACCAAAATCAAAGACATAATAGAGACATTTAATTAAGCTCCTAATTTGCCTCTGAAGTTCCTGGTAGTTAAAGTGGAATGTAGTTAGTTATAGAATAATCCATTTTGAAAAAAAAAAAGAATAGCATTCTTCAGGAAAGACAGTGCCATTCCTTGGACTAAATTCTGAAAGAAACTTCTCGTGTCAGCTCTTTCATGGGAGTCATGAGTGATAGAGGAGGCTGTATCCTCAACCACGTTCCAGCAGCAGATTTTCTGAGGGATCTCTTGTGTCTATTTCTGGAAAGCCCAAAGATATGTCATCAAAGCACAACTCCGCGAGCTTGATTATTAGAGGGGCTAAGATATATAGTACTCTTCTTTATTTTGTTAATGCAGTTACCTATTTGACTTCATTCATTTCTACAACTTCAGTTAAACCCTTTGAAACAACTCCAAATTTATGTTTTTAATCCCTAATTTCTCCTTTATGCTTCCAACAGTGCTCTGTGTATCTTTTCCTGGATGCTGTTTCTTCCCTGAGTTTTCTGGTTGGAATGCAAAATACTGCTTTCTTCCAAGAATGTTAAATTGTATTATATCTAGCTCCACAATGCCTTATAGTTATTTGTGTTCAGCTCCAAGAATGAAACGAATTAATGATGGTTGGTGGACTTGAGAGTCTGCTTGCCTGAAAATATTATAGTTATATCATTCTAAAATTTTCTCTAAATGTATTAGAGAATCAGAGATTGAAAACAGTAACCAAATAGAAAGACTAAAATCATGGAAGAGCTGAAATAAAATGAATAGCGATCTCTACTTTAAGCAATTGAAAATTTATAAACCTTGTGTGAAACGGAAAAGAACAGGACCTGTACAGTTGTTTTGTTTTGTTTTTTTTCTGTTGAATAATTGAATACTAAATTTCCATTTAACTTCCTAAATATTATCTTGGCCAATGTACTTTTCTTCATCTCTGACTTTTCTTCATCTCTGGTATCACTGTCAATGTCTAAGACACTGTCAGCTCTCATTTGGCCTAATGCAATAGTCTCCTGACATGTGTATTAACTACATATTTGTGGGGTATGGCTTTTTCTATTTCATCTCTTCCCATGTTATATCAGAGCCTACCAGAGTGCAAACACATGGTAGTTGCTTAATATATATTTGTTGAATGAATGAATGAATTCTTCTTGGATACTTATACCTCTCTAGTAGGTTCTCTAACATAGTAGCCAGAATGATGTTTATAAAACATTTATTTTCATATCATCCCTCTGGTTATAATGGCTCCTTATTTTTTCTTAGGGGAATGACCCAATGTCTGTTGGTTACACATTTTGGAGTCATGAATTTAGAAATACACACAGTGGCTCATACGAGTCTGGGTAGTTTGAGAAGTTACCACATGACAGCACTGTATGCAGAGCCGGCCTTAAAGCCCTGGGGCAGGGGCCAGTCTGTGTGGTGGCTTGTGTCCTGGGAAAGCCAGGTTCTTTGGAGAGAGAGCATCCAGCACTGGACCAAGGAAATCTACCGGTGAATCAGAGAAGCAGAGAAGCAGCTGCAAGGAAGAAAACAGCTATTCTTTCTGATTCATAATGCCTTTCTTCACTTTTATTTCTTTTCTAAACTTGCTTTTTTGTGAGCCATAATAAAGACAAATCATAAAAAGAAATACATGGAATATAGAACGGACAAAGGGAAAATAAGGTTAACAAGATTAGAGTATTATTAAAACTGGAAATTGAATTAAAAACTTGAAAATATTTAAGACATTCAAGGTGATAGCTATAAATGAGAACAATAGGGAACAAAAGATTGGGACTACAGTTCCAGAAAATAAGGGTAAAAGTTAACAGTTAAAAGAATAAAAATGTGACACTTAGAAAATAGAAGATGAAAGTTAGATAAGGAAATAGAGTATAAAAATAAGCAGAAATAATGGTAAAGTATATGAGATTAAAGCTTTTAAATGCTTAGGGTAATTATGATTAAGAATTAATGTGGATGAAGAGTGATTAGAGGTAACGTGAGGAAGTTTGCTTATGGGTTGTCTTCGCAAGAGAATCGTCTCCTAAAGCTTTGGGTTCTTGGTCTCTCATTCTTTAAACACACTCATGCCTTCCACACTCTACATACTCTGATAAAGTCCCAGACTAAGATTGTCCTTTGGGAAATACCCGTGGAAGGTGGAAGCTGGGACAGCCCTCCTCCCCCCATTCCTCCCACTTTGTTTTACATTACATGGATTCAGAGTAGATCTCAGCAGCTATAGCAAGAGCCTGCATTCAAATAAGTCTCTTAAGCTTGGCAGGTGGAAATAATGTTATAGTCTCAAGGGAAAATTTTTACTTTGGTTTAACAAATGTAGATTCTATTTTGGGGCAGATCATCCTATATTCCTTTATTTATTATCATAAAATTATAATAAATGCTTTATGAATGTTTATAATTATATGTATTACTTCATTTGATCTTTATAACTACCTTGTAGGACACATACTTTTATTATTCCCATTGAAAGAGATCTTAAGCATCAATTACTGTAGTCTTCTATTTTATTGTTGGGAAGTCTGAGTCCTTGATAAGATACTTTAATCAATGTTTATTGGTCAAGCTGAGAGAAAAACCTGGATCTTCTGATTCCCAGTAGAGTTCTCTTTCTACCATAGCCTGTTACCATATTTCCACCTACTATTTTTAGGTTCACAGTGGTTGAATGTTTAGTAACATTTAAGAATAAGGATGACAGAAAAGAATGTGAAGTTTTAATAGAAACTGCACTCTCATTCCAGATTATGAATGAATTAATAGAGAATTTATACCAGTAATACTGTCCTTATGCATAATTTCTTATTCTGTGTGAAATTTGTCATCATTAAAGCATGATTTTCAAAATGGGAAAAAATTAATGGTTTTCAAAGTGACTGAAGATAGAAAAAGTATGTGATAAAACTTGGAATAGACAGGTATAATAAATGACCTGTTATATATTAGCCTAGAATTTTTTTTCCGACTACTCCTTTACCTATGCAGAAACAAGCTTTGAAAAGATCTTGACACACAAAAGTTAACAGATTATTTCACTACACCAAAGCACAGTTATAGATACTTGCACAGGATGCTACCTCAGAATGGGTGAATGGGAAGAGGAGAGTTTTCCCAAGGAGAACCCTAAATTGTTACAAGCAGTTTGATTCGTGTACAAAGGTTGGAGATGAAGGTGGTTCTGGCTTTTTAGAGCAGTTATTCTCAGGGAGGTTGGTCACTTTCTGTTGGGCAAGGAGATTCCGTTTTAGAATTAAATGGATCTCCAAATGCAAGTTCATTTTTCATTCTCCCAACCATACTTGGAATACAACTGATCTGTATCATTCTTGCTAAAGCAGATGTATAGAAATTGCATGAAAACATTCCTGTATGATGACATTTCATATCATTTAGTTCTTTTCTACTGGAAAGTGAGCGTGAGATGAATAGGTAGGTGTTTGGGCAGCAGAGTCTCAGAGTATTTTGACCAATTTAGTAGCTCACTGAAAAAAAAAAAAAAGGGAGCTTCTGGTTTCATGCAAGTCCAAGTTGATCAATGTGGATAAATATCACATGCTCGAAGAACAGAGGGGATAAAGCAGTATGGCCCAAAGCTCACATGCTAGGAGAACCCGGGGGACAAAGTGGCTAGAGAAAGTTACTGGATTGTCTAGGGTTTTGTGCACGAGCTCAATAATTTGCATTTATCCTGAGGACAGGAATAAACTATTGAGCCATTTGGAACTAGAGGATTGTATGCTCAAAGTTATGAAAACAAGAGTTTTTCAAGAAGGGAAGCAGAGACATCAGTTTTGGAAGCTGTAAAATAATTGTGGATTAAAAAACAAAAAAGAAAAGAAAAAGAAAAAGAAGGGCCTTAACTAAATAAGCGGTGGTGGGAATGATCAACAGATGCGAGAGATAGTAAGGAGGTGACCAGAGTGGAAAGAACAGCTAACAATCATTGTGAACTCGCTGTGGCTGATGGCTATGGGCTGCTCAGTCTTAAACACCTCATGTGTATGAATTAATTTAATTCTACAGCAGTATTATGAGGAAAGTATTATTTTTATTTTCATTTCACTTACGAGGAAACTGAGTACAGAAAAGCTAGGTTACTTGTCCTCGGCCACAGAGCCAGTGAGGGCAGAGCAAGAATTTAGACTCTAGTAATTTGGCTTAGAGCCCAGACTCTGCAAAGCAAATTGATAGGCAGTCGCATGATAGATATGATGGGGAGGGAAGAGTGTAGGATACTGGCAGATCTCTAGCCATTTCTAGTCTAGGCACTGTTACAGGAATAGTAGGAGGTGACGCATATTTGGAGTGTGACGAGTGGAGAAATGAAAGGGAAGGAAGATGATAAAGTCAGTTTTGGTTGTTTTGAGAATGAGGGGTCTGTAGGAAATCCATGTGAATATATCTAGTGATACATGGATCTTGACTATAAAAATCTAATGCGAACTCACAAAATATGGCAGTTAGATTAGCACACAGAGGGTGTTATGAAATTGATAAACATATCTATGGTACTGTATTCAGTTTTGAATGTCATATTCTAATTGAAAGTAAAGTTTACCTGGAGGTAACCATGGTTTCGAAGGATTGGGAAACAATGTCTTAAGAAGATTGGGATAAGGAACTGGGTTGTTTAATGCATAGTTGAAGAGACTTCGGGACCTTTGATAGTGTACAATGTTTTAAAGAATAGTTATGTAGAACAGGGAATTTATTTTATGTAGCCTCAGTCGGCATAGGACCAAATAGATATAGGTTATTCAGATGCAGATATGCTGAGAATAAAAACATGCCCAAAACAGGAAAGGATTGCCTTATGAGGTAGCACCTATACAAAGACATCTTGAAATATTGACTATAGTGCCACCCAGTAGGGGTTTGTGGAGATAATTCCTGTTCTGCATGGATTATTGAACCATCAGAACTTGGTAGCCTTGTAATGAAATGTTCTAGGTTGTTTCATAATTTTTCTATAAATTGTTATTTTTTGGTATTAATAGGTCTATTCAGAGTTTTTCTTTACAAAACTTGAAATCAAAGTAAATTATTTTTCTTGGCATAAAACACACCAGCCATTACCATCTAAGATGAGAGTTGCAGAAAATTTGCAGGAATTTTTTTTAACATATTAATACCCCTCTTATGATTGTTTTGGTTGTTTTAGCAGAATGCAGTTGTTGAGCTGCAGAAATTATTTACCGTGTCAATGATTCCAAATAAAGATAGTGGAGTTTTTTATTCCACTTAGAGCAAAATGTCAAAATACAGTTTCTCATTACTGGTCTTACAATCTTTGTATCTACTGCTTTTGGCCTCTGGGAGTTTTGTTACCAGCAGTGAAATACAACCTTCATGTTGTACTGTGTAGGATAGATACTGTATATTCCTGGTCTGCTTTTCCATTGATCTGGATTGCCATGTGGGAATCCTATTCAGCTGATCTTTATTTCCTGAGTCAGAAATTCTGTTTTACCCACCTTTGGGGCTTTCCACAGCTGTTCCCAGAGGCCCAGCAGGTCCTGCACATAAAGGAGAAGGTTCAAAGGCATAGAAAGCAGGTTCAGGGCTGAAATGTTTACACTGCATTTTCAAAATTTCTACAAACAGTTTTTAAGCTGATGGCTCAGCATGAAAACTTAGCAGATCTAAAACTTTTTGTATGTTTTAGTATAGGTATCATTTGAATACACATAAGTTTTAAGGAGTGTTATGGTACTCATTAGTCATAAATTTGATACAGAAATGACTTGGTGTATATGATTTTTTCAGTTAAAATAGTTAACAATATTGTAATTAATTTAATAACTTTACTGATCTTTTCCCACAGATTTATTTGCCTGTTCTTATTCTGCTTTATTTTGCATCCGACAATTAGTATTGAACTGAGGTAAAAGTCAGTTTACAATCAAAATAAGAAATTAACAAGTCACTACAAATTTTATGATAAACATATTTGTAATGTTTTGCCACTTTTTATGTGGTCAACTACATATAGTACATAATAATAAAATGTTGAATTTTTTAAAAAAAAACGGGTAATGAGAGTACCAATATGGAAAAGCCAAATATAAATGTATCACTTATTTAATAAAATATGTTTAAATTAGAAAAAGTATGTTTTATCATTACAGATTGATTTATAGTGTGGTGTTTGCTAATTTGTCAGTAGATTATTTGAACATCATCTGGTTCCGTGTAACTAGTTACATATTATACATTTATGCATTATAAATGTTACTTATCTAAGCTTTGTGAACAATCAAAATATTCAGTATGGAATATAAAAGTTTGGCGAAATTCATGTGTTTATTCTAAGTACACAGATATTTGTAGAACATTTTAAAAACGCATCATAAAATATTTGAGTGTTTTACCATATGTACCATTTTCTTTTTTAATGATTTTTATTAAAAATATAGCTAATATAAAATATCATATTAGTTTGGGGGTACACCATAGTTTTTCAACATTTATGTACCTAAAGAAATGATCACTATAAGTCCAGCAACCATCTGTCACTGTACTATGCTATCACAATATTCTTGACTATATTCCCCCATGCTGTACATTACACACCCACAGCTAATTTATTTTATACCTTACCTGGAAATCTGAACCTCTTAATCCCTTTCACCACCACCCCTTTTAATTTTGCAATTAGAGTTGACATTCAATGCTACATTAATTGCAGGTGTACAGCATAGTGGTTAGACATAAGAAGTGATCCCGCTGACTAGTACCCACCTGGCACTATACCTAACTATTACCATATTATTGACTATATTCCCTGTCCTTTACATCCCTATGATTATTTTGTAACTACCAATTTGTTCTTCGTAATCCCATTACCTTTTCTCACCCACTGCCAACACCCCTCTAATCTGGCAACCATTAAAATGTCTGTATCTATGAGTCTGTTTTTGTTTTGTTTGTTAATTTTGTTCTTTAGATTCCACATATAAGAGAAATCACATTGCATCTACCTCTCTCTGTCTGATATGCTCCACTCAACACAGCACCCTCCAGGTCCATCCATGCCACTGCAGATGGCAAGAACCCATTCCTTTACCTGGCCGAGCAATATTCCATCGTGTATATGTACCGCCTCCTCTTTATCTATTCATCCATTGACGGACACCCAGGCTGCCTCCACATCTTGGCCATTGTAAACACTGCTGCAATGAACATATGGATGCACATTTTCTCTTGAAGTAGGCGTTTTGTGTTTCTTCAGATAAATACCCTGAAGTGGGATTATTGGGTCGTTCTTTGTCTCTTCTTATGGACTTTGTTTTAAAATCTGTTTTGTCTGATACAACTGTTGCTACCCCAGCTTTTTTTTGTTTGTTTGTTCCCATTTTCATGAAATATCTTTTTTCATCCCTTAACTTTCAGACTGTGTGTGTTTCAATATGAAGTGAGTCTCTTGAAGGCAGCACATGCAAGGGTTTTGTTTTCTTATACATTCAGCCCTGCTATGTCTTTTAATTGGAGCATTTAATTCATTGACATTGAAAGTAATTGTTGATAGATGTGTAGTTAATTGCCCTTTTATTCATAATTCGGATTTTTATTCTTTCTTAAAGAAGATCCTCTATCATTTTTTGTAATACAGATTTGGAGGTGATGAACTCCTTTAGCTTTTTCATATCTGGGAAGTTCTTTATCTGTCCTTTGATTTTTAATGACAGCCTTGCTGAGTAATCTTGGTTGTAGGTCCTTGCTTTTCATCACATTGAATATTTTGTGCCAATCTCTTCTAGCCAGCAAAGTTTGTGTTGAGAAATCAGCTGACAATCTTATGGGGTCTCCCTTATAAGTTACTAGTTGCCTTTCTTTTGCTGCTTTTAAGATTCTCTTTGTGGTGTTTTTTTTTTTTTTTTTTTAATTCATTAAAGTTTATTGGGGTGACCATTGTTAGTAAAGTTACATAGGTTTCAGGTATACAGTTCTGTAATACATCATCTATATATCATGTTTTGTGTCCATCAACAAGACAAATAATAAGTGTTGGAGAGGCTGTGGAGAAAAAAGAACCCTCATACACTGTTGGTGGGAATGCAGACTGGTGCAGCCACTATGGAAGGGAGTGTGGAGGTTCCTCAAAAAATTAAGAATAGAATTACCATATGACCCAGCAATCCCTCTCGTGGATATCTACCAAAAAAATCTGAAAACATTTATCCTTAAAGATATATGTGCTCCAATGTTCATTGCAACTTTATTCATGGTGGCCAAGACATGGAAACAACCAAAGTGTCCTGTGATAGATGATTGGATAAAGATGATGTGGTATATATACACAATGGAATACTATTCTGCCATAAGAAAAGGATTGTCTTTGTCTTTAACCTTTAGCATTTTAATTATGATGTGTCTTGGTGTAGGTTTGTTTGGGTTCATCTTGTTTGGGACTCTCTGTGCTTCCTGGGCTTGTATGTCTATTTCCTTTGTCAGTTAGGAAAGTTTTCAGTCATGGTTACTTCAAATAGGTTCTCAATCCCTTTCTCTCCTCTCCTTCTGGTACCCCTATGATATAAATGTTATGTGCTTGATATTGTCCCAGAGGCCCCTTAAACTATTTTAATTTTTTTATATTCCTTTTTCCGTTTGCTGCCTGAATGGGTGTTTTCTGCTGCCTTGTCTTCCAAATGACTGATTTGATCCTCTGCTTCATCTAGTCTGTTGTTGATTCCTTTTACTCCATTCTTCATTTCAGTTACTGTATTCTTCACTTCTGACTGGTTCTTTTTTATGGTTTCTATGTCCTTTATATGCTTACTACCTCTTTGTTGAAGTTCTCACTAAGTTCCTTGAGTATCCTCATAACCAGTGTTTTGAACTCTGTCTCTGATAGGTTGCTTGCCTTCATTTCATTTAGATCTTTTTCTGGAGTTTTCTCCTGTTCTTTCATTTAGGATGTATTTCTTTGTTTCCTCATTTTGGCTGCCTCCCTGTGTTTGTTTGTATGTATTAGGTAGATCTGCTGTGTCTCCCAGTCTTGGCCGGGTGGCCTTATATAGTATGTGCCCTGTGGGGCCCTGGCACAGTCTCTCTGGTCATCTGCTCTGGGTGCTCCAGGAGTGTCTCTTGTTGGGTTGTGTGTGCCCCCCTGTTATAGTTGAGCCTTGATTGCTATTGGCACATCACTGGGTGGGACTGACCCTTAGTCTGACAGGCAGTGGGGTTTGGCCACCTCCACAGTTTACAGGCCGCTGTGTGGATAGCGTATTCCACTGAGTGGGATTTGCCCCAGCGGGCTCTGGTGCCTGTTGGGACTGCCCATTGTGTGTGCCTCTTGTGGGGCTAATTGGGTGGTGCTCTGCTGTACTCGAAGGCAACCTCCAAGTATGTTGTTTCTGGGGCTTCTTGGGAGGGGCTCTGGTTCAGGCCCAGGTCAGTCACTGCCTGTGACTGGCCGCAGAGTAGTTGGCAGGAGCTACAAAGTGATCTGCAGCTGTTTGCTGCCTGTGGTAAACCTGGAGGCACATGGGAAAGGCCACGCTGTGAACCGAGAACATCTGTCACCAGTCCCGGGCCTGTGTTAGCTCCACAAAAAACCCAGGACACCCTGAGGCCTGCTGCCACCTGCCAGCTCCCTTAAGCTTCAGCCGCTGATAGAGCAGTGTGAGGTACACAAGTTGGGTGAGGCAGGGTCTCAGGGAGTCACTAGAGTTAGAAGAGTTGTGGTCACCAGGTTAATGTAAATTCTAGTTTGGTGCCAGTGGAGCCTGGAGCTACTCAGCAAAAGTCTCAGAGCACACCAAGGCCAGTTGCTACCCATCTGGGGCCTACTGGAGTTCAATGGTTTTTCAGGAAGTAGTACAATGTGGTCGAGGCTGGCTGCTCACAAGAAAGTGCCTCCTGTGTTGGTGGAATTAGGTGGGGTGGGGCCCAGCTAAGCTCCAGGCCAGTCAGATTCAGATTTTTCCATGAGGGGGCGGGCTCTACACAGGAAAGATGATGCCTGCCTGCAAGCTGCATGGGAGAAGGATCCCACACAGCAATAATAGTGACTGTCCTCCAGCCCTTGTCTTGAAGCCACATGCCGTAGTCTCTCCCCCATATGCCTTTGCTGCCTCCCACGTCACCGTCCCTCCATGGAGCCCAGGGTGAGTGTCTATGAGTAAGTGAGTCTGTGTGTGGGTTGTTTAAGAGGAAGTCTGGTTATCCTACAGCCTTCTGACCCACCCAGATGGTCGGAATCCTCACTGGTTTTCACAGCCAGATGTCGTGGGGGCTCCTCTTCCCAGCACCAGTACTCTGGGCTGGGGAGGCAGGAATGGGGCTGGGGTTTCTCACTCTTCCAGGGGGAACCTCTGTGGTCGAGATATCCTTCCTGAGTCTCAACTGCCACAGGGAGGTTTCTGGCCCATTCTGCGTCTTCTCCCCTCTTACTAGTCTTAAAGTGGCTTCTTCCATATATTTTTAGTTATAGGACTTCTGTTCAGCTAGACTTCAGATGGTTCTCCTGGTTGATTGTTCTGTAATTTAGTTGTAATTTTAATGTGTTCATGGAAGGACGCAGGCACAGTGTTTATCTACTCTGCCAAATTGGATCTCACCGTTTTCTTATTAAACAGATTTTTGACATTATAGCAGAATTCATGCTTCAGGGAAGTTTACATACATTAAAAGATTTGTTGACAATATGAAATTAGTCTTCTATATGGAATTATGGGAGAATTCACAAAATGAGCATACATGCTTAGCAGCTGATTTGTCAAAATATTTTTGACTTTTCTTTATGGGCTTCTTTTCCATTTTTATCCGTGTGTGTTCGCCTGTAAAATTTGCATAATGTAAACATAGCCTCTAACCACAAAGTAGTTATTGATATATTATTTGGCTCTAGGGAGTAAATAGGTTTATGAGGAAAAAAAATACTGGGAATTGCATAACACAGTCTATCCTTCCTCACTTCTACCTACAAACATAATTGTGTTGTATTATTAAATAACCTAGGGTCATTTTCATAAATGCTATACATGCCAATCTCTACATTTGAAAGGTGGTACTATAACAGTTAGCATATTAAAAGTGATTTACTTGTATTCTAACCATGACAATCAAAACATGATGATTTTGTTAAAATCATCCTGTAATTTAGTTTTCTAATACAAATTCTTTTTGGGGATAAATGCCAGATTTCTGGGGTTTCTTGTAGTATCTGGAGATTTATTCCTTATTGAGTTGCACTGATGTGTTGCCTTTTTTAAACTCCCAAAGGACTGATTTTATTCTGCATTATAACATGATACAATCTATTGTTAACAGATCTGCTTTCCAATAGACCTTGAGATCTGCATGGTTAAGGATATGTTTTATCTGTCTTTGTCCAAGACCAAGCAGTACATTTATTTGGCAGTGAGCTAATCGTATGGTTGGCCTGTTAAAAGCAGCTTTAAAATAGGATACGTTTTCCTCCTCTTATTCTTTTTCTCCTTCTTCTCCTTTTCCTTGTCCGTCATTGTAACTTTCTCCTCCTCCTCCTCCTCTTCCATTATTTCCACCATCATTGTCATCACCATTGCCGTCTTTTTTCTTATATGTTGAGTATGTGCAAGAACTGTGACAATTTCTACAATTCATGATTACTTTAATTCTCACCACAATTTTATGTGGAATATAATTTATGGGTTATGAAACAAGGATATAAACATTAAAATAACTCACCCAGTGATGTACAACTGATAATCAGGGAAATCAGAACTCGGACCCAGGTCTAATTCCTAATTCCATGCTCATGACCACTACTGACTTCAACCATGGAATCACAGACTCAGCCTTTGGCAAGTCACTAAATATGTATGATCCAGTATTTAATTTTTTTAAACCATCAATCACATTGCCTTATATCTAACATGGAATTAAACTTTGAATAAATGTATGAATGAATGGCTCTCATATTTGCATTTTATTATATAGCCCATTGATGCAAAGATAATTTAATTTATTCAGTATTTTAAAAGTAAGAAATGCATCTGCATATTTAGTACGCGAATGAATAGCAACTCAATGACTACACAATATTTTTCTGTCTTCTTAAATAACTCCATACTTAAGTAGAGTGTGAATCTTCTCTTCTGGACTTGGATCACAGCTCATGTAATGCAAGTTAATCTGAAATGTGAACCCATAGTGGTGGCTTCCAGGAACCTGGGCTTCTAGGCCTAGAAGTTTTCAGGAGAGGAAATACTGATGGCTGTGGAGAATTCAAAGATCTTCAAAATCCCTTGAGAAGCCTAATCCTCTAGAAATTTTCTCCATGTTATCTGACGTTGCTGGATTTCAAATCCTCACTATAGCTTGGATCCCCAATGTTCAGTGAATCAGGATTCCTGCTCTCCTCCCCATTAAACTGCCCCCTGACACAAACAAAGCCCAGCCATTTTTAATTTTAGAGTACAATTTCCAATAGAAGGGTTGCCTCTCGTGGTCTCAGATTGATAACATGTCAGCCTGGGTACATGCCCATCACACTGTTATCCTTAGTTCACAAAATACTCATTTATATGTACTATAAAAGGTGTACATATCAAGCAAAATAAATTTGGTTCTAGGGAAGAATGTTACCTTTCTTTAGTGAGATTAATACAAAGAAATAACGGTTCATTTGAATTTCATATGAATCCCTTTAAAAACCTGCATGCAAGGAAGGTACTGTGGTAGGTACATGGGGGACTTAAAGATGAAGAGGACAGAGGAGCTTAAAATATAATGGGAGAGATACATGTGTAAGTAGCTAAGTAAAATGCAAGACCAAATAAATTAAGTTCTATTAGAAAATCAGCAGCCTGTGAGAATGTCCTATTCTAATTTGAGCTTCAGGAAATAAATATGGGATAGATGACACCTGACCTGAATTTTGAATTTTGAATAATGCCTGATCAGTTTATTTATGTGAATATTCAAAGTGTAATAGCACACCTTGTAAATAGGACTTGATGTGTACGTGTATATGTATGTGGTCTGTACAGATGTGTGTGTGTAAATACATAGTGAGATTAGCATGTACCACTCTTATAATTTCATGTTCATAAAATGTGAAAATACAGAAGGCTTTATAATTTTTTCTCCCTTAATTGATGTTATTGGAATATTATTTTGACTTAGGTGTTGGGTTTAGAACTAAAACTACTGGTAGTCATCATGAAATAGTATAGTAACCTATACAGTCTTATAGTGACATATGGGCATGTGCGAAGGTGAAATAACTGACAGACTTTTAGAATAGCATGGTTATAAACAGACACAGATAATTTTGCAGTGAGAGCTCCTAAGTCTAGCACTTTAGCAGCTGCATTGTATTCAGATAGCAATTGTTTTACCCTGGATTAGTCTGCTTGAATAGGAAGCTGTGTGGAGGAAGACCTGACTGGCCATGTCTCCCTACCCATGTCATCTTGAAATGAGAGACCAAAATAATTCTCTGATTTACCCTTACGTAGGTCTGTTAGATGCTTTTAATTCTCTTTTCCCAAATCTTTTTACTTTTTTGTTGATGCCGTTTCAGTTGTCTATTAATATTATGGATTAACAAATTACCATAAACAGTGGCTTAGCGCAGCGCATTTATTATCTCATTGTTTCTTCAGGTCAGAAATCTGGGCGTGGCTCATTTGGGTACTGTACGTCAGGGTCACTTCCAAGTCGCAGTCACAGTGTCAGTTAGGGCTGCCATCTTACCTGAAGATTCAACTGGGAAAGGATCCACTTCAAACTGTGTGTGGTTTTTGGTGGGATCCAATTTCATGTGGATTGTTGGATGGAGAGCCTCAGTTTCTTGCTGGCTGTTGATTGGCTGCTGGCTTCAGTCTCTTGCCGTGTAGGTCTCACCCTAGGAAAGCCCATTTTATTAGAGTCAGCAGAGGAGGGGGCCAGTACAGAGCCTGCCAGCAAGATGGGCATTACAGTCTGATCTGACATAATTGGGGTGATGGTATCCCATCACTTCTTCTGTACCCAGTTTCTTAAAAGCTTGTCACAGGTATTTCTCACACTCATGTAAGGGTATAAATACCAGGAAGGGGAGGCATTGGGGCTTCTTTAGAGTCTGTCTCTTGCAATGCCTAAAATTTCCTTTGGGGGGGATAGACCTGTTCTATAATGATACATAAAAGATGGAAAATACAGAAGGAGTAAACTCATCAGCTATTAATTTTACTTGTCAGTGAACAATTTCAAATGACATCAGAGCTTTTCCTTTTTTAATATCCAGAGAATATAAAAAGACTAAGAAGGCACTGGATTGATGAAATAGAAAGAAGTGATTGTCAACAAGGTAGAACATGCAAAGGACAGATGTTTTCCAGTTTTTGAATTGTATCTAAAATATTCCTTGCTTTCTTCCAACTGCATAGAGATCAGTGGAGGTTGTGTTCGGAGATGTTCTGTCATGAGATCATTTGTAATTTATAACTTTATCATGATTTAAAAAGAATTTAAAATCATGATTTCTCCTCCCTATTTCCCTTACCCCTTTCCAGAGTATTCCTTATTTGATGTATCACAATAGCTGCATGTTTGTAGTCAGTACTCGAAAGTAAAATAAATAAAATGAACATAATTCTTGTTAAATATGAGTAACAAAATAGTAACGATATAAAATTTAAAGCTGGTTTTGGCAATGGAAATTGACAGGTACATGTCATAGGTATCTGCGTATGATGGAATGCTAGGGACAGGCCACTGGGTGAATGATTAAGTTGGTTTGAATAATGATCAGAAAACTGCATGTGGTAAACTCTCTTGTTTGGTTCCTTAAATCCCTTAAAAGTATAAGGCTATGCCGAGTCATTTTTGTTTTACCACCAGAGACAGTAAAATACCGCAATGTTAGTGTGGAACCAAACCTAAGAAATTTCCTTCAAGTCCTAAGTGCTGCATTTCTCCTCCTCCAGTTAACTTAACCATCCATGGTTGATCATGGTCCAATATTACCCCAAAATGAGCAGAATAGTCATCATGAGCAGGGGATTCCTCTTCAGGCCACCACCTCTGGTTCAAATATCAACTACTATTAAGTCGATCCGTGTACAGTTTCTTTCTCCACCTACAGTGATTCATCTCTTGTTTATGAAGCAGATTCTTAGACTTGGCCTTTCTTATATTTTCAGTGCAAATATTCTCTTAAATTTATTGTTAAAATTTTACTTTCTATTTAGCTCTGAAAGTTTCTTTTTACCCTCAAATTACTCCCTAGTCTGGGATCAGCACTCCAAAAATGGAATTTAGAAAACTTTCTTGGTTAAATATATTTAGTCTCCCATCTGTATGGCCCTGAACATGTCCATTTCAGTGTTTTTTGATCTCGATTTAAAAAGCCCTAGGGACTCAGGGACCATGACTATGTACATCCTTTTGTGTAGCACTTCTTACAATTAGACGTTCAATAAATGCTTTCTGATGATGAAAACAGTTAAACGTCCTCTGGGGAAATGCAGAATTTTTAAACAACCAAATATAGAATCATAATGTTAAAGACTCTCTAGTATTCTGAAATGGCTTCCTTCTTCTTAGAAATTTTAGTCTTATGTTCCTTTTCATCCTCTCCATGTATTATTAGGATGATAAAACAACAAACAAACAAACAAACAAAAAACCAAAACACTCTTTGTTTTGTCTGAGATACCTTAGATGTCTCGCTGACAGAACCTTTTTCCCTTCTGTCTTGGTTGTGTTGGAGATCTCACATCTTCCACTCTCATTTGTGCTTTCCATTCAGGAAAATGGGGAGGAAGTGGAGTATGTTAGAATATAGAGCAAGAAGTCATTTTAGGACTAACACAGCCCAGCATTCTTAATTGAGCCTTATAGAAATATGCGAATTGTCACAGTTTAAACAGATACTTAGTGCAAAACCCCGGACTAAAATTCAAAGGTTTGAACTGTAAGCCCTATATTTTATAGTGAACCAGGATACTATTATTATCTTGCATGTGTTACTTGCAGTTTATTGGGACCTGGAGACACAGTTGATACCAACTTGTTTGTGTATCTTTCCCATAATCACACACACTGATTATTGGATATTGAAGTGGTATTGCAAATCTCAGTATTTTATCCACTGGACGACTTTGAGTCAATGCCATATGGCAGACCTTATTTTGACTGTTAAGTAAGTTGTGACTAAAAAAATATGTTTTTACAAAATTATAGTAAAATTGTACCTGTACTACCCATATGTGTGTTTTTGGAATATTTTAAGTAAGTACCTTTTAATTTGACAATACATAACTGCAAGTCACATCATCCTACTTTTCCTGTGCTTGTGCCTGTCCGATCCTCTGTTACTACTGCTTAGCAGTACAGTAGAGGCTGAACTTCACCATTTAACCCTAACTGTATTCTCTTCTGTGTTGTTCTGTCATTGCTTTACATACTTTCACTTTTCTGTCATTAACTATAGAATTTAAGCTTTGCCAAAGTAGGGACTATCTTATTCTTTTGTATTCTACTTAGTAATTATTTTGCTTTTGAACACGTATTAGGCATTTAATAAAAACTTTTAAAAATTATTTTTTAGCCTAAGTATATGTTTGGATGTCATTAAAATGTAGTAAAATATAATAATAATACTTTTCTTGAGGAAAAACAACAAAAATAAACTGTTTAAACTTTTAGAAAATCTCTCTCTAGAATACACCAGAAAGGTTTGCTTTTAATTGATCTAATTTCCTTTATTTATCTGTGTATATGTTTAATTGGATTTCATGAACTCATTATTTCATCCACTTGCATTTAATGTTTTTTTTCCTCAGCATTTCTGTAGATTCTCTTTCCTTTTCCTTTTTTTTTTTTTTTTTTTTAAGGAAACAGGATTAAGAAAAAGAAAGTGTCTGGGCAAACCATCCCTACTATTTTATCACCACAAAACAAAACAAAATTCCTAGCTAAATGTTAATAATTGAATAATATTGGTATGAAAAGGTTACTTAGAATATTTAAATTTCTGCCATTCTGAGATTTTTACTTTAATATATTTTTGTGTTGATTTTTTAGTGTGTGATGTAGGTAGTTTTGTAAATCACAGTCTATTAAAGTAAAAATACAAAAATACTTTCATAAACCAATATACTAGACACAAAATACAAAGAGATGAGAGTAGGTATATGAAAAAAGTTGGGAATTTATTTTTTTCTGGGAAACATTTTCATTTAATTTTTAAAAGGAAATGTTGGCATTGTTGTGCTAGATCATTATAAGCTTTATTTCTAGTACGTTTTATCATAATGTACACTGAGTATAAATAAACTCGGGTATGCTAAACCTAATAGTAATTAAACTGGAAGTATTTGTATTTCATCACTGTGAACTTCGCAACAGTGTTTCCATGACAACCTCCATGCTGGTTAAAACAACCAGAGGTAATCAACAGTTTATGTAGTATTTCTCTTGTAAGAATGGAATTTGTGTTGACAGTTTTGGCCTTTGATGGCACTTTTGTTCTGTGTGAAAGTATCTGTTTACCAGATCATATGTTGTTAACTGTCAGGCTGAGGTAGAGTGACAGCTTTTGATAAAGCTGTGTTAGAATTTCTAGTCTGTGAAGCTCTTATACTCTAATTATCCCCATCAGTATAGAATATTCCATTTGCTTCAGTACTCTACAAAGTATACTTGGTGGAGTCCAAGTATTATGCGTACTAAATTGGGAAGATCTTTATTTTGTCTGACCCTTTAGAAATGGAAATTACTCTTAATTTTACTACTTCATTAATGCCCCCCTTCAAAATGGTGGGAGTGTGTGCACACACGCACACATACACGTACACACACACACGCACACACACACACTTCGAAAACAACATCTAAGTGACCTCTTTGGAAAAGGCCTTGGGACAGTGTTAAGTGATTTTCTTATGTCACTCACTTCCCTGGAATATTTTAACTGCATCGGTAGAGTTTGCTATCAAAGATAATACAAAAAGGAAAAGAATAATTTTGTAGTTTCAAACAAAAATTGCCAAGGTGATCATAAAACTGAGGACTTTCCCTTTTACTCTTAAATAGAGGCGTATTAAAAACCTGCCTACTTTGAGGTTCTTGAAATAAGCATCCATAAACATGTTCTTATAAAGACTGATATTGAAAAATTCTCCAGAGCCGTGTGCATTGTGCAGGGGAGGACAGATGACATTCACTCAGGGGCATTGAACTGTCCTCTTCTGTAACTGTGTCGATGGTCACTTGTCAGCAGTATCAATACCTGCAGATGGGACTAGGTGGAGAGGCATCGTAAATATTTTTATGACTTATATGTGGAAAATAAACTCATTAGCTTCTAAAATAAAACTTGAAAGTTTTTGTGGATAGTATGACTATGAAGATGTCAGGCTTTATAGTATGTCTTCTCAGAAAAGGAAATATTTTAATTTTCATTGGCTTCAATAAACTAATATTAAATCATCACTCACCATGACCAAAATTATCCTTGCTTTCCTTATAATTACCTATTAAAATGTATTAACATCAATAAAGTTGACATTTCTATAAAATAATATATGGTTTTATCTTATTTTTAAAGAACATAATCCTGATTTTCCTAATTTTCTTTGGTCTTTGTCTTGACATCATCATCCACTTAGTTGCATAAGCCAGAAGCTTGGAAACATCCTTGAACCCTTCTTCTTTCATTCAGTCGTTCATTCACTGCTTCTTCTTATGCACTCCAGGCACTGAGGATACAGCAGAAAACAAAACACGCAAAATCCCTCCTCTTATGTAGGCTATAGGCTCATGAGATGAAGCCAACAGTAAAATGAATCAGTAAAAGATAAGGATTGTGAGATGATGGTAAATGCCATGGAGAACAATAGAATAAAAAAGAGAGATTTTGTGTGTGTGTGGTGGGGGGGCAGTGTGTGGGGGGGGCAGGCAGTGGATAGGGTTGGCAATTTCAAATAGGATGGTCAAGAAGACTTCATTGAAAGGTGACATTTGTGCAAAGGTCTGACAGAGGTAAAGGGAAGAGCTATGGTGTGATCTGAAAGGAAAGCTCACTATGGCAGAGGAAGTGGTATGAGAAATGGGCAACAGGCCAGGGTGGCTGGTGCAGGACAAGCAGGGCAGTTGGTAGGAGACAGAATTGGGGCCTGAGAGACAGAGAACCTTGTGGACTACTCTAGGTCATTGAATAGAAGAGTAACGCTGATGGTTTAGCTCTGGAAGTCTCTCTGGCAGCTGTGTTGAAAATAGCCTGTAGAGAGGTAGGGGTGAAGGCAGAGAAGGGAGCAAGGATGAAACCAGGTAGGGATTTATTGCAAGAATCCAAAGGAGAAATGGTAGTAGCTTGAACAAGAGTAGTAGTAGTAGTGGAGGTGATGAGAAGTGATCGAATTCTGGATATTTTGAAGGGTTAGCCAATAAGATTCCCTGGTAGATTCAATGTGGTTGTTTGAGGCCAAGAGAGGAGTAAGTATTGGCACAAGGTTTTTGACCTGAAAACTGATAGGATGGTGTTTCTTTTTTCTGAGTTGAGGAAGACCATAGAGGGAATAGGTTCTGGGGAAGAACACCAAATTCAGGTTTGGACATGTTTGAGAGATCTGTTAGCTGATTGCGATATTTAGTAGGCAATTGGGTCTAAGAGCCTGGAGTTTGGAGCAGAGATGTGAGCTGTAGAGAAACACTTGTAAGTTAGCATATAGGTGTTATTGGAAACTGTGAGGCCTGTAAGATCACCAAAAGAGGGCACCTCTGACCACTTCTTTATCGAGTTCTGGCAGGATGAGTACCTCACAGTGTAAGCTGACCAGCCCCAGTGTATGTCTGTCCCAGAGTAACTAGGAGTGTGCCCTTCTCATTCTCCGGGACACCTCTTAGGAAAATAAATTACGTGATCACTGATGAATATCTTTCGTGGTCTCTATTCTTTTTATCTACTGCCTTTTCTCTAGTTCATAAGTCCAGTGGCCTCCCACCAGATTTCTTACTTTCCCTCTATCCTCACTTGTCCCACCAATTTTTATTCTATTTTCAGAATAATCATTCCATACATAAATCCACTAATGCCATTCTCCTTGCTAGACTTTTTCTATGGCTTCTAACGTTTAAGAAGCAAAACATATTTTTTAGTATGGAATTTAAAAAATCTGTATCTTCATGCCTCTCTGTCCAGCCCCATCTCTTGCCATTTGTCCCTTCTTCTTTTCACTTATGAGTTAAGAAATTGCTTGTTATCTAGCTTCTTAGAAATGAGAAGTGTTTTTACTACTCTTTGGGAGCTGCTACTCAGTACAGAGCTGGGCATGGGTGGGCCTGCTCTCATCACAACTGCCCCTCAAAGACCTTCCCTACCCAGAGGGAATGGGGATGGGTAAGCTGGCACCCCCACCCAGCTGCCGTCACATAACTGGTGTCCGCAGCACAGAGCTATGGAAAAGGAGACCGCCAACATTCACTGTTCCAGAACCCTCCTCGAAGCCGGGGAAGGTGAACCCTGATATTCAGTGGCCAGCTCTTCTGAGAGAGAACTGAGGAAGATGGTAGGAGGCCCTAGCCATAACCCCCCTGTTCTTACTGAGCTTTTGTAGATTTTGTTGAATAAAAGTTTCCTTGTTGTTACACTTCTTTCCATTACTTGATAGAGACTTTGAACAACTGTCTTTGCTAATTTTGACCAGATTAATAAATGTCTTTCCTAGTAAGAGTCATCTCCTAGTCTCTCGTACCACTATTCTAGAAGTCTTTCCCCTAAACCACACACTTTAATGCTTTTCTTAACATACCATAAACATTTCTGATCTCAAATAAAACTCTAAGTATCATTGAATGACCATCATATGAACACACTATTAAAACATACACCACAGTTACTTGATTCTTTCCATGTTAGATTGCTTTCAGTTCTTCATGATTATAAATAAAGTTATAAACACTTTTGTGCATGTATTTCTGTCCAGTTGTTGAATATTTCATTCTGGCATATTTCTAGAAGTAGAATTGTGGAGTAAAACATGCAGAACATTGCCAGCTTTCTTTCCAGAAAAGTTATACAAATATCTGATCCCTTTAGCAATGAATACATATTTTAATGATTTCCGCAGAATCAAATATTATTGCTTCTCATTTTGCTGCTGATTCGATGACCAACTGGAAATTTAACTTTGTGAAAAGCATTTTAATCTTGCGCTTCTGATCGTCAGTGTCATTTTTTTCAACTTACGAATGAAGTCTATTTTGTAGATAAAGACAAATTTTTTTAAAAGAAGATAAAGAAAAGCTGAGTGGAACCAGAATAACAAAACAAGGTGCTGTTTTCATTGCTGTCGGCTATGCAAGGTGTGTTATGGATTTTGTCTTTGTTATTATGAACAGTATAGGTTTTAGAATATATATTCACTACCGGCTCAGCTTCTTTCACACTTTCATTTTCTAAAAGTAAGTCTCAAGAGAGAGAAATACATTTTTACTAACTTAGGTGAAAAATATATAAGAGAAATATATAGATATCTAATACATATAGCTTATTGGTAAATGTAAATTGAAAGTAGATTTGATATTTAAAAATATGAAGCAGTTGATTCAGTGACCCAAGTGGTGTTATATATTAAATCAAAGAGAAATCTGTGATGTTTTAAATCTGCCTCTGATTTGAAAAGTTGATTATCTGCAAAATCTATGTTATTCAACCTACAAAACGCTGGCAGTGCCATGGGTTTGCATGGCTCTCCTCCACATAACACTCATGAAGTAAGTGTGAACCTCTGTTATCCTGTTTCAATCACTGATGGTTAGGTGCCATGATATGTATTTAAGAAATTTTATAGGTAATTAGGACTTTTTCACAACATTTTACTTGATTACCTTTCATATACCTAATATCCCCGTCTTCTTTCTCAGTGTAAAACTCCAAACAAGATACAACTACCAATGACATAACACAATTCAGGACTGACATAAGAAACCGGGCCATCAAGGTTTGGTACTATAGGTTAAGGTGCTATAGGTTAAGGTGACGGTACCTTAACCAATGTATTAAACATGCCACATTCTCTATACTTCTGTCTGCCCTCACTCTCATTATCCTAGAATAGTAATTTCTGTTTCATTTTCTGTGTATTGTATTTCTGAAGAACTACTACATACTGATGCCAGTGCTAGCTTAACCCACTGGACAACTGCACTTCACCATTTAAGGTTTGCTAGCTTGAAATGATTGATTTATAGTCTCAATTTTTAGCTTCATTTTATTTTCAGAATTAATAATTTCAGAAATTGACAGTTTGAATAGAAGGTAGTATAGTATAACCTAAAATTTGATTATGTTTAAACAGTGTTAATAAAATATTTTTGTATAGTAAAATATTATAAATATAATAAAAGTTAGCTTTTCCTTAATAAAACGTTTTCAAGATGGTGAATTCTACTGCTTCTAAAAATTGGGTAATAGCCTTTCGAGGATATTGTTTCCTTTTTTGAGGAAATGGGCCTCAGATTGTCTTCTAAGAATTGTAAGGACATTTAGGTAAATGGATGTAAGCTAGCCATCAGGAAAAAAAAGAACATTTAAAAATAACACTAGAAATAACATCAAACTGTTATAATGAATTATTCGTGCAGTCTCATTTGGTTATGTCTTTATTACTACAGTCGAGGCTAAAGATCTTCACACAGTGTTTTCTGTCACAACCACAGCATCATTCCTTAGTGAATCAGAGATCCTGTGGTTCCTTAGAGATTGTACACGGTCACATACTTAAAAACCTGAACAACTGGTTCATGTCCTCTGAAAATGCAGAGGGTTGTGAACCTCATTTATAAATTTTAAGTTCTTGGTTTGAAAACAAAAGAGTTCTTGAAAAACTTAATGAGTTTTATGAGTTTGGCTTTCATCAAGATTTATGATTTATTATAAAAATTAATAAAATAACAGTACACTTGTACTGACGTATTTGTTATTTGATAGTCATATCTCCATTTGTTATGAGTATATTTGTGTCCTAAGGAGGATAGTAGAGGGCCTTATGTATAAGTTTTAAGGATAAGGAAATAGAGATTAAGATAGTTGAAGGCATGTTTAAAAAATAGGTTAATTCATTATTGTAAAGTGAATTTATAAATAAATGACTAACATTCAGATTTAGAGAAAATTGGTTTCTTGGGCTTGTTGAAAGTGTTACAGTATACATTTTGGGCTCTCTTTGACAAGTATTATGAGGAAGGAACTTTTAGGCCCTAATGTTTTCTTTACTTAAGTTTAGATGATTAGTGAGACATATTTTTAATAAACTTGTGTTCTTGAAGTGCTCACAAAGGCAGGTGTTCCTGGTATGACTATTGGATACATTACATTGTAAACTTTCGACTTTTGTTCAATTCTACTTAAGTTATACCCTGGCTGAAATTTAATTGTGAAAGTTCAGTTTCACTTGAAGAAGTTAAAGAAATTTTAGTGAAAAAATGTCTAATTTTCAAGTATTTTAATGGGGCAAGGTGTTAATGAGAAGTTTATCTTAAGAGTTTACAAATAAGCAGGGAAAGAGGCTAAAATAGCCCATGTTGTAATGGATTAGAGTTGGAGACATTGACTTTAGACTTAGCTTACTAAAAACTTGAATACAGATGCAGATGGTTACATATAGAAATATTTACAAAAGGTGTTTATACATTGGTTAGTATACACACATCTATTTCCTTGCTCTGTCAGTTGGGAGGGCCTCAGAGCAGCAGCATAACGCACAGCGCCCTATGTTGGTTTCTAAGCCGTAAGATGAGCCGTAAGATCGGTGCTCATAGGAAAAATGGGTCTTATTGTTGGATCGAGGCACAAGATGAACCTGGAGCTCTTGTAATGCCAGGAAATAAGGAAATGTTCAAATACCAACACAATGTATAAAATAAATATCAATATAAGTCCATACCATACTTAACATAAGTAAATCATTGAATAAATTAGTGGGAAAATAGACATTCCCTGTACAGAAGAATTCCCATTTGTGCAGAACCTCCACTCTCGGGGAGGTGAAGCATAACTCCCTGTTCCTTAGCTCTGGGCTGTGCTTGGTGACTTTCTGCCAAAGAGCACAATGCGGGAAGTGGGGAAAGAGTAACTTTATGTTAGAGAAACCCAACAAACCCTGCTCAGCCAGATTGTCAAGGTCAACAGCAGTAGTAGTCTGTCATGTTCATAGTACGTGTTCTTGGTATGATGTGATGATAAGAGCAGTTTACATCTGTGGTCTTCCCCCCAAAACCCATAAACCCAATCGCATCATTAGAAAAACACCCGACAGGTCCCAGTTGAGGGACATGGTACAAAATACCTGACCAGTCCACCTATAAACTGTCAAAGTCACCAAAAACAAGTAACTTTGAGAAACTGCTGCTGCCCAGTGGGAGAGAGCCTAAGGAGACAAACTGGTTTCCTGGGTGGAATCCAGGAACAGGAAAAGGACATTAGGTAAAAACTGAAGAAATGTGACCCAAACGTGGGCTTCAGTGATGTGTTAAAGAGTTAATGTGAGCATTTCTGCATTTGCTTAGTGTGGCTACGTGTGTGTGTGTGTGTGTGTGTGTGTGTGTGTGTGGAGGAGGCAAGGGTTGTGGTAGTACTGAATAATAAAAACAGCTAACACTCTAGAACTTACGACAGGACAGTCATTCCTTTAAATACTTGACATGTCTTACTTAATTTTCTAAAGCAACTCTTTGGTAGGTGTTCCTATTCTTATGTGAGAGCTGAAGAAATGAAAAGTTAAGTGACCTGCCAAAGATTAAGAATTAATGCTGAGGCTCTGCATTCTCTTCTCTTAACTATGAGGCTTTACTGAGAATGGCTATCTGGGGGGAGCTGCCCCTCTGTCCCCAGGCATGGCTTCTGCCCAGGTCTGTCAGGTATAAAACATAATAAGACTTCTTTTTATATGTCAAATGAATCTAAAATTTTTATTCCTCTAGATTACGGTATGTGATTATTTCATGCTCATTCTCCTTATACTTCTTATCGTTTTATATGTTAGCTACACTGAAATTACTCTACAAGTTGCTGGAATCCCCAACTCAGTTTTTAGTGACCAGGCAAACACTCTTTGCCAATATACCTCAGGCAAAATAGTCGTTGTTTAACATTGCGTTTGTATTACAGTATTTTAAAGTATTCCTTTTTCTCTTTTTAACCCATCCTTTCTTACAACAGCGCTCGTAATCCTCAAGTAACAGGTACAGTAACTGAGGCCTAAGAACATGAAATCAAGCTTGTATTACCACTTTATGTATGAAGAGCTCCAGACATGTCAACCTGCAGACTTCTGTTGTGCTTTTCTTCCACACAGAAATAATATAAATTGAATTCCCAACAATTCTTAGGTTTCTAGAGCCCTGCAGACAATGAACTCAATTGTATTATTTTTATAAATAATTTCGTATTTACATAATTGCAACCTGAGTAGAGGTGATGCTGTGCTAAGGACAAATATCTGCCCAGAAAAAGCTGTGTTCTGTCAATTGAGGTTGACTCTGCTGTGGGCGTGAGTCTGGAGGGTGCCTCGCGATCCAGTTTCCTGATCTCCACGCAGTGAGTAGTGAGGGCCTAGTGAGACTTACTTGTTTTGGGAAACAGGAGAATTGCCAGAGTATTTCTTTCTTTATGAACTGTGCTAAAATTTTCTAACCTAACCCACAGTAAAGCAATCCATCACTTTATACCTACAGCCCATTCCCTCCCAGCCAGGGATGTGCCACGCCGCTGGCAGGTAATTCAGCAGGCCCAGTTACCCGTTTTTATTCAGCTCCTACTCTGGCAGTGCCTCACCTATATTCACGCCATGACACGCCCAGACAGTGATGGTTGGGGACAGCACTTAGGGTTCACTTGTTCTGGTGCTGGTTGGCCTGGGGGCTCTTGCTGCCCCCCTGGCTGCCTCAGGGCACCTGGGCATATCTGTGTATATTTGTGACACAGAATGTACTTCAGCACACTGTTCTGTGATGTGCAATGGTGTGTTTTCTCCAAGTGTAGGTAGTATCCACACCAAGTCATGTAAGATGTTTACAAAAATATTTATGCTGAAACCTGGATTATACTTTTATAATAGATAACATAGTTTCTTAAACAAACTGTTTTGAATCTTGCTGTTGACCCATTGGATAATTTCATTATTCTGGGGGGAAAGTATCTCTTAAGTAGCCCAATAATCATCCATTTTCCCCACCTAGGTTCTGAATTAAATGAGAATGAAAAGAGAGGCACATATTTACAATAAGACAATTCACTCTTCCTTCACTGGCAGAAGGTAGTAGGCACAGAGAAAAGACCAACAACTCACAGGGTTATGTGAGTTCAGCATTTCCCCAGTCTGTTACATGATTTGCCGTAATTAATTGTGGAGAGCTGTGAAAAGTAAAACACTTTATTTAACAACAGAAAAATAGGACTTTATAAGGATCTCTTCCTAGAGCCTCTCAAAAAAGGTGTTATTTCCCAAAAGAGTACCTCAAACGGAAGTTTTTCCCACTAATGACCTAGAAAATGTATGTGTTTTCAAAATAATTTCACAAATCAGATTCTTCTATTTTTGGTAGATCGACAGTTTTAAGCACAGATATTTCAAAAACAGTATTGTATGTAGATAAATACCAATTTTCTTACTGTTATTATAAATTCCAAATAATCATTAGAACTTAAAATATATATATATAAGCTATGAATTTCTTTCCTGTTTTATATAAATTAAAGTTTATTGGGGTGACAATTGTTAGTAAAGTTACATAGATTGCAGGTGTACAATTCTGTGATACATTATCTATATATCACATTGTGTGCTCACCACCCAGAGTCAGTTCACCTCCCATCACAATATATTGGATCCGGTTACCCTTATCTACCACCCTTCTTCCCCCTTACCCTCTGATAAGCAGTGTATTTCAAATGAGGGGGTGGATGAAATTTCAAGTATCCAGGAACATTTCGAATAATTTCCAGAAGGTCCACTTCAAGTAGAAAAGTTTGGAAAAGCAAAGGCTTAAATATTACCTGGTATTATACCATTTGTGTTAACTTAAAAAATCTCTTCAAAAGGAATTGGTTGGAGTTTGCTGCAATATACCCAACTTAACTCAAGGCACTCAGTCTGTTTTCTGGCACGTGGTTGGGTCTGAACAAGTTGTGTATCCCTCTTTTCCTTCCTTCATGTTGATTAGTAAATCATGTATAAGGTGAGATATTAGACAAGTAGTGCTATTAATGAAAGATAAAATTAAATATAATTGAGCAGTATCCTTAAGGACATAGCATTCTGAAAGAAAAATTAAAATATTATTTTTAAAAAGCCCACTTTCAAGTTTAATGGAGAAATCGAACTGTGTCCCAAAATATGCCAAAAATTATGGAGAATCTTTTTACCATTAAAAATTATGCTTTCCAATACTACTTAAAAAGGCATAATTTATCAGAGTAATATTATAAAGGAGTATGATTAAATTCTCTTAAGGTTTAGATTCCTTTCATAACTTGCCCTTGCTCTTAAAAATGGAGAGATTTAAGTTAGTGTATTGGTCAGAATAGGTTAAGTGTGTCTTGCCCTCTACACAAAACCATATCACACTACAGAAGACAATTGTGATTGCACCTGGAGAAGAGAAACAGTAACTATATTCTATATACAAGAGACTGTCAAAATGAAAAAAATAGTACCTTACAGCATCTTATAGTTTGCAAAACCCTATCACATATATTATCCTTTAGATCCCCATAGCAGCCCTATCATATATATGTATAAAGCTCAGAGGTTAAATAACTTGACCAAGAGTAAAATAATAAGTGGCTGATTTGTGTCACAAATCCAAATCCTCAGATACCACAGCCAGTGCCGTTTTCTTTATAATATTCCACCTAAGGAGCAGATGTATTTTGTGTAAATTTTGAGTATTCAGTCAGGGACAAAGAGAAGTTTTAAAGAGCTAGACTTTTGTTGGATTTAAGAGCCTTTTAACTGCTAAGATTATTCAACTATATAACCGTGACAAGTAATGATGATTAGAAATTGTTAGACAGGCTAGATGGGAATCTGTCGAGCTTCATGTTGGACTGAATGACCTTTAAGATCCTTTCCAATTCTGAAATTCCATGACTCTTTGGTGATAATGATGCTGCTTCAGCTTGTTGCCAAGTAACATGACTATTGTTTTTCCTGCCTGTTGCAGAGCCATGTCGACAATTATCATTTTTTCTTATATGCCATGACACATTTATATCATAGTGTTATATTAACAATTAACACTATCAAAGTTTCTTACATTTACAATGTTCAAATCTATTCTAAAGATACTGCCAAAATTTCATTTTCAAAGATGTGCAAATAAAATTCGTTTGATGAATTATATATCCTAAAGGAACATCCCCAGTTCCCTCCCTTTTCTTTTCCTTTCAAGCTTCATCAACAAAACCCTCTTCAACCTACCATGGCCTGAGCTGATAACAGAGTAACTGATTTATCCACTCACTCATTCTATAAACATTGATTGAATCTTTCAGGGGAGCACTCTTCTAAGAAAGTACAAGATATTTGGAATCTTTCTTTAAAAAAAAAATTAAACTTATTGGAGTGACATGGGTTAATAACATTATATAGGTTTCAAGCGTACAATTCTGTTATACATCACCTATATATGGTATTGTGGGTTCACAACCCAAAGTCTGGTCTCCTTCTGTCACCATATATTTGACCCCCTTTACCCTCTTTATCCTTCCCTCCCCTCATCCTCTTTGGTAACCATCATACTGTTGTCAGTGTCTGTCAGTTTGTTTGTTCCTTTCTGTTTTATATCCCACATATGAGTGAAATCATATAGTTCTATCCTTATCCGTCTAACTTATTTTGCTCGGCATGATACTCTCAAGATCCACCCATGTTTCAGATGATACTATTTCATCCCTTCTTATGGTGGACTAATGTTCTATTCTGTATCTGTACCACATCTTCTTTGCCCAATCATCTATCTAAGGACGCTTTGGTTTCCATGTCTTGGCCACTGTAAATAATGCTGCAGTGAACATAGGGGTACGCATATCGTCATGGATAAAAGTTTTCAAAGTTTTCAGCTAGCTAAGCAGAAGAGGGACTGCTGGGTCATATGATAATTCTATTATTAATTTTTTTGACAAACCTCCATACTCTTTTCCTTAGTGGCCATAACAATTTACATTTCCACCAGCAGTGTAGAAGCTTCCTTTTTTTCCAAAACCTCTCCAGCACTTGTTATTTCTTATCTTATTGATAATATCAATACTAACAGTTGTGAGGTGCTATCTCATTGTGGTTTTGATTTCGATTTCCGTAATAGCTAGTGAAATTGAGCATCTTTTCATATATCAGTTGATCGTATGTATATCTTCTTGGGAAAAGTGTTTGTTTAGGCCCTCTGTCCATTTTTAATTGGTTTGTTTATTTTGTTGTTGTTGAGTTGTATGAGTTCTTTATATATTTTGGATATTAGCCTCTTATTGGAGATGTTTTGTTGATGGTTTCTTTTGCTGTGCAGAAGGTTTTTAGTTCGATGTAGACCCATTAATTTATTTTTGCTTTTACTTCTCTTACCTTCGGGGTCAGGCCGCTCTTAGACCAAGATCCTTAAGTTTAGTACCTACGTTTTCTTCTATGTATTTTAGTGTTTCAGGTCTTATATTTAGGTGTTTGATCCATTTCAAGGTAATTTTTGTGTATTATGTCAAATAGCAGTCTGCTTTCATTCTTTTCATGCTCTTTTCCCAGCACCATTTATTGAAGAGGCATTGTTTCCTCCATTGTAAGTTTCTGGTTGTTTTGTTGAAAATTACTTGCCCATATACAGGTAGGTTTATTTCTGGGCTCTCAATTCTGTTCCATTGATCTGTGTGTCTGTTTTTCTGCCAATACATACTATTTTGCTTATTGTAACCCTGTAGTATACTTTGAAGTCAGAGAGTGTGATACCTCCAGCTTTGTTCTTTTTCTCTCATGATTGCTTTGGCTACTCGGGGTCTTTTGTCGTTCTATACAAACTTTTTTTTCTTTAAATTAAAGTTTATCGGGGTGACAATTGTTAGTAAAGTTACATAGATTTCAAGTGCACAATTCTGTAACACATTATGTATATCTCACATTGTGTGTTCACCACCCAGAATCAGTTCTCTTTCCATCACCATATATTAGATCCCGTTTACCCTCTTCTAGAACCCTGTTTCCCCCTCTCCCTTTACACTCTGGTAACCCCGAAACTATTCTCTATGTCTGTGAGTTTTTGTTCTTTCAGTTGTTTATCTTGTTCATTTGTTGTTTTCGGTTTATATACCACATGTCAGTGAAATCATATGGTTCTCTACTTTTTCTGTCTGACTTATTTTGCTAAGCATTATAATCTCAAGATCCATCCATGTTGTCACAAACGGTCCTATGTCATCTTTTCTTACCACCGAATAGTATTCCATTATGTATATATCCCACAACTTCTTTATCCATTCATCTATCGAAGGACATTTTGGTTGTTTCCATGTCTTGGCCACTGTAAACAAAGCTGCAATGAACATTGGAGCACACGTGTCTTTATGTATTAATATTTTCAGATTTTTTGGGTAGATACCCAGGAGAGGGATTGCTGGACCATATGGTAATTCTATTCGTAATTTTTTGAGGAACCTCCACACTGCCTTCCATAATGGCTGCACCAGTCTGCATTCCCACCAACAGTGTATGAGGGTTCCTTTTTCTCCACAGCCTCTCCAACACTTGTTACTATTTGTCTTGTTGATGATAGCCATTCTGACTGGGGTGAGGCGATATCTCATTGTGGTTTTTATTTGCATTTCTCTGATGATTAGTGATGTTGAGCATTTTTTCATATGTCTATTTGCCATCTGTATGTCCTCTTTGGAGAAATGTCTCTCCAGGTCCTCTGCCCATTTTTCAATTGGGTTGTTTGTTTTTTTGTTGTTGAGTTTCATGAGTTCCTTGTATATTTTGTATATTAGCCCCTTATCGGAGGCACTGTTTGCAAAAATCTTCTCCCATTCAGTTGGTTGCCTCTTTATTTTGTCGATGGTTTCTTTTGCTATGCAGAAGCTTTTAGGTTTCATATAGTCCCATTCGTTTATTTTAGCTTTTACTTGCCTTTGTACTCAAATTCATAAAATGTTCTTTGAACCCAAGGTCAATAAATTTAGTACCTATGTTTTCTTCTGTACAGTTTATTGTGTCAGGTCTTATGCTTAAGTCTTTGACCCATTTTGAATTAATTTTGGTATATGGTGACAGATAGCAGTCCAGTTTCATTCTTTTGCACATGGCTATCCAATTCTCCCAGCACCATTTATTGAAGAGGATGTCTTTCCTCCATTGTATGTTTTTAGCTTCTTTGTCAAAAATTATCTGTCCATATTTATGTGGTTTTATTTCTGGGTTCTCAATTCTATTCCATTGGTCTATGTGTCTGTTTTTCTGCCAATACCATGCTGTTTTGATTATTGTAGCCCTGTAGTACAAGCTAAAGTCAGGAAGTGTGATACCTCCATTATTGTTCTTTTTTCTTAACATTGCTTTGGCTATTCGGGGTCTTTTGTGGTTCAAAACAAATCTGATGATTTTTTGTTCTATTTCTTTAAAAAAGGCCATTGGGATTTTATTGGGGATTGCATTAAATCTGTATATTGCTTTGGGTAATACAGCCATTTTAACTATGTTGATTCTTCCAATCTATGAGCATGGACTGTCTTTCCATTCCTTTGTATCTTCTTCAATTTTTTTTTTAAAAAGTCTTATAGTTTTCAGCATATAAGTTTTTAACATCCTTGGTTAAGTTTATTCCTAGGTACTCTATGATTTTTGTTGCAATTGCAAACGGATTTTTTAAAATTTCTTTTTCTGAGATTTCATTGTGAATATATAGGAATACAATGGACTTTTGTACATTGATTTTGTAGCCGGCAACTTTACTGTGTTCATTGATTGTTTCTAATAGCTTTTTGGTGGAGTCTTTAGGGTTTTCTATATATAGCATCGTGTCATCTGCAAAGAGTGATAATTTAACTTCTTCATTCCCAATTTGGATGCCTTTTATTTCTTTCTCTTGCCTGATTGCTCTGGCAAGGACTTCCAACACTATGTTGAAAAGCAGAGGTGATAGGGGACAGCCCTGTCGTGTTCCTGAACGTAGAGCAAAGGGCTTCAGTTTTTCACCATTAATTATGAGATTAGCAGGGGGTTTGTCATATATGGCCTTTATTATGTTAAGGTACTTTCCTTCTATACCTATTTAATTAAGTGTTTTAATCATAAATGGATGTTGTATCTTGTCAAATGCCTTTTCTGCATCAATTGATATAATCATATGATTTTTGTCCTTTATTTTGTTTATGTGATGTATCACATTGATGGATTTGCCGATGTTGAACCATCCTTGTGCCCCAGGGATGAACCCTACTTAGTTATAATGAATAATGTTTTTAATGTATTGTTGCATTCAATTTGCTAGAATTTTGTTTAGAATTTTTGCATCTGTATTCATGAGAGATATTGGTCTGTAGTTTTCTTTTTTTGTGTTGTCCTTACCAGGTTTTGGCATCAGGGTAATGTTGGCCTCACAAAATGAGTTAGGGAGTAGTGTCTCTTTTTCAATTTTTTGGAAGAGTTTGAGTAGGATTGGTATCAGATCCTCTTTGAAGCTTTGGTAGAATTCACTGCTGAAGCCATCTGGCCCTGGACTTTTGCTTTTGGGAAGGTTTCAGATGACTGTATCAATTTCTTTCCTGGTGATTGGTCTATTTAGATTTTTCAATTCTTCTTGATTCAGCCTAGGAAGGCTACATGTTTCTAAGAACTTTCCATTTCTTCTAGGTTATTGAATTTGGTGGCATGTAGTCCTTCATAGTATTCTTGGATGATCCTTTGTGGCAACCATGATAACTTCCCCCCTTTCATTTCTGATTTTGTTTATTAGTGTCTTTTCTCTTTTTATCTTAGTGAGTCTAGCCAAGGGTTTGTCAATTTTGTTAATCTTTTCAAAGAACCAGCTCTTTGTCACATTAATTTTTTCTATTGTCATTTTGTTCTCTATTTCATTTAGTTCTGCTCTGATTTTTATTATTTCCTTTCTTCTGCTGACCTTGGGTTTAATTTTTTCTTTTACTAGTTCTGTAAGGTGTAACGTGAGGTTATTTATTTGGGATTTTTCTTGTTTCCTGAGATAGGCCTGTAATGATATAAATTTGTCTCATAAAACTGCTTTTGCTGCATCCCCAAAATTTTGGAAGGATTTATTTCATTCTCATTTGTTTCAATGTATCTTTTAATCTCTCCTCTTATTTATTCTTTGACCCAGTTGTTCTTTAAAAGTATGTTGCTCAATCTCCACGTATTTTTGGTTTTTCCTGCTTTCTTTTTGCAGTTGATATCCAATTTTAAAGCCTTGTGGTCAGAGAATATGCTTGGTATGATTTCAATCTTCTTAAATTTGCTGAGGCTCATTTTATGTCCCAATATATGGTCTTTCCTTGAGAATGTTCCACTAGAAAAAATGTATAGTCTGATGTTTTAGGATGAAGTGCTCTATAAATGTCAAATATGTCAATTTCATCTAATGTGTCATATAGGGCTGCTATTTCTTTATTTATTTTCTGTTTGGATGGTCTGTTCATAGCTGTCAATGATGTATTTAAGTCGCCTAGTATAATTGTGTTTTGGGCAATTTCTCCCTTTTCTTCTGTTAGTAGTTCCTTGGTATATTTCGGTGCTCCCTGATTGGGGGCATGAATATTGATAAGTGTTACGTCTTGTTGTTGTATAGTCCCCTTTACCATTATGAAATGTCCATCTTTGTCTCTTGTTACCTTTTTTACCCTGAAGTCTGTTTCACCTGATATCATTATGGCTACACCTGTTTTTTTCTGGATACCATTTGCTTGGAGTGTCAATTTCCACCGTTTCACTTTGAGTCTATGCTTGTCCTTGTAGCTGAGATGTGTCTCTTGGAGGCTGCATATGGTTGGGTTTAGTTTTTTGATCCAATCTGCTACTCTGTGACTTTTTATTGGTGAGTTCAGTCCATTTACATTTAGGATGATTATTGATATGTGAGGATTTTCTATCATTCAATCTTTAGTTTTCTGGTAAGACTGTATCTCCATTGTTTCTTTGCCTTTTTGTTGTTGTCTAATATTTCTGTGTGGTGGTATTCTATGATTTTTCCCTCTGTTTCTTCTTTTATTACGTTATATGTTTCAGTTCTGGATTTTTTTTTTAGTGGTTACCATTAATTTTATGTAAAAGGAAGTTTGATATTTAGAGTATTCCATTTTCTTAAACATGCTTATTTTCTCCATTCCCTTATTCCAGTTCAGGCCTTTACTCTCCCCCCTTTTAAGTTTTGGTTGCCACAGATTATCCCTATTGATGCGGGTCAAATAGCCTCCTTTAGTATTTCTTGTAGTGCAGGTCGTGTGTTAGCAAATTCCCTCAGCTTCTGTATGTCTGGAAAGGTCTTTATTCCTCTTTCATATCTAAAGGATATCTTTGCTGGATATATTAGTCTTGGCTCATAATTTCTCTCTTTTAATAGTTTGAATATTTGGTTCCACTCTCTCCTGGCTTGTAGAGTTTCTGCTGAAATTTCTGATGATATTCTAGTGGCCTTTCTGTTGTAGGTTACCTACTGTCTTCTTTTCCCTGGCTGCCCTGAGGATTTTTTCTTTGTCCGTGATTTTTGACCACTTCAATACAATTTGCCTTGGAGAAGGCCTTTTGGGATTGAGATAATTAGGTGTTCTATTTGCTTGTTGGATTCAAGGATCCAGTTCTTTCCACAAGTTTGGGAAGTTCACGTTGACTATTTGTTTGAGTGCTCTCTGTTCCCTTCGTTCTTTCTTCTCCTTCTGATATGCCCATTATTCTTATATTGCTCTTTCTGATGGAATCAGAAAGTTGTTTTAGAGTTCTTTCATTTCTTTTAAGTCTCAAATCTCTTTCTTCTACCATCCATGTCATTTCCAGATTTCTGTTTTCCATCTCACTTTTTCTTTCTTCCATATGGTCAACTCTACTACTTAAGCTGGCTGTTTGATTCTTCATTTCTTTTATTGAGTTCTTAATCTCCAGAAAATCTATTTGGTTCTTTTTTATAATTTTAATCTCTTTGGTAAAATGTTCACTTTGTTCTTTGATTGTGTTTCTGAGTTTGTTAAATTGCCTGTCTGTGTTTTCTTGCATCTCGTTGACTTTTTTAAGAACTGCAATCTTGAATTCTCTGTCATTTAAGTCACATATTTCCATATCTTTATGTTAATTTTCTGGAGACTTTTCATTTTCTTTCTGAGGTGTCTTGTTGCCTTGGTTATTCATGGCCATTAATGAATTATTATTTCTTTTCCTAGACACATACAAGAGTGGGTTCTCCAACAGGTTGATAGAAAGAGGTCTTTCTTTTGTTTTTCAGTAGGTGTTGATAGAATGTTTTATCTTCTCTTTGACTGCATCCTTTTATGCTCTCTTACACTGTAGTGTTATCTTTTCTCTGCACTATTTTGGCTTCTCACACAATGGGTGGATTCCGTAGAAGGGGGGATTCTCCTCTGTGAACAGTTCACCTGGGTCATAAGGTGCCACCTCCGTGGATGGTTGTGGAGAGCTTCTGAAGTTCCAAAGCTCTTCCTGCAACAGATTCAGAGACCGTGTGTTTCACCAGGTATGTTTACTCCTGCAGGGATCCGCCTAGATAGGTGGGGACTGGGACAGGGTGGGTGGTGAGAGGTGGCCCAGAGCAGTGGCGGCAACCACTACCACAGCCAGTCCTGCTTCCACAGCTCCCTGCCTTTTGCTGGAAGAAGTTGCGCTGTGAGTCCGCATCTGCAGACCATAGTTCTCAGAACTGCAAATATTCTGTTCTTTTGATCTGATACTGCTACTGTTCCAATTCTAGCACTGGGAAGATGGGGTGGGGTAAGCTCTGGGAGGGTAGGGATGGGGTGGCTAGGGTCAGTGCCTAAGGCTTCCATTCTGTGCCTGGCAGTGAGGACTTAAACCACAGTTTTCAGCCTTCTTCTCTCAGTCTTTGCTCCGAGGTCTCTGCCGTTAGTGTTCGGTTCAGCCATGTTATATACTGTCCGTGGGGACAGAGCCCCAGAGAGTAGTTTACAGGCTCTCGGCCTCATGTGGAAGGCTCGAGTAGTGGATGGCCGTTGGCTGGCTCGAGAAGTGGATGGCCGTCAGCTGTGGCTGATTGGCCGTTGGCTGTGGCCGGTTAGCCAATTGGCCACTAGTATAACTGCTGCAGCTACGGAGGAGAGCTGAGGAAAGCGGAAGAGAGGAGAGGAGCAGAGTGGAGGAGAGTGGAGGAGAGTCGTCGGTCGGTCGGTTGGCGGAAAGGCGGACGGCAGGTCGCACGTCCGGTGAGCCCAGCCTCCAGTGAGACTATAGTGGTATGACTCCCTTACCTATGGCTCCGTGGATGTTCCTTTTTGGCCTCACCATGTCCTATGTTCTTGTGTGGGGAGCGGGAGCAGAGACCCCGCAGGCCGCCCCGCACGACAAATGGTGCAGCGAGCAGGGTCTCCCGCACGACACTGTCCTTCAGCCCTGTGGGCCATAAGCGGAGCCCTAGCAATCCGTGTTCTTCCATCTCCTGCAGCTATGGTAGTTCTGGAGTGCAGCGAGCTTGGAGCACTGAGCGCGGTCTGTGTCCTGTCCCGTGCTGTGTCCCTTACCTGAGCGGCCCCGTCTCCGCACTTCCCCTTTCCCTCCTTCCCTGCTTGCGGAATTTCCCCACCTGTAGGTGATTTTGATAGTGCACCTCTTAGTCTTGCCTGTCTGCTGCACAGGGAGTCCTTTGTGGAGTTATAGCTGTTCAATTTGTTGTAAATTCCAGGGGAGATTTCAAGAGGCTCACCTCATGCCACCATTTTGATGACGTCACATCCACAGTGTAGTTCTATACAAATTTGATGATTTTTGTTGTCTTTCTTTGAAAAATACCATTGGGATTTTGATTGGGATTTCATTAAATCTGTATATTACTTTAGGTAATATCGTCATTTTAACTGTGTTGATCCTTCCAATCCATGAAAATGGAATAGCTTTCCATTTCTTTCTGACTTCTTCAATTGTTATCAAACAATGTCTGATAGTTTTCATTTTATAAGTCCTTTACATCATTTGTTAAGTTTATTCTTATTATTTCATTCTTTTTGTTGCAAATGCAGATAGAATTTTTTTCTTCTAAAATTTCAGTATTAGTATATAGGAACGGAACACATTTTTGTATACTGATTTTCTGTCCTGCAAACTTGACTGTATTTGTTTATTGTTTCTAATAGTTTTTTAGTGAAGTCCTTAGTGTTTTCTATATAAAAAACATGTGGTTTGCAGAAAGTGACAATTTTATTTCTTCCTCCCCAATTCGGATGCATTTTATTTTTTTCTCTTGCCTGACTGCTCTGACTAGGTTTTCCAGTACTATGTTTAATAACAGTGGTGAGAGTGGGCATCCTTGTCTTCTTCCTGATCTTTCAGGAAAAGCTTTCAGTTCTTTGCCATAGAGTATAATATTAGCTGAGGGTTTATCATCTATGACCTTCATTATGTTAAAATGCTTTCCTTCTCTACACATTTTATTAAGTGTTTTAATCATAAATGGATGTTGTATCTTGTCAGATCCTTTTTTGCTTCTATTGATATGATCATATGATTTTTAACCTTTGTTTTGTTTACGTGGTGTATCACATTGATTGATTTGCATATGTTGCACTGTCCTTGTGCCCCTGGAATGAACCCTATTTGATCACAATATGTTATTTTTTAAATGTATTCGATTTGCTAGTATTTTCTTTAGGATTTTTGCATCTATTTTTCATCAGAGATATTTGTATATAATTAACTTTTTTGTTTGGTGCTTGCCGGGTTTGGTTTTAGGATAGTGGTGTCCTCATAAAATGAGGTAGGAAGTATTGCCTCTTCAATTTTTTGGAAGAGATTGAGAATGGTAGGTATTAATTCTTTGAATGTTTGGTGGAGGGAATCCATGTGATCCTGGACTTTTACTTTTTAGGAGGTTTTGCTGACTGTTTCAATTTTATTACTGTTGATTGGTCTACTTAGATTATCCAGTTCTTCATGATTCAGTCTAGGATGGTTATATATACTATTGTAACAACGTGTCTGTTTTCTTTGGTTATGAAATTTGGTGGCATATAGCCTTTTGTAGTATTCTGGTTGTCTTTTATATTTTTGTAGTGTCCATTCTAGCTGCTCCTCTTTCATTTCTGAGTTTGTCTTTTCTCTTATTTCTTTGGTTAGTCTAGCCAGGGTTTGTCAATGTTATTAATAATATTAAAGAACCAGCTCTTTTTTTTTTTGCATATTTTTGTATTGTTTTGTCCTCCATTTTCTTTCGGTGTACTCTAATATTTATTATTTCCTTCCATCTACTGACTTTGCGCTCTGTTTTTTCTTTTTTTTTTCTAGTTCTTTAAAGCGAAATTTTAGGTTGTTTGATGTTTTTTGTTTCTTTGTTTCATGAGGTGGGTAGGTAAGGTTATAAACTTCCCTCTTACTACCGCTTTTGCTGTGTTCCAAAATTTTTTGTATGCTCTATTGTCGTTTTTATTTGTCAATATGTATCTTTTGATCTATTACTTCTTATTTGACCCAGTCGTTGTTTAGTTTTAGTAGTGTGTTGTTAAATCTCTACATATTTGTTGTTTTTCCTGCTTTCTTTTTGCAGATGATTTCCAATTTCAAAACATTGTGGTTGGAGAATATGTTCAGTATGATTTCAGTTTTCTTATATTTTTTGAGGCTAGTTTTGTGTGTCAACATATGGTCTATCCTTGACCATGTTCTGTGTGCACTAGAGAAGAGTATGTATTCTGGTGTTCTGGAATGAAAACCTCTGTAAATATCAATTATGTTCTTTTGATCTAATGTGTCATTTAAAGTCGATATTTCCTTATTGATTTTCTGTTTGGATGATCTATCCATTGTTTTTAATAGGTTGTTTTGGTTCCCTAGTATAATTGTGCTTTTGTCATTTTCTCCCTTTAGTTCTGTTAGTAGTTGCCTTTGGATATTTTGGTGCTCTAATGTTGGGTGCATATGTATTAATAAGTGTTATATGTTCTTGATGTATTGTCCACTTTATCATTATAAAATATCCATCTTTGTCTCTTGTTACCTTTTTAATCTTGAAATCTATTTTGTCAGAGATAAGTATGGTTACACCCATTTTTCTTCGCATTCCATTTACTTGGAATATCATTTTCCACCCCTTCACTCTGAATCTATGTTTGTCCTTGCAGCTCAGATCTCCTGAAGGCAGAATATAGTTGGATTTGTTTTTTGATCCATCCTGCTACTCTGTGACTTTTAATTGGTAAGTTCAGTCTGTTTACATTTAGGGTGATTATTGATCTAGGAGGATTTCCTGTAGCCATTTCATCTTTTTGTTTTTTGGTAGCTGTCTCCATTGTTTTTTTTGTTTTTTTTTTCTGTTGTACTTCTGTCCATTATTTCAGTTTGGTGGTATTCTATGATTTTTTCCCCCTCTATTTTCTCTTTTTTTATATTATGTGTCTCAGTTCTAGATTTTTTTTTTGTAGTTATATTAGGTTTATGCAAAAGATAGTTCCATATGTACAGTAGTCTTTTATTCTGATATCATCTTATCTCTATTCACCTGTGCAAGGTCAGTCGTTTGCCCCCCTCTCTTTTTATGTTTTGGTTGTCACAAAGTATACCTTTCTGTGCTGTGAGGTTTTTTTTTTCCAAATTGCAATAGCTATTTTATTTTATTTTTAAATGTTTTTACCTTCTTTAATCTTTATGTTATATTTAAGTTTTTAATGCCCTTTTGTGAACAACAGTTGCAATTACCTTCTTCTGTCTGTTAGTTTTCTATCATTTTGTCTTTTTGTTTCAGATAAAAGAGCACCTTTCAGCATTTCTTGTACTGCTGGTCTTGTGGTCGTACATTTCCTCAGCTTCTGTATGTCTGGAAAAGCCTTTATTTTTCCTTCATATCTAAAGGATAACTTTGCTTCATATCTTATTCTTGGCTGGTGATTTCTCTCTTTCAATAATTTGAATATTTGATTCCACGCCTTCCTAGCTTGCAGGTTTCCTGCTGAAAAATTTGATAATGATCTAATGGGGTTTCCTTTATAGGTTACCATTTTCTTCTCTCCAGCTGCCCTGAGAATTCTTTCCTTGTTGTTGACAGTTTTGATGTAATTTGTCTTGGAGAACGCCTTTTGGGCTTGAGATAATTATGTGTCCTATTAGCTTCTTGGATTCATGGATCCAGTTGTTTCCATAGGTTTGGGAAGTTCTCATGGACTATTTGTTTGAATAGGCTCTCTGTTACCTTCTCCTGCTCTTCTTCCTCTAGTCTACCCATTATTCTTATGTTGCTATTTCTGATGGAGTCAGTTCTTGTAGAGTTTTTTTCATGGTTTTTTTTTTTTTTTAGTTCAACTCTCGATTCTCTCTCTTTTTCTGCCTGAGTCATTTCTAGTTGTCTATCTTCTATGTCTATTTCTTAAGCTCACTAGTTCATTCTTCATATCCTTTATTGAGTTTTCAGCTCCAGAATTTCTGTTTTTTTGGTTGTTGTTGTTTGTTTGTTTGTTTTGCAGTTTCAATCTCTTTGGTGAAGTACTCCTTTTGGTTGTTGATTTTACTTATGAGCCCATCTAATTACTTTTCTTAGTTTTTTTTAATATCTCATTAAGCTTTTTCAGAACTGCAATCTTGAATTATCTGTCATTTAAATCACAGTAATCCATGTCTTTAAGTTTATTTTCTTGAGATTTTTTTCGTTCTCTTTCTTAATTCCTTTTTCCCTTTAACCTTGGTTATTCATTATGTTTGATGGATTATTTCTCCGCATGGGCATTTGTGGGAATGAAAACTTTTTCTTTCTTTTTCTTTTTCTTTTCTTTTCTTTTTTTCTTTTTTCTTTTTTTTTTTAAGTGTTTGACACTTCAGTGTTTAGCAGGTTGATATGTAGAGGTCTTTCTTTTGTTTTCAAGTAGGTGGTGCTGAAATGCAAGTTTTAATTTTTGTCTTATGTGCAGTTCAGGGGCTTCAGGGATCTCTGTCCAGCAGTGTTGCCTTGGTTGTGAAAAATGCCCTTTATTCCCTGAGCAGATGGGCATCCCCTTTATGTTCCAGTTGACTTGGTCCTGGGGCACCACTCCCGTGGAGTGTGAGAGGCAGGCTATGGATTTCCTTTGTGTTCCCAGCACTGCATGTCTGTAGCCAAAAACTGCGGTAGAGTTGCTCTGTGTTGTCCCAGCTTCCTCTGCCAGGCTGTGCTGCAATGGGTAGGGGAGGGGTGTGTGGGAGTGTTGAGGAAGCAGGTTTATATGTCTGAAGTTCTGTTCTTTCCAGTAGGTTTAGCTACAGTGAATACAGACCACTTAGGCTGGAAAGTTTTTTTTCAGCCCTTTTGTGATTTGCTGAGTGAGGCTGGGCAGGCCACAGGGAGACGCTGTGGGCAGATTTCTGCTTCTGTGTCATCCTTTGTCTGGTGATGTCCGAGGCTGTGGAACACTGCGACCCGTTGTACCGCTGTTCTGTTCCTGACCCTGGGCCCAGCTTTAATGTGTGCTGGGTGGCCCCATGACTGTGTGTGCCCTTCCAGTTTGCCGAGTGGGGTTTGCACCCTGACCGTTCCCTGTGATCTCTGACTCTTGGGTCATGGCATGTGCTAGACTGCACATGACTTTTGTCTCTGTCCTTACCCCATCCAGTCTCCGCTGTTTGCTCAGATACACCCAAGTTCAGATGTGTCGGTGTGCAGATTTCTCAGTTGTGTTTGTGTGTTGAAAGGGAATCCTTTGAATTTTAGCCGTTCAATTTGCTGAAGCTCCAAAGGGAGAGACCTGGCTGTGCTCTAACACTGTCATGCTACTCACGTCACTCTCCAAGATTTAGAATCCTACTAGCTCTCTGGGTGATAAAGCAGAGCAATCAATTCATGCCAATTTGACATGTATTTATTAAGCAACTAATAGTAGGGTTACATAGTACCAGTTCAGATCCACCAGGAAAAATGACTGAGTTAGTTTCTGAATCCAGATAAACTGGCTAAGTCTAAGAGCTACCAGGTTTACTTCATCTTACCCTTTGGCTATAAAACAAGTGAAAGTTACTACTCTACAGAATCTGTCCAGTGTCGGATATAAACACATAAAAAGCAGGAATGCATACACATATAAATGATGACATTTGCTACTGTGAAATACTTTATTCTTAACTCAAGAAAACTCAATCCACATGTCAAAGGTTTTGAATGTTTCCATTGATTTTTGCAGCCAGCTTATGGTGGCAAATGATGAACAAATGTGTTTTGTTCCAAGATGAATGTTCATTGATAATTTGCCTATGTTGAAGGGAAAGGTATAAGTAAAATAATAAAGATGTGTGTTGGAACTTAACTAATTCATCACTTGTGTGAGTGATTCTTTTGTTGAACCAGATTATAGTTTTTGAATATTGGAAGACTATTGCCACAGTATTTTTGTGCCATTTATAGGAAAGTTGCTGGCATGTCACTTGCGGGCCGAACCATAGGGTAGTTCACAGCCTAGCAGCTGCCTTCCATCAGAGTGAGCACATGAGTTACAGAAATGACAACCCATCCTTTTGCCATGTTCTGTTCATTAGAAGCAAGGCACTAAGTCCAGCCCCCAATCCAGGGGGAGAGATTTTGTGGGGTAGAGATACCAGAGGAGGGGCCCCATTAGGAGCCGTCTTAGAGGCTCCACCTCAAGTACAAACCCTGGTAAACTGCTTTTCTTGGTTCATTCCTTATCTTGTTGAAAGACATGGATATCTATCACATATAACAAAGCCAAAAAACCTGAAAGCCACTTTCAATTTTCCCTCTTTAGTTCCTTTACCTTAGTCAATCACAGCTAATGGTCACTGATTTATGAACAGCTTTGAAATATGCCCTGTTTGTTTCATCTGTATTGCTGCAGTCCTTGTTCAGATTTTCGTCTTCCTTGTTTGGATTACTTTGTACTCATCCTTATGCTCACAGTTTCTTCAGTTTCTCTTATCATGCAATTAATATTTGACACCAGTTGTCCCCCAGTTCCACCTCTGCCCCCGGGTTTTATGTCGCCTGTGGGACTGTGTCTTTGGAGTCTTAGTGCTGAACACAGTCTCTGGACGTGATGTACAAGCACATTTTCGACTGAATGATCAGGCATTAAAGGCAGAATGGGAGTCAGTACTAAGAACTCCTTACATATCCGTATGTCCCTGAATCCTCCATATGTTTCTCCTGGAATATTGGATGTTTCTCCCCTTGGGAAAAGTATTAATTCCATCTTTTTATTCTAGGAACGCAGAGCTGCTCCTCCTTATCTTTTTTTTCTGAGGTCCAGGTTTTTACCTACCACTTTTTGAATGCTGGTCTTGACTTCTTCCCTTCTCCTTGGAACACCACCATTGTCTGACATATTAGAAATAAACAATTGCCAAGTATATAATAAGTGATTAACACAGGTTTTTTCTACAAAACTAATAAAAAGACATTATGTAGTTTCACTATGAAAACAAGCTAAATGAATAGGTATTCTGCAAGGTTCAGTAAACTCAGATCTTAGTTTCTTTATATAAAAGTACTATCTAGCACGCAGCTACTATTTTCTTCAGTTAGAGAAACATCAGCAGCCCTAGACCTTTAACAACCACCAATAATTGCTCTTGTCATGAATTCCCACTATGCTTTGATTATTTTTTGTCTAGCTGATAAATTGCATTCATTAAAGAAATAAAATAGTAATTTTTTTCCACTGTTTTCAATCAAATAAAACTAAATATTAGCTGGAGATTCTTAAGGTAACAAGTGAGACCTTTGACTTACCTGCTTTATGTAAGTATATGTTGAAAACAAATTAAAAATATTGTGTCTGTTCTCTACTTTTTCTACTTTAAAATATAGCAGAATCATGGATAATATTTGAACTAATTTTAGTATCCTTCTCTTGACTGAAAAAAATAATTTCCTTTGCATCTTTTGAAATACTAAGGATATAAACATATCACAGTGAAACATGGTGCAAGAAACTCTAGTTTGAGGACTCTTGGTGTATATTCTATAAATATCATCAGAAGCATTTTTAAATTGGGAAGGTTGAGGAATTAATTGAGCACCATTTAATATGCAATTAGATTTTCTAGCAGGTACTAATTTAAAAAAAATAAACTGCAAAAAGTTTGAATAGCTATATTAAGATCCCTTTCTCCACTGATAAGCTTTAAATGGTGAATTTGGCTTGTTCAATTTTAATCTAATTATTAAAAACAGGTAATACACAATACCTCGAAGCCTGCTGTGCCTCAGTTACTTTAAGGGTATGAAGAGGTGTTTTTACACTCCCCACCCTAACAAAATAGGGTACGGCCTGGGACAGCTGACCCTCCATTTGTCCCAAAATGCCATGTAATTGGTGTTGGTTTATATGTATGCATTCATTAAGCATGGCCTTACGTATCCATGTCCCCTTTTCAAGAAGCAATCACAACCATTTTCTTGGTATTTTTCTAGAAATAGTCGATGTATATGTAAACATATGTATCTCGATATGTCATTTTTCACAGATGGTAATATTAACGTATACACTTTGATATATTCTGCTTTTGTAAGTTGTTCCTTGTTAGTAAATACAGTGCCATTCTATTTTTTTCTTCATGGTGTTGCTTATTAAATAAATACATTATTTCTATTCACAAATGGTAAATTTTTAAGAAGTTTTGTTACTATCTGCTTAAAATAGGTGTGTATTCTTTATATGATGTCTACTTCAACAAAAACAACTTTTTAAACTTCTTAAAATTGCAATGGTTTATGTCATTTTACGCTGTTGAGGTTTTCCTAGATATCAATTTTCTCTCCTTGGCTGAACTATTGTGTTTCTAGCTGGGCTTTTATTGTACAAGCAGAATGTTTTTGATCAGATTGTATTTACATGACAGCCTGGAATTGTGGCATTCCGTCAAGTACATCGTACACATTTAAAATATTGTCTAAATATTTATTCACATGATGGATTACTGTGGCTCAGAAAAAGCAGTTACAACCTATTGAGTAAATAATTTTAGTTTTTAAAAAATTGGAAAGGCTTTGAAGGGGTCATAATGATATCTCCGTTGTTAGAAACAGCCACTGAACACCCTTGCTTTTTCCTCTAAATGGTATTTTAATTCTTAAGTGTTTTAGCAACAAGACAAAACAGGGGAAAAAACAAAGGAAAAATTTAAGCCAGTTGCCTGCAGGTATAGATTTTCTTTCTTCCTTCCCATGTTCAGATACCATCTCCCCATCATGAAAAAGCAAACAAACAAAATCATAGTCAAACAAACAAAATCATACTATTGCAGCAAAAATTTAAGGTTACTGGAGGCTAAAACAAACTTTTAAAACATACAGTTGAAATTGCAAAGATTTAAAATAAATGGATGTATTTCACTCAAATTTGAAAGGATAATTTTTGTAATAAATTGCTCTTTGATTTAAATTTGATTTTTGTAAAACTTGTGTTCGAGAAGTAGTTTATTATTTTTAGGTCAGTTCAAAAATTGTGCACTTCATGCTGCTTCTGTTCTTTCAAAAAGGAGACAAGATTTTTGGTCTTAATTAATTTTAACGTGTGTGTGTGTGTGTGTGTGTGTGTGTGTGTGTGTTTATTTTATTTTATCAATCACATGGCACCAAGTTCTTTTATTTATAATTCAAAGGTTGTTTTACCTTTACAAACTTTTTCTATTTGAGATTAATTTGTTATTTCTAAAGAAAATGAGGAAATAGCTTGCATTTTTTTTTTTCATGTAATAGTAAGATTATCTAGACATTGTAGGTTTGTGATTATAACATCATCTGACAAGCAAATTAGACCTTAGAAAGAGCATCGAAGTTGGAGGTTGGGGCATATGGTGCCTCCTGCAAATATAACTCAAAAATAAGTCTTTCTGTTCAATGAGGGGGTCTTTACCTCAGTGTGCAAGGGGAAAAGTAGCCTTTTATCTTAAAGAAAATTGTAATCTTAGTAGAAAAATGTATTTGTCTAAATTGAAGCTGAAAATAAGAAAGATTAAGAAACTCATAGACACAATTTCATTATTTTTAAGATCTAAAAATAAAACTTGAATATAAAAATAGTTAAGGAAAACAATTAAGGTAGCAGAAATCCAACAAAGTTATGCCAGCAATTATAATTATTAATCCTGTGAAAACCTTGCTCTTTAAAAAAACACTATCACTAAGATTTAGTATCTGGTATGTTCCAGTATGTCAGCATGCTGAAAAAAGGACTGTTCTGAAATGACCAATTGAACACAATTTTTGCATGTCGACATTCCTACATTAGCTATCTAATGGAGGAATGATAGGTAAAATAGGCCGGTGTATACACATCTTGGGAATTCAACATGTGTATGAAGATGAGGGCAGGTATATCGATCAGCTGTAAATCACATTGTCATTTGGACCACACACGTCTACAGATGGTGGAATTGTGACAACTGTCAGAGCACTAATACCTTTGAGACAGCTGTTGCAGATAAACCTCTTTTACATGCTTTAGGTCAAAAGTAGTCAAACCTGTTACAGCACCTGCTTGTGCATATGCAAATCTGTTGTTTTGTCATTTCATTAAACAAGAAGCAGTAACAGTCTCTTGTGGTTGTAAATAAGTCTGGAACATTGCCTACATGAAATGAAATCCAGCAAAAGACAACTGTGATTTCTGTTGTGTAGTCCTGGGAGGTTCTTCTGTTTGGGGCTTTGTTTCTGGAAGACTGCCCGTAATTCCGAGGGAGGGTAGAGAGGCAAGTTTCTGTTTCGAGGCAAGAGCAGGGAAGGTGTTTGCTGTCTGTCCCTACTGTGGGGTAGTTGTGAAGTTGGCCATGCCCAGAAGCAACCAACTGCTACGCGGGGCCCTGATACACTGCTCACCTCAGTTTTCATCTTCTGCTGAGCCTGCAGCAGGCTCTCCAGGCACTGGAGCCCACACGATGTCTACTTTGGTTTGGAGCCAATTGATCCACGGAACAGAACGCGCTTGTGGGATCTTCCCTTCCTACAGAATGACATAAATGATTGAAATGTTTTCTTTAGGAAAAAAAAACATATAATTTGTTTATAGACTTTACTGCTTATGTGGAAGACATTGTCAAACAGCAATGCAGGCAGTTTCTTGGAAACTTTCACTAATGTTTAGGAATTATAGTCTTGTTCAATTCAGGTACATTAGAAATAAAAGTAGGAAAACAATTTTTGAGGGAGGGAGAGAAGGTGGAAGGAAATTCCTTATTTACTGTATCTCTTTAAAAGGGTAGTGGCGTATAATACAATGGCACTTCAGGATTTTCAAAATGACTAAAGATTTTACTCTGTGTTGCCATAGGTTGCAGTGGGAAAGAAAAGGGGAATACTAGAGCTGATGAACAAATGTTGCATGATGTCATTTTAGGTTATATTACTTTGCTGTGAAATTGTTCCTAATTTTCTTTTTTGAAAAATAATGCCAAATGCATATGACACAGAAAGTAATGTTACAAAGGTGTTAATTGTGTTAATTATATTGAAGTGTGTTTATTCAGACATGGATTTACAATAAGCAGGAGTAAAAAGTATTGTTCTCTAGCTTTGGGGGGGGGGGGGAAATTAAAAATTCTTCCCTGACCTTTTAACCTTGTCAAATGATTTCCCTGCTTTGACATAGTGCATTATATTTGCAAAGGTTGGAAGTTAACTCTTCAAGGTACCAGACATCATTTTTATTGGGATATTAATTCTCAGAGGTGCTAATCTCATCAAGATTTGTGGGCATTTTCTTTCATAGGCCATTCTGATTTGTAGCTCTTTCTTTTCACAGCAGTATTAAATACCAAACCTTCTCTGATATGGAAGTTCATTAGAGATATGTCTTTGATGGCAGCACTTTCCTGGCTTCAGTTTCAAATACCTTGATGTAAAGCTTAAGAAGCCATTGTGTTGTAAGCTCTCCTTGATGTGCCTTATTTAGATCTGCATAGTAAATCAAGGAAAGTAAATAACAAGGCAGCAGATGGAAGCATGGAGATAAGGCCAGTGAACAATTGTATTTGTATTTTGTTATGATGTTGACAGGAGCTGAAATTCACTAATCTAGTTCAACTGATCTGCATTTCAAAGAAATCTCATTTAGCAGCAACTTGAAGGTTTGTAGGATAAAGTTCTTTTATTGCAGCTTTTATTGCGTTCTTTGCTAATTTATCTGGTCAAGAGTTAGCCTTGCTTACTTAGAGCTGCAAGAATGTTACAAGGAGTCTTAAATACTATGAAAGCATTAATGTCTAGACTATGAACTAAAGGTAATTACATATCCAGCTCTGAATAGGGTACATTTAGAAAATACTGTGGTCCAAACTCAATTGTCAGGGCAATATAGATAAGGTAGCATTTTTTTTTTTTTTAATTCCCTCTCCTGCTTGTTTGCTCTGACATTTCCCCCCACTTCATAAATAAGTTAATATATAATCAACTGCTCAGAAATTATGCACAAAATGAGTAGATCTCCTTTAAATGTGAATCTGTTGATGCTGATATTGGTTGTGCCCTTTTGAGAATGGAAGATTATTGGTTTTGAAAGTCTGAAATCCTTATTTGACTCTGTGGTTATAAACATGTATAATACGTAAGTGAGATATGCTTAATGTGAACCTAAGCGTGTTGTAATAAGCATATTCTGTAGACAACATGTACACATAATATTGGTATTTTCTGATTTTGATTATGTTAATGGCAATTAGTTATTTTGAAATATTGGTAGAGAAATTAAATATTATGTGTACATTTATGTAGATAAACAAAATTTTGAGTAAATTTTGCTTGCATTGGTTTCAAAAGAATAGACTACTGGGTTAGGACAGTTGTTTATACTGAGCTCAAGTCCTATCTCTGACACTTACACTCACTGAGATCTTGGATAAATTACTTTTTACTATGAATTTCTCCTGTAAACTATGCGGGGTGATTCAGAAGTGCTCAGTCTTCCTTCCCAGTTAGAAGGTCCTGGTCATTCAATAACAACTCACAGTATGTCAGGTGCCATGCTTGACCCAAAGTTTTTGTAGTAAATTATCTTCCCTAAAATAATTCAAGTGTAAAAACTCCACTTTTTAAAATTTACTGTCAATACAATTACAATTTGGAACATAATTTTGTACTTCTCTTTCTAATTCTTATCGACTCCTTGGGTGACCCCAGTTTGTTGGGTATACAAGTTTTGATTCCACTTTCTGTGAGACACAGAGAATTACTTTAGTTGTCATTATATCATTTAAAACAAATTGTCATATAACATGATTTTCACCAAAAAAACCTATAATTTTGTTTTGGGTTCTAAATTTTAATGTTGATTCAGAACTTCAGAGTAGGTATTTAAAACCAAGTATTTTAATTGAATTTGTCTAGTACGTTTTCTACAGAAGTAGGTCAGATAATGACTTGGTTGTCCCCTCTCAGACATATTTTTGAAAGGTTTATTTAGAACTTGAAAATAATGGTAGTGAAAATAATTTCGTGGAATTTGATAAACATAAAAGATTAAGAGAATTTAACATAACTGTCTTTCTTTGAGTTATACCGTAGCTTTACTTCTACCTTGCTCACCATTCCTTGTCAAATCATTCAGTACTTCCTTTAATAAAGGTAGGCTGTTAAGAAAGACAGTTGAATAACACATATTCTCTGTTTTCAGAGAGTTTTTAATTAAATGTGAGAAATCACGTTTGTGGACCAACGCATTACATGGTAGATTAAGTGAATAGTTTTCAATAGGAAGTTGTAGAGAAAATGCTATGTGAGTCGATTATTTAGGCTAAGAAAATAAGTGCTTCGCGAAGGTGATGGTAATTGAATCGAGGCTTGAAAGGTGTGGTACAATTTGAACAAATAGAAATTGAGAGGAGTGAGACATTCTAGGTGGAACAAATTTACACTTTAAAGGATGATAAAGGCAAACTGAAATGTTCAGATTGATTCTGGAATGCAGAAAAGACTTAGTGGAACAAAATAAAGAAGAGGGAGATATGATACGAAGATGAAGGGCTTTCAGTTTAATAAGTTTTGGTTTATTGGATAAGTATTGAAGAGCCTCGCCTTCTGTTAAACACTAATTGATGCACTCTAATAAAAGGCACCTTGCAATATTTGCATGTTTTGAAGTCAAATTTATTGAATTTAGGTACTAATGTGTTTCACTCCTCCCCCTATAGCAGTCCAATAGATTTTTTAAAATATTGTATATTTGGACAACTTTGTTAGGTCTGCTATATTCTGCAAAGATTAATGGGGAGAGAGATGTCTGAAGATATTTGGTAGATGTGCGGGATATAAATTTGAAATTGTCGTTTGACAAATGGGGAAAAGACTATCATTGTAGAAGAGACAGTGTTGTTTTAAGATGCTTTGTAGAGATATCTGGTATTTTTTGGTATGTATTTAAGAAAACTTGGGTGTTCTTAAGGAAAGAGAAGGTTTGAGATAAGATTCTGAAGGTATATAAGCCATTATTAATTTGAAGATAGGTCAGAACCAGAACATTCAAGTAAAGATGTTTAAGAGGCAGTAGAGAGTAAAGAGCTGAGCAAAAGAGAGGATAGAAAATTGTATTCACAGGCTATTTTAGATAAAATTAAACAGCAAGCATTTCTCAAAATGTAAATGGATTGTATACCGAAAGGTTTTTGTATTGATTGTCCAGAACTCAGATCTGACTTTCCTTGATAAAACCATATTATACATAGTGGTAGGTCACAGGCTAACCATCAATTTGACCTTGAAGTTAAAAAGGGGTGGTCAGTGTTCCTTGTAGAGCTTGCAAGTATTATTTATTTTTTATATTTTTTAAAGATTTTATTGGGGAACAGTGTGTACTTCCAGGACTTTTTTCCAAGTCAAGTTGTTGTCCTTTCAGTCTTAGTTGTGGAGGGCGCAGCTCAGCTCCAGGTCCAGTAGCTGTTGCTAGTTGCAGGGGGCACAGCCCACCATCCCTTGCGGGAGTCGAACTGGCAACGTTGTGGTTGAGAGGACGCACTCCAACCAACTGAGCCATCCGGGAGCTCAGCAGCAGCTCAGCTCAAGGTGCTGTGTTCAATTTCAGTTGCAGTGGGTGCTGCCCACCATCCCTTGCAGGAGTCGAGGAATTGAACTGGCAGCCTTGTGGTTGAGAGCTCACTGGCCCATGTGGGAATTGAACTGGCAGCCTTCGGAGTTAAGAGCATGGAGCTCTAACGGCCTGAGCCACCGGGCCAGCCCAATTTGTTGACATTTATTATTTTTAATATAAAATTAGTTTTTAATTTTAAAAATTAGATCACTCTCTCTCCCTCACACACACACACACACACACACACACACACACACAAACAATGTTTTTTCCAAACTCTCTTAAAAATTCACATTTGCCAAGACTAAGCCTGCATTTCTACACATCAAATTCAGTAATCTGATGGGGGTTAAAACCACCCTTTAGACTTTTCCTAAGTACCCTACAACTTTCCTTTATCTTGCACCAAGTTGCTTTATACTTTTGTTTGGGTGTTTTACTTTGTGATCCTTATGATGTATTTGATGTTCATGATACTATTCTTTCTATAAATATTTGCCTTGAAACCTAACCTCTAGATGCAGCGATTTTTATAAGTGAAATATGGTTGGATTTAAAGGAGATATCACTATAGTGGGTTTGGAATTTCCCTCTTATCTGCTGTTGCCTTTGAGTCCTCTGTAGGACTTCCCTTTTTTCTTAACTCTTCCTTGCTTCTTTGGTCTGGGAAGAATACTATCAGATTTACATTTCAGAAAACAAGCAAACAAATGAAAAAATGTACAATATACTTAGGTTGTGTTGTGGAGTGTGGATTAGAGGGAGTTAAGACTAGAAAAAGGGGGATAAGATACATTGTATATTCAGTAGGAATGTTAAATCTGCAGGTCAGGAGAGAGATATGGACTGGATATATAAATTTGGGAACTATTTGCAACAAATGGTGATTGATGCAAGAAATAGAGTGCAGATTAAGAAAAGAGGACTAGAAAGGTCTTGGGTAAATTGACGTTGAGGAGGTACATGTAAGAATAGGAACTAGCAGAGACTTTAAAAACTATGTCTGAGAGGTAGGAGAGGAATCAAGAAAGAATGGTGTCATGGAAGCCACAGGGAGAGTTTTAAGAAGGAGGGAGTGAAAAATAAATTAAATAAATTAGAGGAGTTAAGGTAACCAATAATTAAGAAGTCACAATGGATTTGTCAGCTAGGAGGTGATTTCTATGCTGATGATAAAATGTTTAGCTTCAATTATGTGAGGATTTAGTAAACCCTTGACCATCTATGTGAAATTATTAATGTTAAAAGAATAGAATCTTGAATAGGAGATTCAAGATGGAAGAGTAGATAAAACTGTATGTGCTTCCGTCTGTGAACACATTAAAATTACAACTAAATTATAGAACAATCAACCTGGAGAACCATCAGAATTCTGGCTGAACAGAAGTTTTATAACTAAGGATATAAAGAAGAAGCAAGGTTGAGACAGGAGGGGCAGAGATACCAAATGGGTTGGCCCCAAACCTCCATGTGGCAGTTGAGAATTAGGAGGGGTATCTCACCCCCTGGAGTAATGAAGATCCCCAGCCCCACACCAAGCACCCAAGCTCAGAGTACTGGAGCCAGGAAAAGGAGTTCCCACATAATCTGGCTGAGGAACAGTGGGCATTCCGACCATTCGGGTGGCACAGAGGGTGACAGAAACCCAAAGTCCTCTTAAAGGGCTCACACACAGACTCTTTCACTTCTAGGCACTCACACTGGGCTCTGGCAGAAGGGCAGTAACTTGGGTGGCATTGGAGGCATATGTAGGAGAGACAGGTGTATGGCTGTTGAGCAAGGACTTGAGAACCGTCACCATTTTTCCTGTATGGGTTCTTCTTCCCACGCAGCCAACAAGCGGGCACCATCTTTCCTATGTTGACCTGTCAAATCTGAGTCTGATTGGTGTGGTGAGCTCTGAAGGGGTCCTACCCCACCCAACTCCTCCAACTCTGGAGGCACTTTCATGCGAGCAACCAGTCCTGCCCACATTGCACTTATTCTTGGAAAACTATTGGAGTCCATGGGCCCTAGCCAGGTGGCGACTGGCCTCAGTGTGCTCTCAGACTTTTGCTGAGTAGCTCCAGGCTCCACTGGCACCAAACCAGTCTACATTAAACTGATGACCAAAGCTCTTCCAACTTTAGTGATTCCCTGAGACACTGCCTAACCTGACTCACATACTGCACGAGGCTCTATCAGTGGCTGAACCTTATGGGAGCCGGCAGGTGGCAACAGGCTTCGGGGTGTCCTGGCATTTTGTGGAAATACCCCAGACACAGTACTGGTGGCAGACCCTCAGTTCACAGGGTGGCCTCTCCCATGTGCCTCCTCCATCTTTAGCACAGTCAGCGAACAACCATGGATCACTTTGTAGCTCCTACCAGGTAGTCCCTGGCTGGTCACAGGGAGTAGGTTACCTGGGCTTACACTGGAGCCCCTCTGAAGAGGCTCTAGAGCCAACATACTTGGAGGTTGGCTTCAGGCCACAATAGAGTACCACCCAATTAGCCCCACAAGTGGCACACCCATAGGGTGGTATCAACATCCACCAGAGCCCTCTGGGGTAAACACCTCGCACAGCAATCCATAGGCTGTGACGTGGCCAAACCCCACAGCCCATCAGCCTGATGGTTAGTCCCACCCACTAACATGCTAATAGCAATCAAGGCCCAACTATAACAGGAGGGCATACACAACTCACATAAAGGACACTCCTGGAGCACCTGGAACAGGTGAAAAAGGAAAGGAATAAATAATCCACAAAAATGAGGATGGTTTAAGAGACGTCTGGGACAACATCAAGTGTACAACATTCACATCATAGGGGTACCAGAAGGAGAAGAGAGAAAGCAAGGGATTGAAAACCTATTTGAAGAAATAATGACTGAAAACTTTTTAACCTGGTGAAGGAAATAGACATACAGGCCCAGGAAGAGCAGATAGTCCCAAACAAGATGAACCCAAGGAGGCCCACACCAAAACACATCATAATTAAAATGGCAAAGGTTAAAGACAAAGAGAGAATATTAAAAGCAGCAGGAGAAAAGCAGTTAGTTACCTACTAGGAAGCCCCCATAAGACTGTCAGCTGATTTCTCAACAAAAACTTTGCAGGCCAGAAGGGATTGGTACAAAATATTCAAAGTGATGAAAAGCAAGTACCTACAACAAAAGGGTACTGTACCCAGCAAAGCTATTATTTAAAATCGAAGGACAGATAAAGAGCTTTGCAGACATGAAAAAGCTAGAGTTCTTCACCACCAAATCAGTATTACAAGGAGTTTTTGAGGGACTTCTTTAGGAGGTGGAAAAATACAAAGGATTAAAATTATGAATAATAAAATGGGAATAGCTGTATATCTATTTAAAGTATCAACAAATACTTTAAATGTAAATGATTAAATGCTTCAATCACAAGACAGGAGAGCTGAATGGATAAGAAAATGAAACCCTTACATATGCTGCCTCCAAAAGACTCATTTCAGATTGAAAGACACAGAGATGGAAAGTAAAGGAATGGAAAAGTTATTTCATGAAAATGAAAAAAAAGTCTGATATAGCAATACTGATACAGACAAAATAGACTTTAAAACAAAGACTATGACAAGGACAAAGAAGGACCCAGTAATCCCACTTCTGGGTATTTATTCGAAGAAACCCAAAATGCTACTTTGAGGGGAACTATGCATCCATATGTTTATTGCAGCATTGTTTACATTGGCAAGATGTGGAGGCAGCCTGGGTGTTTGTTGATGGATTAATGGATAAAGAGGAGGTGGATGTGTGTGTGTGTGTGTGTGTGTGTGTGTGTGTGTGTGTGTATACACACACACAATGGAATATTGCTCGGCCATGGAATGGAATGGGTTCTTGCCATCTGTGGTGGAATGGATGGACCTGGAGGGTATTGTGCTGAGTGCAGTATATCAGACAGGGAAAGATAGATGCACTGTGATTTTGCTTGTATTGGAATCTAAAAAACAAAATGAATGAACAAACAAAACAGAAACAGTTTCATAGATACAGAGAATATTTTGATGGTTGCCAGATGTGAAGTGTTTGGGGTTGTGGGTAGAAAAGGGGAAGAGATTAAGAAGCACCAATTGATTGTTACAAAGTAGTCATGGGGATGTAAGGTATAGCATAAGAAATATAGTCAATAATATAGTAGTAACTATGTATGGTGTCAGATGGGTACTAGATTTGTTGGGGTAATAGGTAGGAGAGATTGGAGGCTAGAGTGAAAAAGGTGAAAGGATTAAAAAGTAGAAATTGGTAGTTACAAAATAGTCATGAGGATGTAAAGTAAAATATAGGGAATATAGTCAATAATATGGTAATAACTCTGTATAGTGCCAGGTGGGTACTAGACTGGTAGTCAGGGGGATCACTTCTTAAATTATATAAATATCTGACCACTATGCTGTACACCTGAAATTTATATAAAATAATACTGAGTGGAGAAAAGGTGAAGGGGAATAAGAGGTCCAAATTTCCAGGTATAAAACAAATAAGTCCTGGGAATGTATAATAATATACAGCATAGGAAATATAGTCAGTAATATTGTGATAGCATGGTATGGTGTCAGATGGTTGCTGGACTTATGGTGACCACTTCTTCAGGTATATAAATGTTGAATAACTGTGGTTTACTCCCGAAACTCATATAATATTGTGTGTTAGCTATATTTTTAATAAAAATCTCATAAAAAAGAATAGAACCTTGTTCACTCTAATCCTTACAATATATTTTTTTCATGTAACAGCATCATAGAAAACAAAAAATGAAAAATAATACTTTGTTGATAAAAGGAAATAATCAAACAATAAATTATAATAAATTAATCATACTTGGTTGAATATATAAAGTTATTACCCACCCTTGCACACTTTTGCAAAGGTACGGGATAGCTATTATCATTTCAGTGAGTATGAAGCACAGCTGTACCTGCCCATGCAGGATGAGTGCTCAGCCTGATTAAGGTTCACATTTATTGAGTGCTAGCGATGTGTCAGATACTGAGATGAGTTATTGACCAGTTTGTCTGATTTAATGACCAAGGGTTTTAGATGACAACATTAATAATTCTTTGTATATTATGCTATACATAATTTTGATGACTTCTGTGAATTTAACTGTTTATTTAAAAAAAAGTACTGGTACCCACTATGTACGAAGTTCTAGGGAATGGGGAAAAGAAGATGATTAATACATAGTTTTCATTTATCTACCTGTGTAGTTGACAGAATCTGGGAATAAAATTTCAACGTAATATGGTAAGGTGGCATGGTGATAGTGTAATGAAGACTTCAACTAGTTCATTATGTAATGTATTTTTTAGGGTTAGGATTATAGTGTATTAGGACTTTGCGAGGTAGAGTTTGTTTTTTGTAAAAATAAGTGTATTATCGATGGAAACGGCAAAATATAGTAACTGTATATATAAGTGGGTCATTTTCTGTTATAGAAATTCTAGTCTAATAATTGTGTGTGTGTGTGTGTGTGTGTGTGTGTGTGTGTGTGTGTATACGCCTGTGTATAGAGAGAAAAGGGAGGGAGAGCAAGAGGTCGGTTCCTTATCACAAAGGATGCATTTCCATATCTATAATGTAATTTTAGCAACACTCAAGCTATATTTTGTTGAAGTATCCGGCATATTTCTCTGACACATCGCGTAGATATGTCTGGCAGTAATTAGCATAGGTATTGCTGTAAATGGCATGTCAGTCCAGGACAACAAAAAGTGTTTGTTGCTGATGTCAGTCATTCATGCTTTGTCAGTTCAAAAGGCTTCTCTAAAGGAATTTTCATTGATCTTCCCTGACCCAAAATACAGCAAAACTATTTCTGTGTTTCAGAAACAGAAGTAGAAATATCTATGTTTGAAAGTCCTATGGAGATACTCATATAGACAGTACACGTTGATAAGTTTTAATGGTAAGATTATTGAATTAGGCTAAGATTAGTTGAATCTCTTGAAAAGAAAACATAATTTTCTATAATCCTGAAATGTAGTCTTGATTGAGTTTTCTCCTTCAGTAACTCTAATTTTGGGTAGTCAAATTTGTGTGTTTATTTCACTTTGAAATAATTTTGACGTGTGCCAGGTAAATGATCACAAGCACCGCTTGTAATGGTTAAACACTGAAGGGGATCACACAGGCATCAATTTGTGATCAGATTGATGACTTAAGCAGTACTTTTCTGCCCATATATATTTTGATTTTTGTAGTTAGCTATTCTGATACAGAGATTGATTGACTTCATTTGTTTACTGTTTTCTTACTATAAAATATAATAATCACAGTGTAATAGCCTTAAGTTCTGAGTAAAAATTGGCTTTACAGTACTAGCAGACACATTTCCCCAGAACATCTATATTTTATTTCTAATTTTTCTCCAAATGCTCCCCCTATGTTCTAATTTATCATATAATGAAAAGCAGTATGAATGACTTTAAGGTAAGGCAAGAGGGTGTGGTCCAGAGTATGGCACAAATTGAACACATTTATCTTAATGTTTCATTTTAATGAGGCAGAAAATATCCATTATTAGAATTGTACATTTGATAAAATTTGTGTTTTATAATTAATTCTCTTAAAATTATGAATGTATGTACCAAAAGGTCAGACAATCATACATCACATTTCTTGTAAAGGTAAGATATGTTGCATTTTCTGTCTTACAGATGTTAGAGAATTAGCATGAAACCAAATTTAGAATGTACTCTCATTTGACCAACGTTCCTTGTTTGAATAACAGTTCCCCACCTTTGTGCCATCTTGGAAATTCTGGCTCCAGATTTCTTGCCCTGCCTTACAGACCTCTGCCATCTGTTTCTTGTCTGTCTCATGCTCTTGAAATGATCATTTTTTTATTATTCCATTTAAATTTTTAAAAATGGATTTTCCTTTATAGTTTTCTAATCATCCTGTAATTCTTTAGCCCTAAGACATTAAAATGAATGAGTAAAAATATTTGATACCTAATCATCTCTGCAGTCCATTCAAACTCATGGATTTGCAAAATTGTGTTAAAGTCTTTTAAAAATACATTTGAGTAGGCTTTTGTAGTCATTTGGATTTTGAATATTAATTTTCTCTTGCTATGCTGCTTAGCCATAAAAATGAAAAAGAAGATCGATGTGGGTTTCTTTCAGCGGTGTTAATTTAAAGCACTTGATTTATTTATTATAATATTCAACAATGGCAATTCCTATTTTCTCTGTTCACCTTGGATCCAACAGAAAATAATAGAAGCCCCCACCCCCAAGCACAGTAAGAAAAAAGTTTGATGCGTTTTGTAATAATTGATTAAAAGTATAATTTCCCCCTAGATCAAACAAATAATAGAAGTCTGTTGAAGCTTTGTCCTGACCTATTCTGGAAGTAGAAGAATACCCTGGAGAAAGGAGCATTGTAAGCACAAAGAATAAGACTCCTCAATCCTGGGAGAGAGAATTAAAGTCTAACCCTCCAAATGTAAGTCATCTGTACTCTATACTTTTCATCCCGCAGTTTTTGTGGCTATTCAGGTATTAGTAGAAAAATATGGTATGACAATATTATTGGGATTTTTTCTTCACTATAAAATTTATAATGTTTTGCTTCGTAACTTTTGTATTTCTAGTTGTGTTAACATTTTCTAACTAATAATATAAGGTGATATTTTGCAATAATAATATTTAATGCAAAATAGATTAATTTTAATTTTATCTACCTACGGAAAAATGTTAAGAATGTTGAGAGTATTCTGATAAAAAGAAGGTAAATTCCTTTGATTTAATATATGTAATTGTGCCATCATGCTCCCTTTTTGCTCTAAACTGTGGTTCTTTTTTTTTCCTTCACATCTGAGAATAAGACTATCTTTTTGTTTCGATTTAAATCCACCTTCCAGTAAGAGACATTAAATCCTTTTTTTTTTTACTTTGTACGGTGAAACTGAATTGGACTGAATTCGTATTTGTAATTTACTACAAAAATATATAAATTTTGTCGTTTCAGCGTACTGGAAAGACAGATTTCCTGTGAGGAAGAATTTAAAAGATGTGTGTTAATGGTTATATAGAAACACAGAACTCAGTTACTGTTCAGAAATTGGGAGAAAGAGTAGTAATTAAAGACAATATTTGTTTTAGGAAAATTATTTGGAAAGAAATTTCTCGTTATCACCACTTTTATCTGGAAGTTACCTGGTGCATCATCCTTGTGATAAGGCACTTGATATGTGATGTAATGACTTAACTGTCAGACCTTGGACTTCACAATTGATATTTTTTCATTTCTCCTGGAAAGAACTCAGTGATATTGTTTTGATTTTAAAAATGTTGAATTGTGCAGTAGAAAATTAATGCTTATTAGAGTTGAATACAAGCAAATCATGCATTCCCGAATTATCTCCAAAATTGAAACATGAATCTTTAGAGGCTTTGAAGGTGATATTCTTATTGACATACCATCTGTAGTGACACAGAAGTCTGCAGGGAGAAAAAACCACAATTTCTAGGTTGATGTTTAAGCTCATTGTTTGGAACTTTCTGGTAAAGCCACAAAACACTGTGGCCATTCTTGACAATCAATAATTATGAGTTAGGATTCTTGAATTTAGCAGAAACTATACATTACAAAGAAATTTTGTTGGTTTTGGTCTTAGAGGTTCAGTTCAAATTTTTCTATCATTGAACTAGATAGAAACACCTTGGTGAAAGACCACAAACATCATTACTTTTACTGACAGGAAACAATTGCTCTTCATTTAAAACTTCAATTTTTATTATTGAAAAGTGTGATGAAACTTTAAAATGTTATTTAAGTTTGATGGGTTAGCAGTGAACAATCATTTATTGGTTTGAGGTTGAAGGATTGGAAAATATTGTCATTCACAGAAAAAAATTGCTGTCCCTCTGCTCTACAGCAATGATAATAGCTAAAGTATACAATGATAAAATGATTGACTCTCATAAATATAATGTTGAGTAAAAAAGCCTTAACACAAAATAACAATATTATATGATTTTTTTATATAAAGATCCAGAACTAGACTATAGTGTTTAGTGATGTAAGAAGTGACTACAAGAAAAGTAAATAGTAAACTTGTAGAAATTGGAGTGGAGGCTCCCATAGTTTATGGCATGTCAGCAACATTTTATTTATTCATCAGGCTGGTGGTTGCATGGATATTTGCTTTATGAAAAGCCATTGATGAGAAACTAGATGCTTTTCTGCTAAGATCAAGAACAAGGCAAGGATATCCCTTCTCACCACTCCTATTTAATATACTGGAAGTCCTAGCTAAGGAAGTAAGAGAAGAAAAGGAAATAAAAGGCATACAGATTGGGAAGGAAAAAATACAATGGTCTATTTGCAGATGGCATTATTGTCTATGTAGAAAGTCCCAAAGAATCAACCTAGAGAACCTCCTAGAACTAATAATTATAGAAAGGTTGCACAAAACAAAATTAATATACAGAAGTCATTTGCTTTCCTGTAAGTCAGCAATGAACAACTAGGATTTGAAATTAAAGCTACAATACCATTATGTTAGCACCAAAAGGAGAAACACAGGTATAAATCTAACAAAATGAGTACGACATCAAACTAGGAAAACTACAAAATTCCCATGAAAGAAAATCAAAGATCTAAATAAATGGAGAGATATTCCATGTCCATAAATAGGCATACTCTATATGATTATGATTGAGTTATTCCTAACTTGATCTGTAAATCCAACACAATCCCAGTCAAATCCCAGCAAATTATTTTGAGTATTGATAAACTGATTCTTAAGTTTATTTGGAAAGGCAAAGACCCAGAATAGTGAACGCAGTTTTGAAGAACAAATTCAGAGGACTGACACTCTCCAACTTCAAGATATTTTATAAAGCTACACTAATCAAGACAATATGATACTGATGAAATAATTTACGTATCATTGGAACAGAATAGAGAGCCCAGAAATAGACCCAAGTATAGTCAACTGATTTTTGACAAAGGAGCTAAGGCTATTCAGTGGAGAATGACATTCTTTTCAAACAGTGGTACTGGAACAACTGGAGATCCATATGTAAAAATCGTAAATCTAGACAAAAACTTTATAGCTTTTAGAAAAATGAATTCAAAATGTATCATAGAGCTAAGTGTAAAATGCAAAATTATAAAACTGCTGCAAGATAAGATAAAAAGTCTAAGTAACCTTTGGGTTTGTGATGACTTTTTACATAAAACACCAGAAGCACAATCCATGAAAGAAAAAAAATGATAAGTTGGACTTCATTAAAATGAAAAACTTTTGGTCTGAGAAAGACACTTGTTAAAAGAATGAGAAGACACGTCACAGACTGGAAGAAAGTATTTGTAAAACATGTCTGATAAAGGACTTGTATCCAAAATATACAAATAATTCAACAATACAAAAACATAACCCAGTTAAAAATATTTAACCAAAGAAGATCTAAAGATGGCAAATAAGCATATTAAAAGATGCTCAATATTTATTTAATTAGCAAATTTCAAAATTAAGGTACTATACACACCTATTAGAATGGCTAAAATGCCGAATGCAGACAACACCAAATGCTGCCAGTAATATGGAGCAACAAGGACTGATGTATTGCTGGTAGGAATACCGTCACTTTGGAAAATAGTTCAGCAATTTATTAACAAAGCTAAACATACATAAAATACGATACTTACCATATAGTCCGACGATTGTGCTCTGGGATGTTTACCCAAATGGGCTGATAATTTATGTCCATGCAAAAATTTGCACAAGAATGTTTATGGAAGCTTTATTCATAACTGCCAAAACTTAGAAGCAACAAGGAGGTCCTTCAGTAGGTAAATGGATAAACAAACTGTGATACATCCATACAAAGGACTGTTATTCAGTGACAAAAAGAAATGAACTATTAAGTCACAAAAAGGCATGGAGGAACCCTAAATGAATATCACTGAGTTTACGAGGCCATCAGAAAAGGGTACATCCTATACATTCTGGAAAAGGCAAAACTATAGAGACAGTAAAAAGATGAGTGGATGCCAGGGCTTCTTATGGGGGAGGGAAGGAAGAACAGGTGGAACTCGGGAGTTTTAGGGGAGGGAAAATATCAGTGTGACATTGTTTACCTAGCATAAACTTACCTTTACTTTAAGATAGATATTTCGGTTTTGAATTTAAACATAAATATTTTTATAACATAACCACAACCTATTCTATAGTAATGAACTATTCACCTTTACTGAATCATTTGTAGCTTCTTACCTTAAATTTTACTACATTTCATGCAGTTGTCTAGCATCCTCAGAAACACTTTTTCACTTAGGTGGGACTTTAATTCATTAATTTTAACATTAGTATGTTATAAAATAAATGAAAAACACAGATATAGAAATTTTCAAATATAATTTCAGTTTAAAAAGAGCAGATATGGACTTCTTTCTAGTCCTTTTAAATTATTATTTTATTATTTTTTTACATTTGACACTTTCTGTTTCTCTTGATTCTTTTTTTTTTATTAGTTTCAGATGCACAAGACAAAGCAATACTTAGACATCTATCATTTATATCCCGCACACTGTGTGATCCCCCCTCCCCCCATCCATTATCCCTCTGACATCGCACAGAGCCATTACATTTTCACTGTCTCTATTCCTAATGCTGTACTCCGCTTCCTGTAACCATATACATACATATATACACACACACACACATTTATATGTGTGTGTGTGTATATATATATATATATATATATATATACACACACACACACATATATATATAAAATTATAGTTGGCATTCATTATTGTTCGGCTTCAGGTGTACAGTGCAGAGATCAGGCATCTACATCATCCCTGAGGTGGTCTCCCAAATGGGACACGTGTCCATCGGATACCCTACAAAATCTTTACATTATTGATTACGTTCCCCAAATTAATTTTCAAAACCCCGTGGCCATCTTGTGGTAGTCCTTTTAAATTTTTTCTTTTCCTTCTTTCTTCCTCCCTTTTTCTTTTTCCTCCTTACGTTCTTCTTTCTTTCTTATCATATTCTATTGATTACTATTCCATGAAGTGAATATAATCTTAACTGGTTGACATTAACAAAAACAGGAATTTATTATTCATAAAAATGAAATATAAAAATGTCCCTCTCTTGAGTCTCTGGATATAGCTAGGCTCCACAGATGTCTAGAGAGAATGTTTGTTTGTTTGTTTGTGTTTTTCTGAAAACTTGGCATTTGTAAAATATCTACGATTTTGGTTTGTCTTGGACAAAACCCAGATTACCAAAAAATTGCATTTTGAACATTTTCAACAATGAATTATCTTTGCAGTAACTTTTCCTTTGCCATATTGAAATTTGGGACATAAAATCAGATTTTGTTTGAAAACAACGATGTTTCTTCATAGTGCCAGAATGAATTTTATTTTTTCTCAATTGAAGAGACAGACACAAAGAAATACTTAGAATTTATCTAAAGCCTATTTTATACCAGGAAAGAATCTCATTTTTGCTTTGTGTGTGTGTGTGTGTGCGCGCGCGTGCACGCACATTTGACAGACCTGAGTTCAAACGTTTGTTCTGTCACATGCTTTTTTTTTTAAAAAACTGATGTTGGATAAGTTTTGCACGTGAAAAAATTTTTCTTGTAGGGTTATATGAGGTTAAATAATCAAATATTAAAAAATACCTGGCATGCAGCAGGCACTTAACTAAGGGTCATGGTCCCTCTCTTGCCCTTTAATCCCTCTATATGTAGGGGTGTGTGTGTATAAATAAATATGTGTGTATGTTTGTATGTATATGTTTATATGCACATCTATGTATATTTATCTTTGTCTCTTTCTCTCTCTCTACAACCATCTGTATATCTCTCTCTGTCTTATACCTCTAGCTATATATATGTATATGTATACACAGGGTGCCAAAAAATGTACACTCATTTTAAGAGATGTTGTCTTAAAATGTGTATACATTTTTTTTGCACTCCCGGTATGTACATGCATATGCATTATATACAGCAATGTGCTATATGTAGCCATTTATTTGATTTGTTAAGTTCCAAAGCAGAGAATTCTTCTGAAAAGCGTATAATACTGGAGTTCAGGAAATACGGATTCCATTACTACATGGAAATATTTAAAAATATATTTCTTTGTGCTTTAGTATTTCTGTAACTTTATGTTAACCTACCTGGAATGTTCATAAATTCTTAATAGAAGATCTAAAGAATATATATGCTTTTTAAAGGAAATACTCAGAAGGCAATAGAAGTTCTTTTTACCTTCAACATGTATTTCAGAGAATGATACTCTACTACATTTTGATTAGAGTTCAAAAAGATGTCCATCGATCAACTTGAGAATATGTATGAGAGTATGGTAAACAGGATAATTTATTTATTTATTAAATGTCTGAAAAGAGATGTGTCAGTTTTAACAAGACAAAAATGCAAGGTAGGAGTTGAATCTTCCTGGAAAATTGATGTCCATATGATTTAGTTTTTACTAAATAGCAACACTCTAGTCTTGGGTCAGCTTTGTACAACTGTCTTCATAACTGATTTGAATCTTTGTAGAATAGTAATTCAACAAAATGAGACATAATACTCCATGTTCTTTTGTAATTATGTAGGCTTTTTAGCAAAAGCAGATTGTATATCTTGCCTAAATATCTGAATTTGTATCTTGTGACTGCTGAATGACTGCCTCAAGTCTTAACGAATTAGCTGCTCTCAGATACTAAAGGGAAGTTTGTAACACAGAAACAGAATGCTTAAGTGCAAGGATAAAAATCTATCAAGCTAAGTGTCAGAAATCCTTACTTCGTGGTTTTAAGTGATTATAAAAATAAAAAGCAAACTATATAGTTAAAAGTTGTGTTTTCTCTATACTTCCTCAGGTTTTAAGGACAAGATGGGTAAGACAAAACTTCTTGTTAAACATAAAATAGATAGACAGTAATCTCCAAATGTCTTCAAAGAACTAGTGTGTTATCGAGTCCACTTCCAAGTTAATGATGCAGAGTGATATCTGGGACAGGGGACTGAGTATTCCTGGATCAATTAACTCTATTTTAATGGGTGTATCGATGATCTGGTTTTATAGAGTTGGCAGTTCTACCCCTGCAAACATGACTACTTACGTGCTCCATTTTCATTATAGTCCTGTGGAACAACAAAGGAACAATGAACTGGTCTTGGTTCAGGTATTAAAAAGTAGTTGGATGGTATGTATTCTCCATAGATATTGACCTAATGGTCATTTCTGCTGAACTGTCTTAAGTGTTTAACAATTTTATTATTATACAACTTAAAAGGCCTAAATTATTTTTCTTTGCAGTTAAGCGTGTACTATTTTTCTATATATGGAATATATTTTATGTTTGTCTGAAAGGTAACAAATGTATTAGACTTCAAATCTTCACGTAAAGTAAACACTCATCAGTCATCCCAGATATGCTATAACAAAAGCATTTATTTGTTAATCTGGGCAAATTGGCTACAAATGCTTTTCACTGAAAATTATTTTAAAGGGGTGCATAAATTTTTTTGAATTAGAGTTTTGGATTTCTCCGGATAAATACCTAGGAGTGGAATTGCTGGATCATAAGGTAGTTCCATTTTCAGAGTTTTGAGATACCTCCATACTGTTTTCCATAGTGGCTGTATCAATCTTCAATCCCACCGACAGTGCACAAGGGTTCCCTTTTCTCCACATCCTTGCCAGCACTTGTTTGTTGATTTATTGATGATAGCCATTTTGACTGGGGAGAGGGCGTATCTCATTGTGGTTTTTATGCATTTCTCTGATGGTTAGTGAGGTTGAGCATTTTTTCATAGGTCTGTTTGCCATCTGTATGTCCTTTTTAGAAAAGTCTCTTCATGTCGTCTGCCCATTTTTTATTTGCGTTGTTTGTTATTTTGGAGTTGAGTGAGTTTTTTTATAAATTTGTGATATTAACCCCTTATCAGATATATCATTGGCAAATATCTTTTCCCATTCAGTAGGATCCCTTTTTGTTTTATTGATGGTTTCCTTTGCTGTGAAAAAACTCTTTAGTTTGATGTAATCCCACATATTTATTTTTTCTCTTACTTCCCTTGTGCGAGGGGATATATCAGTAAAAGTCTTACTCCGGGTAATGTCTGTAAAGTTTCTTCCTATATATTCTTCTAGGAATTTTATGGTTTCAGATCTTACATTTAAGTCCTTAAGCAATTTTGAATTTATTTTTGTATATGGTGTAAGGAGGCAGTCCAGCTTCATTTTTTTGCATGTGTCTGTCCAGGTTTCCCAACACCATTTATTGAATAGACTGTCTTTACACCACTGTACATTCTTGCTTCCATTGTTGTAGATTAAATGGCCATATAGTCATGGATTTATTTCTGGACTCTGTATTCTGTTCCATTGATCTATGTGTCTGTTTTTAAGCCAGTACCATGCTGTTTTGATTATTGTAGCCTTGTAGTACAATTTGATGTCAGGTATCATTATACCTCCTACTTTGTTCGTATTTCTCAAGAGTGCTGGGGCTATCCAGGGTCTTTTATGGTTCCATATAAATTTTAGGATTATATGTTCTATTTCTGTGAAAAACGTGGTTGGTAATTTGATAGGAATTGCGTTGAATATGTATATTGCCTTAGGCAGTATGGACATTTTAACTATAGTAATTCTTCCTATCCATGAACATGGTATATGTTTCCATCTATTTGTATCTTCTTTCATTTCTTTCTTCAGTGTCTTATAATTTTCTGAGTACAGATCTTTTACTTCTTTGGTTAAATTTATTCCCAGGTATTTTATAGTCTTTGAAGCAATTGTAAATGGGATTGTTTTTTTTAATTTCTCCTTCTGATGTTTTATTATTGGTATATACAAATGCAACTGATTTCTGAATATTAATTTTGTATCCTGCTACTTTACTAAATTCATCTATCAGCTCTAATAGTTTCTTGGTGGAGTCTTTAGGGTTCTCTCTATATAGTATCATCATCTGCATATAATAACAGTTTTACTTCCTCCTTACCGATTTGGGTGCCTTTTATTTCTTTTTCTTGTCTGATTGCTGTTGCTAGAACTTCCAGCACTATGTTGAATAGAAGTGGAGAAAGTGGGCAACCTTGCCTTGTTCCTGATCTTAAGGGGAATGGTTTTAGCTTTTCCCCATTGAGTATGATGTTAGCTGTGGGTTTATCATATATGGCCTTTATTATGTTGAGATATGATCCTTCTATTCCCACTTTCTTAAGGGTTTTTATCATAAATGGCTGCTGGATTTTGTCAAATGCTTTTTCTGCATCTATTGATATGATCATGTGATTTTTATTCTTCATTTTGTTAGTGAGGTGTATCACATTAATTGATTTGTGGATGTTGAACCACCCTTGCATACCAGGGATGAATCCCACTTGATCATGATGTGTGATCTTTTTAATGTATTGCTGAATTCTGTTCGCTAATATTTTGTTGAGGATTTTTGCGTCTATGTTCATTAGAGAGATTGGCCTGTAGTTTTCTTTTTTGTGGAGTCTTTGTCTGATTTTGGGATCAGGGTGATAGTAAAAAGTGTTTGGGAGCCTTCACTCCTTCTGGATTTTTTGGGGGGGGGAGAGCTTGAGGAGAGTAGGTGATAATTCTGTTTTGACTGTTTTGTAAAAATTCACCTGTAAAGCCATCTGGTCCAGGTCTTTTGTTTGTTGGGAGATTGTTGAGTAGTGATTCAATTTCCCTGGTGGTAATCAGTCTATTCAGGTTTTCAGGTTTTCTGTTTCTTCTTGAGTTAGCCTTGGAAGGTTGTATGCTTCTAGAAAATGGTCCATTTCTTCCAGATTGTCAAATTTGTTGGCATGTACTTGCTCATAGTAATTTCTTAATTTTTTTTGTATTTCGTTGTATCTGTTGTCATTGCTCTTTCATTTCTGATTTTATCAATTTGGGTCCTCTCTCTCTCTTTTTAAAATGAGTCTGGCTAAAGGTTTGTCGATTTTGTTTATCTTCTCTAATAACCAACTCTTGGATTCATTGATCTTTTGTATTGTTTTTCTGGTTTCTATTTCATTTATTTCTGCTCTGATCTTTATTATCTCCTTCTTTATACTCCCTTTGGGCTTATTTTGCTATTCTTTTTCCAGATCCCTTAAGTGTGGAGATAAACTGTTGATTAGTGATTTTTCTTGTTTCTTTAGGTAGGCCTGCAATGCTATGAATTTCCCTTGTAGGACTGCTTTCACTGCGTCTCATAAATTTTGGATCTTTAGCTTATTCTTTTTGTTTGTCTCAAGATATCTTTTGATTTCTTCCTTGATCTCATGGTTGACCCACTCATTGTTTAGTAACATGTTATTCAGCCTCCATGAATTGGTGTGTCTTCCAGTTTTTTTCCTGTAGTTCATTTCTAATTTCATAGCACTGTGGTCAGAGAAGACAACTGGTATGATTTCAATTTTCTTAAATTTATCAAGACTTATTTTGTGGCCTAACATGTGGTCTATCTTGGAAAATGTTCCATGTGCTCTTGAGAAGAATGTGTATTCTGCAGCTTTGGGGTGAAATGCTCTGAAAATATCAATTAAATCCAAGTGGTCCAATGTGTCATTTAAGGCCGTTGTTTCCATATTGATTTTCTGTCTGGAAGACCTGTCCCTTGTAGTCAGAGGTGTGTTGAAGTCCCCTACTATGATAGTGTTGCTGTTGATCTCTGTCTTTATGTCAGTCAATATCTGTTTTATATATTTAGGTGCTCCTATGTTGGGTGCGTAGATGTTTACTAGGGTTATGTCCTTTTGTCGGATCGATCCCTTTATTATTATATAGTGCCCATCTTTGTCTTTTAATATATTCTTCATTTTAAAGTATATTTTGTCAGATATACGTATTGCAACTCCAGCTTTTCTCTCATTTCCATTTGCATGAAATATCTTACTCCAACCCTTTACTTTCAGCCTGTTTGTGTCTTTTGATCTGAGCTGAGTCTCTTGTATACAACATATACAAGGGTCTTGCTTTCTTATCCACTCAGCCACCCTATGTCTCTTGATTGGAGCATTTAATCTGTTTACACTTAAAGTGATTATTGATAGGTACATAGTTATTGCCATTCTTTAAATTTGTATTTAGATTGTTTTCATCTTTCTTCTGTTTACAGAAGTCCTTTTAATATTTCCTGCAATGCTGGTTTGGTTGTAATAAATTCCTTTGGCTTACTCTTTTCTGGGAAGCTCTTTATCTCTCCTTCAATTTTAAATGGTAGCCTTGCTGGATAAAGCAATCTAGGTTGTAGGCCTTTTTTTCCCATAACTTTGAGTATCTCCTGCTAATCCCTCCTGGCCTGCAATGTTTCTGTAGAAAAGTCATTTGATAGTCTTATGGGAGTTCCCTTGTATGTAACCCTCTGTCTTTCTCTTAGTGCTTTTAGGATTCTCTCTTTGTCTTTAACCTTTGCCATTTTAACTATAATGTGTCTTGGTGTGGACCTGTTTGGGTTTATCCTGATTGGAACTCTCTTCACTTCCTGGGCTTGCATGTTGGTTTCTTTCACCAGGTTAGGGACGTTTTCAGAAATTATTACTTCAAATATGTTCTCAATCCCTTGCTTCCTCTCTTCACCTTCTGGTATTCCTATGATGCGCATGTTGTTGCACTTGATGTTATCCCACAGGTCTCTTAAACCATCTTCATTGTTTTATATTCTTTTTTCTTTTTGTTATTCTGTTTGGGTGATCTCTGCTAACTTGTCTTCTAAGTCGCTGATTCGATCCTCTGCTTCATCTAACCTGCTGTTCGCCCAAATTGCCCACCTTCAAGTAATCCGTGCACGGGTCTCTTAGCTGTTCTGCGTGATGAGCAGAGAGTCCTTTGATGGGTTATAGATGTCCCATTTGTGATAAGATCCAGAGGAGAACTCAAAAAGTCTGCCTCGCTGCCGCCATTCCTATGACGTCACTGCCCTCTTTTTTATGTTTTTATCATCTTTACCCTTTATGTTATGTTTAAGTGTATAGTGCTCTATTCTGTGTAGGGGTTACCATTTCCTGCTTCTGTCTGTCTGTTAGTAATCTTGCTCATGTTTCTTTTCTTTTTGACTTTTTGTTTCAGGTAGAATAACCTCCTTCAGTATTTCCTATAATGCAGACCTTGTGGTAGAAAATTCCCTCAGCTTCTGTATGTCTGGAAAGGTCTTCATTCCTCTTTCATATCTAAAGGATAATTTCACTGGATATATTATTCTTGGCTTCGTACTTTCTCTCTTTCAATAGTTTGAATATTTGATTCCAGTCTCTCCTGGCTTGTAGAGTTTCTGCTGAAAAATCTGATCATAATCTAATGGGCTTTTCTTTATGAGCTCTTCCCTTAAGGTTGAGCTGCTGATAGAGCCTTGTGCAGTACACAAGTTGTATTAGGCAGGGTCTCAGGGAGTCACTAGAGTAGGAAGAGTTGTGGTCATTGGGTTAATGTAGACTCTGGTTTGGTGCCAGTGCTGAATCTAGAATGACTCAGCAAAAGTCTCAGAACACACTGAGGCCAGTTGCCACCTGCTGGGGGCCTGCCGGCCTCTAATAGTTTTCCAAGAAAGAGTGCAATATGGGTGTGGTTGGCTGCTCGCCAGAAAATGTCCCCGGCATTGGGTGAATTTGGTGGGGTGGGATCTCAGAGAGTCTGCAGGGTGGAAAGAGCAGAGTTCACCAGACCAGTCAGATTCAGATTTGTCCTTGAGGACGAGGGCTCAAAACAGGAAAGATGTGCTCACCTGTGACCTGTATGGGACATCTCACAGGGAAAATAGTGAGTGTCCTCCAGCCCTCACTTAGAAGCCACACACTTGTCTGCTCTGGCACCCCCCCTCCCCCATATACCTCTGATGACCCCGAGTCACCATCCCTCTGCCAGAGCCCAGGGTGAATGCCTGCGACTGAGTCTGTTGAGGGCTGTTTATGAGGACGTCTTGGTTTCACGCAGCCTTCTGTCTCACCTAGATGGTCAGATTCTCTACTGCTTCACAGCCAGATGTTTTGGGGGCTCCTTTTCCCAATACCAGTACTTTGGGCTGTGGTAGCCGGTTTGGGGCTGGGGTCCCTCACTCCTCTAGGGGATCCTTCGCTGTTCAGATATTCCTCCTGAGTTTTAACTGCCACACGGAGGTTTGGGGCCTGTTCTGTGTCTCCGCCCCTCCTACCAGTCTTGATGTTGCATCTTTTTTATATTTTAGTTATAGGACTTCTTTCAACTAGACTTCTGATGATTCTCCAGGTTTACTGTTGTATAATTTAGTTGTAATTTTAATGTCTTCATGGAAGGATGCAGGCACAGTGTTTATTACTTTGTCATCTTGGATCTGTCCTGCTTAATTTTTCATGATCCTTTATACTTATCTTGTCATTAGCATGATTGTGCAAAAGGAAGTTTTGATTTTTGTTGTGCAGTTTTAAAATATTTCTGTTGCATTCCATTATTTATTAATTTTTTTCTCATAGTTAAAGTGATCTGAGATTGAATTTGTCAGTTTTGACTATTTTAAATCTAGTTACATTTTAATTTAAATCTACATAGATCATGAATGAGATGGTTTAAGAAATATAGTTTCCCAATAGTTTCATTATAGTGATAAATGCAGATGTATATGATGTTTATATGCAAACACTTTAAAACAATTTTTGTTTTCTACTAGCTTTTAAGAATCAGCGTCATATGGTACCATCCTATTTCTCTTGCATAATTTCCATGAAGTATTACATAAACTTCTGTATGCCTTATTCAACCCTGTGTCCCCAGTGCTTAGAGTGGTATTGGTACACAGTCCACATTTAATAAGTATTTGGTGAATGAAATGATTTTGATGTTCTCACTCAGCAAAAGATATTGTCTATTTATATTTTACTAAAAGATGAATGTTAGTCTTTTGCCTTGAGGTGCAATCCTTTGGAAGACTGTGTTGGAATGAATATTAAGACTTTGTATTGGTTGAGCAGTTAACATCCTTTAAGGTTGTGCTTAAAGAAAACAATCTATGTTCATTAAGCCAAAAATTGTTCCTTTGAGTTAAAAAAGAAAAAAATGAAAAAACTGTGGCTGTGTTAGAGTTCGTAAGGTTCTTATCTACCTTTAAAGAGTCTAGAAGTAAAAATACTTCCAGTTTAAGTTCACTCTGAGGCAGACAGGGACATTGTCCTTTATTTTGATAATTTTTTTTGGGGTGGAACTCTGTGTAATTTCTCCTCTGCCTTTTATTTTTTTTAAATTCTTGGGAGAGTTTCTTTTTCTACAAGATGGGTATTGAATGATTGAATAAAGTACTGATTGATTCGTTGAACAACCTTCATTGAAGATCTATGCTAGACTAGATACTACATATAAGAGTGTGTTGTCATGTCTTAGTGGATGTCACCGCTTCTGCTATGATCTTTGTCATGAGTTCATAGCTTTTTATTCTTACATTGCCAGTACATTAGTATTTAGGGAAAGAGTAGATATAACTGCATGTGTTTAGACTGCTTAACTACAAGTCCCTTAGTGATGTTGTTGCTATTAAATCTAAAGGACAGTTTCAATCACTTGTCTTCCCTGAAATAGTAAACACTGCCTACTGCTTCCGCCTTCTATCATCTCACGTTCTCATGTCATGTTCTCTCAGTTAGTCCTTTCCAGAAGTCTCCTTTGCCCATCTCATGAATTTAGGTCATTTCCTAGTTCAGTCTTTATCTTCTCACTCTGTATGTACATTATTCTAGATGGTCTCACTTATTCCCAAAGCTTTGACTGCTACTTGAGTGTTGGGACTCCCACCTCTGGGTCCCTACCTCCTATTTCTCCTGAATTTGAGATCTGCATTTACACTTGCCACCTTGATGTCTATATTTAAATGTCTCACAGCAATCCATCTAAATACATACACAAAATTAAGCTCATTTCCAATTCTTGTCTCACCTGTCAAAAGTATGCTTTTCATGACATTTTCTGTCTCTGTAAACATTTTCTGTGGATAATATATGCCAGTATACACTCAGGTATGTATGTCAGGAATATGGAGTCATCCTGGCCATCTCTCTTCTTCTCATCAGCCCTTTCCTAGTCCCATTAATTCAACCTCCAAATCTGATTGCAAATATGTTTCTCTCTCCATATCCTGCTGACACTACCCTAGTCTAAAACTTTAACTAGGACTACTGCAATGGCTGCCTGTGTTCCTCAATTCTTTATGCCCTCTATCTCTTCTAACTCACTAGGTATAAGAATTCCCTTCAAAAATAAAGATTGGATGATTTTTGTGTTCTTAAAATTTTACGTTTGATTTCCCTTGAACTTAGGGTAGAATCCAAACTATCTCCTGACTGGTCTGCAAGTCCCTGCAAGAATTGGACCACGCTTACCCCTCTAGCATCCTCTGTATATATTCAACATGTTTCTGACTTCGTTCTTACTCAACCTGTGCTAGCCTAACTTCATTAATTGATGGCTTTCAGTTCTTCTGTGCCTGGTGTCTTTTGTGCACGTTGTTCTTTCTCTAGCACTTGGTAATGGACACATGGGATAAAAGGTCAGGATGATCCTAAAATTTCTAACTTGGTAATTATGTTTCTTTTTCAAAACTTTATCCTAGTTAATTAATATATACAAGGTTAAGCATTAAAGTACAACATGCATATAAGCCTTCTTTAGCCTAATCTTCTACGACCTAAAATATTTACAAACTTCTCTTTGTATAGTGATTCCCCAAAGATATCTTGCTCTCCACATCTCTTTGTATGTTCTGTTCTCTTTGTTTGGAAAGTGCTCCTCTGCTCATATGATGAACCCCTGCTGTCCTTCAAGACCAGTTCAAGCACAGCCCCTCTGGGAGGCTTAGAGCTTCCCCTATGTCAGAAGATGTACCAGACTTAGAAAAGCTGAGTGCTTGTCCAGTTCCTAAGTGACAAAGCTAGAATTTGAACCTTCACATGTTTGATTTTAGCATAAGAGTCTTTAACTGTCTTTTGCTGACACAGTTATTATTTAATAAGTATGACTGTAATAACTATGCACATCAATGAAAGATAAAATATTTATGACCTAGTTAATAAAAGAAACTTTTATGGCATCAAAAGATACACATAGCTGTAGGATGGTTCAACTTGTAAGCCAGTTAGGTTTAGCCTTGATTTGTAACACCCTGAGATGCCTCTGGTTCTCAAAAAAGATACGAGGCTGAACTTCAGTCAAATAGGCCATGAAATGAATGAATTTCTTTTAATTAAAAAAATTATATGCGTGTTATATATCATATGTATATATGTTTTATGTATTTGTGTCTTGCTCCCTTCAGCTTGATTGGTAGCTTCTTTTGAACAACAAAAAAATATGGCCCATCTTTTCATAGCATCTCCTGTAATGTCTAGTTCTACTGAATAATCATTTTTTTGCATGTAGAATAAATGATGGTGTATTATCTCCTTAAAACCTAATTTTAGAGCTAGAACTTAAAAGTATTTTCAATAGAGTAATACCAACCATTGGAAGAGTTAATGCACATGAAAAGTAAAAGTAACTCTTCAGTACTGGGTTTAATATTATCTTTTTAAAGAAGAAAATACTCAGATATGCATAATGTTAAGGACATACTCAGTGAAGGAAAGCAGTGTATATTGGATCTAGGCTTAAAGAATGCTCTATTCTAACGTTTAACTAGTAGGTGAGTTTAACTATCTGTGCAGCTCTATCATAGGACTTATTTTGTGTTTTACCTTTTATTTTCTTTAGGATATCAAGAGATAGTCCCATTTGGAAGTACATATTCTGGTTAACTCTAATGAGGTTTTTGGTAAATGCATTGAATATGAACAACTGTTGTGTTTTTCTTTTTTTTTTTTGTAAGAAAGATTTCAAGCTGAAGATCCCAGTCATATAATTAAAAGGACTAATTCCATTCAGTTTTTGAATTTGTCTCTAGAAATGGAACTCTTAAAACATATACACAAAAGGGAATTTGGTGCCTGTTGAATTTCATATTTTTTCAGTTGAACTCTTATACTTCTAAAACAAACAAATTTAATTTTAGTTAGGAAGAATGATTCTTCTTTTTTTTAAAATTTATTTTTTCATTCTTCTGGTGCTTTTATAAATGTAGACCTGGGCCATCTCTGGCACTAGGGAAGTTAAGGAGTGGGGAGAAGTAACACTTGTATTATGTTGAATCAGAGAAATCAGTGCACTTGGCAGTTTTTGTTTGCTGAGTGCAGGAAAGGCTGCAGGCTTTTGTACAGTTCAAAGGGCACATTCCACACATCAGCAGTTGTTGGTCGCCTGCAGGGGTTGGCAGAATTGGGGGTGGTGGTGGAGGTCTGCATCACAGAATTCCAGGCTTGTTGGGCTGTGTGTTTGTAAAAAAAATACTTGCACCTTTTTGAAAAATGTTTAGAATTAGCCTCATATCATTTCAGTATATTTTAAATATACTGTCTTTGCATCAATTTTGAATCTTTACAATAATCAGATGACATTCTTGTTTAGCCTTTGTTGCCTCGTATTTTTAATCATTTGTTTTCAGTTTAAAGTTAAGTGCTCAAATGTGGAGGGACAGATGCTGACAAACTGTCAGTTAAACTTTGCAGAAAAATACAAATAAATTTTGTAGGAAAACAACCTTATATTCAACTATCATTTACACAATTATCATATTAAGCAATTTCAACAAGTTAACGCAAGATTCTGAAGAGAGCCTTCTTTAACTAAAAATGTGTCAAAGGCTAGCTAGCTTTTTCAGCTGGCCTGTCATGACTTGTGCTGAATTAACCCTTGTGTCATTTCCCTACAGAATATGCACGTTACAGTGTCTAGTGCTGTAACTGAAATAATGTAGCCGAAAGTTCTCTGAAAACTGTGCATTGCAGGACAGATATAAATTAACATTGTTAAGTTTCTTGAAATGTCTAGATTTTATATGTGTGTGCTTTATATTTTTTATATCAAGTTTTTTTAAATCTATTTTTCAAATTTATTGGGGTGACAATTGTTAGTAAAATTACATAGATTTCAGGTGTACAATTCTGTATTACATCATCTATAAATCCCATTGTGTGTTCACCACCCAGAGTCAGTTCTCCTTCCATCACCATATATTTGATCCCCCTTACCCTCTTCTCCCACCCCCCAACCCCCTTACCAAGTTTTGATGGAATATATCAACATAGTTTTCTGGCTATATCCTTAGAAGAAAAAATAGCTAATTAGTGCTGCTCTGTTATAATTTTTCGGTTTTAGGGAAAGTCCCCAAACCTTCATTTTGACCTAGTCTTGAATTCACATAAACTTGGGATATAGTGTTTTGTTGTTTCCAGATGTGTTTTATCCAACCTGTCATACTCAATTGCCAGAACATTAGTTAGTGTGGTACAAAACAAGAGAAACATTAAAATTGAAGTTAGCTGCTGTACATACTTCTGTATCCATTCTAATAAGAACTTCTTTATTTTCACTTTTTAAGATTTGTTTCTTTCAAGTTAAGAAATGCTTAAAAATACAAAAAAAGGACAGAAACGAATTTAGGAGAATCCGTGTACCCATCATTCAGATTTGATCAATGTTGCTATTTTGCTATTTTTATTTTAGGTCTCCTTATTAAGAAATATTAAAAGAGCAAACTCTTTTTTTTGTTTTTAGTCTTGCAATGCCCATTTCTAAATTGGTTATTTGACAGCAACATCCTAAGCCTCTTAACTGATATTTCTTTCCAGTTTTAATATCGAATTGGTTGATGTAGTTTCCTCAAAAAGGCTTCAACTCCTTGGCAGTGTAGTTTAAAGAAGACCCAAAGACCCAGAATTTTAGCTTTCTTCCTCATTATTTCCATAACACCTGAAATTATTTTATTTTCCAATTTTTAGCTATAGGACATCGGGGGGCTATTATTAAGCATAAATGCTTTATGGAGGGAATAACACATTAAGCCGTTATGAGCCATTATTATCATCACTCAGAAGCTGACATGATAGAAATGGATTCCAAGCAGAGGGGGACTGAAAGGAGAGGAGTGCAGAGGGTTAGGCTCGGCTTTGCGCTTCAGAGATGTGTAAAAATGACACATTCCAAATGCCACATGCAGCAAATTATATCACAGAATTCTTCCCTGGGGCTATATGGGAAAAGAGACAAATAAGAGGCACATTGTATTAGGTTCTGCAGAGTACAAATCAGCTGTTCCCATGCTCCTTAATGTATATATACTGGGGGTGCCAAAAATATGTATACATATTTTAAGAGATGTTATTTAAGCTCAAGCAGTAGTTCACTGTAATCAGAAGTGTCTGGACGCTGATGGTAACCATTTTGAGCACCTCTGGTAATTGCAGAAGTCAAATGTGACTTGTATTCATCTTTTGTTATCGATATATATTGAGTATTACAATTTTAATAGTTTTTTCCTCTCTTAAAATGTGTATACATTTTTTTGGCACCCTCTGTATATGTAAAACTACTAAAGAAAGCTGTGTTTTGGTTTCAACATACATTCTGATAATGTCCTAAGAAGGTGTTTTAAAACACATTTGCCAATGAGAGTATTGAATAACAAGGGAGTTAAGTAACTTTCTAAAATCTTACAGCTAGGAGGTTAAAAATCTAGAATTTCTGCCATTAAGTCCAACTGTTGACTGTACCTTAATACTTTGTATGATTCATTGCCTTCATACCAGAATGTGCCGCTTCCACCTTTAAGCTTACCCAAAGTTTACAGAGCTTTTAAGAAACAGTTGAAGTCTTATATACTTTCCATAAAACATTCCCATAAAATTCAGTGCTCGCCTTTCTCTGAATACTTAGTGCTTGCAATACATAAGTAAACAAGTTTTTATGGTCTCCCATATCCCACTAATACTGTGTGTGTGTTTGTTATCCTTTTAAACTGTTTCGTTTTGGTCCCTTAAAATATGGGTGCTGGCTTATACTCTTGGGTTCCACTTATTGGATCTCAGAGGTACATGCCTCTGGATTTAATCCAGGCCTCCATGGCCTATACTGACCATTCCAGCTGTGTGATACCAGGCAAGTTACTTGTATCTCTGAGCTTTAATTTCCTCACTTGTAAAAAGGTGGTAAAAATAAAGCCTAGTTCAAAGGGTTGTTATGGGAATTAAAGCAGACATTGTGATGTGAGGCAGTTAGCTTAGTCCCTGGAACATAGTAAGTGCTCAATAAACAAACACTAGCATTGTTTATCATTGTAATCAATCAGTGCTTGCAGAGTGAAGGTCTGACCATAGAACAACCTCTAGTAGAAATATTCTCTAATTTAAACTTTTGGGTCCCATATGACAAAAAAAACAACAACAACGTCCTTTAAAATAAACAAATACATAATTCAGAGGAGTTTGACTGATTAAGAAGAAACACACACACACACACACACACACACACACACACACGCACACACACTTTATCCATGCTCAGTAATTTGGACCTGGACCCTTTGCCTCCAAGGGTTCCTGATAGAAATGAATTTCAATATAATTAGTTTCCTTTGTAATTCTATGCATTTTGTGCATTTAAAAATATTAATCCAAGGAGGGATTCATAGGCCTCACTGGGCTGACAGAAGGTGTTGGGCCACCCAAAATAGCTAAGAATCCCCACCAAAAATCTAACTATTTTCTCCAGAGCACCGTTGTGGTGTGCTATTAAAGTGCTAACCGGATCATGTCAGTGCTCAGTGTGAAAGCCGTTGCGTTTATGAATAACATATGAACTTCTCACCTTGGATTTGGAAGGCCCACCTAGCTTTCCAACCCACGTGCTGCTACCTTCATCCTTGCTAGCTCTGCCTGGCATCACTGCCCTTCTGTCAGTGCTCTGGAAACCTCCTGGCAGGGCATTTGCACTTGATGTTTTCCTGTTAGGAATGGGCCTCTCCAGGCCTGGCCCGCTGCTGCTTATCCACTTGGTCTCAGTCTAAATTAGCCTTCTCTGAGCTTTTGCTGAGCCCCTTTTCTGAAGTATTAATAACTCCTCACTCCTCTATTCCCTCGTTCTTTTCCATAGCTCATTTCATCTACTTAGTTATTTGTAACAAATAAATATTTGTGTAATTCCTGTTTTCATACTGACTTGTACATTTCATGGGGCACAGAATGTGTAAATCTTCTCAGGCTGTCATTTAATATAGGGACTAACCCTTTGTAGTCAGCAGATCTCCACTGAATGAGTGAAAGAGCGAGAGGCACATGAATGGTTTGCTGTTTGGAATATATGAATTCATTTGTTTATCCATAAACTGGGTAATTAGACAATGAAAAATGAGACACCAACTATAACGTTTAAATTATGAATAGCTTACCAAGTGATTCATGAGCTGCAGTTGAATGTTTTAATCGTTCAGTTATTCAGAAATGAAATGTAATAGTTCATTATATGACAACGGAGACTGCCCAGAAAATCAGAATTCAAAAATTGTGCTTCACTTCCTTTCATATGTTACACCTTCTATCTGTAGCCATACCCAAGCCTGTACCTGGTTCACTCTATTTAGTAACTTTGTCTCTTGATCTAGTCACTTAGCTACCATATACCAAAATCACGTGTGTATCCACTGCAACTGTCATATACAACATTGATTTTTTAAATTATTTTACCATTTGTATAGAAGGTACTATCTCAAACTTAGAACAATTAGATACTTTTGGTTCTGTTACAGAGTAAGTCAATTAACTTTTATTATTATTCTCTAAGTTAAAGTATGTTTATTGAGCTGATTCTTCCATGAAAATGGGAGATGCATTTTAATGATGAATGATTTGAATAGTAACCCTTTTATTTCTATGTGGAAAAAGGTATACTCTCCTATTTCCAACCTCTCTTTTGGGGGAGAAGTACTCGTTAGTAGAGTTGGAGAAAGGGCTGTGAACAGTAGTTTCTTTCTCCATGTCAGTGATAACCTGAGAATATTTTCCTCATTATCTTAAATAACCAGAATCCCCTTAACCTGGATGATCTTCTGATCTATAAAAAAGAAGAAAACAGTGAAATCTAGTTTATACCTTGATTGTTATTTAGAGGACTTTTATGGGCCAAAAAAAATTGGTAATTTTCTTTTTGAAGAGAAAATGATATGATTGTTTATGACTTCACTACCTTTATTCCTTTAATTCTTTAGAACTCAATAAATACCAGGTGGTTTCAATAATGATTACAGGTATTCTTTTTCTTTATTTCACTTGTGGCTCAACATAATTCCATAATTGATTATTTTTAGTCTTGTTCTTTTTCTTCATGAGGATGATTGCATGTTTGTGGAGGAAGTTTAACTTTAGGTCAGTTTGGATGTAACAAGAAGGAAAAACAAGGCATGTGTGCTCATTTGATGCATTCCACTGTTTAATATAGGACCCTGAGAACACAAGGAAATAAATATTAGTCTGCTATGACTTGAACAATAAGTGCCATCTCCTACTATGATTTCTCTCCTCATCACTGAATACAACCAAGTATGTTTGATCTTAGTTCTTAATATTTATGTCTTTTTGATTTCCCTCCTCCTTCCCTTGCTTCCTCATTTATTCTTTCCCTCCTTCCCTGCCTCTCTGTATCTGTTCCTATTCTTCTTCCAAAAAACATGTAAAGAAATGCATTCAATATCAGAAAGTGTAAGCAAAAATCAATCAATACAAAGAGAAAAATTGGTGTCAAATAGTAAAATGGGTTTCTGTGTGGATTGGGGAGGAGGTGTTGTGTGGTTGTATGGAATAGGGGAGGGGAAGCAGGAGTGGCTCATTCCTTCTTAAGTGTCTTCCTTCTCATTCCAGAGGTACCTGGTGCTAAGAGCTGTGGGCTGCAGCAGTAGGGATCTGGTGCCTTCTTGGTTTGCCCCCAGTGTCAGCCGAGGATTCAGCTTTTCAAATATTTGCCTAATCAGCTATAACTCGTATGTTAGCTTTCCAGTTTCCAAAATTTTGTTGCCATCGTCTTCCATTTTGAATTTTCTATCTTTGTAGGTTTGTTCCTTTTTTGAATAGTCTTTAGCTGTCATTTTTGTATGGGATAAATGCATGTGTTCCATTTCCGTTTTTAGCTGGAAAGCCTCATTTCCTTTTTGACAGGGTATATGACGTAACTAGTTACACATGGAAGAAGAGAAAGAAGCGCTCTTGAATAAAGAAAAATCCCAAGAGAGACACCATGCCTTGTGGCACAATGAAAGTGCTTAACCTCATCCACTTCTATGAGACCCCCACCTCCCCAGAGTGGGATTTGAGGGAAAGGTGGGGATAAGCACTGAGATTTCCCTAAGGGCACAAATGCAGCCTACACTTCAGTGCAAATGCTTAGAAGGCATACAGCATCAGTCCACCCATAAAACCTTCCCGTTGAAGGAGTATGACCGTATAAGCTGATTTCTTAACTTTTTAAAAAATAATTGACTTAATATTTTTAGAGAAGTTTTAGGTTTACAGAAAAAATGTGCGATAAGTACAGAGTTCTGATATTACTTACCCCTCTCCCCTCAAAGCAGTCTCCCTGTTACTAGCATCGTGTATTAGTATGGTACATTTACTGCATTTGATGAACCAAAATTGATGTGTTATTATTAACTAAATTCCAGGGTTCACATGAGGATTAATTGTTTTGTGTCATACAGTTCTGTTGGCTTTAACAAATCCCTAATGTCAGGCATCCACCATTACATTATCATACAGAATTATACCAGTGCCCTAAAATCCTGTGTTTTGTCTGTTCTCTCTTCTCTTCTCCCCTTCAAGCCCCCGGAAGCAGTTGATGCTTTATTATCTCTGTGGTTTTATCTTTTACAGAGTGTCATGTAGTTGCAATCTTACCATATGTAACATTCCCAGATCGACTTCTTTGATGCAGCAATATGCGTTTAAGGTTCCTTCCATGTCTTTTCATGGTTCGATATGATAGCTCATTTCTTTCTGTTGTTGAATAACATGCCCTTGTGTGGATGTATCCCAGTGTGTTTATCCATTTACATATTGAAGGACATATTGCTTGCTTCACAGTTTTTGCAGTGATAAATAAAGCTGCTGTAAACATTCTTGTGCAGGTTTCTGTATGGACATAAGTTTTCAACTCATTTGGGTAAATACCTAGAGTGTAATTTCTGGTTCGTATCGTAAGACTATGCTTCGCTTTGTAAACGAAACTGCCAAATATCTTCTAAGGTGGCTATACATTAACTTTTTTGCATGATCTTGATTGTTTTATAGAACAATATATGGTAATCAACAGTAATTTGTATTTCACTTATCATTGTTTTTACTGCTCCATTACTATATAATGTTTCCTTGACCCTCTCATTGTGAGAAGAGAAGTTTTAATTAAAAGAAGATACTGTATAAATTTAGAGCCATCACATCGCATGCTTTCCACATAGTGAAGGACTTCCTAACACCATAGAAGTAAACATATGTAAACGGAGAACTATGGACTGTTTTGGAATGATGATGCTTTATTTGCTTTATACTCATTTACTTGTTTAGTAAACATTCATTGAGCACCTATGGTCCATGATCTTAATGAGGCTTAAATAATTATAAACCTGTTTATACCTAAAAGAATGTTCCACAGGAAATTACAGGGCATTGAGTGGCCCTCACCCTTATCTAGCAATTCCCACCAATTATCGTGACAATTAAAAATGCCTTCTCAGATTTTTGAAATTCAGTGGCACTAGCATTGGCAAGAAAGGCTATGTTTGATTATTTAAAGATGAGTCTATTTGTAATTCAATTTTTCCTTTATTACACATTTTATTTCAGCATAAAATAAGTTAGTGGTTTCAGAAATCAGAGTCAGTGATGGATTATAAGTAAAGTAACAACATTTAGGCAGCTAAGGATATCAGAAATATGGTGAGAATCATTTCAATATGTAAATGAAAAAATTGAAAGATGAGTGTGGGACAGAAAAGGTAAATTAATTGTGCCACATCACAAAGCCTGCCGTAGCAGTGCACTTTTTATTAACTCATGTTGTATCCCTGTACATTGGAAATACTGCTCTAAATCTTCTATGCATAAAGACTGATTTTTCTTTTTATCAATAACAGAGCCAAGAAGTAGAAAACCCATTAACATCATACCATTCCTATATTGTGTATAAAATTAATTTACAACTGCTTTTCTTATACTTTCTTTTTGTCTCTCTTCGTTACTTCGAGTATCTTTTTTTGGTACTTGCTGTTCCTTTGTCATCACTGCGTGTATTCTTTCTACTGGCTTCTTAAATCCTGCTGCATTGCTTTTTGCCTTTCCTTCTTTAATCTTTTCTCTTCTGTTTAATTTTTAAATCCTTTGCCCTTTATCTTTCTTTTAGTCTTTCTTGCTGCTCTCCTTTCTTTTGATTTCCTCTTAAATTGGCACTTCTTTTTAACATTGTGTTATTTCATTGACTTTTTTTCCTTTTTGTTTTATGCTGTTAGTTTTACATTTTCCTTTGTATATAAAGAAAACTTACTCTGCCTACCTGTGCGGAATTAGAGAGAAGATACTACTAGATCCTCCATACTACACGTAAAAAGCAATGTTTAGACAAAGTTATTGTGTCGGTACTGAAAGATTGTATGACACACATTCTTCTCTTTTATTTTTCTTTTCTTTTGAATTAAAGCCCAAATAATTGATGCGCTGATATAGAGCAAATTCAATTATTTTTCTAATATGCTAACTTTAACCATATACAAAATACAGAGGGTTCCAAAAAAGTATACACATTTTAAGAAAGAAAAAACTGTATTAAAATTGTAATAATATATACCAATAAGATGAATACAAGTCATGTGTATACATTTTTTTTGGCACTCCCACGGTATACTTTTGAAACATAAACCTTTGTAGCTATTAATCACAAGTAATTTTGCCGTTTCTTAAATGTTTGCGGTTAACTGAAATACATTTATAATACTACTATGAGTGCTGATTAAGGGCATAATAAAAAATAAGAGATTATGATGAAATTGCTTTTCTTCCACAAAATTGCTTTATCTGTCCAAAATATTCTATTGATTTGGTTTAATATATGCTAGATTTTTAATATTAATTTATACCCCCCCCACCTTTCTTTTGAATTTAAGAAAGATCTGAAACAAATACAATAACCTAACTTTACTTAACTAGGTTGGTTCTTGGTATCTGGGTCTTTCCTCAAGCATTATAAGAAATAACTGAGGTACAGTTCTAGATACCACTTCTCACAGACGAACAGGAGCAGGTAAGTATGATGAGGAAAAACAGAAGTGCATGGAATCTTGGGTGTATAAGTTCTGCTTCAAGCAAGCCAGAAATTTCTTGAGGGGCATTCTGTAGTGGAAGAGAGAGAGGGAGGTGAAGAGAGATCAAGTGATTTGCTTCAGTTCACCCAGAAAAAACGGCAGTTAGGCATGCAATTTAAATATACTTTATTGCTCATCTTTTTTTCACATTTATTTTATGATTTATACCTTCTGTTTATTATAATTCCCATTCATACCTAGGCTTAATTTTACTTGAATTTCATTCAACAGACAAAATATAATATTCTCAAGTATCTACTCATTGCTGCTTATGATAGCTCTATATGTATGTAATTTTTATATACATATATCAAATTATTTATACATTATAAGTAATATATATTTATTATATATATATCACTGATATTTTCAACAGTTCTTTTTTTCCATTAGTTTCATTGAACAAATATTATTGAAGTTTACCGTTCTTTTAAACTTTTTTTTGTTTAAAAAAATTTCTATTAAATATAGTTAGCATACAATATTATGTTAGTTTCAGGTGTACACAATAGTTATCCAACATTTATATATCTAAAGAGGTGATCACCATAAGTCCAGCAACCATCTGGCACTATACCACGCCATCACACTATTATTGACTATATTCCCCCATGCTACATGTTACATCCCTGTGACTTACTTGTTTTATACTTAGAAAGCTGAACCTATTATTCCCCTTCACCTTCCCTCCACTTTAAAAAAATTTCTATTACAATTAGTATTCAGTGTTATTTTATATTAATTTCAGGTGTACAGCTTATGGTTAGACATTTATTTAATTTAAGAAGTGATCCCCTAACTAGTCTAGTACCCACCTGACGCTATACATAGTTATTACTGTATTATTGACTATATTCCCTGTGTTTTACTTCACATCCCCATGACTATTTTGTAACTACCAATTTCTACTTCTTAATTCCTTCACCTTTCCACCCTGCCCTCCAACTCCCCTCCCATCTATAACCCTGATAAATATGGTACCCATCTGACACCATACGTAGTTATTACAATATTGACCATAATCCTATGCTATACCCAACACCCTGTGACTACCTCGTAATAACCAATTTGTACTTAATCCCTTCTCCCTTTCACCCACCCTCTCAACACCCCTCTGAGTTGGTGACCATCATAATGTTTTTTGTATCTGTAAGTCTGTTTCTGTTTGTTTATTTTGTCCTTTAGATTCCACGTGTAAGTGAATTCACATTGTATCTGTCTTTGTCTGACAAACTCCACTTAGCACAATACACTCCAGGTCCATCCATGCTGCCGCAGATGGCAAGAACCCACTCCCTTCCATGGCTGAGAAACATTCCATTGTATATACGTATCACCCACTCTTTATGCATTCATCCATCGACAGACACCCAGGCTATCTCCACATCTTGGCCATTGTAAACAATGCTGCAATGAACATATGGATGCACATGTCCCTTTGAAGAAGTGTTTTGGGTTTCTTTGGAAAAATTCCCAAAGGACTGGGATTACTCGACCCTACTTTGCCTTTTATTACCTTTGTTTTAAAGTCTATTTTCTCAGCTATAAATACTGCTACCCCAGCTTTTAGATGTTGTTGTTGTTCCCATTTTCGTGAAATAACTTTTTCTATCCCTTTGCTTTCTATCTGTGTGTGTCTTTCAATCTGAAGTGAGTCTCTTGGAGGCATCATATGTAAGGGTTTTGTTTTCTTATCCATCCAGGCCTCCCATGTTTTTGATTGGAGGATTTAATCCACATACATTGAAAGCAATTGTCGCTAGATATGCAGTTATTGCCATTCTATATTCATTTTATTGAACTTTTTTTTTTTTTTCCCATCTTAAAGAACATTCCTTGTAATACTGTTTTTTTGGTGATGATGAATTCCTTTAGCTTTTCCTTATGTGGGAAGCCTTTTATCTGTCCTTTGTTTCTAAATGCTAGCTTTGCTGGGTAAAGTTATCTTAGTTGTAGGTCCTTGCTTTTCATCACTTTCACTATTTCCTGTCAATCCCTTCAGGCCTGCAAAGTTTCTGTTGAAAAATTGGCTGACAGTCTTATGGGAGCTCCTTTATAAGTTACTAGTGTCCTTTCTCTTGAAGCTTTTAGGATTCTCTCTTTGTCTTTATCCTTTGCCATTTTAATTATGATGTGTCTTTGTGTGGGCCTGTTTGGGTTCATCTTGTTTGGCCCCCTGTGCTTCCTGGGCTTGTGTATCTATTTCCTTCACCAGGTTAGGAAAGTTTTCGTCATTTTTTTCTTCAAACATTCAAGTGAATGTTGTTGTGCTTGAGGTCTGTTATGCTAGAGGTCTCTTAAACTCTCCTCATTGTCTTGGGTTCCTTTTTGTTTTTGCTGTTTTGATTGGGTGTTTTCTGCTGCCTTGTCTTCCAAATCACTGATTTGATCCTCTGCTTCATTTAGTCTGCTGGTGTTTCCTTTTACTCCATTCTTCATTTCAGTTACTGTATTCTTCACTACTGACTGGTTCGTTTTTATGGTTCTATGTCCTTTTTAATGCGTGCTCTCTCTTTGTTGAAGTTCTCACTGAGTCTCTTGAGCATCCTTATAACCAGTGTTTTGAACTCTCTCTCTGTTAGATTGCTTACCTCCATTTAGTTTAGGTTTTTTTTTCTAGAGTTTTCTTCTGTTCTTTCATTTGGGACACATTTTTCTGTTTCCTCATTTTGGCTCCCTCTCTGTGTTTGATTCTATGTATGAGGTAGATCTGCTATTTCTCCCAGTCTTGTTGGGTGGCCTTAGGTAGTAGGTATCCTGTAGGGCCTTGGCACAGTCTGTCTGGTCACATACTCCAGGTGCTCATAGTGTTGGTTGTGTGTGCCCTCCTCTTATAGTTGAGCTTTGATAGCTATTGGCATGTCAGTGGGTGGTTGACCCTCAGGCTGACTGTCTGTGAGGTTTGGCTACATCTACAGCTTATGAGATGTTGTGTGGGGTGCTTACCCCATGGAGTGGGATTCACCCCAGTGGGCTCGGGTGCTTGTTGAAACCACCTTTTTTGTGTGCTGCTTGTGGGCCTAATTGGGTGGTGCTCTGCTGTGTTCTGAAGCCAACCTCCAAGTATGTTGGTTCTGGGGCCTCTTGGGAGGGGCTCTAGTTCAGGCCCAGGTTACCTACTGCCTGTGATTGCTGGGGACTACCTGGTAGGAACTACCAAGCGATTCATGGTTGGTCACTCCCTGTGATGGACCTGGAGGCACATGGGAGAGGCCACTGTGCAAACTGAGGATGTCTGCCACCATTCCTGTGCCTGGGGTAGCTCCACAAAATGCTAGGCCATTCTGAATACTGCTGCCACATGCTAGCTCCTGTAAGATTCAGCTGCTTATAAAGCCTCATGCAGTATGCAAGTTGGGTCAGGAAGGGTCTCATTGAGTCAGCAGGGTGGAGCAGTGGAGCTCACCAAGCCAATCAGATTCAGATTTGGCCTGCAGGCGTGGTCTCAGCACAGGAAAGATGGTGCTCATCTGCTGGCTCTTTTCCCACACGGGGAAAATGGGGACTGCCCCTCTAGTTTTCACTCCATAGTTACACAACTCAGTCTCTTCCCAGATGTCTCTGGAGTTCCCAGAACCACCATCCCTTCACCAGAGCCCAGGGTGAGTGCCTGCATGGGCCCTTTAAGAGTATGTCTGTGTTTCCCTGACCCTTCCATACCCCTGGATAATCAGAATCCCTACTGTTTTTCACAGACTTGAGTTGTGGGGGTTCTCTTCCCAGCACCATACTCTGGGCTGGGAGCCTGGTATAGAGGGGCTAGGGTTTCTCATTTTTTTGTGGGGAACCTCTATGGCTGAGATAGCTCTCCTGATTTTGAACTGCCACACATGGGTGTGGGATCAGCTGTTACGTGTCTCTGCACCTCCTACCAGTTTCGAGGCGGCTTCTTTATATCCTTAGTTATAAAACTTTATTCAGCTAGACTTCAGATGGTTCTCCAGGTTGGTTGTTTTGTAATTTAGTTGTCATTTTGATGTGTTCACTGGATGGGTCAAGCACAGTGCGTATTTACTCTGCTATCTTGTATCTCCTCTGTAGCGTACTGTTCTTAAAGCTAACTGCTAAAGTTGTTTTTCCCTGTCAGATGAATTTTTGAAAATTCTTATCTGTTTTTTTGATAATGTTATTGCGGTGCCTTTTGTGTTCCCGCTGCCTACGTTTAGACTAGTTTTCATTTATCCTGCCCAGGTAGCCAGGTAGAAGGGGCTTATGCTATATATATATATAGTCATGCAGGGAGGCCTGCGGGGTCTCTGCTCCCGCTCCCCATACAAGAATGCAGGATATGGTGAGGCCAAAAAGGAACACCCACGGAGCCATAGGTAGGGGAGTCATACCACTATATTCTCTCTGGCGGCACTATACTCTCACTGGAGGCTGGATCCACACTGTCCGCAAACCGCCATTCACACTTGCCAGCCCAGCCGCCATCTTCTTCCTGCTAGCCCCCATCCTTCTCTTTCTTCTAGCGTAGCCACAGCAGTTATATTAGTGGCCAATGGCTCACTGGTTACAGCTGACGGCCAACTAGCCACAGCTGATGGCCATGCAATCACAGTTGATGGCCATTTACTACCTGAGCCAGCACCTGTCTATGTGAGGCCGAGAGCCTGGAAACTACTTTCTGGGGCTCTGCCCCCACATATATATATATAATAGCCACAGGATTTTAGTGATGCATATCAAATGTATTCAAAATAACAGACTATTTTCTGACAACTGGTGCACTTTAGAAGTGATAACTTGGTATTTTAATTGTATATTTCATATTAAGAAGATTTTGAAAGAACCTTTTACTAAATAATATTTTCTGTTGTATCTAATTAAAGGAATTAAACTTTCTTTGCTAATTTGATAAATTTAGAATATTAATTCCATATGGAAAAAAAACTGGAGAAATTCTAAAAACTTTCTTTTGAAAACATGCCTCACTTACGATACCCAGGGTTAAAATCTCTGAAGTTCAGTTTGGTACTCTGTGTATATGAGTGTGTTTAAAATGCACTCTTGGTACTTTTACTTGTGATTTATACCTTTCATCAGTAAGTATCAGTAATTTACAAAATATGGTTTAGCATCAGTATCACCTGGGAACTATTGTTAGAAAAGCAAATTTTTGGGTCCCAACCCATACTTGTTGAATCACACACTGTGGGGACAGCAATCTATGTTTTCATAAACTTTGCAAGATAGTCTGATGTAGCCTTACGTCCATGGTGCACTTATTACTATTCTATTTAGATAAGAGGACTTTAGGAGGTAATTAAGTTTAGATGGGTCATGAGAGTGGGCCTCTCAGGATGGGATTAGTGCCCTAATAAGAAGAGACAACTCTCTCTTCCCCATGCACTATGTAAGGATACAGTGAGAAGGCAATTTTCTTCTTTGATTAGTACAATTTTATTTGCTTTTTAAAACAAATGTCCCAAATATATAATGCTTACTTAAGTGGGTTGTAGTATTCAATAACACTAAAAGTTTGTAAGTCCATATATTAGCACTGGTTGCCATAACAAAATACTATAGACCAGCTTCCTTATACAACAGAAATATATTTATCATAGTTCTGGAACTTTGGAGTCCAATATCAGGGTGCCAGCGTGGATGAGTTCCAGTGAGTGTTTTCTTCCTGGATTGCCTTCTCACTGTATCCTTACATAGTGCACGGGGGAGAGAGTGGTGTCTCTTCTTTTAGGGCACTAATCCCATCCTGAGAGCCCCACTCTCATGACCCATCTAAACTTAATTACCTCCTAAAGTCCTCTTATCCAAATAGCATCACATTGGAGGTTAGGGTTTTGACATATGAATTTGGTGGGGGGCACAATTCAGTCCATAGCCATCCAATTTTCATGGATTCATTACTTGTATAAATCAAGAGGTGATGCTAAAGTAAAAAGACTTCTGGAGTGTAGTCCTAATTCCTTCCATAAGAAACAATGTAGTTCTTTAATCTGAGTTTCTTTGTTTGAAATGGTTAATAAAAATGTAAGCTCTTTGTGGCACAGTGTTGTTGTTAAATTCGAATGTAATGAGTATGTGAAAGAACAGTAATAGGCCACAGCATTGTATAACTATAGTAAAAGTTAGTATTATTTTTATCAGTATGTTTTTGTTGTAAGTCAGCTACCTAAAACATAACTGCCTATGTTTCAGTCAGTAGTCAGTAACTATATGCCCATCTACGTAATGAACCATATAATACCCAAAGACTGGAAAGAATAGGTCACTGGCCATCATGAAGGAATATTGAAAGTGACCATAGAAATCATCCAGGCTCCTCTGTCTGATACAGGAACGCTCTCAAGAGCACCCCAAACTTGGCTTGAATGTCATCAGTCGTGTCTTAGTCAGGGTTCTCCAGAGTAACAGAACCTATCGAGAGAGGGGAGAGGGGAGAGGGGAGAGGGGAGAGGGAAAAGGGGAGAGGGAAAAGGGGAGCGGGGAGCGGGGAGAGGGAGAGGGAGAATGTGTGTGTGTAGAGATTTACCCTAAGTAATTGAAATCTGCTGGCCCAGCTCTCAGGCTAGAGATCCCTGGAGGAGTTGGTGTTGCAGCTCAAGTCTGAAGGCAGTTCGGAGGCAGAAGTTCCTTTTCCTCGGGAGATCTTTGTCTTTTTTGTCTTAAGGATTTCAACAGATTGAATGAGGCCCACCCACATTATGGAGGGCAGTCTGTTTTACTGAAATGTTAATCCCATCTAGATATTGATGTCATAAGGTGATGTCACATGGTGATATCACAGTTGCATGGGGACATCTAAACTGGTGATTGACAGACTGGTGAGTAACACAGCCTAGAAGAGTTGGCACATAAAATTAACCATCACACCATTGCTTAATATTTAGGGTCAATTTACTCTTAAAGTGCTATGTAGCCCATCTAATTTAGAAATGATATGAACATAATACATAATAAATAGATGTATGTATAAATTAATGAATGAATAAACAGATTAATGCTGGTCAATACCAGATACATTACCTTTATTTATTCATTAATAAAAAAAGATTCAACTCCCTTTCCACTGTCTGGAAACTTCAGAAACGGAGCAGCTAACAGAAGTGTGTGTAGAGTGCCTTGATTCAAAGACACAGCAGTGAACACCACAGCTCTCTGTTTGGCCTTACCTGGTATGGTCATCACCTCAAGCAAAACATAAACACTAAGGGAGGGTTGCTGCTGTGTTAAATGCCTGAGTGGATACCCAACACGGATTTTGTCACAGTGGTCTGAGTATAGAGAGATGAAAACTAGTGGGATGAATATTCTCTTAAGTTTCAAAAAAGTTGTGCAAGTGTGGATGAAAAAGACACTTGGAAAATACATCGACTCAAAATATCACAGAAGATTGTAGGAATTGATAAAACAGACTGTGCATTCAACATAGCTGTTGCCTAATACGGGATAAAATATAAATTTGACAGATGTAATCTACTCTTGGTAAAGTTTTATATATCATTGTTACAAGTAAGGCAGGATATGTCACTTAAATCTATCCTGCCTTATAACTAATAGATTGAAAATTAATGTAGTTTTCTTTTCCTTTGGATTATGAATTTTATTGTCTAGTGAGTCCCATACACACAAAATCAGCCCTCAATTAATGTCAGTTCAGTTGACTTAATAGTAGACATCACCAAATAGCTTTGTGAACAAGACTTTCAAGTGATACTGTCTAATGATAAACTGATTGATAACATAACAGAAGTGCAGTCAAGCAAACAAGTCATTTAGGGAGAGGTTTCTGGCAGGGCATGACCTGAGGAATCCTGATCAATCTCTAACTACAGTTTTCCTTAAAACCACTTCTGTATGTCTCTGAGTTTTGATCTTGACACAGATGTCATACTTGACCTTGAGTAATTTATCCGAAGTTATTCTGAGCCCTCTGTAATGTCCACTATAGTGGGTGTGATTGGAGAACACATTGTACTGAGATATCTGAGGATCTCCGTATAATGAACAGGGAGACAGGAAACACTGTAAAATGAATACATTATTTATTAAACCTTGATCTATTCTTTTGTAGAAGTGACATTTATAGATCTCTCAGTATTTAACAACTTCTGTAAAAAACCCAGATTTGGAACAAGTTAGCTAATACAATATTGATTGGCATGTTATTTCTATTTTCTAGTACAAAGTAGGAATTTCAGAATTGACATCATTTGACCAAGACTGGGAAGCAGTGTTATATTTCAGCTCCACACCCCTGTTGATGTTATTTAAATTATCTAATTTAAAGATTATGCATCTTGGACTTTTCTTTCAATTTGTCCTTTTAGTCACATTTTTTCTCGATGCTGGTATAATGATGACCTTACTACTTAAAATGTTTTTGTTTTTTTTTTCCGAATACTGACCTTTTCAAGGAGGTGCTTTTCATAATTAATAGATAACTTAATTGGAGGGATTTGAAAAGAAACATAGAAACTTTGAATTTATAATTTGACTGATGTATTTTGGTTTTTTATTTAGTTGCACTTTACCTTGTTTATGAAATATAGTTCTTTCCTGTTGCATATATACAGTCTAGGGATTTACTTTTTTAAAAAGGTATTTCCGAACCATACACCTGATAATATGGTGCTAGAGTCAGTATAAAGTCTGCAACCATGTTAAGTTTCAGTTGAATAAAGTGACCTTTCTACTGTATCCAACACTAAAGTTCTATAGTCAAGCAATGGCTGAAAATGCCATAAAGAGCAAAAGTATGGAAGTAGAGCCATGAACCTAGTATAGATAGGAAGCCGGACTTGATAGTTCCCTAAAGCAGCCACATTTTGGGGCCCAAGTGCCTTATCAATTCTGAGTCAAAGAATTTCAAGGAATTTGGTCACAATTAGACATTTCAGGAATTGGAACGTCTTCCATGAGAACTGTTCTCTCTCTCTCTCTCTCTCTCCTTTAAGAAATATTGATTTAGTTCTCTGTGCAAGATGCTGTGCTAACACATGCAGCCCACAGGGTTATAAGACATGGATGTAAATGGCATGACCTGTTTCAGGTCTGTTAAAACCAGCCAGCTACTTTTTCAAAAGAGCCACTTCATTACATATTCATACATTAACACTGTATCTGAATTTTAAAAAACTTTTCCTTGTATTTTATTTGCCACCTTTTATAATCCCTTAATCTTTTTTTAAAGTAAGACTTTATTTTTTAGAGCAGTTTTAGGTTCACAGCAAAACTGAGTGGAAGGTACAGAGGTTCCCCGTGTAACTCCTGCCCCACAGGTGCTTAGCACCCTCCTCGCTGATCGACATTCCCCACCAGAGTTACACTAAATTATGACATTTCTTAAAATCAATGAACCTACACTGATAACATCATAATCACCCAAAGTCCATCGTTTGCATCAAGGTTCACTTTGGATGTACATTCTATGAGTGTGGTTAAATTATAATGACATGAGCAGTATCTATCATCATAGTATCATATGGACTGGCTTCTCTGCCTGAAAGTCCTCAGTGCTCTGCCTATTTATCCCCCCGCCGCCAACCCCTGGCAGCCATTGATCTTTTTACTGCCTCCATAGTTTTGTCTTTTCCAGAATGTCCTCTAGTTGGAATTGTACATCATGCAGCCTTTTCAGATTGGTTTCTTTCACTTAATAATATGCATCTACGTTTCCTCCATGTCTTTTTATAGCTTGATAGCTCATTTATTTTTGCAGTGAATACTGTTCTGTTGCCTGGATGTACTGTAGTTTGTTTATCTGAAATTTTAGTTCTGGCTTTGGCATTAACTATTTTTGAGATTTAGATAAGTCACTTCAAGTTCTTTAGGCCTCAGTATATTTTCATTTCCAAAATGAGGGGCCTTCTTCTCTTGTAACAGAATGGAATTTCAGATTGTTAACATTTCAGTGACATTAGAGACCTGGTTAAGTAGCTAGGGACAGACAAAAGTGGTTTTGAATCAGGCCTCAGTGATAAAAGGTCAAGTTACTTAATTTCTAAGTTTACATATGTAATATAGGAATATATAATTATACTCACCTAATTAGATGTCTTGAGGATTAAATGAAAAAATGCATATAAAAAAACAAGTCAGACAGAAAAAGCAGAGAACCATGTGATTTCACTGATATGTGGTATATAAACCAAAAACAACAAAAGAACAAGACAAACAAATGAGAAACAGAAACTCATAGACACAGACAATAGTTTAGTGGTTGCCAGAGGGTAACGGGGGCGGGGGGTGGGGGGTGGGAGATGAGGGTAAGGGGGATCGAATATATGGTGATGGAAGGAGAACTGACTCTGGGTGATGAACACACAATGGGATTTATAGATGATGTAATACAGAATTGTACACCTGAAATCTATGTAATTTTACTAACAATTGTCACCCCAATAAATTTAATTAAAAAAAAAATGCTCATCCAGTGGCTGGTACATATAAGAACTAAATAAAATTTATCTAGTTATATTTCTATTCAATGGGTATTCAACACTTCTGACCAATCCTTTTACTACCTGTTCACTAGCTTCTTCCATTTCTTTAATTTCTGTGGCTACTACAAATTTTTTTCTACTATTTTTAGCCCTCCATCCATTTTCAGTCTTTCAAGCTCAATATAATATCATCTCTTAACTTATAGATAAAAATAAAGACATGATGATTCCAAACTTTCCTACCACCTCTTCCCAAATTGTATGTAATCAATATCCATCTTTATTATTCCCTCCAGTTTCTGAGGAGAAATTGCCAACTGTGTGGTCATGGGTGATTTCTTACTTTTTTGTTTGCTTTCAGCTCTAAATAATGACACCAAATTAAATAATGCAGGTAAAACACTTGGCTAAATGCATGAAACTCAATAAATTTTAGTTGCCTTCCCTGCCATACCCAGGTCTTCTTCACCTGTCTACCTGTACACTATATAGTGAGAGCCGTCTTCACGTTCCTGATCATATTAGGTCCTTCCCCTTCAATGACTCTCCAACATCTTTTCAATAAAGGTAAAATGTCTTTGCTTGACTTACAAACCTGATATAGCTGCCCCATATGTCCTCTTCTCCTTTCTTCTATTTTCTTCTGCATTTTACTCAGCTGCCTATTTCTTGCCCATTGCTATTGGGTACACTTTTCCTCTATCTGGTGTACCTTTAATATTTTCTTCATTTCAGCTTTGTTTCTCTTCATTCTTCAAGACATAGCTTAACACCCTAAATATAAAAATTACATTGGAGTAATAGGTAGAGTTAATGTGCTTCTTAATTCTTTTAACATTTTCACCCATTCCTCAAGTCCCCCTGCCATCTGGCTACCATTGGTTTGTTCTTTGTATATATGAGATTGTTTCTGTTTTGTTTGTTCATTAATTTTTGTTTTTTGGTTTCTACATATAAATGAAATTATATAGTACCTGTCTTTCTCTATATTACTTACTTCACTTAGCATAATCCCCTCTAGGTCCATGCATGTTGCCGCAAATAGTAAGCTTTCATTCTTAGGTATGGCTGAGTAATATTCCACTGTGTATATCTACCACATCTTTTTATTTAATCATCTGCCAAAGGACACTTAGGTAATTTCCATGTGTTGGCTATTGTAAATAATACTGTAGTGTAATAGGGGTGTATATGTCTTTTCAAATTAGTGTTTTGGATTTGTTCAGATAAATACCTAGAAGTGGAATTGCTGGGTCATAAGATAGTTCTATTTTCAATTGTTTGAGGAACCTTTAAAATGTTTTCCATAGTGCCTGCACCAATTTGCAATCCCACCAACAGTGAATGAAACTTCCCTTTTCTCCAAATCCTTGCCAACACTTGTTGTTTGTTGATTTATTGATGATATCCATTCTGACAGGTTTGGGGTGATATCTCAATGTGGTTTTTACTTTCATTTCTCTGATGATTAGTGAGATTGAGCATCTTTTCATATATCTATGGGTCACCTGTATGTCCTCTTTGGAGAACTATCTATTCAGGTCTTCTGCCCATTTTTTAATTGGATTATTTGTTTTTTTGGTGTTGAGTTGTATGCATTACATATATATACATACATATATACATATATATATATATATATATATGTATATATGTATGTATATATAAAAAATATAAATATATAAATATTTTATTAATTATGGGTCTGTACAAATGGAACCTATTTATGAATGTTAATTTTGTACCCTGCTACTGTACTAAATATACATATATATATGTGTGTGTGTGTGTATATATATATATATATATATATATATATATATATATTTTTTTTTTTTTTTTTTGGATATTAACCCCTTATCAGATATATGATTGGCAGATATATTCTCCCATTCAGTACATTGTCTTTTTGTTTTGTTGATGGTTTCCTTTGCTGTGCAAAACTTCTTAGTTTGATATAGTCCCATTTATTTTTCCTTTTGTTACCCTTTCCTGAGGAGTTATATCAGTGAAAATATTACTAAGGGTAATGTCTAAGAGTTTAATTACTTTCTATACTTTCTTCTAGGTGTTTTATGGTTTCGGGTCTTACATTTAAGTCTTTAATCCATTTTGAGTTTATTCTTGTATATGGTGTAAGAAGGTGGTCCAGTTTTATTTTTTTTTGCATGTATCTGTCCACTTTTCCCAGTACCATTTATTGAATAGACCGTCTTTACCCCATGTATATTCTTGCTTCCTTTGTCATAGATTAAATGACCATATAGGTGTGAGTTTATTTCTGTGCTCTCTATTCTGTTCCATTGATCTATGTGTCTGTTTTTATGCTAATTCCATCCTGTTTTGATTACTATTGCTTTGTAGTATAGTTTGATATCAGATAGTGTGATACCTCCAAATTTTCTTCCTTCGCATGCATTTTCTTGAGAATTGCTGTGGCTATTCAGGGTCTTTTGTGGTTCCACAGACATTTTAGGAATATTTGTTTTACTTTTGTGAAAAAATGCCATCGATATTTTGATAGGGATTGCATTGAATCTGTAGATAGCTTTGGGTAGTGTGGACATTTTCACGTTGTTAATTCTTCGCATCAAAGTACAGTACATGCTTCTGTTTGTTTGTCTCTTCTTCAGTTTCTTTCTTCGATGTCTTATAATTTTCCAAGTATAGGTCTTTCACTCCTTGATTGAATTTATTCCTAAATATTTTATTAATTATGGGTCTGTACAAATGCAAACTATTTGTGAATGTTAATTTTGTACCCTGCTACTTTACTGAATTCATTTATCAGTTCTAATAGTTTTTGGTGAAATCTTTAGAGTTTTGTTTATATAGTAACATGTCATCTGCAAATGATGACATTTTTACTTCTTCCTTTCCAATTTGGATGCCTTTTATTTCCTTTCCTTGTCTGATTGGTGTGACTAGGACTCTAATACTATGTTGAATAAAAGTGGTGAAAGTGGATATCCTTCTCTTATTTCTTATCTTAAGGAAAATGCTTAGCTTTTCACCATTGGGTATGATGTTAGTTGTTGGTTTGTCATATATGGACTTTATTATGATGAGGTGTGTTTCCTCTATTCCCACTTTGTTGAGAGTTTTTATCATGAATCGGTGTTGGATTTTTTTCAAATGCTTTTTCTCCGTCTATTAATATCATCATATGATTTTTATCCTTTTATTGACATATTACATTAGTTGATTTTAGGATATTGAAACAACCAGGTATCCTTGGATACATCCTACTTGATCATGGTGTATGATCTATTTTGCATATTGCTGAATTTGATTTGCTAATATTTTGTGGAGCATTTTTGCTTCTATGTTCATCAGGGATATTGGCCTATAATGTTCTTTTTTTTTATGTCTTTGGTTTTAGAACTACCCTTCCTGCCTTTTCAATATTTTATAATAGGTCGAGAAGGATAGGTGTTAGTGTTTCTTTGAATGTTTGGTAAAATTCACCTGTGAAGCCATCTGGTCCAGGAATTTTGTTTGTTGGAATTTTTTGAGTTCTGATTCAATATTTCAGTAGTAATTGGTCTGTTCAGATTTTAAAAATTATGAAAATATAGCCAACATTCAATATTATTTTAGTTTCTAGCATACACCATAGTTATTCAACATTTATATGCCTAGAGAAGTGATCACCATGTTAAGTCCAGAAACCATCTGACACTGTACAATGCTATCACAATATTATTGACTCTATTCCTTATGCTGTATATTATGTCCCCGTGACTTGTTTGTTTTATACCTGGAAATTTGAACATCTTATTTCCCTTCATGTTTTTCCCCTCATTTAAAAATTTTTCCATTAGAGTTTACATTCAATATTATTTTATATTAATTTCAGGTGTACAATATAGTGGTTAATCATTTATATAATTTACGAAGTTACCCCTCTGACTACTCTAGCACGTGGCATTATACATAGTTATTATCATATTACTGACCATATTTCCTATGCTTTACTTTGCATCCTCATGACTATTTTGTAACTACCAAACTGTACTTCTTAATCCCTTCACCTTTTTCATCCTGCCCCCCCAATCACCCTTCCTTTTATCACCCTGATAAATCTAGTACCCATGTGACACCATACATAGTTACTACAGTATTATTGGCTATATTCTGTATGCTACATACTACTCCCTCATGATTACTTTGTAACAACAAATTTGGAATTTCTTAATTCCTTCACCTTTTCACCCACCCCCAACACCTTTCTCATTTGGCAACCATCAAAATGTTCTCTGTATCTATGAGTTTGTTTCTATTTTGTTTGTTTGTTCATTTTATTCTTTAGATTTTACATATAAGGGAAATCACATTGCATCTGTCTTTGTCTGTCTGATGTACTCCACTTAACATAATTCCCTCTGGATTCATCCATGCCACTGCAGATGGCAAGAACCCATTCCTTTACATGACCGAACAATATCCCAACGTATATGTGTGCCACTTACTGTTTATTCATTTATCCATCAATGAGCACCCAGGCTGCCTCCATATCTTGGCCATTATAAACAATGCTGCAATGAACATATGGATGCACATGTCCCCTTGAAGTACATTTTTGGTTTCTTCAGAAGTGGGATTATTGGGTTCTTCTTTTTCTCTTGTTATAGCCTTTATTTTAAAGTCTTTTTTGTGTGGTGTAAGCACTGCTACCCCAGCTTTTTTTTTTTTCCATTTTCATGTAACATCTTTTCTCATCCCTTTCTTTTCTGTGTATGTCTTTCAGTCTGAAGTGAGTTTCTTGTAGGCAGCATATATAAGGGTTTTGTTTGCTTTTTCATTCACTCACGTTACCTTTTGATAGGAGCATTTAATCCAGTTACATTGAAAGCAATTGTTGATAGAGATCTAGTTATTACCATTTTATTATGCATGTTTTCTGTCTTTTTTTTTTAATTTTTTTAAAAAATATTTTTTAGTCCTTTTTTTCCTTGATGAGCCTGGTTAAAGGTGTATCAATTTTATTTGTTTTTTCAAAGAACCAGCTCTTGATTTTATTGATCTTTTGTATTTTATTTTAGATTTTATATCATTTATTTCCACTCTTAATTTATTTTTCTTCTATTTACATTGCACTTTATTTTTCTATTTCTAGTTCCTTTTGATGTAATCTTAGATTTTTTTTTTTTCTTTTGAGATCTTTCTTATTTTTTGAGGTAGGCCTTTAATCCTATACATTTCAATCTTAGCAATGGGTTGGTTGTGTCCCAATGACTTTGTGTCATTGTATTTTCATTTTCATTTGTCTCAAAGTATCTTTTGATTTCTTCCTTGATCTCGCTTTTAACTCATTTATTATTTAATAGCATGTTATTTAACCTCCATGTGTTTGTGTGTTTTTTTCAGTTTTCTTTTTGTAATTGATTTTTAGTTTCATGCGACTGAGATTAGAGAAGATGCTTGATATGATTTCAGTCTTCTTAAATTTACTGAGACTTGTTTTGTGGCATAACATTTGGTCTATCCTGGAGAAATGTTTCATGTGCCTTTGGGAATGTAAAGTCTGCTGCTTTGTGTGGAATGTTTTAAAAATATCAATTAATTCCATCTGATCTAATGTGTCATTTATTTCCACTGTTTCCATGTTGATATTCTGTCTGGATGATCAATCCATTGATATCAAAGGAGTGTTAAAGTCGCCTCTTATGTCTGTATTACTTTTGCTTTCCCACTTTATAATACCTTAATATTTGATTTATATGTTTAGGTGATCCTATTGGATGCCTAAATGTTTACAACGATTATATTCTCTTGGGTTGATCCCTTTATCATGAAATGTCTTTTGCTCTTAGAGCTTTTGATTTAAAGTTTATTTTGTCTGAGTTAAGTATTGCTACTCCACCATTTTTTCTCCATTCCATTTGCATGAAATATCTTTTTTCCATCCCTTTACTTTCAGTCTGTGTACGTCTTTTGATCTGAAGTAGGTCTCTTGTAGGCAGCACATGTAGGCGTTTTGTTTTCTTATTCATTCAGCAACACTACATCTTTCCATGGGTGAAATTAATCCATTTATATTTAGTTATTATAGGTTGGTATCTAGTTATTTTAATTTCACTATTCAGATTTTTTATTTTTTTCTTCTTTTTAATGAAGTTCCTGCTTTTTTCTGCATGCATTCCATTTGCTTTGAGTATCATTTTCCACTGCTTCACTTTGAGTTTTTGTTTGTTTTTGCAGCTGAGACATATCATATCTCCTGGTGGCAGAAAATAATTGGGTTTTTTTCTTTGATACATCCTACTATACTCCATGCCTTTTAATTGGTGAGTTCAGTCCATTTACATTTAAGGTGATTATTGATATACGAGGATTTCATATAGCCATTTTTCCTTTTTTTTTTTTTTTGTTTGCTCTGTGTCTCCATTGTTTCTTTTCCATTGTGTTTATGTCATTTTATTTGGTGGCATTCTATGATGTTTTCCCCTCTATTTTTTTTTCTTTTTTTTTTAAGATTTTATAGAGGAAGGGGGATAAGACTTTATTGGGGAACAGTGTGTACTTCCAGGACTTTTTTACAAGTCAAGTTACTATTCTTTCAGTCTTAGTTTTGGTGGGCGCAGCTCAACTCCAGGTCCAGTTGCCGTTGCTAGCTGCAGGGGGCACAGCCCACCATCCTTTGTGGGAGTCAAACTGGCAACCTTGTGGTTGAGAGCCCATGCTCCAACTAACTGAGCCATCCGGGAAGCAGCTCAGCTCAAGGTGCCGTGTTCAATCTTAGTTGCAGGGGGCGGAGCCCACCATCCCTTGCGGGATTCGAGGGTTGAACCGACAACTTTGTGGTTGAGAGCCCACTGGCCCATGTGGGAATCGAACCGGCAGCCTTCGGAGTTAGGAGCACAAGCTCCAACCACCTGAGCCACCAAGCTGGCCCTCTATTTTTTAAATTTTATGTTACATGTTTCAGTTCTAGATTTTTTTTGTGTGTGTGATTATAATAGGTTTATTGCAAAGAAAGTTTCATATGTGCAGTAGTCCTTTTTCTTCTGATTGCATCTCATCTCCATTCACCTGTGCAAGTTCAGTCCTTTTCCATTTCCAATTTTATGTTTTTGTTGTCATGAGATATCTCTTTTCATGCTGTATGATTTCCAAATTGCAGAAGCTACTGTGTTCTTTTTGTAACTGTTTTTACCTCTTTTAACCTTGATGTTATATTTAAGTGTTTAATACCCTGTTCTGAACAGGGTTCCAATTTCTTGCTATGTTCTGTTTGTGTGTCATCTTACTCATAGTTTTGTGTCTTTTTATCTTCTTATTTCTGGTAGAAGAGCACCTTTTATCATTTCTTGTAACGTAGGTCTTGTGTTGGTAAATTCCTTCAGCTTCCGTATATCTGCAGAAGCCTTTATTTTTCCTTCATATCTAAAAGATAGCTTTGCTGGATATTTTATTCTTGGATGGTGATTTCTCTCTTTCAATAATTTGAAATTTTGATTTCATTCTTTTCTAGTTTGCAGGATTTCTGCTGAAAAAAAATCTGATAATGATCTAATGGGGTTTCCTTGATAGGTTGCTGTTTTCTTTTCCCTAGGTGCCTGAGAATTCTTTCCTTGTTGTTACTTTTTTTAAAATTAAAATTTATTGAGGTGACAATGGTTAGTAAAATTACATAGGTTTCAAGTGTACAATTCTGTAATACATCATCTATATATCACTTTGAGTGTTCATCACCCATAGTCAGTTCTCCTTCCATCACCGTATACCAAGGTGCCAAAAAAATGTATACGCATGCTTTGTATTTATCTTTTGTTATTGGTATATATTGAGTATTACAATTTTAATACAGTTTTTTCCTTTCTTAAAAAGTGTATACATTTTTTTGGCACGCATGTATTTGACCCCGTTTACCCTCTTCTACCACCCCCCTCTGCCCTTACCCTCTGGTAACCGCTAAACTATTGTCTATGTCTAAGAGTTTTTGCTTCTTTATTTGTTTGTCTTGTTCCTTTGTTGCTTCCAGTTTTATATCCCACATGATTGAAGTCATATGGGTCTCGACTTCTTTGCCTGACTTATTTCGCTTAGCATAATAATCTCAAGAACCATCCATGTTGTCACAAATGGCAGTATTTCACCTTTTCTTATGGCAGAGTAGTATTCTATTGTGTATATATACCACATCTTCTTTATAAAATTATCTATCGACAAAATAAAGAGGCAACCAATTGAATAGGAGAAGATATTTGCAAACAATGCCTCCAATAAGGTGCTAATATCCAAAATATATAAGAAACTCATACAACTGAACAACAGAAAACTGAACAATCCAATTAAAAAATGGGTAGAGGACCTAAATAGACATTTCTCCAAAGAGGACATACAGATGGCTAACAGACATATGAAAAGATGCTCAACATCACTAATCATCAGAAAAATGCAAATAAAAACCACCATGAGATATCACCTCACAGCAGTTGGAATGGCTATCATCAAAAGACAAATAACAATAAGTGTTGGAGAGGCTGTGGAGAAAAAGTAACCCTCATCAACTGTTGGTGGGAATGCAGATTGGTGCAGCCGTTATGGAAGGCAGTGTGGAGGTTCCTCAAAAAATTAAGAATAGAATTACCATACGACCCAGCAATCCCTTTCCTTGGTATACACCCCCAAAATCTGAAAACATTTATCCATAAAGATATGTGTACTCTGATGTTCATTTCAGCTTTATTTGCAGTGGCCAAGACATGGAAACAACCAAAGTGTCCTTGTTACTTTTCGACACAGTTTTAACAGAATGTGCCTTGGAGAAGCACTTTTTGGATTGAGATAATTATATGTTCTGTTAGCTTCTTTGATTTGAGGATCCAGTTTTCCGTTTTTTTTTTTTTTTGTTTTTGTTTTAATATATATTATATATCTATATCTATATATATAGTGTTGGGAAATTCTTGCAGATTATTTCTTTGAATAGGCTCTCTGTTCCCCTCTGTCACACTTCTCCGTCTAGTATACCAATTATTTTTATATTGCTATTTCTAATGGAGTCAGATTGTTCTTTCAGAGTTATTTTTCTTTCCTTATTCTCTCTTTTCATCCACCTGAATCTTTTTTTTTAGTTTTATCTTATGTCACTAATTCTTTCCTCCATTTGGTCTGCTCTATTTCCTAAGCTTGCTAGTGCAATTTTCATCTTAATTATTGAGTATTCAGCTGCAGAATTTATGTTTGGTTATCTTCTGTAGTTTACATATCTTTGCTGAAATACTCCTTTTGGTCATCGATTTTATTTCTGAGCTCATTGAATTGCCTTTCTTGGTGTTTTTGTATCTTACGAGTTTTTTCAGAAATGCAATCTTGAATTCTCTGTCATTTAAATCACAGTTTTCCTTGTCTTTATTTTTTTGTGTGTGTGTGATTTTTTCATTCTCTTTCTGAATTCCCTTCTTCCTTCTTACCTTGGCTATTCATTATGCATGATGGATTATTTCTCTGCCTGGGTATTTGTGGGAAAGAAATTATTATTTTTTGAAATGTATTTGACCCATCTATATTTAGCCGTTTTATATGTAGATGCTTTTCTTTCGTTTTCCAGTAGGTGGTGCTGAAGTGCAAGGTTTTATTTTCTCTTACCTGCACTGCTGGGGTTTCAGGGATCTCTGTAGGGCAGTATCTCCTTGGCTGTGGAAGACACTCTATGTTCCCGGAATAGGTATGCATCCCCTTTACATTCTAGTCAACATGTTCTCGGGGCACCACTCCCATGGATTGGAAGTGGCAGACTATGGGTCTTCTGGCCTCTATGTTCCTTGCACTGCCTTCCTCGGAGCTAGAATCTGCAATCAGAGCTGATTTGTCTGAGCTGACTCAACTGCCTCTACTAGGCTGCACCAGGTTGGGTGGGGAATGGTGGGTGGGGAATGGTGGACGGGGGGTGGGGGGAGGTAAAAGGGTTTGTGCATTCACAGTTCTGCTCTTCCTCGTGGGTATAGCCTCAGTGAGTACAGACCACTTAGGTTGAAAAGTTATTTTTTCACCTGTGCTGTGATTTCCCTAGTGAAGATTTTACTGCTGAGCTGGCCAAGATGGCGCAGTGGTCAGATTCCCACATCTGCTGAATCCTCTTACTGGTGCTCATGGAATGTGAAGCACTGTGACTTTTTGCGCTACTTCTCTGCCCCTGCCCCTGGGCCCAATCTCCATGTTTGCCTGTTACTCAGGCCATATCACTCTTTCTTCCCTTCCAGGTTTCCCAGTGAGTGTTGCACAAGAACCCTTCACTGCTGTAGTAGCTGCTGGGGTCATAGTGAGAGCTGGACTGCTTGTCCAGCTCTCTTTCTTGGCTTCTCACTGTCCTGGTACCTCTGTATGCTCAGATATGCCCACCTTCAGATGAATCAATGCATGCATCACTCTGATGTGTTTGTATATTGAGTGGGGAATCCATTATTGAAATATAGCTGCCCATCTTGTTGTAATGTTAGGGGAGAGACTCAGAGGTCTCCTTGTGCTGCCATGCTGCTGACATCTCTGCACTGAACATCCTTATAACTATTGTTTTAAACTCTGCTTATGGTAGAGTACTTACCTCCATTTCACTTAGTTTTTTCCTGGAGTTTTGTCCTGTTCTTTCATTTGAAACATGTTTATTTGTCTCCTCATTTTTTCTACCTTCCTTAGCTTGTTTCTATGCATTATGTGGATCTGCTACATTTCCTGGTCTTGTCTAGGTGGCCTTATTTAGTAGGTGTCCTATAGGGACCAGGGATGCAAGTTCGCTGATCGCCTGAGCCGGGTGCTCCAGCGGTGTCCCTTGTGTTCGGGCTGTATGTGCCGTCCTGATGTAGTTGAGCCTTGATTGCTATTGGCACATTGGTGGGTGGGATTGACCTGCAGGCTGACTGGCTGTGAGGAATGTCCATGACTGGTGTGAGAGATGACCCCATGGAGTAGAATTCACTTTAGCGGGACTCTAATGCCTGTCAAGCATATTTTATTTGTAGAGCTAATTGAGTGGTGCTCTGCTATGACCTGAAGCCAGTCACTGCATGTGTTGGTTCTGGGGCCTCTTCTGAGAGGCTCTGTTAAGGCCAAGGTCAAGTGCTGCCTGTGCCCAGCCCGGGGCCACTTGGTAGGAGCTACAAAGTGATTTGCAGTTGGTAGGTGCCTATGCTGGGCTTCGAGCAATCTGTGAGAAACTGTACTCCAAAATGAGGGTGGTTGACACTAATGATGGGCTTTGGGCTACTTCACAAGGGTATATTGAGTTCTGAAATCAGGAAATATGAGTGAGCACTTTGCCATATTAACAATATTAAGTCTTCAAATCCATGAACATTGGATATCTTTCCATTTAATCAGGTATTCTGTATAATTTTTCAATGATAGTATTTTTCATTGTACAAGTCTTACATTTATTTAGCGTTTATTTCTAAGCATTTTATTCATTTGGATGCTATTGTAAGTTACATTGTTTTCTTAATTTCTTATTCAGACTGTTCATTGCTAGCAAAGAAATACAGTACATTTTTGTCTATTGATCTTGTGTCTCATTACCTTGCTGAACTTATTTATTAATTTTCACAGATGTTCTTGTGTATAATCTAGGATTTTCTATATACAATATCATATAATTTATGAAAACAGGTGTACTTGCCGCCTTTTTCTTTTTCACCAATTATGATACCGTTTCATTCTCTTGTTTAATTGCCTAAATAGATTTCCCGTACAATGTTAAAAAAACATGTGGCAACAACTGACTTTCTTTTTTTTTTCTGATCTTAGAGGGAAAGCATTTCATCTTGCACCATTAAATATTGTGTTAGCTCTGTGTGTGTGTGTGTGCACGTGCGTGTGCATGTGTATACACATGTATGTATTTTGGTAGGTATCCTTTATCAGGTTCAGAAATTTCCCTTGTATTTATAGTTTTCTGAGTGTTTTTATCATGAAAGGGTATTAGATTTTGTTAAATATTTTATTTGTCTATTGAGATGATAATCTTAAGATGTTTGAAAAACAACAAAGCTAATTGAACACACATACACGAAACACACTGAAACACACATATATATTCAAGAGCAATTAATAGCTTTTATTTGCTCACTAGTTCTACTATGTCTTCCTGCTGTATTTAATATCTCATCTCTTTGAAGAATAAAATGACCTAATTAATTCAAATTTGAAGTTAGAAAAGTATACACACGTATGTATAGCATTCTATGGTTTTGAACAAGGTAGAAAATGTCACTGCAAGTATATTTGTTACAGTAGTTTATGGAAAATATGTATTTCTTTATTTAAATTCCAAGGTTTTAGTCACCAGAGCAAAAGCTATAGTTTCAGAAATTTCACTGAAATTTTAAGCATTGTTTTTGCCTACTACTGTTTTTACCTTAACTTACAGGTGATAAAACCAAGACCTAGTGAAAGTCAGAATCGTGCCTAAAATTTGACATATATTGAGTTAGCAGTAAAATCTATATATTCTGACTCCAAGGCCAATATGCAGGCTAAGAAAAAAGAGTTTGACATTTAAGAGTTGACTTTCACTTATGTTCTAGGATATCTTGGCTTGGTTTTTCTCTTTTGTGTTTGTTTTTTATCTATTTGTTTCTTTATACCCTGCCTCATTCTAAACTGGTTTTAAGGCAACTTGCGGTACATAAAATGCAATAAGATGGCACAAATTAAAAATAGAGAGAGTGTGGGAAAAGCCCTTTTCCCAGAACAAAAACAACAACAACATCCTGTAAGTGAATACTACCTGGAGACTGGAAAAAAATAGAGCTGGAAACAAAGGGCTTATTTGGTGCCAGCTTTGGCATCTGCTCCAGTGAGAAAGTGAAGTCTTATTTGCTCTGGTTTCCTCTAAGCGTTGAACACTTAGTGCCTTGTACATGGTAAATTCTTTTTTAAATGAAAGTTTTTTTGGTGACAATAGTTAGTAAAGTTACATAGGTTTCAGGTATACATCAGATGATGTATACAGATACATCATCTATATGTTGCATTGTGTGCTCACCACCCAGAGTCAGTTCTCCTTCCATCACCATATATTTGACCCCCTTTATCCTCTTCTACCACCTCACTTCCCCTTACCCTCTGGTAACCACTAAACTATTGCCTGTGTCTATGAGTTTTTGTTTGTCTTGTTCCTTTGTTGCTTTCAGTTTTATATTCCACATAATCAGTGAAGTCTTATGGTTCTTGACTTTTTTCTGTGCATGGTAAATTCTCAATAATTGATTACTGAAGTTGATCCACTAATGAATTTTATTGTCAGCATTCCACAGTTATTAAGCTGGTTAGAATCCTTTTTCTTAAAAGTTTAATTGTCAGGAATATTTCTTGTAAGCACAGTCCACTTGTTGTCTTAATCTACACTATATTTGAAAATGTTATTTTAGAAATGCATGTAACTTATCTTATTTACATAAGTACATCTAGAAATTGCTCCACTAGTTGAGTACGTGTGTATATATGTTTTGTGCTTCTGAAGGGTGCAGCATGATCATTTGTTCTCCTGTTCAACTATTGTCTTTACTGTGTTGAAAACAAAGGCTGTATATTTTGAAGAATTTAAAATCCATAAATATAAAATATTTCAGTTTGTAAGCATCTCAAAAAATATCCAGAGATGTAAAATATATGTTTATTCAAATAATACTCAGAATAATTTCATAATGCCTATTGATGCCATCTAGATTCCTATTTGATTTACTTAATTTGTAAACATAATTAATTTCTTCTCAAATATTTTCTAGGAAGTTTTAAAAACTATATTAAGGTTTATAGCAACTTAAATTTGTCATTTTAAAAACTAAGCATTTTGTCTGAGTTTATCCTCAGATGACTCTTAAATATGACCTGGGACTTATCTGAACCATAGTATTTATTTTGACTCAAGCTTCACTTGAATCAATTATTTAAAATAACTGAAATGTAAATACGTATAATAGTATATTTTAAACTTGGAAAGGTTCAAAAGGATGGGAATTATGGAAAACCAATAAAACTGCAGCAAGTCTTGATATGCATAGATATAGGTATTTGAATTACACCAGAACACTCACCTTGCAGCAGATTATAGTGAAAATATACTTTTAAATTATCTCAATTAATTTGGTTGAAAGGCAGGAAAGATAGGATATGCCCCAGGTTTCTGCAGGATATGCTCATTTTAAAACTGTCATTTTTTTCCCCTGAAATATTATCATTGTGTTAGAATCTTTGGGATCCTATTCACAACTGAGATTTCAGAGATGAAAAGTAACCTAAAGAAGTAACTGCATAATATTTCATTAAAGTCCTTACTGCATTTTAGGAAATGATCTTACATCCTATATATTGTGCCTGCTTTTGAATTTCAGAGACTTACAATAAACTAGCTTGTTCTCAGCATGTATAGACTGACATGCAGTAACAATCAAGACACGGCACGGGAGGCCACACTGCTCTGCAGGGCAGCTCGCCTCTGCTGGGGTAACTGCGCAATGGCTGCCTTTCTCCCTTGTAACCCTGGACAAGACCATTCTTTTCCCTTTCTTACCTTCACTCACTAAACTTAAATAATTATGTACTGAATATGCAATTTTTAAAATAATTTCATTAATTTCCTAGGGAGCAGAACAGCTCTCAGAGTAATTGGGGAAATGCCACCTCTTTCCTGATGGTACCCTCGTGATCATAATCTTTCAGAAATACAGAAAACTGTTACAGTCTGTGTCTTCGTTAGCTGGTACTTAACAATTTGTCAGAATTTTTGTAAAATCTCTTCTCTTCAGATGTAGAAAACATTTGGATGTAGGCTATCTTTCCAACATGAAAATTATCTATTTTGGATTGAAACTATTAATTATTTTCAGAATTAATATTTATAAAGTACTTTAAATATGAGAAGGACTTTAGAAGGTTTGAATGTTATTATTAATATAAACCTTTAATATTCAATTGTATTAAAAGAAAATTAATGCTACTTTTGATATTTCATCTTTAATACTCAATTGTAATAAAAGAAAACTGATACTGTTAGTTTGTCATGGGAAAGGCAATAGTAGTATTACCCAGAATTTATAAGATTTAACCATTCTGTAAACTGTATTTTATTTATTCATATGATTTAAACCCTATTTTAAATTAAAATTTCTTTTTGTAATCATTAAATTAATTTCAGATTTTTCAGTGTTTATTCTGTGTTTTGTGTATTCCAAGAGTGTGAAAATTGCTTGCTTATTTTTATATGTGAAATTAATAACTAGGCTCACTTATACTACAGTTGCTGTTTTTGTAGGTCAAAATAGTTGACTACCTATCACTATTTTTTGAAAGCCTATTATTATTCCTTGTTGCAATCAATATATCAAAATATTCAAATCTATATTCTGAAATCCATGAAAAGGAAAACACTGGTGTTTCCCTTCCTATATCCCTACTCGTGTTCCCACAGGTGTAGTTAGTGTTGGTTTCCTAAGGTATTGAGTTTTGTTTATTTTCCCCTGCATGGAAGAGTACCTGACACACAGCAAGTGTTCAGTAAGTATTTACTAAATGAATCAGAATAGCAATCTTACAATATTCAGTCTATTTAGATCTCTACCCATATTTCATCAGACCACTCAGTTGGGGTTTTAGAGGTTGGATAAATCATATTAATCACATCCTCTTCAAAATCTGGAAACTTCTGAGAGACAGAACACAGATGCCAGTAAGATGAAGATCAGTGTACTGGTTTTCTTACAGGTAGAAGTTGAACTGGAGGACATGCATTACAGTAATTCCTCACTTAACATCAACTTTAAGCAAACTGATATATACTGAAACTAATTTTACTACAGCCCAATTGATATAAAAAAGAGTAGTTTCCTAAGGTATCTCATTGATATTATAATGAAACAATATTGAATGCAGTGATGTTATTCAAGAATCTGTTGTATGTGTATTGATAAAATGGGCTTCAGCTCTGAATTAGACAGACACATACTGCCACTGGTTCTGCTGGATGCACACAGTCCTCTGCCATGGAGGAATGGATAAAAACAGACCTGGATCCATCTTCTCTATATACAGAAATGAACTGAGAAACAGAAGTTGATCTGGGCATATTCAGTATGTTCTCATCAGTATGACCAATGAGATGAGTTTCTGTACCTCTCATGGTAAAAAGTGAAGGAAGAGACTTCCAGTCAAGATGGAGTAGGTAAATACTGTGCTCACCTCCTCCCATGAACACATCAAAATTACAATTAAATTATACAACAACCATTATTGAAAACCACCTAAAGACTAGCTGAAAAGAATTTCTATAACTAAGGATATAAGGAAGAAGCCACAATGAGATTGGTAGGAAGGACAGAGATGCAGAATGACAGGTCTTGGACCCACAGTGTGGTGATTAAGAAACAGGAGGGGTATTTTGGCTTCAGAGGTCCCCCCTGAGGTATGAGGGGTCCCAGCCTGACACCCAACTTCCCAGCCCAGGGCTCCAGTGTTAAGCAGACCCAAGCCTTGCACTACTGGCAGCCTACCTTGGTTCACAGCCTATCTTCAGTGAGGCACCTTCAAGTTCAGCACAGTGTCAACCAATAGCAGATCACTTAGAAGCCACCCTGGGCTAGGCACAGACAGCCACTGAACTTGGGCTATACCAGAGGCTCACGTGGTAAGCCCAAAACCACACACCCTGTATCCAGCTTTAGACCACACCAGATCACGACTGAACCAGCACCACGAACAACACACCCAAAGGGCAGACTTGGCAGGCACCAGAGTCTTGTTAAAGCAAACCCCACTCTGTGGGATCATCAGCCACCGAATAGCTTATCTGCATCAATAACAGAGATTCCTCAAGTCAGTCAGCCTGCAGGTCAATCTCATCCAATGATGAGTCAACAGCAGTCAAGGCTCAACTACAACAGGAGGGTGCACACAACCCACAAAAGGGACACCCCTGGAGTACCCTTCTCAGGTTACAAGGGAGACTGCGCCACTAGGCCTCACAGGATAAGGATATTCATAAAAATATGAATAAGGCCACTCTGCCAAGACTGGGAGACATAGCATTTCTACTTAATACATAGAAACAATTTGAGGGAAGTAGCCAAAATGAGGAGATAAATAAAGGTGTTCCAAATGAAAGAACAGGACAAAACTCCAGAATAGATGAACTGAGTGAGAATTTCAACAAAGAGACAGGAAACATAAAAATGGAAATAGAAAATATATTAAAAAAAACTGTCAGAAATTAAGAATACAATAACTTAAATGAAGAATACATTAGAGAGAATCAGCAGTAGATTAAATGAAGCAGAGGATAAAATCATTGATCTGGAAGACAAGGAAATGGAAAATGCCCAATTGAATAGCAAAATGAAAAAAGAATTTTAAAAAATGGGGATAGTTTAAGGGACCCCTGGCACAACATCAAGGGTACCAACATTTGCATTATCAGGGTACCAGGAGGAGCAGGAGAGAGAGCAAGGAATTGAAAACATATTTGAAGAAATAATGACAGAAAACTGTCCTAACCTGGCAAAGCAAATAGACATGAAAGCTGAGGAAGCACAGAGAGTTCCAAACAAATGAACCCAAACAGGCCCACACCAAGACACATCATAATGCCAAATATTAAAGAAAAAGAATCTTCAAAGCATCAGGAGAAAAGCAGTTAGTTACCTCCAAGAAAGCTCCCACAAGGTTATCAGCTAATTTAGCCACAGAAACTTGCAGACAGAAGGGATTGGTATGAACTATTCCAAGAGATAAAAAGCAAGAACCTACAACCAAGCTCACTCTACCCCACAAGTCTGTCATGTAGAATTGGAGAGAGAAAGAATTTAACAGATACGAAAAAAAAACTAAAGAAATCCATTACCACTAAATCAGTTTTATAAGAAATGTTAAAGGGACTTCTTTAAGAAAAAAAGAATAGGTAAAAATATGAATAAGAAAATGGAAGAAAGAAAAAACTGTTCACTGAGAAAGGCAAACACATAATAAAAACAATGGATCTACCAACTGTATAGCTAGTACAAAAGTTAAAAGGCAAAAATAGGAAGATTGTGTGTAATTGCAACAATAAATTAAGAGATACACACATACATACATACACACACACACACACACACACACAAGAAGGAATGAATAATAAATATGAAAGGATGGAGTGAAAATTGTAGTGATTTTAGAATGTGTTTGAATTTAAGTGACCGACCATCAACTTAAAATAGACTGCTGTAAACAAAGCTTGATATATAGGAAACACATGGTAACCAAAACCAAAAATTTACAAGAGATATGCAGGATACAAAGAGAAAGTAATTCAAACACAGCACTATATAAAGTCATCAACATACAAGAGAAGAGAGCAAGCAGAGAATAAGATAGAACAGAGAAGAAATAAAAAGTAAAAATATCAGAAGATAATTAGTAAAATGGTAATAACAACATACCCATTAATAATTACTTTAAATGTAAATGGATTAATGAAAAGTCATAGGGTGGCAGAATAAATAAGAAAACGAGACCCATATATATGCTGCATACAAGAGACCCATTTCAGATCCAAGGACACACACAGACTATTAATGAAATAGATTTCATTTAAATGAAAAAAAAAAAAAAAAAAGCTTGGGTAGCAATACCTACGTTAGACAAAATTGACTTTAAAACAAGGGCTGTAACAAGAGACCAAAGAGGGCATTTCATGATGATAAAGGGATCAATCAAACATGATGACATAACTCTTGTAAACATCTACACACCTAATATAGGAGCTCCTAAATATATAAAGCAAATAATGATGGACATAAAGGGAGAGGTCAACAGTATATTGTCAAAGTAGGATTCTTAACACCCCATTGACATCAATGGCTAGATCATCCAGACAGAAAATCAACAAAGAAACCGTAGCCTTACATGACACATTAGAGCAGATCGACTTAATTGACATTTTTAGGACATTTCACCCAAAGGAAGCAGAATATACATTTTTCTCAAGTGCCCAAGAAATATTTTCTAGAATAGACCACGTTAGGTCACAAGACAAGTCTCAGAAAATTTAAAAAGATTGAAATCATATCAAGCGTCTTCTTTGATCTCAGCAGTGTGAAACTAGAAATCAATTACGAGAAGAAAATTGAAAAACACACCAACACTTAGAGGTTAAATAACATGCTACTACAAAATGAATGGAATAGCAAGGGAGAAATCAAAAGATACACTGAGACAAATGAAAATGAGAATGACTCAAAATCTATGGAACACAGTTGAAGCACTTCTAAGAGTGAAATTTATAGCAATACAGACGTTCCTAAAGAAACAAGAAACATCTCAAATAAACAATCTAATGTGACACCTGAAAGAACTAGAAAAAGAACAAAGGAAGCCCAAAGTGAGTAGAAGGAGGGAAATAATAAAGACCAGAGTGGAAATAAAATAGAGTCCAAATATACAACACAAAAGATCATTGAAAACAAGCTGATTCTTTGAAAAAATAAAATTGACAAACCTGTGGCCAGACTCATCAAGGAAAAAAGTGAGAGGGCCCTCACAAGTACAGTCAGATATAAAAGAGGAGAAGTGACAACTGACACCACAGAAATATAAAGATATATAAGGAAATACTATGAACAACTACATGCCAACAAATTGGACAACATGGAAGAAATGGATAAATTCCTAGAAACATACAATCTTCCAAGGCTGAATCAGGAATAAACAGAAATCTGAGCAGATCAATAACTAGTAACGAAATTGAAAGAGTAAGAAAAAAACTCCCCAAAAAACATAATCCCTGGACCAAATGGATTCACAGGTAAATTTTACCAAATATTCAAAGCAGAATTTATACCTATCCCTTTCAAAGTATTCTAAAAAATTGAAAAGGAAGGAAGTCTCCCAAACTCATTTTATGAAGTCAGAATTACCTTGATTCCAAAACTAGACAAAGACATTACAAAAAAAAGAAAATTATAGGCCAGTATCCCCAATGATAATAGATGCAAAAATTCTCAACAAAATATTAGCAAACCAAATTCAGCAATATATTAAAAAGATCATACTTCATGATTAAGTGGGATTTATGACCGGGATGCTAGGCTGGTTCAACATCCATAAATCAATTAATATGATGCACCCATAAAGTGAAGTGTAAAAATCATGTGATCATATCAATAGATGCAGAAAAAACATTTGGTAAAACCAACACCATTCATGATAAAAACTCTCAGCAAAGTGGGAATAGAGGAAACAAACCTCAACATAATAAAGAACAAATATGACAAATCTAGAACTAATATCAAACTCAACAGTCAAAACCTTGAAATTTTTTTCTGTAAGTTGAGGAACAAGACAAGGATATCCACTTCCACCACTTTTATTCAATGTACTATTGGCAGTCCTAGCCACAGCAGTCAGACAAGAAAAAGAAATAATAAGTATTTGAATTGGAAAGGAAGAAGTAAAATTGTCATTATTTGCACATGGCATGAAACTATATCTAGAAAACCCTACAGAATCTACAAAACAAGAACAAAAACAAAAACTATTAGAACTAATAAATGAACTCAGTAAAGTAGCAGGATACAAAATTAATATTCAGAAATTGGTTGCATTTTTATATACCAAAATTAATGCATTATCAGAAAAAGAAAATAAGAAAACAATCACATTTACAATTGCATCTAAGAGACTAAAATACTTAGGAATGAATTTAACTAAGGAAGTAAAAGATCAATATTTGGAAAATTGAAGAAATAAATTGAAGAAGATACAAATAAATGGAAGGGCATATTGTGCTTATAGATAGGAAGAACTAACATCATTAAAGTGTCCATACTACCCAAAGCAATATATAGATTAATGCTATCCCTATCAAAATACCAATGGCATTTTTTTTCACAGAACTAGAACAAATCATTTAAAAATTTATATGAAACCTCGAAAGACCTTGGATAGTCACAGCAGTCTTGAGAATGAGGAATAAAGTTGGAGGTATTATGCTACCTGATATCAAATTTTACTACAAGGCTATAGTAGTCAAAATAGCATGGTACTGGCATAGAAACAGATCGATGTAACAGTATATGGAGCCCAGAGATATACCCACAGCTATATGGTCAATTAATGTGTGACAGAGGAGGCAAGGATATACAATGGGGGTAAAGACAGTCTCTTCAATAAATGGTGTTTGGAAAACTGGACAGACATATGCAAAAGAATGAATCTGAATCATTTTCTTACACCATAACAAGAATAAAATAAAAATGGATTAAAAACTTAAATGTGATACCTGTAAACAATGAAATTCCTAGAAGAAAACAGGCAGTAAACTCTTTGACATTGAATATCCATCTATCTGTCTGTCTGTCTGTCTGTCTGTCTGTCTATATCCCTGGGCAAGGAAAACCAAAGAAAAAATAAACAAATTGGACTACATGAAATTAAAGAGTTATTGCACAGTGAAGAAAACCATCAACAAAAGGAAAAGACAGCCTACTGAATGGGAGAAGATATTTGCCAATGATATATCTGATAGGGGGTTAATATCCAAAATTTATAAAAATCTCTTACAACTCAACACCCCAAACAAAACCAGCAACAACAACAACATAATCCAATTAAAAATTGGGCACAGGACCTGAATAGACATTTCTCCAAAGAGGACATACAGGTGGCCAATAGACATGAAAAGATGCTCAACATCACTAATCATTAGAGAAATGCAAATGTAAACCACAATGAGATACCACCTCCCTCCTGTCAAAATGGCTATTATCAATAATAAATCAATAAAAAACAAGTGCTGGTGAGGATGTGGAGAATAGGGAACCCTTTTGCACTATAGGGATTGCAAACTGATGCAGCATTTCTGGAAATCATTATGGAGTTTCCTCAAAAAATTAAAAATAGAACTGCCATGTGACCCAGCAATGTCACATTTGGTTATTTATCTAAAGAAATCCTAATCACTAATTCAAAAAGACATATGTACCCTTATGTAGACTGCAGCATTATTTATAATAGCCAGTATATGGAAATTACCTGTGTCCATTAGCAGACAATTAGATAAAGAAGAAGTGATACACCTACTCAATGGAATATTACTTGGCCATAAAAAATAATGAAACCTTACTTTTTGCAACAACATGGATGGACCTAGTGGGTATTATGCTAAGTGAAATGTCAGACAGAGAAAGGCAAATACCATATGATTTCACTTATATGTGGAATCTAAAAGACAAAGTAAATGAACAAACAAAACAGAAACAAAGTCATGGATACAAAGAACAAATTGATGTTTGCCAGATGGGAGGGGATTGGAGGGATGTGTGAAAAAGTAAGGATTATGATGTTCAAATTGCCATCTATAAAAACAGTCCTGTGGGTGTAATGTACAACATAGCGAATATAGTTAGTAATATTGTAATAACAATGTGTGGTGTCAGATGGGTCAGATTTATGGGGGTGATCACTTCATAAGTTATTTAAATGTCTAATCACTCTGTTGTACACCTGAAACTAATATAATATTGTATGTTGACTGTAATTGAAAAACATATTTTAAAGTGGTGAAGGAATGGAATGAAACCAATAGCACTTCTTCTTATTTTTTAAATTTTTATTGGGGAATATTTGATTTCCAGTGACTGAGTTGGTGTTCTATTTTATGGATTTACTACCGTGAGATAAAATATTTGGGTCTTCCACATTGTCTGTTTTCACTTTCCATCTCAAACAAAATGAAACTTCATATATTCAAATGTATTTGTTACTAAAGTCTAGTTTTATTCAAATGTCATAAGGAAATTATCCTTGCCAGAATAAAATCGTAAGTATCATCATTGAAAAATGCAGAACAGTATTTTGATTTGATACTAAAAATAATGATCTTGAGTGATATCAGAAACATGGTGGAATCAGGGGTCCCACTTGAGCCTTACCCTTGAAGTTACAGGAAGTAGAACAGCTATGATTCAACAAAGGGTTCCCTCCTCAAAAGAAACACGTCTTAGAGATCCGCACATCGAAACACCTGAAGGTGTGTGAATTGGGGTGACAGAAAGGAGGAAAAGGAGAAGAGCAGAGATGGACCCACAGACACAGCCCAGAACTCACTGCTGCAGATGTGGCTCTAAGTTCGCTGTGGTCCTGGGAGAGGTGAGGAACCAGGCTGCAGGTGCCTTTCTGTGTCCCCAAGCACTCCTGCCTGAGTGATCAGCATATGATGTGGTGAACCCAGCCACCGAGGCAGAGACCTTGGGGCAAAGACGGAATACAGAAGTGCAACAGTATCGTCTAGCAAGCCCTCACTGCCAGACAGAACACAAAGCCACAGAGCCTGGTCACTTCCCCCACCCCTCCCAGAGCTCACCTTCCTGTCACCCTCCCATGGCTGGCAGCAGGACCAAGAAGAAACTGCAGTAGGGTCAGGTTAAAGAGCAGATACCTGCCACCCTGAGAACTGGAGAGGGTTGCTGAGGAAGACACACACAAAGGCTAATGCCAGTGACAAGGATGGAGATATGGGGGCCAGGTAGCTGTGGTTTGGCAGTTGCCATTAATCGGAGGAAAACAAAGCCACAAACATACCAGCAGCTTCTCCCAGCCCAACCCGCCCCCACCTGTTGCAGCTGATCCCTGCAGAGACACCCAGGGCTGCTGAGGCTCACAGCTCTGCATCTGGCTGCAGGGACTCGATGCATCTGAGATTTCAGGGGCTCACTCTTCCATGGAATTGGTGCCCTGAGACTGAGGCCACCTGGCCACAGAGGAGAAAGCCACCTCTCCAAGAAATCTTCCACCATGAGAGACCAGAACGTGGAAAGTGAAAATAAGATGTTTTAGTGCTATGTACTGGAAACCAAAAGAAACACCTCTTTATACCAGCCTGCTCCAGAATTCATTCTCTTAGCTGCCTAGGAAGGGAAATAATCCATCAATTACCATAAACAAGCAAGATGATAAGGCAGCTCAGAAAGAAAATGAAAATCTCCAGAAAAATCAACGTAAAGACATGGAAATATGTGACTTAAATGACAGAGAATTCAGCACTGCAGTTCTGAAAAAACTCAACGAGGTGCAGAAAACTTAGACAGTTTAATGAACTCAGAAATAAAATGAACAACCTATTTTTTTTACCAAAATGATTGGAATTTTTAAAAAGAACCAAATAGAAATACTGCAGCTGAAGAACTCAATAAAAAAGATGAAGAATGAAATAGCAAGCTTAGGAAATACAGTTGGCCAGATGGAAGAAAGAATTAGTGATATTGGAGATAGAAATCTAGAAATAATGTCAATGGAAGAGAGAGAGAGAGAGAGAGAGAGAGAGAGCGCCTTGAGAATTAAAAGAAATGAAATAACTCTACAAGACCTATCTTACTCCACCAGAAAGAGTAACATAAGAATAATGGGCATACCAGAAGAAGAAGAGAGGGAGAAGCACAGAGAGTATATTCAAACAAATAGTCGACGAGAACTTCCCAAACTTGTGGAAAGAACTAGATTCTCGAATCCAAGAAGCAAACAGAATACCTAATTATCTCACTTCTACCACACCTTCTCCAAGGCACATTATATTGAAAGTGTTGAAAAATTAATGACAAAGAAAGATAGCCAGGGAAAAGAAGACGGTAACCTACAAAGGAAATCCCATTTCATTATCATCAGATTTCCCAGCAGAAACTTTACAAGCCAGGAGGGAGTGGAATCAAATATTCAAACTATGGAAAGAGAGAAATTACCAGCTAAGAATAATATATCCAGCGAAGTTATACTTTAGATATGAGGTAGTAATGACAACTTTTTCAGATAACAGAAGCTGAGGGAATTTTCCACCACAAGGCCTAAATTGCAGGAAATACTGAAATAGGTTATTGTATGTGAAACAAAAGAGAAAAAAGGATACAAAATGAGTAAGATAACAGACAGACAGAAGCAGGAAATAGCAACCCATAAACATAATAGGGCACTATATACTTAAACATAATATAAACGGTAAGGGAGATGAAAACATAAAAAAAAGAGAAGAAAACTATTTGCTACTGGAACTCAGAAAAGAACTCACAGCATAAAGGGGGCTAATTTGTGACAACAAAAACATAAAATTTGAGGGGTTAAAAGTGTGAATTTCAAAGGGGAATGGAGATAAGATGCATGCTGAAGAAAAAGGACTTGCATATATGAATATTTATTTTTACATAAACTTAATGGTGACCATTCAAAAAAATCCAGAACTGAAACACATAACTTAAAAAAGAGAAAACAGAGGAAAATCATAGAATACCACCAAGCTAAAATAACACAAAAACACAAAGAAAAAATGGAGACACCAAGCTACCAGAAAACAAAAGATAAAATGACTACAGGAAATCCTTACATATCAATAATAACCCTAAATGTAAATGGACTGAACACTCCAATAAAAAGGCACAGAGTAGCAAAATGGATCAGAAACAAAATCCAACCATATGCTGCCTTCAAGAGTCACATCTCAGCTACAAGGACAAATATAGACTCAAAGTGAAAGGGTGAAAAATGATACTTCAGGCAAATAGCACCCAGAGGAAAGCATGTGTTTCCAAACTTAAAGCAGATGAAAGAGATGGACATTTCATAATGATAAAGGGGACTATACAACAAGAAGACATAACAGTCATCAATATATATGCTCCCAATCAGGGAGCACCAAAATATACAAATCAGCTACTAATAGAACTAAAGGGAGAAACTGGCAAAACACAAGTATAGGAGGGGACCTAAATACACCATTGACAGCTATGGATACATCATCCACATAGAAAATCAATAAGGAAGTATCGGCCATAAATGACACATTAGACAAAATGGACATAATTGACATTTGTAGAGTCCTTCATTTCAGAACACCATACTATCCATTTTTTTCTAGTGTACATGGAACATTCTCAAGGATAGACCATATATTGGGACACAAAACTAGCCTCAGTAAATTTAAGAAGATTGAAGTCATACCAAGCATATTCTCTGACCACAATGCTTTGAAATTGGCGATCAACTGCAAAAAGAATTTGGGAAAAACCACAAGTAGGTGGAGATTAAACAATATGTTACTAAGGAATGAATGGGTGAAAGAAGGGTGAGTTCAAAAGATACTTAGAAACAAATGAGAATGAAAACACATTGCATCAAAATTATTGGGATGCTGGGAAAACAGTATGAAGAGGAAAATTGTTATTATTACAGGCCTAGCTCAAGAAACAAGAAAAATCTGAAATAAACAACCTAACATTACATCTTAAAGACCTAGAAAAAGAAGAACAAATGAAACCCAAAGTCAGCCGAAAGAAGGAAATAAAAAAAATTAGAGCAGAGCTAAATGAAATAGAGCACAAGAAGACAATAGAAAAACATTATTGCAACAAAGAGCTGGTTCTTTGAAAAGTTTAATAAAATTGACAAACACTTGGCTAGACTCACTAAAGAAAAAAGAGAAAAGACACAAATAAAAAAATCAGAAATGAGAAAAGAGAAGTTATGAGGGATACCACAGATATACAAAGGATCATATGAGAATACTATGAAGGACTATATGCCACCAAATTCAATAATCTAGAAGAAATGAACAAGTTCTTAGAAATATGTAATCTTCATAGACTGAATCATGTAGAACTGGAAAATCTAAACAGACCAATCAACAGTAAGGAAACTGAGACAGTCATCCAGTATCTTCCCAAAAGCAAAAGTCCAGGAACAAATGTCTTCACTAATGAATTTTACCAAATATTCAAAGAAGATTTAATATCTCTTTTCCTCAAACTCTTCCAAAAAATTGAAGAAGAGAATATTTTCTAACTTGTTTTATGAAGCCAACATTACCCTGATACCAAAAACTGGTAAGGATAACATAAAAAAGAATATTAGAGAACAATATCTCTGATGAATACAGATGCAGAAATCCTAAACATAGTATTAGCAAATCAAATAAAACAATATATTAAAAAGATAACATCACAATCAAATGGGGTTCATTCCAGGGGTTATCATATGTAAATTGATCAATGTGATACACCACATAAAATAAAGAATAAAAATCATATGATATCAATAGATGCTCAAAAAGAATTTGACAAAATACAACATCCATTTATGATTAAAAGAATTAATAAAATGGGTATAGGAGGAAAGTACCTCAATATTTTAAACACCGTATATGACAAACTCTCAGCTAATGTCATTATTAATGGTGAAAAACGGAAAGCTCTTCCTCTACGATCAGGTGCAAGACAGGCACACACACTCTCACCACTGTTATTCAACATAGTATTGGAAGTCCTTGCCAGAGCAATCAGGCAAGAGAAAGAAATGAAAGGCATCCAAAATGGAAATGAAGAAGTGAAATTGTCACTTTTTCAGACCACATGAATCTTTAGAAAATCCTAAAGACTCCACCAAAAACTGTTAGAAACAATAAACAAATACAGTTAAGTTGCAGTATACAAAATCAGTGTACACAAATACACTGTGTTTCTATATACTTACAATGAAATTTCAGAAAAATAAAAAAAATTATTTTGCAATTGCAACAAAAAGAATAAAATACCAAGGAATAAACGTAACAAAGGATGTGAAGGACATACACACTGAAAACTAAGACATTGAAGAAGACAAAAGTAATTGAAGAAGACACAACGAAATGGAAAGATATTCTGTGTTCATGGATTGGAAAAAACAACATAGTTAAAATGGCCATGTTACCCAAAGCAATACACAGATTTAGCGAATTCCCATCAAAATCCCGATGGCATTCTTGTTGTTATTATTTCTGGTGTACAAAACAATGTAATAGACATTTCACCCCTCATAAAGTGATAACTTCCTTCCCCCAATCTATTACCCCTCTGACATCATATATGTCTAGTATTACAATTCCATTGATTCTATTCCCTATGCTGTATACCACATCCAGTGACCATATATATATATATATATATATATATTTGACATACAATATTATTCAGCTTCAACTTCAGATGTACAGTGCAGTGGTCAGGCATCTACGCTGTCCATGAAGTGGTTTCCCTAAATAAGACATGTGCCCATCTGACACCCTAAAAATCTTTACAACATTATTGATTATATTCCCTAAACTGTTTTTCATATCTCCATGGCAATATTGTAGTTACCAATTTATGCTACTTAATCCCTTCCCCTTTTCCCTCATTCCCACGCCCCTCCCATCTAGCAACTATCAGTTTTTCCTCTATATCTCTGAGACTATTTCTGTTTACTTTGCTCATTTATTCAGTTCTTTAGATTCTGCATATAAGTGAGATCATATGGTATTTGTCTTTCTCTGACATTTCATTTAGCATAATGTTCTCTAGGTCCATCCATATTGTTGCAAATGATAAGATTTCATTCTTTTTTATAGCTGAGTAATGCTCCATTGTATAAATGTACCACAGTTTCTTAATCCAGTTGTCTACTGATGGGCATTTTGGTTGTTTCCAAATCTTGGCTATTGTAAATAGCGCTGCAATAAACATAGGGGTGCAGATATATATATATGTGTGTGTGTGTGTGTGTGTGTGTGTATGTATATGTATATATACATATATATATACATATTAATATATAAATACATAATATTTTCTAGTTCTGAGAAAAATGTCACTGGTAGCTTGATAGAAATTGCTCTGAATCTATATATTGCCTTGGGCAGTATTGACATTTTAACTATATTAATTCTTCCTATCCATTAACATGGTATGTGTTTCCATTTATTTGTATCTTCTTTGGTTTCTCTCTTCAGTGTATTATAATTTTCTGAGTACAGGTCTTTTATTTCTTTGGTTAAATTTATTCCTAGGTATTTTATTGTTTTCGAAGCAATTATAAATGGGATTGATTTCTTGATTTCTCCTTTTGATAGTTTAGTATTGGTGTATACAAATGCAACTGATTTCTGAATATTAATTTTGTATCCTGGTACTTTACTAAATTCATTTATCAGTTCTAATAGTTTTTTGGTGGAGTCTTTGAACTTCTCTCTACAGAATATCATGTCATCTGCATATAATGACAATTTTACTTCCTGCCTTTTATTTTTTTCTTGTTTGATTGCTGTGGCTAGAACTTCCAGCACTGTGTTGAATAAAAGTTGTGAAAGTGGGCAGCCTTGTCTTGTTCCTGATCGTAAGGGAAAAGTTTTAGCCTTTCCCAATTCAGTATGATGTTAGCTGTGGGTTTGTCGTATATGGCCTTTATTATGCTGAAATATGATCCCTCTATTCCCACTTTGCTAAGAGTTTTTATCATAAATGGCTGCTGGATTTTGTCAAATGCTTTTTCTGCATCTATTGATATGATCATATGATTCTTATTTTTCATTTTGTTAATGTACTGTATCATGTTAACTGATTTGCGGATATTGAACCAGCCTTGCATAACAGATATGAATCCCACTTGATCGTGGTATATTATCTTTTTAATGTGTTGCTGAATCCGTCTTGCTAGTATTTTGTTTAGAATTTTTGCATCTATGTTCATTAGGGATATGACCTGTAGTTTTCTTTTTTTGTAATGTCTTTGTCTGGTTTTAGGATCAGAGTAATAGTGGCCTCATAAAATGTACTTGGGAGCCTTCCCTCCTTCTGGATTTTTTGGAATAGTTTGAGGAGCATAGGTGTTAATTCTTTTTTGAATGTTTTGTAAATTTCATCTGTGAAGCCATCTGGTCCAGGACTGTCGTTTTCTGGGAGCTTGTTGATTACTGATTCAATTGTTTTGGTAGTAATCAGTCTGTTCATAGTTTCTGTTTCTTTTTGGTTCAGTCTAGGAAGATTGTGTGCTTCTAGAAACTTATCCATTTCTTCCAGATTGTCTACTTTGTTGGCATATAGTTGCGCATAGTACTTCTTTAAAATTTTCTGTATTTCTGTGGTATGTGTTGTCACTTCTCTTTCATTTCTGATTAATTTATCTCCTCTCTCTCTTTTTCTTGGTGAGTCTGGCTAAGAGTTTGTCTATATTGTTTATCTTTTCAAAAAACCATCTCTTGATTTCATTGATCTTTTGTATAGTTCTTTTTTTGGGGGTCTCCATTTCATTTATTTCTACTCTGATCTTTATTACCTTCTTCTTTGTACTCCCTTTGGACTTGTTTTGCTTTTCTTTCTCCAGTTCATGTAGGTGTAAAGATAGCCTGTTGATTTGAGATTTTTCTTGTTTCCTGAATTGCTATGAATTTCCCTCTTTGGACTGCTTTCACTGCATCCCATAGATTTTGAATAGCTATGGTTTCATTTTTGTCTGTCTCAAGGAATCTTTTGATTTTTTCCTTGATTTCATTATTGACCCACTCGCTATTTGGTAACATGTTATTCATCCTCCATATATTTATGTGTTTTCTGGATTTCTTCTTATAATTGATTTCTAGTTTCATAGCATTGTGGTCAGAGGAGATGCTTGATATGATTTCAGTCTTCTTAAGTTTATTGAGACTTGTTCTGTGGCCTAGCATGTAGTCTATCTTGGAAAATGTTCCATGTATACTTGAGAAGAATATATATACTACTGTTTGGGGGTGAAATGCTCTAAAAATATTGATTAAATCCAACTGCTCTAAAGTGTCATTTAAGGCCACGGTTGCCATATTGATTTCTGTCTAGAGTATCAGTCCATTTCTGGCAATGGGGTGTTGAAGTACTCTACTACGATAGTGCTACTGTTGATCTCTGACTTTATGTTGGTCATAAACTGTTTTACATATTTAGGAGCTCCTATGTTGGGTGCATAGATGTTTACTAGGGATACGTCCTCTTGTTGAATCGATCCCTTTATAATTATGTAGTGCCCTTCTTTGTCTTTTATTGTAGTCTTCATTTTGAAGTCTATTTTGTCCGAAATAAGTATTGCTCCTCCAGATTTTTTCTCATTTCCATTTGAGTGAAATACCTTTTTCCATCCCTTTACTTTCAGTCAGTGTGTGTCTTTTGATCTGAGATGAGTCTCTTGTAAACAGCATATGCATGGGCCCTGTTTTCTTATCCACTCAGCCACTCTATGTCTTTTGATTGGAGCATTCAGCCCATTCACATTTAAAATGATTATTGGTAGGTACATATTTATTGCCATTTTGTTATTCATATTTCTGGTCTTCCTTTGTTAATTTGTTTTCCCCTTTCTTCTGTTTAAAAAAGCCCTTTTAACGTTTCCTGCAATGCTGGTTTGGTGGTAATGGATTCCTTTAGCTTATTAGTTTCTGAGAAGCTCTTTATATCTCCTTCAATTTTAAGTGATAGCCTTGCTGGGCAGAGCAATCTTGGTTGTAGACCTTTGTTTTTCATCACTCTGAATGCCTCCTGCCACTCCCTTCTGGCCTGCAGAGTTTCTGTAGAAAAGCCAGCTGGTAGTACTATAGGAGTTCCCTTATATGTAACCTGCTGTCTTTCTCTTGCTGCTTTTAGGATTCTCTCTTTGTCTTTAACCTTTGCCATTTTAACTATAATGTGTCTTTGTGTCAGTCTGTTTAGGTTCACCTTGTTTTGAACTCTCTGCACTTCCTGGGCTTGTATGTTGATTTCCTTCACCAGGGTAGGGAAGTTTTCGGTCATTATTTCTTCAAATATGTTCTCAATCGCTTGCTCCTTCTCTTCTCCTGTTGGTATTCCTATGATGCAAATGTTGTTGTGCTTAATGTTGTCCACGGGTCTCTTAAACTATTTTTATTGTTTTTTTTTATTTTTCATTTTTGTTGTTCCCTTTGGGTGATCTCTGCTATCTTGTCTTCTAAATCACTGATGCGATCCTCTGCTTCCTCTAATCTATGGGTGATTCCTTACAATGTTTTCATTTCAGTTATTGTAGTCTTTAGTTCTGTTTATTTTTTTTATGATTTCTCTATCCTTCTTTATGTTCTCACTAAGTTCCTTAAACATTCTTATTATCAAATGTGTTCTAAACTCTGTCGCTGATGGGTTGGATGCCTCTGTTTCATTTAGTTCCATTTCTAGAGATTTCTTCTGATCCCTTATTTGGGACATGTTTCTTTGTTTTTCCATTCTGGCTGTCGTTCTGTGATTGCTTCGATGTATTAGGTAGATCACCTATGTCTCTCAGTTGATGCTGGATGGTCTTATATAGTGTGTCCTTTATAATCGGATTGCACAGTCTCCCTATTGTCCTGTCCCGTGTGTCCCAGAGGTGTCACGGTTGAAGTTGATCTTCAATTGCTTTTGGCTTGTCAGAGGGTGGGATTGACCCTCAGGCTGAATAGCTGGGAGAATTAAGTGTGCTTACAGTATATGAGCTGCTGTGTGTAGGTTGACCCCCTCATAGGAGGCTTGGCCCCTGCAGGCTCTTGTGCCTGTGGAGAATTTCCTTTCAGAGTGCTGCTTGTAGGTCCAACCAGGTAGTGCTTTGGTTTGGTCTGACGCTGGCCTCTGTGTGTATTGGTTCTGCTGTCTCTTGGGCGGGGCTCCCACTCAGCCATTTCAGCCTGTCTGTTACCGGACCATGGCTACCTGGTAGGAGTCTCAAAGCTCCATGCTGTTGGCTGTTGCCTGTGCTGGACCTGGTGTCATGTGGGGATGGTCTCTCTGTGAACCAAGGCTGGCTGCCACCAATATGGGTTCTGAGGCAGTTTAGCAAAAGTCCCAGGGCCCCACAGGGCCGTCCCCACCTGTCAGTTGCCCATATGGCCCAACTATTGAAAGAGGCTCTTTAGGATCATGTGCTGGCTGTTTGACCCGGTGTTGAGGGTACCCTCCGTGATGCGGCACTATCTGGGCAGGATGGAGTTCAAGTGAGTTATGAGACGTGATTGGTGGTTTTTAAGATATTAATACAGATTCAGATCTTACTTTACGCCAATACCCAGCCTGTAACCCCCTTGTACAGAGTCCCAAAAGCACTACAGCCAGCTTCCATCTCAAGCTCACAAATTCCGGAGATCTGCTCCCGAGTGGCTGTGGTGCAGTTTTGGGGTCACTGAATACCATGAAGATGACCTCAGGGCTCTGTGGACAATCTGCTGTAGTAAAAAACCTTTTCCACAGTTTGTGGGGGTGTGGCCAGTACCCCGGCATCCAGAGTGCCCCTGGCAATACAGCTGTAGTGAGGTGTGTTACAATGGGTAAAAGCTGTGGTCAGTGGTTTCTACAAATTCAGTGTAGTCTCTGTTCCTGGACCAGTGTTAGGCCCATGTCCACATCGCAAAATAAAAAGCAAGGCAAACCAACAACACCAAAAAAGTAAATACCCCCACAAAAATCACAATAAACAACGATCAGATAGGAGAAACAAAAGTATATAAAAGAGACAAAAACAGCAGAACAAGACAGAAAAACAGTAACTAAAGCAATAACAAAGCAAACAAACCCAGGAAACAACAACAACAATAAAAAAACAGATGAAGGGAAAGAAACAAAAAGATGAAAAAGAAAGAAAAGAAAAAAAAAAGAAAAAGGGAAAATGGTAATAAAAAAGGGGGAGAATAAAAAAGAGAAGGACTAAAAGAAAGAAAAAGGACCCCCCCCAAAAAAAAAAAATCAGAAAAAGAAAGAGAAGGAAAAAAAAGGGCTCTCTGCCTGCTTTAATCTGCAGGCCACTTGTTCAGCAATAGAGAGTCTCCCGGCCACTTGGCACCAGCTGTGTTGAGGGGAAGGGCCCACCGGGTCCTGTGCTGGCCACCCTCTCAGGCTCCCAGTGCGCTTGGAGGGGACCCTGGAGTGGGGGCCAGGCACCAGGGTCCCAGAGTGCCCCACAACGCAACTCTAAGTGGGCAGGGTAGGCCCCCCGGGCACCACGGGCTGTGGTCAGTGGCCCCCACCAAGTCTGAGCAGCGTGTGCTCCTGCACTGGCAACCAGCCGCACGAACTCGCCACGAATGCCATGGCCAGATCGCAAGTCCACACAGCTCCCTGCCCAACACTCTCAGGAAACGCCCAGTCTGCCTGTCCCACTCAGCAGTCTATGGCTCAGGTAGAGCAGCCCCACAGTCAGGCTTCTCCCTGGCAGCGCTGCACATGCAGTGTGCAGAGCTGGGACTGAAGGCAGCGTGCGTGTGCCCCCGCAGCTCAATCAGCAGCCTGTCCAAACAGGAGCACACCTGACAGTCAGGCCTCTCCCTGGCAGCAGGGCACAAGCTGTGTGCAGAGGTACCCAAGGCAGCAAGCACACACACGCGCACGCCTATGCCGATTCCACCAGACCAAAGCGGTAGGAAACTGACCCTCTGTGGGAGGGCTTAACCATGAATAAATCGTACTCTCTTGTACACCACTCGTGTGTAAGCTCCACGCTATGGGAACAACGGTCCCAGAACCTCCAGCTCATGCACCACAGGCGCTCAGTTCAGTTCTTTTCTGCGGGCTCCTGGGTCCCCACCCATGGAGTCACTCTGCCTCCAGGGACCAGGTGAGTGCTCTCCAACGGGCGAGTCCATGTGCCGGCTCCACAGGAGGGCGACTGGGTCTCTAGTTGCCCTCTGCCCCACCGAGTTGAACGAAGAGAGTCCTCACTTATTTTCACTACCAGCTATTGTGGAACTCCCCTTCCCGGCAAAGGGACTCTGGGCTGCGGAGCCCGACATGGGGCCAGAGGGTCCCTCCCCCAACAGGGGAAGCCTCCACCACTGCGGTGCCCCTCGCGGGTTTGCCCTCTCTCCATCGGCCTGGAGTGAGCCTGCCTCATGGCTCTGTCCCTCCTACCAGTCTCAATGTGGCCTCTTCTTTAAATCCTTAGTTTAGAGGTTCTGTTCAGCTAGTGTTCAGATGAATTCCGAGGTTGGATGTTGTATAAATTGTCATTTTAGTGTGATCTTGGGAATTCTATTATGCCATCTTAGCTCCTCCCCTATGGCATTTTTTAAAGAAATAGAACGAAAAATCATCAGATATGTATAGAATTACAAAAGATCCCAAATACCCAAAGCAATCCTAAGAAAAAAGAACAAGCCTAGAGTTATCCAACTCCCTGACTTCAATTGACACTGCAAAGCAACAGTAATCAAAACAGCATGGTACTGACAGAAAAACAGACATACAGACCAATAGAACAGAATTGAGAGCCCAGAAATAAACCCACATATACTCATATATGGACAGATAATTTTTGACAAAGGAACCAGACACATACAATGGAGAAAAGAAAGCATCTTCAATAAATATTGCTGGGAGAATTGGAAATAATGAAACTACAAAATAATGAGACTAGACTGCTATCTGTTACCATGTACCAAAATTAACTGAAAATAGATAAAAGACTTAAGCACAAGACCTGAAACAAACTGCATGGAAGAGAACATAGATACTTATCTTACGGACCGTGGGCTCAAAGAGAATTTTATGAATTTGACCTCAAAGGCAAGGTACATAAAAGCTAAAATAAATGAATGGGACTATATCAACCTAAAAAATTTCTGTACAGCAAAAGAAACCATCTGCAAAACTAAGAGGCAGCCAACTGGTTGGGAGAAGATATTTGCAAACAGTGCCTCCAATAAGGGGCTAATATCCAAAATACATAAGGAACTCATACAACTCAACAAATAAAAGACAAACTATCCAATTAAAAAATGGGTAGAGGACCTGAATAAACATTACTCCAAAGAGGACATACAAATGGCCATCAGACATATGAAAAGATGCTCAACATCACTAATATTCAGAGAAATGTAATAAAAACCACAATGAGATATCACCTCACCCCAGTTAGAATGGCTATCATCAACAAGACAAATAGTAACGTGTTGGAGAGGCTGTGGAGAAAAAGGAACCCTCATACACTGTTGGTGGGAATGCAGACTGGTGCAGCCATTATGGAAGGCAGTGTGGAGGTTCCTCAAAAATTACAAATAGAATTACCATGTGACCCAGCAATCCCTCTCCTGGGTATATACCCCCAAAATCTGAAAACAACATTTATCCATAAAGATATATGTGCTCCGATGTTCATTGTAGCATTATTTACGGTGGCCAAGACATGGAAACAACCAAAGTGTTCTTGGATAGATGATTGGATAAAGAAGAAGTGGTATATATACACAATGGAATACTACTCTGCCATAAGAAAAGATGAAATAGTACCATTTGTGACAACATGGGTAGATCTTTAGATATTTATGCTATGTGAAATAAGTCAGACAGTAAAAGTTCAGAACCATATGACTTCACTCATATGTGGGATATAAAACTGAAAACAACAAAGAAACAAGACAACAAACAAAAACTCTTAGACACAGACAATAGTTCAGTGGTTACCAGAGGGTAAGGGAGGAGGGTGGGCAGTAGAAGAGTGTATAGGGGGTCAAATATCTGGTGACGGAAGGAGAACTGACTCTGGGTTGTGAGCACACAGTGTGATATATAGATGATGTATTACAGAATTATATACTTGAAACCTATGTAATTTTACTAACCAGTGTCACCCCAATAAATTTAATAAAAATTTAAAAACAATAATGATCTTAATATACTAACTTTAAAGTCCCAGTGATCAGTTGGTAACTGCATTGATAACAACAGTTGGGTGTTATTTATCACAAAACAGTAAAGATAATTGATGTTTGAAAGTAACTGTACAAAGGGTAGAATTATAAACTAGTTCATTGTTGGAGATACTGTCCTCTAGTCTATCCTTTGGAATTAAGAATAACATATGCGGTTGTAGAAATCAACACTGTTAGCTTATTGTCATCAAAGGAAAGATTTGTCAGGGCCTCTCTAGCAGGTCCTGAAGAATAGCATCCATTTCCTGTGATGATCTGGGATATAGTTCTTAGCCTGTAAAATGGACTGACTTTTCTGAGGATAGACTCATGCTAATGGAGCTTATGAAATTTGTGTTTGAAACTAAAAAGATTAATGTATTGATTTATGATGGTAAATTATTTTACTACGGACAAAAATGCTTAGACTATGCAGAATCTCTTACTTCAATCTATGCAAAACTTAAAATGAGCCATTTGGTCATTAGAAACCTTTTTTTCCTACAGGCCTAGTGGTATTGGAGTCAGAATTAGAGGGAGATTGACACATGAGATGTTTTATGTGTTGGGCAAAGGCAGTCTGATGCGGCCATATTCACCACAGGTGCGGTCTGGGCACTGGAGATAGAACAATGATGATTGTTGGCTAAAACTCTTGCCAATTAGGGGAACAATATTCCAAATATGATGCCTAAAATACTGTCTCCCCAGATAGTGCTTAGATGAACATTTTCAGTTATTTGTGTGACTTGTTTTCTTTTGTGCTTTCACGCATAGAAATGGCATCTGTGTGGCAAAGGAGATGAAATCAAAACACATAAAAACTAACCTAACTTTAGCAAAATTAACAAAATAATATGCAATGCATACATAACCTTTAAAAGAATAACCCTTGCTTTTCTGGCAGAATTGCAGAATGCTTATGTGAGATTTCAGTTGTACATATTGGACCCTATCGACCAGTAAGGTTGACCAACCTCATTCCTTCCTTGGGATTTATATACAGGATTATAATACAGTGCATTTAAATTAATCCTTACTAGAGTGTATTCCAATGCACAGCAGAGGGGACCATAGGCAAAATAATTATTTCATGTTATTATATTATTTTGTAGTTTATAACTCAACAATTTCAAGTTAAATGAAGTTAACATCAAATAAATGTTTACCATGGCAAGGCTTTGTGTCATAACTGGAGGTGAAAGGAAGAACAAATGACTCTTCTCTGTGGAATGCTTGTGATCACCACAGTATAGGTCACTTTTCATGGTTTGACAAATACCCTTAGAGAGCATTGAATATGGAGAGGAAGGAAAATATAATATTGAGACTTACAAGGATTTTTCCTGGATGGAGCAACAATAAAGTTGAATCTTGAAAGGTAGGCAGGATATTATAGGTGAATATTAGGGTTGGGAAGAGAATGACATGAGAGCAAGGCAACATCTTGAAGTCACTTGTTGGAGAAACATCAATTGGTTTTTGGTTCTTGAGAATATGTATAGGATGTTTGAAGAGCGGGAAATAGGTAATGATCATAATGTGGAAGACCTTACGCGTGAACGGACATAAAACCACACTGAATGCCTGATGGTGTATCATGATGCATGTTAGGCACCAGAAAGATGCAGAAGACATAGTTCTTGGCCCTCACAGGAGTTCTCAGCCCAAGAGTTGAGACAGACATTCTACAAGTTTCACCATGAAAGGCCTTTGATAGAAGTATAAGCACAACGCTCTAGAAGCCAGAGTGATGAATTATTTGGGGGATGTTGGGAAAGGGGGTAACATGGGAACTGGGTTCTGACACATAAGTAACTGATGAACCACTGTAAGGGCTGGTGAGTTTCTAGATGCATAGAGAGCAGCATGCCGAAATGTGAAGAGGTCTGACATGTCTGAACTATAAGGCTTGCGGCAGGGAGCGGGGAGAGCGGTGAGACTGGGATGATTGGTTGGAGTCTGAGTACTAGTCAGTTTGGAGTGGTGTAACTAGTTGAGGTTGGAGCCAGACACCTACATTCAAATTCCATCTCTGCCATTTTACTGCGTTTCTAATCTCTGGTAAATTTTTTAACTTCACTTCTCGAATTGGCATAATGAGGATGGTAATATCAATTTAGCAGTATTGTTGTGACTGAAAATTGATAGATAAAGGGCATGAAATCTTCCCAGTAACAAATGTGAGTCAGTAATACCTTATTCATAGGGTTGATGTAAGAACTAAATGGAGTAAAAGACAGCATAAGAAGGAGACTTGGGCACAAAACCCTCATGCTCAAGTAATACTACTAAAAATAAAGTTTTAAAAGCTGTTCAATCCAGTTATATATAGAACATGATTTTAATAAAAATTATTCACACAATTTAAGAAATGTTTTATCATTACCTGTATGAAGATTAACCTTTAAATATATTAGCTTGTGTTGATTCAAGGGCTTCTCAGTTTAGGCCTGGATGCATGCATAGTGGCTTTCATTACAGTCTACGATTTTAAGGTCATACTTTGTGCATATGTGCACGACTGTACTACATATATCACAATTAATTGTTATTTTCTCTCTTTTCTCCACTAAAGTGTGAATGCTGTATCCCCAATGCTTCAAAAAATGTTAGGCTGAAAAAACTTGATTGAAATGATTTTAAGCGTAGAAAGAATTAACATGCATATACGAGTATACTCTTAGTGTACAGTATAAAAGTGCTAATTTTTTGCCCTTCATATTTAAAAGTCTTTTGGAATTGTGTTGCAATTCCCTGTACTCTGAAAGCAGCGTGGCATCTTTCTGTCCACACAGTTCCAAGTTCATGGGACAGGTAGATGTGTAGTTAGAATAGTAGAGATGGCCCTCAGTCTCACCCCCCAGAAGAATTCTCTCCATTGCATCCCTGCTAACCAAGCAGTATGAATTATAAGGCAGTTCTTAACATAGGTCTGGCTTATAGCAATAGTGTGTGCAAAAATGCGCCTGGGCTATCTGAAAATGATGTTTTTCATACTGGGAGCAACTCTTCTGAGCTGTGTAGTATTTAAAGACAGGAAGGAGACCACATTGTCTGTTCCTACACATACATAATAAGAGTAATGGATTGATATATGAAAGAAGGTAGAATTAAGATCAAATAAAAATAATCTAATTAAAGCAAAATTGAAATCGTGTCAAGCACTGAATTACATTAACTATGAATGAATAATCTTTACTTGTCTGGAAGAATTGCAGAATGGTACTATTGTGTGCTATTTCAGTTGCATATATTGGACAATGTCAGTCATTAAGGGTAGTATTATTTATCCCAACCATCCATATTTCTATAGCAACAGTATACATGTTTATGCAATCATACATTATATCACATCATATCTGATGTATCTTGGTACCAGTTCCTGTCCTAAACTCATACAAGTTTTGTATACATTCACTGCCGAATGAAAGTCCCTGCACCCCACTTCTTTCTTGAGTCTAGGCAAGCAACACATAAAATGAACTGTTAACTTAATATTCAGCATTTAGACTGAATCCAAACAAAGTTCCATTAAATGTTAAAAGCTGCTTGTTTTTGAAATAGATTAATTTTACTTATTTTCATGAGTAGGTTGTATACTAATCAAATGTTTAATTTTATAAAGTTCCAAATATAAAGCATTATATCAATTTTTAACTAGGCCATCATTTAAACCATAGATCCATTTTAATGATAAAAATTCATTACCCAATAGTAGGGTGAAGGTAAGGTTGAGTTCAATGACAATAAGAAAAATGGAAATAGTGGTTTTTTATTACTTAGTAGAGTTGGCTAAGAAAATGCAACTTTAAAGGGGTATAATAACGTATGATCTTTCCCTTTTAGAATAGTGTTAATATTTTAATATACATAGTTTGGTCATGCTAAAATGCATGCTTTTCTCTGCTTTTGAGTTTCTCTTATCAATAGTAACAATTATATTCATTTTATATCGTTGGTATCGCGTTAGAACCATCTACTTTGCTAGATAAATCTTTTCATATTTACTTGGAGTTTTGAGTGACCTTATTTGTGAACATGATTTTTTAACATACAGAGGATGCCAAAAAATGTATATATATTTTAAGAAAGGAAAAAACTGTATTAAAATTGTAATACTCAATATATACCGATAACAAAAGATGAATACAAGTCATGTGTATACATTTTTTGGCACCCCCCATATTTGTATTTGTTTGGTTAAACTGATTGTATGTGTAAAATAACTACATTAAAATTTTCAATCACGTTATTGAATGTCATACCTTTTTTTTTTTTTTTTACCTCTTGCTTCTTTATTCATTGCCATTTGATTAATAATTTCTGCCTTTATTCTACCCATTTATTTAGGTTCATTGTCCAGGCACAGGATAATCACATTATAGCCATAGCTGACATAAGATTTCAGTGTTGTTTTTTTAAATTTAATTTTATTAAATTTATTGGGGTGACAATTGTTAGTAAAATTACATAGATTTCAGGTGTACAATTCTGTATTACATCATCTATAAATCCCATTGTGTGTTCATAACCCAGAGTCAGTTCTCCTTCCATCACCATATATTCGATCCCCCTTACCCTCATCGCCCACCCCCCACCCTCCTTGCTGTGTTAAAAAGTCTTTTCTGTATAAAGTTCGATGTTAGGACTTGATGGTAGTTGTTTTCTTTTCTTCTCCTAAAAATATTACAACATATAAGGAAAAAATAGGAAGAAAATATCAGTAAGTCTACATTATTATATAACAGTATCTGTTGTCCATATATTTACATGGATTCATGACTGCAGTTGTCAAATAATTACCATTTTGCGTTCTAATTTTTTGCCTTAACTTTATATTATGGCATTATTTTGATAATTTACCTGAAATGGACATTATTTCAAGTAGCTTCCCTTACTTTGGTGGTAGCCATTTTGATCTAATTCAGGCCATATTTGTGTAGGACAAAAATGAAGGGGGAAAAAAATGGTAGTTCAGACTTTGCTTTTCATGGTTTTTTAGTCAAAGAAACACCACCACTTCTATCACTATTCCAGCAATAATGGAAATATATTCGGTATTCTCTTTAATTGAGGTAGTCCTAAGGTTAATGGACTTACTTTGTTTTTTGAATGCCCATTCTTTTTATGCTCAATTCTTATCTGAAGAAGGACTCAGCTAAAACTTGTTTTGATTAAATTAAAGCTCTCTCACAGTTCTGAATGCTAAATTAAATTGGTTTCAAGTAAGTGACACTGTGTGGTTATCATCATCATTCTTATAAGTAGTAGGAGCAGAAGTAGCATGATAGTATCTTAGTTTTAGGACACATTTATAGTATAGTATACGTGCAGTATCAGCTGATTTTTACATATCTTCTAGTATATTTCATAAGCATTATTTTAAATATCTGTCACCAGTCTGTGGTTATTGAAGTTTAATTTTATGATTTAATGACTAAATTTTATGACTATGATTTTAGTTTTACTGCCTTAGCTTTTCTGTCATTATTTTTCATAACTTTAATTTTAAGCCCTTGAATCAGGGTTCAACTCTAAGTTATAATATTCCTCATATGGGTAAAACAGTTCATTTTGTGGTTTTCCATTTCATGACACAATTTTCAGGAAATTGTGGGGGGACTGGGTACTGTCAATACATTTTTTGTTTTTGCACTTCAAAATATCCTGAAATTCATGGCCTAGAAACAAATAAGTAATTCCAGCATTTTTCTAAGAAATCTTTGGGTTTACTGTACTGAGGGCCAGAAGAGCTAAGGGAAAAAAGGGTGTAAGTATCAGTCCTATGCTCAACTGGCAAGTAACATTCTTTTCTTGTGTGTTCTCCTACCTTCTGTTTATCCCCTTTTTTCACCGCCACTGGATGGTGTTTGTTCTGACCCCTCCATACAGCACCCAGGTCCCACTTGTCTCCCAAGGGCTGTGCGTTGTGATAAAGCATCCTTCTTCAGGAGTGGAATTTTAAGTGCTTTTTGCCATACCATTTTTTCTTTTCCCCTGATTAAAGCGTAATTTGTGTACCATTATCATATGACCTTTTTGAACTGACTTGAAATACCTGATCTTAGGCTCCGCTGGTACAATTCTGGTCGTGACCCTTGATAAATAACTATTTTCAAGACTTGTTGGGTTCATTCTTCATGCTTTTCTCCTAAGACCTGCTCCAATTGCCCTCTTTACCAAGCCATTGGCAGCTTGTTTGTCTCAGGATGTGTACTTACTGACTTTTGAAGCAGATAGAAAGTGCTTATGGCCGAAGGGAAGGCATCTATTTATTCATGTGAACCAGACCAGTCCCTGTCCTCCAGGATAGGAAGGGAGTGCTTTGAGTGGGCCTCCCAAGAGAATTTATCTTGAAGCACAAGGTGGTGGCTTGGGAAAAATCCTTGATGTTGTTTCTGATGCTTTATGTTCATTTATTCATCCATTTATTCATTCACTAATTTATTTCAATTCTTATTTATGTATGTATTCATTATGTATGTACACAGTTGAGTGTGTCCCAGGGATCATATAACATGCCAGGGATGTAAACAATTCTCTTCATTTTCTACAGTTTCCTTAGTCTGGTAGGGTCACTAGATTATAAGGCTATATGGAATGAAAGACAGACAAGCCAGTATATTTATTGTAAGATATGTCATACATTAAAAGGAGTTTGCATGCGTTGATTTGTGAGCATAAAGGTAGTAATTTAAGGTAATCCCAGGGATGTGATGGTCTAGGAAAAGGTACATTTGAGTTCAGTCTTGAAGGATGTGGAAGAATTGTTAGAAGATGAAGAGGAAAGGAATTTCAGAAGAGAATGAGAGTGTGAAATAGTGTAATCTTAGAGATCTAGGAAGAGTGTTGAATAAATAGCCAAAAGGATTACCCTTACTAGTAACAAGTAGCATTATAATTTACTAAATACTTATTGTTACTTAAATAAACAAAAATCAGTTATCATTGATATTTAAATTTGCATGTCTTTGCTAGCAAGTATAAACGTTTATTTTTCCATGCTGTTTTCTTTTGGTTCACATATTTTTGGATTTTAGTATTTGCAATGTGTATAATTTCTTTAAATACTAAAGATAGAACTTACTTTTTTTTGTAAATACTTATTTTTTCAGTCTACTTTTATTTAAAGCAGATGATTTTCATAATAAGGAAATTTCAATTATTACTATTTAGTATTTTTACTAGAAACATATATTAAAATGTATCTTATTCCTGTTCACAGGCGTAGTTATATGCTTTAACACAAGACGTTAAAGATAGATATGTATATATCATTTTTTCATCGTATTTCCTTTAGGCATAATTATTAGATATAATAAGGCCATAGACTTTTCGTTGAGAAAATTGGTTTACTGGCTTGATTCCATTTGGTGTTTGTGTGTAAGTCACACCTATAATTTATTATATGATTTCTTATATGGGTATCTTTAAATTGTTTTTTTCTGCTCTCTTATTTTTTAATTCATATTTTATTATATTACTTAATGTTTAATCATGAAATCTCAATAACAAGTTCAATAGGAATAAACGAGTTCAAGCAGTAGGCAGCAGATAGCATACTCAGATTAATTTTAGGACAGTTTAATAAGGGGTCTATATGCAAAGAAGTAGGGAAAGTATAGGGAACCACTAAGGGATTATGCAGCACCCAAGAATAGTTACTCTAAGGTCCTTTTTCTGACTTCTCACTAGTTGGACCCAACAGAAAGCTGAAGATGGATACCTGTATGCATGGTGCGGCTCACTCGGGAAGGACAGATAGGAGCATGGGAGGGGTGGAGCTTGACTCTGGACAGACACATGGAAGATCTCTAGCTGTTGGGAGCCCACACCATCAGTCCTGATGAGCAGACTGGATCACTGTCTACAAGTCACATGTGTTCATGGTTCCTGCTGTGGGCATCAGTGTGTTTAAAAGGAAATGGGAGACATTGTGAATCCCATGAGTGATTTAGGAAAGCTTTCACTCAGTTTGGCCCCGAAACTGCCAGTATGTACCTTCTTTTAATCTATCTGGCTCTTCATATCGAAATTAGGGTTTGATTTTTCTAATTTTCCCCAAATTAGTGCAGTTTCTTATCCTCTAAGACTCCATTTTCCCTATCTGCATTAAATAGTCAGGTAAATAAATTACATTGTTGGTTTTTCTTGATGATATTAAAGAAAGTTTCAGTGAAAAATTTGGAAAAAGTTTTCCTTACTGGTTTGGATAACTGTTGTATTCCAGGGAGTTGTTTTAATTATGGTTATTGGGTTTCTTTCTTTTTTCATTTTTATTATGTGATGGTTGATACATACAAAAGAATGTATGCAATGTTTCCATAAATTCTAAGACATATTAAAACAAACATTGTGAATCCACACACAATAAAAGAATTAGAACACTACCAATAAAATGAATTAATTTTTACTATTTAATATTCCACTGTATGGTTATCTCATTGTTTGTCTATTTTATAGTCTGTAAACAATTTTTGTGTGTTTTTGCTATAGCAAACAATAATAAAACATTTTTGTGTGTTTCATACATATTTGTTGGTGCACAGAGGCGAGAGTTTCCCTAGGGGCCTTCCTTAGGAATGGAATAGCTCGGTCATAGGGTATGCATGTTCAGCTTTAGAAGACAATGCCAAAGTATTTTCCAAAATAATACATCAGTTCACAGCTCTGTCACAGTTGTAAGTGTCCACTTGCTTTGGGTGCTCCTCAACATTTATCAGACAACTCTTTTTGTTTTTTAATCAGGCTACTGGATAAAACATATATGACAGTGGTCTTAATTTACATTTCCTGTTTCACTGATCAGATTGATTTGTCTTTCATTTGTATATTGATCATTAGGCATCCATTTTTTTCCTTCTATCTTTTTTACATTTTTCTTTTGGGTTATGGGTGTGTTGTATATTGATTTGAAGGAATTCTTTATATATAACATATACAAGTACTTTGTTGGATAGATAGGTAAATATATATAAAGATAGGTAGGTAGATAGATAGTTAACAAACAGATAATTAGATAGCAAAAACATTTTCTTAATTTATGATTATACCTAATGACTACATTCTCGCAATTTATGGTGTATTTCTTGTTTTCTTTAGGAAACTTTTGATGAAGTGAAATTGTTAACTTTAATTTATCAAGTTGTCTTTTATGGTTAGAATTTTGGTTTCTTACCTAAGAAAATATTTCCAATCTTGAAATTGCAAAGTTATTTTCTTCTAAAAGTTTAAAGTTTTGCATTTTTCATTTAAATCTTGATTACATTGGAAATATGTATTTTTGGAGGGTAGTGTTGTGGGGGTCAATTTCATTTCTTTCAATACATCTAACCAATAATTCTAGCACTCATTTTGAATAGTCTATGCTTTCTCATTCATATACTGTTTCCATTTATGTGTAGCCTTATTTCTGCACTGTATTCTATTCTTTTGGTAAATCAGTTTATCTCCGAACTTCACTATCTCAAGTAACTATTATAGATTTCTTTTTTTCTCTTAGAAGCGTCTTGGCTATTCCTAGGCTGTTGCTTTTCCATATGTCTTTACAAACAATTTGGCAGTTTACATGAAAGTCTTTGGGATTTTCCTGGGAATAACATTGACTCCATAAATCAGTATGGGAGAACTCTGAGAGATAGTGAGTCTTCCGATAGAACACTTTATTTCTCTCTATACATTCTTAATTTCTTTTTAAAAAGTTTTCTAATTTGAACAGGTGCAAATTTCTAAATATTTGTTTCTTAGAATTTTTATGCTTTAAATTAGTTATTATACAGAATAGATTACCTGTGTCAACAGTTATATTGTGTGCAAATTACCAGTTTTATTGCTTCCTTTCCAAATATTCTACCTGTTTTTTTTCTTTTCTTTTTTTTCTTATTTCTCAGCTGTCAAGAACTACTACAATGTGGAAACAAGCCCTCCTAGTAGGCATCTTTGTTTTATTCCGGATTTTAAAGGGAGTATTTCCAATATTTTTTGAAGGTAATTGATAAGATTAAAGAACTTCTATTACTAATTTTTAAGAGATGTTAAAACCTTAGTAGATAATGACCCCTCTGAAATGCCTTTTTTGCAGTTGAGGTTTTCCCTCATCATTTGCTATTGAATTATATTATAGTTTTTCTATTGCATGCTGTGATTAAACCCTACTTGATTAAATTTCCTGCTTGCTTTAGTTTGCTAATATTTAGGATTTTGGTCTATCTTGTCTCCTACAGTTCTTTTCTGATTGAGGTATTAGGCTGGAAGTGTTTTTGTTTTTGTTTTATGTTTTGTAGCATAGTATGTAAGATGGAAAGATAACTTTTCTTTAAACTTCGGTAGAGTTTGCTTCTTGCCTGTAATTCATTGGAGTCTGGTGTGGCTTTTCTTTCTTTTTTTTTCTTTGAAATACTATTAACTACTGCTTCATCTTATTTTGCTTCTCAATTTCTCCTTGAGGTGGTTACGTTTTTTTTGTAGTGATTTTTAACTTTCATCTAAATTTTGAAATATTTTTTTACAATGTTCAGTTATTCTGTTTATATTTCCATTGATATTTTTGTGTGTTTTTTTGGTTTTCTTTCTAACTTGTAGTAAATGCTTCATATGTGTCAGGCAGTATGCCAGAAGTTTTTGCAGATATTATTATATTATTTTTCCCATTTTATTTATAAGTGATTCTGAGAGCCTAAGTAATTGGCCCAAAGTCACATAGTTGGTGGTGGAGCTGAATTGCACTTGTTTTCTTTAAGAATCACACAGGCTCTTGTTAGTAGAAGGCAGTATAATCCCTGAGTTGAAGGAAGTGAGCCATGACACTTGTCTAAAAGAGTCAATTTGGATGGGAAAAAAAGCTAACTCATAAAATGTTCGGCCTTTCATCTGTGACTGAAGCACATTTTAAAGCACTTTAGTTTACTTTTTTACCCATTATTGAAAATCCTAATCAATTCTATTTTGAGTTTTAAAAAATGTTCTGGAAATATTCTTATTGTAGCCTTTCCCTTTGCACACCAAATAAAACTTCAAATCATTTGTTTGACTCTCAGGAACATAGTGTGGTGACTCTTATGCCTTTGTGTAATGACTTGATAGTTTTCTTTCCCCAAATATGTCATTGGTTGTTCTCAGCCACTCCCTTGAAGATGGAAAAATTCATGTGAAACTCGAAACTGTTCACTTTTTACATGTCCACTAACATTTGGCACCTTTCTATATAATAGCTAGACTGTTTTATGTTCCTCTAAATATGTATTTGGTCTCATCTTCATTTTAATGTACTTCTGCAAGAACAGCTTGGTTTGATTTAGCATATTAGAAAATTAGAATTTCTAGTTTTCCAGGATATTTAATTTGGAAGAGTTCATGTTAGCCTTTAAGTTCTCGGCTTTGGAAAGTTTGCCCTTTTATTATCTTTCTTACATTTTTTGTAAGATAAGGTAGTACAGATATCATTATTATGCCTATCTTCTTTATCTTAATCACTCTCTTTGTTATTTTGATAATTTCTTGGTGTTATGCAAAGAAAAACATCATTGCTACCATATTTCGCCGAAAATAAGACCTAATGGAAAATAAACCCTAGCATGACTTTTCAGGATGCTCATAATATGAGCCCTACGCCCAAAATAAGCCCCAGTTAAGCTCGTCAGCCAGACGGACGCATTTAGTACATCCATTGCAACACATGATGGACATACTGAATAAGAAAATAATAATATTAATATATAATTAAATATAAATAAATAATATTATTCACATTAATACTTAAATGATAATATAAATTATAATGAAGTATTTCTAAATACCCAAGCCAGAACCTTTGGACAAGAGGTAATCGCCTATGTAAACAGATGAACTTGAGACTTACTGCGGAATGACCAATCTGAGTACAGACACAATGCACGAATAACATGCGCACTTGATAACGAATGGACGTGGTTGTGTCTAATATGAATATTCATAATTCAATACATCGTGTGTTGTAAATGACGTACTTAACACACTCATGTGAAATAAAAAAAACATTTTCTGAATTTTGGTGCCTGCATTTTTTTTGTCGCTTTTGTGTGGATCATCGTTTTTAACTGTCATCATTTTTGTTGCCACTCCTGTCTCGTAAGTCTTCAATTAACACTACACTTGATATAATGGTGGATTTAAAGGGAATAATATTTTGACCCCAGACAAGATGAGTGCAAAAAAGGAATCGTGGAGGACTCCTGGGGCAAGAATCTTACAGCTTTCTGCAAAGAGAAGAAGTTGGGTCTCCAAATGGTCCGAAAATGCTGGGCAGAGTACGATAACCTCAGTCAACAGGTGGACGAGGGAAATGCTAAGAAGCACAAGTGTGGATCAGGTCAGCAACCATCATTTCCTGAGCTAGAAGACATTATTTGTGAATGGATTGCTGATGGGAAAGCAAAGTCTTTGGTTGTGCACAGGGCTGATAGTCAAGCATTTGCCCGTGCAACGGCACCACAGTTAGAAATATCCCTGGAAAAATTCAAAGCATCACAACACTGGCTGGATGGCTTCTTTCAGTGAAATGAACTGTCTCTAAGATCAACAACACTGTTCAAGCTGAAAGATACTGACGTTATTAAACGTGCACTTGCGTTCAAGTCCTTTGTTGATAGCATCAACTTTTCTAAATACAAACTCTCCAACATGATTGCTATGGATGAAACTGCAGTGTTTATGGGCCAAGGATCTCAAACAGCAACTGATCAGAGGGGTGCCTCGTCAATCTACATTCCCTCCACTGGTTACGAAAGTGCACGTGTTACCTGTATTTTGGAAATTCGTCTGGATGGAAAGAAAGTCCCACCTCTAATCATCACTGAGGGCAAGAAAGATAAGGTTGAACCTGTTTGAGGCATTGATATTCTTGAAACCGAAAAAGCCTGGTGCACACAAGCAGTTATAAGAAAGTGGGTCGATTTAATGCTGCCACTTATTTTACGAGGTGGTCAAAGAGGTCTGCTGTCTGGGATTCAGCCATCACTCACTGTGCTAAAGACGAACAACTTCCTTGCAGAGAGAAGAATAGATCAAATAATGATTCCCGCAGGAATGATTGCCTATCTCCAGACTCTTGATATTTCAATAAACAAGCCAATCCAGGACCATTTACACATGAAAATCAATGACTACATTGAAAATAGAATGACGAGAAATCAGCGTGAAAACTTTGTGAAGCCTAGCCTGCAAGAGGTTGTGACTTGGGTGAAGAATTCATGGGATAAAATCACTGACAGCTGTGTTGCCAATGCACTACGAGCAGGCTACATGGACAAGAAGTGCTCATTTAAAGAGAGCTCTATTGCTGGACATGAGAAATTGGGGCCAATGGTGACTCCAGGAAATGGAGTCACAAGAAATTCAAGCTGGAATTCGGGGTTTGGAGAGTTATGACCACGTTCCAGAAGAAGATGACATGACTGTATTTGAATAAATGTAGACTTTTATACATGAATAAGTGAATAAATGTAGATTGTTGTACATGAAAAAATAAAACATCCCTGCAAATAAGCCCTAATGTGTCTTTTGGAGCAGAAATTAATATAAGACCTGGTCTTATTTTTGGGGAAATACGGTATGTATTTTTCTTACAGTCTTTTCCAATCCTGATTTCTGCTTGGGTCAACCTGGATAGAAATTCTTACTTGTTTTAGTATTAAGCTGCAGTCGTACAGCTTCATTGTAATTCTTTTTATCTACAGCTGCTTGATTATTTTGAAATTATATACTCCACTATGTTGAGCCACTGAAATCTTAGCAAGAGAAAAAAGACAATCATTTTCTCCCCTGAAACAGGTTTACTAAAGCAATGCTCTAGATCAGGTTTTGTAAAGATCAAACAAATTTTGGTACATGGGCTTGGAATAACTACTTGTTAATTGAAATCATTTATAAAAATAGGGACTACTATTTAGAGTGTTAAATAATTATAGATTTTATAGGCAAACTACAATATTGCCATTATTTTGTTATGGTGGAATCATTGTGAGTATTGAAAAAATTCAAAGAGTCTGTGGCCTGTCTTCAGGGTTGAGGTTCAGATCCCTTCTAGCTAAGGTTTTATATTTCAAATCAGTCAGTATTTATTTTTTACTTACTGTTTCTAGGAAAATAAAAAGTCTTATGATGCTTCAAGCAAAGACCCCAAACAAGCAAACAGCATTCTGATTCGTCTCTGTTCTAGTCCCCAATGCATTTACTTTCCTGAAGCTTTGTGCTTTCCTTTTCTGTAATAAACACTTAAAAAATATATTGTCTGCAGTTGTAATTCAACACAGAGATCTAGGAGTTGCAAGCCTTTCTTGAAAACCTATCTTAGATTTCTTCATTTTATTTATATTGTAAAACTTTATTTTTACAAAGTTAAAGGGAACATAAGTAGTATTTGTTTATTGTTTCTTTTATAATAATGTTTTCCTACTCTTTCAAAAAAGATTTGAGGTGGTTACAACATTTAGTACAACAAATATTATAATGTGAAGAAATAGAGCAACAGACAAATGTCAGTGGAAAATTTAAAATGAAACAAGGAGCAAAGTTAATACATAGATACATACAACATCAAGTCCAATGTACTTCCTAGAGATGGTCACCAAACTGAGCTCTTTGTAACCACCGCTGCCAACAGAGAAATATGGTAATTTACGTTACTTACACAGTGTCTGTTGTACCACAGAGAACTAGTGCTACCATGGGTACTTGAGGGTATGGCAAAATAAACACTTTTAATAATACCACTACCTTAAATGCAATAATTTTTTCCACTAGGCCTTTTCTTATATGTTTCTTAATTTATTGTGATAGTTATCAGAAGAAGCTATTATCAACAAATTTAGTTCTTTGTAAGATCAAATTATTCCAGCATGGCACCATACTATATGATCATCTGACCAAATCAGAGGGTGAGCGTCAGAATATGCAAAAATGTTGTCTCCAAAATATGTCTTGTTGGCTCCATGGATGGAACTAGAAGGTATGCTGAGTGAAATAAGTCAGACAGAGAAAGACAAATACCATATGATCTCACTTATATGTGGAATCTGAAAAAAAACAAAGCAAGTGAATAAACAAAACAAAACAGAAACAGACCCATAGATATAGAAACAACCTACTGGCTGCCAAAATGGCGGGGTTGGGTGGATGGTGAAAAACAAAACAAAATCATAAGTTGAAAGCAGTAGTCCAATGAAGGTAATTTTCATTTTTTTTTTAAAAAGCTGACTTTTACAAAAAGTATAAAACAAAGCCAAACAAAAATGCTATGAGAGGTAGAGGGTGATGAGGGCCAAAAAATAAAGAATTAAAAAAAATGAAAAAATTTAAGTAATTGTGACAACTCATCCAAAAATATTTGATTATCAAAAAGACTATTTGAAATAAAGATTTACCTCTACTATCATTAAATATGTATCTATTGTGCACTGAAATAGTAGGTACTATGAATCCATTTTAAGTTACATCATACACTTAAAAACTAAATATTCAAAACATGAAGATAAATCACATTTCTTCAGTAGTATTTAGATTCAATCAATACTCAATCAAATATTTTACAAAATTTCACTAAACATAATGATATATATTCAAAAGTCTTTGTGGTTTTCAACTTAATAGCAAAAGACCAAAAGCATATCCTCTTGGAAATCTCATATTCTCCCTGTCAAAAGACGTTTGCCGTATAATTGGGTGTAACAGCAGTTGCCTCTAATATGCCTCAGATTACATCATTTCTAAATATTTAGTGAGTTAATGAGCGAGGAAAAAACTTATTCAGAAACTTATTCTACAGTGAGAGCATTCTGCAAATGGATTTAGGAAATGTTTTCATCATTATTTATAATTCTCTTTTGGCTGAAAACAGTATTATGTCACACATTAAAACTCTCACATCTGTACATTTAAAACATTGGAAATAGCTTTCCTAATTTATTTTTAAAACCTATAAAACAATGTTTTCATGACCTTTGAAGCTATTTGTCAAAAACTTAAAAGTTCCAATTAGTTTGCAAAAGGAACTGATTATATGGGATATGAAAATTTCCTAGACATAAAAAAAAACTTTCTATCACCAATGAAAGCGATTGGAGAATAGTGTCATGACTTAGTACACACAGACAGAAGTGCACTTTTATTTTGATCCATGTAAATATTCTTTATAAAATTATGTCATCTTGTGGAACCAAATATGAATAAAATGTGAAATGAAAGAACATAAAAAAATTAAAAAAACCGCTTAGAACCAGACCTTCTAGTTGTTGCTAATGTAAAGATATTCAAAAAGAGAATCATGATTGGGAGTGAGGGAAGCAAGATGGCAGAACAGGAAGCCCCTGACTCACCTTTCTCTCAGAGAAACAAAGATTCTACAACAATGTAGACTAATTTCTTTTATGAGAAATCCAGAAACCAATTAAAAGATTCCTGCACCTCGAATAACCACAAAGCCAGCTGCATTGAAGTCAGTAGGAAATCTGGGGCACCCTCCTCCCATAACTCCTCCCCTCAATACAGCATCTTGTGATCAGGAGGAAACACTCAGCTCCCAACTTCTCCTTGGAGAAAACGTAAAAGACTGGACCATACATCCAGTGTTCTGAATTTTTGGGGTTGAGAGCCGCCTGAAGGACCAGCTTCTGTCTCACCTATCCGAGAGCACTGATTGGACTCAAGGCATGTTCTAGCTGGGAGTGGAAGGGGAGGGTAACACCAGGTCTAGATGGGTTTATTGGTGAATTCCATCAAACATTTAAGGAAGAAATTATACCAATTCTCTGCAATCTCTTCCAGAAGATAGAAGCAGAGGGAATACCTCTTAAACCATTCTATGAGGCCACCATTACCCAAATACCAAAACCAGGCAAAGATATTACAGGAAAAAGAAAACTACTAATCCGTAAGTCTCATGAATATAGATGCAAAAATCTTCAACAAATATTAGAAAATTGTATCCAACAATGTATAAAACAAATTATATACCGTGACCAAGTGGGATTTATCTCAGGTACACAAGGATATTTCAAGATCAGAAATTAGTTAATGTATTCCATCACATCAACAAACTAAATAAGAAAAATTACATGATCATATCACTAGATGCAGAAAAAGCATGGAAATAACCAACACCCATTCAGAATAAAAATTCTCAGTAAACTAGAAATAGAAGATAACTTCCTTAGCTTGATATAGAGCATCTATAAAAAAATCTAAACATAACAATATACTTAATGGTGAGAAACTAAAACCTTTCCCACTAAGGTCAGGAACATTGTATGGATGTCACTCTTACCACACCTTTTCAACATTGTACTGGAAGTCCTGACTTATGCAACATAACAAGAAAAGGAAATAAAAAGTAGCTAGGTTAGGAAGGAGGACATAAAACTGTTTTTTGTTTGAAAATAATATGATCGGTTATGTATAAAATGTAAATGATTCACACAAAAATCTGGAACTAATAAGCAGTTATAGTTTGGATTCAGGATACAAGGTTAATATACAGAAAAATGTTGATTACTTTCCTATATACCAACAATGAATAAGTGGAATTCGAAATTAAGGACACAATACTACTTATATTAGCACCCCCAAAATGAAATACTTAGATATATAGCTAAGAAAACATATACAAGATCTACATTAAGAAACCTACAACACCCTTATAAAATTAATCAAAGAAGAACTAAGTAAATGGAGAGATAGTCTGTGTTCACAGATAGGAAGACTCAATATTGTCCATATGTCAGCTTTTCCCATTTTATTTATAGGTTCAATGCAATCCCAGTCAGAATCCCAGTAAGTTATTTTGTGAATATTGGCAAACTAATTGTAAAGTTTATATGGAAAGACACAGAACAGTCAACACAATATTGAAGAAGAAAGTTGGAGGACCAACACTAGCTGACCTCAAGCCTTACTACTATAGAACTACAGTAATTAAGCAATGTGGTGCTGGCAAAAGAATAGACAGATCAAGGACCAGAAGAGAGAGCCCAATAATTGATTTACAAAAATCTAGTGAATTTGATCTTTGACAAAGAAGAAAGGTAATTCAGTGGAGAATAGATAGTCTTTTCAATGAATGGTGTTGGAACAATTGGACATCCAGTCAGAAAAACAAACAAAAAAAGTGAATCTAGACACAGGTCTTACACTTCACAAAAATGAACTAAAAATTGACTGCAGATCTAAATATAAAATGCAAAACTATAAAACTGGATAGTAACACAGAAGAAAATCTAGATGATCGTATGCTTGGCAATGACTTTTTAGATGCAACCTGAAAGACATTATTCATAAAAGAAAGAATTGATAAGCTGGACTTGATTTAAATTTAACATTTCTACTCTGTAAAAGAACACGGTCAAGAGAATGAAAAGAAAAACCACAGACTTCTGAAAGATAACATCTGATAAAGGACTGTTATCCACAATACGCAAAGAGCCCTTAAAACTCAACAGTAAGAAAATAAACAGCCCAATTTAAAAAATGGGCCAAAGACATCTTACCAAAGAAGATATGCAGAGGGCAAATAAACAAATGAGAAAATGTTCCACATCATATGTCATCAGAGAAATGCAAATTAAAACAACAATGAGATATCACTACTTTGTAGAGTATATAAAATATACTCTAAACAAGGTTGTTGTTGGATTGAGGTTTGCAAAACAAATTGTTTACTAGTAGGTGTGAGATTGATAAGAGTGAAGTGAAAGTAAACATGTTTATATTTATGTGTGAAACTGAGCATAACAAAATTGAATGGCAAACACGTTCACCAAAACAACTTCCGGTTATCACTAAGAGGTAAACAACTCCTGGCAAACCACTTCTGGTTACCACCTAAGAAGTAAACAAGTCCAAGGAAAAGAGGATAAAAGAACTCCAGAGCAATGCTGTGAGTTGTCCGACTAGGTGCTCCTGGCTAAGACCCTCTGCGAGGCTCTGAGCAAGTCACTCCAGTACGATCCTCCTGGAAGTTGGTCTAGGCGATCAGACAGAGTCCTCTGCAAGGTGCAAGCTGCGATACCAGGACTCTCCGAAGCTCTTCCTTGCCAGATCAGCTTGCCTCAGACCCGTCGTGGGCCCAGTCGTCTCTCCTGGACCAGGGACCTTCTCCATCCCGATTGACTCTGGGGCTTGGTTCTTCATTAAATTCTATTCTATTCTGTATAACTAATGTGCTTACCAGAGCATTGGCCTCTGGAGAGACATTGGCTCCCAGATAAAGCTGTGTTACTCTCTCTGTCTGACACTGTGTGCCGGGACTTTGTTCCTCACTCACGTCACGAGTACCACGCAGGGACGTAGGGCCCTGCCGAGGGGTTAATGTCCCCTTGACTTTCAGGAAGAGACTAAAATGTGGAGACTGCCCTTTCAGGAGCTGGAGACAACTACACACCTGTTAGAATGGCCGCAGCTCAGAACACTGACAGAACCAAATGCTGGTGAGGATGACGGACAACAGGAACACTCATTCATCGTTGTTGGGAATGCAACATGGTGCAGCCACTTAGAGAGACAATTGGGTGGTTTCTTGCAGCACTACACATACTCTTGCCATTTGATCCAGCAATTGCTCTCCACAGTATTTACTCAAAGGAGTTGAAAACTTATGTCTACACAAAAACTTGCACTCAGATGTTTATGGAAGCTTTATTCATAATTTCCAAAACTTGGACGCAACCAGGATGTCCTTCAGTGGATGAATCAATAAATAAACTGTGGTACAGTGAATAAATGGAACATTGTTGACTGCTATAAAGAAATGAGCTATCAAGCCATGAAAAGACATGAAAGAAACATATTGCTAAGTGAAAGACATCATTGTGAAATTGTTGCACACTGTATAATTCCAACTACTTGACATTCTGGAAAGGTGAAACTATGAAGACAGTAACAAGATCAGTGATTGCAGGGGTTTTACTGTGGGAAAGTGGATGAATGAGCTGAGCACAGAGGGTTTTCAGGCGGTGTAAGTACTCTGTGTGATACTGGTGGGTGCGTGTCATTGTACATTTGTCCAAGCTCATAAGATGTACACCACGAGCAAACCATAGTGTAAACTTTGCACTCTCGGTGATGACGATGTGTCATTGTAGGGTCATCAGGTGTAGCAAATAGAACACTCTGCTGGGGATGATGACAATGGTTGAGGTTAGGCATGTGTGGGGAGAGGGAGCATATGGGAAATCTCTGCACAGAAGAAGGACCCTAGCTCATGATGATTCAGTTTGCAATGTTTGAAATTCATGGTGATGTGAAGGCTATGTGCAGTGATCTCTCCTGCCAGCCTGCAGCGGGCTGTGTGACGCTCTCCAGCGTGGGGCACTGGCACAGCCCAGCTGCAGACCCCAGTCAGGCCTGTGCCAGACTAAATGCCTTCCTGCCCTGTCGTGTGTCGCTGGCATTTTGGGATATTGTGTTCTGAGCACACTTAAGCTGTGATGTTTGGCATGTCTGGTGTAGTCAATGTGTTTTTGACTTGTGATATTTTCAGTTTACAGTGGGTTTGTTGGGATGTAACCTCAGTTTAAGTCAAGCATCTGTACTTTCAATTTTGCTGTGAACCTCACACTAATCTAAGAATAGGCTATTAAAAATTACCATCCTTTAGAAACAGTATTTGTGGTCCAATGTAGCTTTTCAAACTTTCACATTCTGTAAAAATGCTAAACAAAAAGTATTTAATGACTATTTCTTAATGATTGTATGGATTGACTGATTAATCTACTGTCACGAGTGAGGCAAACTATTATAGCTGCTCTGTCCTTGTTTCATTTTTAAAACTGAGGGAGAATCAAGTTCTATGTTTTTGAAGTTCCTTCTTCTTTTTTTTTTTTTTGTCATTCAAAAGTGTTAATGTCTGGTAAATAAATGACCATATTGTATTGTTACTCATTCTGCCAGATAGTTCTTTCATTAGCAAAATACTTAGCTATTACAATGGGTAGTTTGATTGAGACTTCTTTTATTGTAAGGATAGATATCATGAGTTTCTAGTAAATGTGTCCACACAATCTTTTATTGCTAGTCCTTTGTAAATCCCTCCAAATTATTATGTTGATGTTTTTGCCTAATGTCAAAAACTCTTGTGAGTTCCTCTTCCCGTTTTATATGTTTTATGTATGTGTAAGTATTTTTATTTGTTTTGGTAGGGAATGTTTATGTATTAAATGTGGTTGCTATTAGTTTTGAAATACATTTGTTTAGGAAGAAGCACCTGCAGAAGAAATTGGGTATTTGGTTTGGTTGAAAGGTGCGTGAAAGGTAGCTGCTTTTAGACTCTGTCTTCAACAGTCAGTGTCTCTGCAGTGAATGAATGGAAAATGCTAGAGAGAATTTCAGGAACATGGGGATTGCCTACTCAGCCAATAAAAAAGCATAAACAAAATAGTTAAAGGATATCATCATGTTGCCATAGTTAAATGAGCATTTTGGTTTCAGAAGTTAAAGAGAAAATTCAAAGAAAAAGAAAAAAGAGATTTCTATAAGAGTCTTCTACAAGGAACAATTCTTCTAAGGTCTGGACTAAGTTAAATTTTATTTAAAACATATTATATATTCTGTGATGTTCATGTGGAATTTTTTATGTCTGTATATATTGCCCACCTGATTTGGAAAACAAAATATACTTCATGTGTCTTTTGCCAAATATAGACAAGTGTTTAAAGCAACTGTTCACCTTCAGAGCAAGATCTAGCATGAGGATAAATGCGCATTTAATCTTTCCCCATACTCAAGCCTTGTTCATGAAATATTTATATGATCAAGTTTGGAATTGTCCTATATATTATCTTAATAAATGTTAAAGATGTATTATCTTCCTTGCTTCTGTAGAAGTAAAAGTAGGGATACAATTCCATTGGAAACAGTTGTGTTTTACTTTTTTTTGGTAAGAAAATCTCCACTTCTTCATTTATATTTATTCTCTGTTAAAAATAACTTCTATTCAAATTCTAAAGTACATGAATTTCCCTATATTATTTATATTTTGCTATATTTTCTTTGTATTTGTTTCATATAATTCCTTGAAACATTTGCATTTTATATGTGCAGATATTTGGTTTATAGAATAACAAATTCACAAAATGTGGATGTAAACTGAAATGTCTTGTTTTTAAGAATTTATTTTCTTCAAAATATAAAAACAATGCATTCTTTCATTATACTTTTTTGTTTGTTTCTTTAAAACATAGCCTCTATTTCCTGGGTCTTGTATGCGTCATTATACGAGAGGTTGCTATGGGAATTGTTTTAATCATTTATTATTATAGTTAAATTAGAGAAGAAAATTGCTTACATGATAATGCTAAGCTCTATACCTAAGTTTACTATAAATGATATTTAAAAAGTTTTCTTTAAAAATAGCCTTCTTTCTAAGTTTAAACTGCTCTTCTCAGGCGCTAATGCCATTTAGACTTTGATCTTATTATTTTCCAGTTTCTTTAAAGTTGACTTTTTCTTTAAATTTTATTTGGATAACTAATGATTCAGGACTTTCCAGCTGGCTATGCTACATGAATATTTATATCACTGTTAACACTACTTCAGTATTTATTTCTATATTTAATATTTAACATTCTAATCGATTATTTTTCTGCAAGTTATTGACAACATTCTTGTGGTTTTTTTCATTAATCATATAAAGATTTCAGGTATTTCTAGACTGGATATTTATAACTTCTTCCATAAGATTTTATGATTTTGTTAATGAGTAATGGAAATTAGATAAAATGTGATCCATGAATTGGGGATATTTAATTCTCCTTGAGTTTCTAATGCTTTTCTGATAGTCTAATGACATAAATGGTCTTTTTATCATTGAATAGAGTTTATAACAAGTAAAATTTTTAGATGTCATTACCACAAGCAAGCTTTGCTTGTTTCCATTTTTGCTGACTTAAATGCAAAGATGGTGCATATACAAGTCATCCTCTACCTTTTAAGAGCTTTAATGCTAGAGTAGGAGGAAAGGATGTTTACATTTCTATTTTTTCTTTCGTACCTCATTCAGTAAGAATTCTTTTGAATATCTACTGTAGGTATACCAGGCAGGGCTGAGACTATACATGATGAATAATATTTAAGTTCTTCCTGCAAGGAGCCCACATCAAGATAGGTAAAAGGTTAACTATGCTAATTATTGCTATGTTTAAAATACTGAATTTAAAGTGTGTACAAATCTATGGGATTACAAAGGGCTAAAAAATTAATTTTATTGGACAGAATAATGGAAAGCTCCACAGACGGTGTGAAGGTAGGACTTGGCCTTGATATGAGTAGGTCTTTTGCCAGCATGGATGGTGGAGAAAGGCATTTTAGGCTGTTAACACTGTGAACACACATCTAAAAACTTGTGAAAATGTGTGGTGAGCTCAAGGATAATGAGAAATCTGATTTGGTTATAATGTTGATTACATACTGGGATGATGGAAAAATAAAGCTGAAAAAGGAGATTTGGAGCCATGTTAAAATTTTTACTTTATTCTATAGGTAATGGGAACCCATTAAGGACTTAAAGTAGGGAATGGCATAATTAGATAATCTCTGTGACTGTCTGCCCAATCGTAGCCACCAATAGTGCTCTCATTACTTCTCTCCCAGATTCCATTCCTTCCCCAACTCCCAGTAGCTGCCAGTTGTCCTTAACACAACTTATTTATTCCAATGTACGCAGAGCCCTACATGACTTTGCCTTCCTTTCCAGAATTATCTTTTAGCCTCCCCCCGACCCATTAAGATCCTGCTACAGAGGGGAGAAAGCCTGGAGGCAGGAGGACCTGTTGTCAGACTTTTGGAGTAATTTAGGTAAAGCTACAGGGGGCTAAACTGGAAACATCATAGTGGGGATGGTATGAAAAGAGGTAACTTGAAAAATACAGTCCATACACAGATGAAAAACATGTGAAATATGACTGCCATGATATAAAAGATATTTAAACCTAGGTTGCCAGAGTAAATGATGGTTTCATTAATAAAATTAGGGAAATATGGTACAAACAATGAGTTTGGGATTATGTATCATACACCAATTGGGATGTCTGTTCATCTCATGATCTCTCCTATAATTTGTCCCTGTCACCCCTCTACTTCCACCATAAAACTTTTCAGAGGTGGACTCTTGAGTCAAATTGAGTCAAATTGTAAATTTGACTCTATTCACGTAGCCATTTTTTTTATTCAACTAGAAGTCAGACTCCAGAATTTAAGATTGGGACCAAAAGTGTAGATATCTTTGTGGCTGGGACACTTACAATGTCAATCTGAGAGCTGAAAGGATCTTTTAATCTACTCTGTGAACTAATAATGTTGTTAGAAAGTAGACTGAAAAAGTTGTCCAAAGGCAACCAGACATCAAAACAAAGAGGGAACATACTCTCCTCCTCTCATAATTCTGAAATTCTATTTCAGAATTTCTGTAATTAAGTCTTCCTTTGTACTTAAACTAGCACACACTGGTTTCTACTACTTATAAGTAGAAATTTATTGCCTAATGTAATTGACCTTGGACTTGTCAAATTTGCGGCGCAGGTAGGATTGCTGGATGGGAATATCTCTCAACTCTATAAAATTGCAGGTCTTAGAAGAGAGTCCTGTGCTGGATACAGAAATTTGAAAGTCACTCAATCCAGATTTCAGTATCCTTTGTCAGGCATCTTCCATTATTGGCCTGGTGGTGTGCCTGTCACTTTTATATTTATCCATGCCACATTGTAGTGATTCTTTGATTTTCTCAGAGGAATGAGGTAGGCCAGATATGTGATGGCTGGGGCTGGAGCTAAAGGTTGGGTCTCAAAGTGTTGAGTGAGATAGCCCAACACAGTGAAGATAAATGTATTGATCCATGAGCCTGAGAAAACAAAAACAAAGGTGAGGTTTAAGGGGAAGAAGGGGGATAAAAGAGAGGGACAGAGCCCCAAATCAGGGACTGGACAGAAACCAGATTAAAGCAGGTGTAGGTTTGAAATAGGAAACGGAGATGACTACCCTGGATGTCTCTGTGTGTCTGTGGGTTGCTTTTATGCTCTGGCAAGTGCATGGAGTGGGAGTGATTACTGTTATGATTATTATGATGATGATTATTATGATTATTTTAGTGGAGGGAGGATGTTCTTTATTGAGAATGGGCCTGTTTTTGCGTTACATTTTTTTGAACCAATTATTGTTGGCTCTCAGGAAAGTTATAGGACTTTTTATATGTATCTTACTACTGATTCTTTTATTCTTAATTTTTGTTAGTATATTGTCTTGAGATTTATAATTATAAAATTACATTGCATAGAAATAATATTTCTGTTCCCTTTTCAGGTTGTGTTGCTAAGGACTTACAGAAAATAATGCTCTCTTCCATTATTTATTTTCTTGGAAATTTCTCTGTATGTGTGAGAGAGAAGTTCTGTGGAAAGATTAAGCTCTTTTAATATGTTTGGATAACTATAAGAAGGCCAAGGAAATTGTTTTGTGAGCCAAAAGGAGTCAATGAGCTGGATGAAATGTGACCTTCTGAGCCAGGGTAAAGAGCACATTGTGTGTGTTTGTTTTGCAAGAGGTGGTGAGAGTAGGGTAATTGACACATTTCACTATTTAGGTGTTTTGTTTTTCATATAATGAATTAGGTCATATGCCATCATTTCTTTGAGTCTAGGACATTTTCTGTATAGCAGTAGTGTTTCTATTTCTAGGAAGTTTGATCTATAACATTTTTGTTTGCATTATATTTTAACTCACCTGGCTTTTTTTGACATAAACATTTTTGTTTTAAGTTCACACAAAATTGAGAAAATGGTACACAGTTTCTGTACATCCACTGTCCTACTGCAAAAACACTCAGTTTTCCCTATTCTTAATGTATGACATAAGTATGGTGTATTTGTCACAATTAATAAACTAATATTGATATATTATTATTAACTAAAGTCCAGACTTCATATTTCCTTAGTTTTTTGCTTAAGGTCCTTTTTCTGGATACCACATCCAAGATAACATTAAATTTAGTTGTCATGTCTTCTTGGGCTCCTCTGGGCTGGACAGTTCTGATTTCCTTTCTTTTAAAAAATTTTTTAAATTAGAGTTGATGCAATATTGTATTAGTTTCAGGTGTACAAGATAGTTATTAAACATTTATATATCTTACAAAGTGATCACCCTGATAAGTCTAGTACTCATACTAGATACTATACATAGTTATTACAATATTATTGATTATATTCCCTGTTTACTCCCAAACTTATTTAGGAAAATATCTATAATTTTTAACTAGTTGGAGCATTTTTGGTTTTTATTCTTTATATATATTTGGCCCATGAAATTTAGTTTTTAAAATTCATTGAAATTTTCTTAGTGTTCTATGACATCGTCAATATTGTAAAAGTATTATGAATGCTGGTCAGGGGGTGCATTTTATAAGAGACAGGACTTTTGAAACAAATGTTATATATATGTATAATTTTAATTGTCATACCTTTTTATTTTTATCAAGCATTTTTATTCATTCTTATATATTTGACGTATGAGTACTGATATGCTAATACTGGCTTGTTGAAATCTTCACAAACACTTGTGTTTCCATCAGTTTTCCTTTGTATTTCTGATAGTGTTTTTGTTATACATGTATTTTATTTTACTCATTTTGTAAAGGTTCATGATTATTATTGTTATTTTTTGTTATGGGATGTATCTTTTTTCTACCCTCTGGGTGCAGGGTAAGTTTCCTTGCCTTATTTCTGACACTAGTGTTGTCTTCCATGCTTCCTTTTTTCTGTACAAAGTGAGCTCCACAGTGTCGTGAACATAGTCGATGCTCAAATATTTGGAAATTGAGTGAATGAAAATGAATGAATGCATATGTATCCTGTTTATAAGAATGAAAGAAATGGAAGATGAATGGGGAAATACAGAACCAGTTTTCCATAGAAGAGCCAGCTATTCCGGCACATAGGAAATATGACTTTACTTACTTTAGAGTTTAAGAAGCCATCCATATAGATATACAACTAAACATTTCCAATAGACAACATTATGTGAAAGAAATAGTGATAATAATCTTTAATCATAGCTCTTTTTTTTGGCACTTAAAATAGGACTATTGTCTGTTGGTGGTTCAATTAGTTGGAATTATAGTTTTCTCACTGTTTTTTCAAAATAATTCATCTTACAAATAAAATTGCATATTATTTATAACATTGAAGATGTCATGCAAGCTGAAAGGTTTTCTGTTTTATCTTTATAAGAGGACTTACATATTATATACAAGTGCATATTTATACACTTACAAGTTTTGTAAATATATGAGATTTATTCTATTAGAAAGAACATGGGAAAAAATGTTTAACATCCTGAAGTTTATTTTTTATTCTGTGAAGTACTTCCCTTTCTGAAATACATTGGGACAAAACTGTGCTAAAAGGTTATTGTTGAAGAAATTTAAGAATAAGTCCAGAACACAAATATGAGCTGTTCACAGATGGAATATAAAAGTGATTGCCCTATGTCAGTGAAAGAAAGTATAAAGTTGGTTTAAAGATTCATTGAACATATCTATAGCGGTACAGTGACATTTTACATCTGAAATAGACAATGGAAGCCAAATTTCCTTTCACTTGTATAAAATGCTACAGAATATCTTTTTACATATGATGTTCAGAAACGAACTAATTGGAGAAACCACCAAGTATATCCTTAAAGTTAAATACATTTTTGCTTTCAGTTAGGCTAAATTACTACTTTAAATGACAGTTTTCTTCAAAGCATATTTTAATCAATTTACTTAACAAATATTTATTGGTCTAAACCTTGGTGCTAGGGATAAATTAGTGAACAAAATATTAAGCTCATTATGATTGAACTTAAAATCTTGGGCTTATTACATTTAATAATGTATTTCTCCATTTTAAAAAGCATACCTAGACTCTTCTTTAGGTGTAATCTTTACATTATTAAGAAAAGTCAATAGAGAATTGCAAATAAAAACCGCAATGAGATACCACCTCTCCCCAGTCAAAATGACTATCATTAATAAATCAAAAAATAAGTGCTGGCGAGGATGTGGAGAAAAGGGAACCCTTATGCTCTGTTAGGATTGCAGATTGGTGCAGCCACTATGGAAAACAGTGTGGCGGTATCTCAAAAATCTGAAAATGGAACTACCTTATGACCTAGCAATTCCACTCATAAGTATCTATCCGGAGAAATCCAAAATTCTAATTCAAAAAAATTGATGCACCCCTGTGTTTATTGCAGCACTATACACAATAGCCAAGACATGGAAACAACGAAAATACCCATCGGTAGATGACTGGATTAAGAAACTGGTACATTTATATAATGGAGTATTACGCAGCCATAAAGAAGAATGAAATCTTGCCATTTGCAACAATATGGATGGACCTAGAGAACATTATGTTAAGTGAAATAAGTCAGACAGAGAAAGACAAATACCATATGATCTCACTTATATGTGGAATCTAAAGAAAAGATAAGTGAATGAACCAATCAGAAACAGTCTCAGAGACACAGAGGAAAAACTGAGGGTTGCAGATGGCGGGGGTGGGGATAAGGGGGAAGATGAGGGTATTAGAAAGCACAATCATAACCACGGGATTACGAAAGTCAATTTGGGGAATGTAATCAATAATGTTGTAAAGATTTTGTAGGGTATCTTATGGATACTTGTCCCATTTGGGAGACCACCTCAGGGATGATGTAGATGCCTGATCACTGCACTGTACACCTGAAGCTGAAGCTGACCAATAATGAATGTCAACTGTAATTATATATATATATATATATATATATATATATATATATATATATATATATATATGTATATTTACAAGAAGTGGAGTACAGCTTTAGGAATAGAGGCAGTGGAAATGTAATGGCTGTATGCAATGTCCAAGGAGTAGTAGATGAAGGGAGGGGGGTTATTACTGTGTGAGGGATATAAATGATAAATGTTTAATTGTTTTGTACACCAGAAACTAAAAAAAAAAAAAAAAAGGCAAGGAAACATAATGTAAGACAAGTAATATTAATTTATTGCCCAGATACTTTACAGGGATTGATATATGTTATTTACTCCTTACTACAAACTAATGAAATGGGGGCTTATTGATTATTGGGTCCATTTTATGTTTAAGGAAACTAATGTTGAAAGAATTCCTAAGCCATTATTTTAATTCATTCAAGAAATATTTCTTGAGTCCTTACAATGTACTAGGCATAGTTCTAAGCACTGTGTATTCAGGTCACACAGCTAATAAACATTGAGGCCAGGAGTCAAATATTTGTCATTTTCCTAAAACTTGTCGTTTTTGCAAGATGCCTTTAGAACCCTTGTTGAATGTTTTCACAATTAGCTCATTTTGTAAGGATAGACAGAAGCACCAGATATTTGAGAGGAAAACTGCAATTGATATGCTAACTGCCCTTTCAGTGTATCCAAACTTTATTTTTTTATTATGACAATTATCACTCAGAATTGTTTTTTCAGAACTCTACTTTAATATTTTATATGTGACTTTCTCCAGATGTCTTTATGTTGAAAGGCAAATTTGGAATCTTTGCATTTTGGGTAAAGTTGTTTCCTAGGTAGCATTTTTAAAATTCTTAATTACTGTGTCTTATAAAATAATCTCTTTACAAATTCTTAGAAGTCCATAGAATTCTCTACCTTTGCTGAAACGGAGTTGCAGATGGAGTTTTCTCCCCTTTCTTACAAACATACTATGTAGTAGTTTTACTCTTAGTCTACCTATTTTACCTATGGTTATATTCCAAAGACTTACATCTATATTTATAAACCAAAACTTTTTCTAAAGGTCTCTACTGAATATCTCATTATCTACAAACATATCTCACACACCTTGATTATCTCACAGACATGTAAAATTCAACCTGATAGACGTATGTGGATCCATCATCTTTCACCCCAATTCCCCTTATTCTCTTCCACTGCCTGTCCTGGGAATGACAGCATCATTTGTCCAAGTCAGGCATCTTTCCTTCTTTTTACACACCCGGTTAGTGACAGAGTCTCAGTTGTTCTATTTAAGACTTCTTGTATCCCTCCCCTTTCCCCTCCATTCATTTTGCTACTGTCTAAGTGAATCACCATTTCTATTTAAGCATTTAAAATCTGTTTAATCTACTCAGCATTTCTATTTATGTTCCTCTTTGATGAACCTTTCCTGAGACCCAGAACAAATTGTGGTGTTATGTCACCTGAGCATGATTCTAACATAACACCCATCATAGTTGATATTTCACTTGTTTTGCTTGTTTATAATCTACTCCTAGGCCAGAAGTTCTTGGAAGATACGAGGGTGTCGTGGCTTTGCTATCATTGCATAGTGTCTAGCAAGTGAAGGACATGATAAGAGTTAGAAGGAGTGAAAGAATGAAGTGTCTACCTTGAAACTTTTTGGAAGTACCTGGGATAAAAGTAAATAAAAACTGAGAAAAAAAAGTCAATGCTCATTTAGATTATAGTTTCTTCGTGCCTGGAAAATTTGTTGTTGTCATTTAATTCAGAACACTTGGGTTTTGCTTACTATTGGTCAACTGGGCTTTAAAAATAAATATCCACAAAACTATAAGGCTAAAGAGAAGGAAAAGGAAAATGGTGAGTCATCTTATTTTTCAGTTTTGTCCTTGTCCCCAGTTAAGACTACAACTATGTGGAATTGACTTAATAGGGTTATTAAGATTAGTAATAGCTACAACTTCATGTTAACATTTACTTTAACAAGTTCTAAGCAATTGTTTTCATCCTCAAAACAGCTAAATAGGGCTGATATTATTACTATTTCCAGTTTACAATGAGTAAACTGAACCACAGAAGCACTCAATATTTTCCCCCCAAAGTCAAACACCTGGTATAGGATGGATTCACTTAATCCTAATTCATCATTCCAGCTATTTATTGACTGTCTTGCCTGTGTTTCAGGCACTCTCCTTGGCTCTGGGGTCATAGCAGTGAACAAGATTGCATCCCGGCCCTGTTTGACTTGTATTATGCAGATGTGTAGACTGTTCTATGATAAACAGTCAAGCAGGTAAGGGAGAAAAAGGAATGCCTCGCTTGGGGAAGAGTGGTGTTCACCATTCTATCAAGAGCAACCAAAGAAGGTCTTTCAAGTGAAGACATGTTTGAGCAGACCTGCAAGATATGAGCCAACCAGACACACTGATATCTTGGGAAAAATATTCCAGGGAGGTGGAGTAGCAAGTGCAGAAGCGAGTGCAGATTCCCATAAGCAGGGGCGTTCTGTGTGTGTTTTAACCATAAAGAGGCCAGCATGCGGAGCTCCCAGGTAGTAAGAGAAAGTAGGACTAGAAGCCAGAGATGGAAGAGCCAAACCCTGTGAGAATTTCTAGACAATTGAAGCACTCTGATTTTAACCCCTTAAAATGAAAGCTATGGTAGGAATTTGGAAACATGATCTCACTTCTGTGTTAACAAATCACATCGCTGATTTGTTGAGATGCAATAGGTGCAAGAGTAAAAGCAGAAAGATTATTTTGGAAGCTATTTTAATAATCCAGATTAAAGGTGGTGGCTTGGACCCAGATTGTAATGGTGGAGGTGGCTGATGGTAATTCAAGAGGTTGAGTTCTGGATACATTTTCAAGGTAGAAACAATAGAATTTGCTGCAGAATTATGTATCCTAATCATTGTATTACACTGTCTTTGGTGGCTATTTCATGATTGATTAGTGTCCCTATACAAAGAAAGAGCGTAAAAGACAGGAATTGACCTCCTATGTCAGTTATCTATTGACAGTGTTATAGAGCCATCTCTTGAAGCATGAACATAGGGAAGTGGCAGTTGTACAGGCTGTATGGAGTTCTTGAATGGCCCAAGTATATCAAAACTATATGAGAGAAGGAGAGAAAGGACCTCAAGAGAGCAATAAAGACATTGATAATATGCACATCCTAAAATTAAAAAAAGAAAATGCTACTGTTAGCAATTTGACTTATCATAACTTTGCTGCCACAACATTTTAAAACTTAAAAACATATCTATGCTTATTACAGTATTTTTTGACTTCCAAATTCTTTGACATTTTCTTTTTCTCAGGTTGGTTGTAAAGAAGTTTTCTATCTTAAAAACATCAGAAACACTGAGTAGTACAGACCACCTGAAGAATATCCACAGAGTTTCATTTGTATGAACATAAAGCATAATGTTTTACAGCGCTTGTACTGTGGTGGGGTTTAAGGTTGCATAGTAGGCAGGAAAACCTGGGTAAACTATTAATAGTTTAGCATCTCATTTCCTATGGGAATATGGCTTCCACTTGAAGAGGAGAATATTATAGTTTTATTTAGAATAAAATTCATATATTGTAGAAGAGTATGTTAGAGGTCCCAGTTGGTTTTTTCCTGAATTTATTATCTTACAAAGTCAAATACAGATGCATCTTTCATAAAAGGAATGAGCTTATTCTAAAGTAATATCTGAGACTCTTCGATCAACTTATTACATTTTGATGACCATTTCAACCGATGAAGAGAAGAATACAGATGAGGTTAAAAAGTTATTGATGAACAACAACAGAATTCAAAACTCAAAGCTGCTTAACAAACAAATATTTTAGGCAACTGGGTTACAAAAATAATATTTATTTCAAGATATATTAAAGCTGTTTACACAGAAACAGGCTATTAAAAAATTCTGCTTTGGGCCAATTATATTCAGTGACCTAATGTTTTTAAAATAAATTCCATTTCTGAGATAAAGAACAATCTCTTTAAAAATTCTCATAATGTCACCTTCCATATGAAGTCATTCTTTGAGCAGGAATAAAAGATATAGCCAGAGCATAATAGTAACCAGAGAAAGATGTTTGAATCTTAGAGGTACCCACTAACTTCTTAATTCAGCTCTTATTTAGAGAATATATGATGCAGTGTTTTGTGTTATATATTAGGGTGGTGCAAAAATAATTGCTGGTTTTAAAATTATTTTTAAGCTTTTAAACCGCAATTACTTTTGCACTAACCTAATAGTTTCTCAGTCATAAAAGAAGTTTCCAACAGGAGAAGCAAATTAAATGTGTGCATGTTGGGAGAGGAGGGTTCGTAGGGAAGAAATGGACAATATCATTAGGGCAGGAGAAATAAAAAAGGCTGGAAACCTGACATGGAGAAAGACAAAGCTTAAAATACAGAATTGTAAAATGATGACTTTCTTAATGACAGGTTTTCGTGATGATAATCTTAACTCAACAAATTCTAAATTATCATTTATAAGATGTCTGAACATACTACACCTTAAAAAATAGATTTCCATTTGAGGTAGGTTACAAAACATGGTCTCAAAATTCTCCCATCCTGGAATGTGTGTCTTTTTACAATGTGACTTGGCAGTTCCTTTCATCAAAAGTTTGTTTCTCCTTTCTCTTGAATAAGGGGAGGCCTTGTGAATTAAACTGACCAATGGCATGTAATAGCAGTGATATTAGCTTAGAAAATAGTAAAGTGCACAAATTGAAAAATATGAACAAGTTCCGGAAGTGTTTGCCTATGTTCTTGAGTGATAGATCCCAGTAAGTAAAGGAGGCGAATTAGTTTCTTTTTTTCTTCTTCTTTTTTTTGTTTTTTAAGATTTTATTGGGGAAGGGGAACAGGACTTTTATTGGGGAACAGTGTGTACTTCCAGGCCTTTTTTCCAAGTCAAGTTGTTATCCTTTCAATCTTAGTTGTGGAGGGTGCTGTTCAGCTTCAAGTTGTTGTCCTTTCAGTCTTAGTTGTGGAAGACGCAGCTCAGCTTCAGGTCCAGTTGCCGTTGCTAGTTGCAGGGGGCACAGCCCACCATCCCTTGCGGGAGTCGAACCGGCAACCTTGTGGTTGAGAGGACGCACTCCAACAAACTGAGCCATCCGGGAGCTCAGCGGCAGCTCAGGTCAAGGTGCCATGTTCAATCTTAGTTGCAGGGGGCACTGCTCACCATCCCTTGCGGGACTTGAGGAATTGAACTAGCAACCTTGTGGTTGAGAGCCCGTGCTCCAACCAACTGAGCCATCTGGGAGGCAACTCAGCTCAAGGTGCCATGTTCAATCTTAGTTGCAGGGGGCAGAGCCCACCTCCCTTGCAGGACTGGAGGAATCGAACTGGCAACCTGTGGTTGAGAGCCCACTGGCCCATGTGGGAATCGAACCGGCAGCCTTTGGAGTTAGGAGCATGGAGCTGTAACCGCCTGAGCCACCGGGCTGGCCCCGAGGCGAGTTAGTTTTGAAGCCCACTTCGTAAAATCATCTAAGTTGTAATCACATAAAATATCCTTTGAAACAAAATACTATGCTGAACATACTATTTCACTGACCTAACTTTTCTAGCCTAATATTATATTATGTTTTTATAATACTGAAACAACTATATGATTTCTTTTGAATAACTTAAGAATAAAAATCACTATGAACAGCTAAGGATTTTGTACTTTCAGTTTTCAAACTTTTAATTAAACACCAAAAAGCTTTCAGATTTTAGTTTTATTCTTATTAACTTAAAGTCATACTTCCTTTAAAGAAAGAACCAGATGTATACTGGTGAATATCTGAGTGGTTAGAGCTGCACTGGTAAATTTGTGTAGTGGTATTTTAAAAGACATTCTCCAACAATTAGCTGAACACATGAAGAAAGAAATGAAAGAGTGGGTGGGAGAAGAGCTGCATGTTTTTGACAATAAAACAATAGGAGATGGCTTTCAGTTTGGTACAAAAAACAGGAGGGTGAATGTCTGTGGAAGATTATGTTTCTTTTTAAATGGTAGGAGAGGGTGTATAACCTCTGAATCTGTTAGCGAGCAATGCAGTTTTCTTTTGTTTGATCTGCAATTGTTCTATGTCATTAGGTAAATTTCGATGCACTTAAAATAAAAAGAACTGTTAATGAATTAATGTGTAGAAATGTCTGAGCTCATCAGATGAAAGGTGTTATATAAGTCTAAAGTAGTAGTATTGTGGTGTTTTCCATGGCATTTTCCATGGCAACAGTAACTTTCCCATCTGACGGGGACTCATAAAATAATGTGGGTGAGTTAAAGTTGCTATGATAGCTTAACTTTTTGCACTTTCTAATTTAAAATATTTGAATTGATACTTTACTATTGCATATTTTATTTTTATTAATATAAATTGTTTGTTCATGTAGCCTTCTCTACTCTTGTTACTGGTATAGTTCATAGTATTCTGATTATCAAGGAAAAACAATTCATCTTTAAACTACCAGGGTATTATCACTTTCAAAAAAATTCTTTTCCTTCATTCCTCTGTTCTTGGACTTGGGAAGTCCTGGGGTTCAATCTTATCTCTGCTACAGTGTGATCTAAAGTAAATTATTTGTTTTTCTTAATCTGTTTTGTCATCTGTCAAATGGAAATATAATAGAACCTATATCAAAAGATTATGTGACGACTGAATGCAATCATATATGTGAAATGCTTAGTACACCATCTGATGCATAGCATGAGGTGTGATCTAAAAATACAGTAAATGGTTAAATAAAAAAAAGTTACATTGCCATTAATCCCCCTCAAAATACTTCCCCTTGCTTTGAACACATTCATCCCATGGTTCTTGCCACTTTCTGAAGCAGTTCTGGAAGTCCTCTTTCGTGAGTGTCTCTAGTTGCACTGTTGTGGCTGCCTCGATGTCCTGAACCGATTCAAAATGTTTACCTTTCATGGCCATTTTGACTTTGAGGAAGAGCCAGGAGTCATACTGTGCCAGAACTGGTAAATAAGGTGGATGAAGACACACTGTAATGTTTTTATTTGACAGAAATTGCAGTACCAGAAGAATTTTTGACATGGAGCATTTCCGTTGTGTCACCAAAAACAGTGAATAGTGCTGCCGAGTGCCAGCCAACAGAAAAGCAGGCATCTTCACTACGGGAAGTGGCGTGTCGAACCTTAGTAACAGGTTTCAACTTGTTCGGTGAAAGGTGTGACAGGTTTCTACTTGTTCGGTGACAAGTTGTGACAAGTTTCAACTTGTTCGGTGCAGTCAGTCAGGTGTGAACTACTAGTTGAGAGAAGGTATGTTTATAAAGTGTGCTGTAAATCATCCTCAATGTCACACATTGCTTCTGGTACGACAATTTCTCTCAAATCAAAACATTACGGTAAAGAAAGAAGTCATTGGGGGCCAGATCAGGTGAGTAGGGAGGATGTTCCAATACAGTTATTTGTTTACTGGCTAAAAACTCCCTCACAGACAGTGCTGTGTGAGCTGGTGCATTGTCGTGATGCAAGAGCCATGAATTGTTGGCAAAAACTTCATGTGGTCTAACTTTTTCAAGCAGCTTTTTCAGCACTTCCAAAGAGTAAACTTGGTTACCTGTTTGTCCAGTTGGTACAAATTCATAATGAATAATCCCTCTGATATCAAAAAAAGGTTAGCAATATCATTGCAACAAGTTCACGAATTTAATTGTCAAGCCTAGTGTGTGTGTGTGTGTGTGTGTGTGTGTGTGTGTGTGTGTGTGTGTGTGTATTTAAAAAAATAGGTTCCTATCTGTTCTCTTGATCTAATTTCCTAACTTCTTTGAAATCCAGCTTCATGGTCATTTCTTCTTCCTTCAGTCTTTTCCTCATCACCAGTTTCTTTCCTTCATTTTCAAATTAAAGCCATTGCTCACACTCCTTCCTTTTATTATCAAGTCGCAAATGAGTCATCTGTGCTTGTGCTGAAACTTCCTCGTCTCCTATTTCTCCTGACCACCTTGGCGTCTGGGCAATCATACGCACTCCGTTTCTATAGGTCGCCAATGACTTCATGACTTCTCTGTCTTGATCGTCACTCTTCCTTGACTGTAAAATGGCTGGCATCATCCCCCAGTCTCACCTTGAAACTTATTCTTCCTTTGGCTTCCTAATACTGTACTGGCCTATGTTCTCTCCTGATTCTTTGTAACTTCTGTGTCTCTTTTAAGATGCTTGTTTTCTTTTTTCTTCTATCATTGTCCCCTGTATTTGTTACTTGTCCATGGTAAATTCTTCCATAGGTTTCTAACTGGTCTCTGCTTTGCCTTTCCGTACCTCTGCACCCATTTCTGTCTTTCTAAAGTTAGCTTACCATCATATGACTGTGTTGTTCAAACATCTTTAATATGTATCTGTTTTTGGTCTATATCTTCAACTGCAGTAAAACTGGGTGTGTTCTAGTTCTGACTAATTACCTCCTTACTCAATCTTTTCCGCTGTCACCCAATAATTCTTAAAGTGTGGTCTGGGGCATCTGGGATGTGGGTAGGTGGTCCCTAAGACCCTTACAAGGTGGCTGCAAGGTCAAAACTACTTTCATACTAATATTAAGATCTTATTTGTCTCATTTACTCTTTTCTGTCTTGAATATACAATGAAGTTGACCAGAGGCTGAATGACATTTGATGATGTTATTGCTCTGAAAACAGGCCTATTTTTGTGATTTAAACATTTTTCAGTTTAATAGCTAATTAAGTATAAAAGAGATCATCCACTTAAACAGAAGCTTTTTTAACGAAGGAAATTCTTAATAATTCTTAAAACTCTAAATGTGATCTGAAAGCAAAAGAATTTGAGAACTTCTGAGTAGACTAAGTGACTGTGACTATCCCATTGTTGTTTTTCTGTAAATATGCATTTTTTTCCTACCTATTCCTATTTATTTATCTTTAATGTTTAGATGACATGCTAAGTCCTTCATCAAGCCTTTCCTGATCTCCACCTTCACTCAAACAGTATACAATTCTTGTTTATAAACAATACCTATAGTACTTCATTTGCATTTTTTAAAATGATGTTTACAGTATTAATATATTTGGGAGATTACTAGATTTGCTTTATTCCATGAATCAGGGACCATATAATTTTTATTCTTTGTATTTCTACTGAATGTCACATACCTTAGGCACTCATTAATTATTCAATAACAATTATTCAATTGTTCAGCTACCAATCTACTGAACAAAAATTTATTTACTGCCAAATGTAATCTAGATGTTTGAAAGAAACTTATGGAGCTTAATGCCTCATAGTAGGGGATAAACTGTAAACAAATTAGTGTCATATTCATCTTATACTATAAAAAGTTTGGGTAGTCTATTAGAAAAAAATACAGCAAATAAGCAATCTTACGATGGAAACGGAATTTCAGAAAATGTTTTAGAGAAGTTATGTGTGTGTGTGTGTGTGTGTGTGTGTGTGTGTGTGTGTGTTTGTGTTATGTGTCACCGTGTTGGCTCTGACTCCTGGTGACCCCATGAATGAGAAATGTCCCCAATGTCCTGCTCTCAACAGCCCTGCTCTGCCCTGTAGACTCAGGCCTATGGCTTCTTTTATGGAGTCAGTCCATCTCATACTTGGTCTTCCTCTTTTCCTGCCGCCTTCTCTTTTCCCCACATTGTTGTCTTTTCCAAAGAACCCTACCTTGTCATGATGTGACCGAAGTAAGCCAGCTTCAGTTTTGTCATTTTTGCCTCCAGCGATCTTTCAGGCTTAATTTGTTCCAGGACCCACTTGTCCGTCTTCCTGGCTGTCCAGGGTTCCATCCATAGAGTACTCCTGCAACACCATCTTTCAGATGGTTCTTTTTTTTCCTATCGGCCTTCCTCAGTGTCCAACTCTCCCATCTGTACATAGTACCTGGGGATATGAGGGTGTGGATGATCTTAGCCTTGGTCTCCAGTGACACATCTCTGCTCTTGGTGGCCTTTCCTGATTCTTCCATTGCTGCCCCTCTGAGTCTCAGTATTGTCCTGACTTTTTGGCTGCAGGATCCATTTGAATTGATGACTGAGCCAAGGTAAGCAAAATCTTTAACAATTTCATGATCTTTATTGTTTATATTACAGTCATGTATAAATTCCGTAGTCAAGGCTTTTGTCTTCTTGAATTTCCTGCAGTTCTGCTTTGGCACTTGGTTCTTTCACTTTCATCAGAACTCCATTCAAATCATTGCTACTTTCTGCCAGTAAGATCCTGTCATCTGCACATCTTAACGTATAGCTATTTCTTCCACTGGTTTTTACTCCTCCTTCCTCTGAGTCTAGGCCAGGTTTTTGTGTGATGTGTTCTGCGTACATGTTAAACAGATAGAGAGATAAAATGCACCCTTGCTGGCCCCTTTGCCTGTAGGAAACCATTCTGTCCTCCATGTTCTGTCCTAACAGTAGCTTCCTGTCCACAGCACAGGTGATGCCTCGGGTCGATCAGGTGCTAAGGCAGCCCTGTTCTCTCAGAGCAGCCCACAGTCTCTCCCACTCCACGCATTCAAAGGCTGTCGTCTGTAAGATGTAGACTGACCTACTCTGCAGTGAGTGCTCGCCATTAGACTCAAGTGCCTCTTCCATTTCCGAACCCAGCTTGAACATCTGCTTTTCTCGCTTCATATAAGGTAGACGACTCTGTTGCATCACCTTGAGCATCACTTTACTTGTGTGGGAAGGTAGAGCGATGGTCCCATAGCTACTGTTCCCCTTGGCATCTCCTTTCTGAGAATTGGGATGTGTATCGAACGTTTCCAGTTTGTAGGCCATTGTTTCATTTTCCATGTAGGTTGATGTTTTCCATATAGGTTGACAGATTCAGTCTCTGTGGCTTGACATAATTCTGTTGGTATGCCATCTACTCCTGGTGATTTATTTCTTCCCAATATTTTCAAGGCAGCTTTCACTTCACTTTCTAGAATTACTGGTTCTTCCTCATACTGTGTTTCCCCGAAGATAAGACCTAGCTGGACAACCAGCTCTAATGAGTCTTTTGGAGCAAAAATTAATATAAGACCTTAGAGTAAAATAAGACCAGTCATAATATAATATAATATAACATAATTAATATAATATAATATAATATAATATAATATAATTAACATCATATCATATCATAAATGCCGGGTCTCATATTAATTTTTGCTCCAGAAGACACATTAGAGCTGATTGTCCAGCTAGGTCTTATTTTCAGGGAAACACGGTAGTAATGTTTTCAAAGGTGTCTGTCATCCCTTTGCCTCTTCTGTATAGCTGTTCAGTATACTGTCTCCACCTTCCCTTTATTTTCTTCTACTCAGATAATGTGCTTTCTTGTTCATTGTTCAGCACTCCTAGTCTAGGTTTGAATTTCCCTTTTATGTCTTGTCTTCTAGTAGAGATCTCTTTCTTGTTTTTCCTTTTCGTTGTTCTCGTCTGTGTCCTTACATTGACTATTACAATAATTCTCTTTATCTCTATGTGATAATCATTGAAAAATTGCATTCAGGATTCTAACCCAGCTTTGTCACCTTTTACTTTGGAATCTCAACTGTCTTTGAAAATTTTCAGTGTTTCTTCTGTCAGACATCTCAGTTTTTCATTTCTTTTTATTTTCAGCATTGTGTTGTGTTTTTTTTTTTTTTTGGTTGTTTTGTTTGTTTGTTTGTTTTTTGCATTCTTTCCTAACAATACTTCTAGTTTCACTTCATAATTCTTCTGGGTTTTGGTCACTTACCGTTAACAGTGAGAATGTTTTTTAAATTAAATTTATTAGGGTGACATTGGTTAATAACATTATATAAGTTTCAAGTGCATAATTCTGTAATGCATTGTCTGTGTATTGCATTGTGTTCTCACCACCCATATTCCAGTCTTCCTCCATTACTCTATATTTGACTCCCTTTTCCCTCTGCATCCTTCCTCTAACCCCCTTCCTTGCTAGTAACCAATTTTCTCTTGTCTATGTCTGTGAGTTTGTTTGTTTTGTTTGTTCATTTGTTGCTTTCTGTTTTATATCCCACTTATGAGTAAAATCATATGGTTCTTATATTTTTCTGTTTGACTTATGTAGCTTAGCTTGATAATCTCAAGATCCATGTTATTGAAAATGGCAGAGTTTCATCATTTCTTATGGCTGAATAGTATTCCATTGTATATATGTAACATATCTTCTTTATCCAGTCATTTATCGAAGGACACTTAGGTTGTTTCCAAGTCTTGGGTACTGTGAATAATGCTGCAATAAACATAGGGGTACATTATCTTTACGGATAAATGGTTTCAAATTTTTCATGATTCTTTGGCTATTTGGGGTCCTTTGTGGTTCCATACAAATATGATGAGTTTTTGTTCTATTTCTTTGCAAAATGTTATTGGTAATTTGATGAGGATTGCATTAAATTCGTACATTGCTTTAGGTAATATGGCCATTTTAACTGTGTTGATTCTTACAATCCATGAGCATGGAATTTCTTTCCATTTTTTTGTGATTTCTTCAATTTCTTTCAATAATGTCCTGTACTTTACGTTGTATAGGTCTTTCACATCCTTCATAAAGTTATTCATAGATATTTGATTATTTTTGATTCAATTGCCAATGGAATTGTTTTGGGGAGGTTTTGATGATTGTTTCAATTTCCTTACTGTTGATTGGTCTATTTAGATTTTCTGGTTCTCCTTGACTCAGTCTAGGAACGTTATATATTTCTAAGAACTTGGTTATTGAATTTGGTAGTGTATAGCCTTTTGTAGTATTCTTGTATAGTCCTTGTATTTCTATGGTGTCTGTTGTAACCTCTCTTTCATTTCTGATTTTGTTTCTTTCTTTCTTTTCTCTTTTTTCTTTAGTGAGTCTCGCCAGGTTTGTCAAATTTATCTATCTTTTCAAAGAATCAGCTCTTTGAAATTGCTTTTTTCTGTTGTTTTTCTATTCTCTATTTCATTCAATTATGCTCTAATTTTTATTTCATTTATCATTATTTCATTCCATCTACTGACTGCTTTGTTCTTCTTTTTCTAGTTCTTTAAGGTGAAATGTTAGGTTATTTATTTGAAATTTTTCTTGTTTTTGAGGTTGTGCTGTAATGCTGTAAAGTTTCCTCTTATTACCGCATTTGCTGTATTCCAATTTTAGCATGTTGTATTGTCATTCTTCTATATCTCTGTATCCTTTGATCTCTTCTTACTTTTTATTTGACCTGGTGATTGTTTAGTGGCATGTTTTTTAATCTCCAAATATTTGTGGTTTTTCCAGTTTTCTTTTAGCAATTGTTTTCCATCAATTGCTTGCCAATTTCTAAGCATTATGGTTGGGGAATATGCTTGGTATGATTTCACTCTTCTTAAATCTATTGAGGCTAGTTTTGTGCCCTAACACCAGTCTATCCTTGAAAATGTTCCATGTGCAGTAGAGAATATATATTCTGATGTTTTGTGATGAAAACCTCTCTGAATATCAATAATGTCCATTTGGTCTAATGTGTCATTTTAGGTCAGTATTTCCTTATTGATTTTCTGTTTAGATAATTTACCCATTGCATTCAGAGGGGTATTTATTTCCCCTAGTATAATTATGTTTTGTTATTTTCTTCCTTTATTTCTGTTAGTAGTTGCTTCATATATTTTGGTGCTCTCAAGTTGGGTCCATGAATATTAATAAGTGTTATGTGTTTTTGATGTATTGCCCCCTTTAGCATTATAAAATATCCATTTTTGTCTCTTTACCTTTTTTATCCTGGAATCTATTTTATCTTGTATATGTGAGCTACAGCTGCTTTTCTCTGCATTACGTTTGTTTGGAGTATCATTTTCCACCACTTCGCTCTTCCTCTATGTTTGTCCTTGAAGCTGAGATTTCCGGAAGGCAGAATATAGTTGGATTTTGGTTTTTGATCCATCTTGCTACTCCCTGCCTTTTAATTGGTGAGTTCAGTCCTATTACATTTAGGGTGGTTATTGATCTATGAGGATTTCCTATAGCCATTTTATCTTTAGTTTTTTGGTAGCTGTCTCCATTGTTTCTTTTCCCTTGTGTTTCTCTCTGTTATTTTAGTTTGGTGATATTCTATGATTTTTTCCCCTGTTTTCGCTTTTTCATCTTAAGTGTCTCAGTTCTAGACTTCTTTATAGTTACATTAGGTTTATGCAAAAGAAAGTTTCAGATGTACAGTAGTCCTTTTTGTTCTGATCGCATCTTACGTTCATTTGCTTGTGCACTGTCAGTCCATTACCCCCTTTTTTTATGTTTTAGTTGTCATAAATTATCCCTTTTTATGCAGTGAGTTTTTATTTTCAAGTTGCAGTAGATATTTTATTATTTTTTAAAAATATTTTTATATCCTTTAACTTTTATGTTATATTTAAATTTTTAATACCGTATTCTGAATGACAGTTGCAATTTCTTACTTCTGTTTGTTAGTCATCTTACTCATAATTTTGTATCCTTTTGTCTTTTTGTTTCAGGTACAAGAGCACCTTTCAGCATTTTTTGTAATGCAGGGCTTGTGGCAGTAAATTCCCTCAGCTTCTATATGTCTGGAAAAGCCTCTATTTTTCCTTCATATCTAAAGGATAACTTTGTTGTATATCTTATTCTTGGCTGCTGACTTCTCCCTTTCAGTAATTTGATTCCATTTTCTCTTAGCTTGTAGGGTTTCTGCTGAAAAATTCAGTGGTAATCTAATGGGGTTTCCTTTATAGTTAACCATCTTCTTTTTCTTGGCTGTCTTGTGAATTCTTTTTTCTTATTAGTTTCAGGTGTGCAAAGTAACATAATAGTTACACATTTACACCCCTCACTAAGTGATAACCCCCCTCCCCCAAGCTACTACCCCTCTGACATCTTATATAACTGTTACAGTACCATTGGCTATCTTCCTTATGCTATACTCTACCTCCTTTGACTATATGTATATATTTACATATATATATGTAAATATATATATGTGTGTGTGTGTGTATAGATAGATAGATAGATAGATAGATAGATAGATAGATAGATAGATACTTATAGTTGACATACAATACTATTCTACTTCAGCTTCAGTTGTACAGCACATTGGTCAGGCATCTACACAGTCTATGAAGTGATCCCCTTGATTATCCAAGTGCCCATCTGGCACCTTACATAATCTTTACAACATTATGGATTATATTCCCCATACTGTATTTCATATCCCCATGACTATACTGTGTCTACTAATTTGCTCTTTCTAATCTCTTCACCTTCTCCCCCATCCCCTCCTCCCTCCTATCTAGCAACCAACAGTTTTTTCTCCTCTATATCTCTGAGTCTATTTCTGTTTCTGTTTTGTTTGCTCGTTTATTCTGTTCTTCAGATTCTACATATGAGTAAGATCATATGGTATGTGTCTTTCTCAGTCTGACTTATTTCACTTAGCATAATATTTTCAAGGTCCATCCATGTTGTTGCAAATGGTAAGATTTCATTCTTTTTTATAGCAGAGTAATACTCTGTTATATAAATGTGCCACAGTTTCTTTATCCAATCGTCTATTGATGGGAATTTCGGTTGTTTCCATATCTTGGCTATTATTATTAGCACTGCAATAAACATAAGGGTGCATATAGTTTTTTCAAATCAGTGTTTTGAATTTCTTTGGGTAGATACCCAGGAGTGGAATTGCTGAGTCATAAGGTAGTTCTATTTTCAATTTTTTGAGATACTTTCATACTGTATCCCATAGTGGCTATACCAATGTACAATCCCACCAACAGTGTAAGAGAGAATCCTAAAAGCAGCGAGAGAAAGAACATGTTACTTACAAGGAAAATGAAGTAAATTCTTTGTCGTTAAATTTGACAGCTTTAATATAATGTTTTCTTGGAGACGGGCTTTTGGATTGAGATAATTATATGTTCTGTTAGCTTCTTGGATTTGAGGATCCAGTTCTTTCCATAGGTTTGGGAAGTTCTCATCAACTATTTATTTGAATAGGCTCTTTGTTCCCTTCTCCCACTCTTCTCCTTCTGGTATACCTATGTATTATTTTTATATTGTTCTTTCTAATGGGGTCTGATAGTTCTTGTAGAGTTTTTTTCTTTTTTTTTTTTTATCCTTGATTCTCTTCTTCCACCTGAGTCATTTTTAGATATCTATCTTTGAGATAATTAATTCTTTTCTTCATATGGTCTGCTCTGTTTTGTAAGCTCACTAGTTCATTTTTCAGCTCATTTATTGAGTTCTTCAGCTCCAGAGTTTCTGTTTGGTTATTTATTGTAAGTTTCAATTCTTTGTAAAGTACTCTTTTTGTTTGTTGATTTTATTTCTAAGCTCATTGAGTTGCTCTTCTGAGTTTTCTTGTATGTTGTTGAGTTTTTTCAGAAGTGCAATCTTGAATTCTCTATCATTTAAATGATGGTATTCCATGTCTTTAATTTATTTTCTGTGATTTTTAATTTTCTTTCTGAACTCCCTTATTTATGGATTATTTCTCTGCCTGGGCATTTGTAGGAATGAGTTTTTGTTGTTGTTGTTGTTTTGTTTTGTTTTGTTTTGTTTTGTATTTGACTCTTACCTGTTTAGTAGGTTGATAAGTAGAAGTCTTTCTTTTGTTCTACAGTGGGTGGTGCTGATTTGCAAGCTTTTGTTTTCTTTCACCTTCATTGCTGGGGCTTCCAGGATCTCTGTGGGTCAGTGTTGCCTCTGCGGTTGGTTGAAAGCACTCCACATTGCCAGAGGAAGTGGGCATCTTCTTTATGTCCTGATTACCTCAGAACATAAAGTTCTTCCCACTCTTCTCCTTCTGGTATGCCTTAATGTATTATTCTTGTATTGTTCTTTCTAATGGGGTCTGATAGTTCTTGTAGAGTTTTTTCTCAGGGCCACCATCTCCATGGTGGCATGTGGCTTGCAATGGGTCTGCTGGCCTGTGTTCCCAGTGCTGCCTTGCTATAGCCAGAAGCAGCCAACCATTCCGCTCTGTCTGAGGTGTCCGGTCTGCCTCTACTAGACTGAACTGTGATGGGTGTGGGAGGGTACGTAGGGTGGAGGGAGGTGGATTCATGCATATGTGTCTCTGTTCTTACCAGTAAGTACAGAACACTTAGGCTAGAAAGTTTTGTTCTGTACTTTCGTAATCTGCCAAATGAGGATTTTACTGCTGGGCGGGCCATGGATAATGGGGAGGTGGGGCAGCTCCCCACACATATAGCTTTTTTTTTTTTTTTTTTTTTTTGTCTGGTGATGACGGTTTACTGAATGCTGAATGCTGCCATCCTTGTCCCGCTTCCTTGCCCCTGACACTGGACTCAGCCTCAATGTGTATTGGCCACCCAGGCCTGGGTGTTGCCTCTGCCCCTCTGGTCTTGTCAGCCCAGTCATGGCTCACCCCCACCCTTCGCTGCTACCTTCTGCTGGGTCTGTGCGAGCGCCATACAGCATCTGTGGCACCTGTCTCTGTCCTGCCTCGCCCTGTCTCTGTTGACTTCTCCCATACACCCACCTTCAGGTGTCTCAGTGCATGGATACCTCAGACATTTTGTGTGCTGAGCAGAGGCTCCTTGGTACGTTATAGCTGTTCTCCGTGTTATATCTTCAAGGGGAGAGACTTGGAGGTCCTCTCAGGCCATCATGGTGCTGACGTCACAAAGAAGTTTTACTGAGAATCTGTTTTTTATGTGGATTTTAAATCCATCATGAATTGTATTTTGTTACGTTTTGTCACTACAATTCTTTTAGTCCTCTCCTTCAGCTTTACTCTAATGTTTGATATTAACCATTTGTAGTCAGATCAGTACCACAGTCTGCTCCTGCAACTTTTTTGGCGGATAGCTTCTCCAGCTTCCTCTTACAGTGACATAGTTTGTTTGATATCTATGTTGACCATCTGGTGATGCTCACATATACAGTCTGCTGTTCCATTGTTTTGAAGCAGATGCTTGCGACAGAGAACTTGTTGGTTATGCAGAAATTCACAAGCAGAAATCCATGATCTCCTGCTTCGTTTCTGACCCCTTGTCCAAATTTTACAATGACATTTGGTTCTACTTTATTTCTTAGTTTTTTTTGTTGCAATGATGTGTAATTATCAGCATGTCTTGTTTTGGTGTGTGATTAATTTCTTTTAGCATACTTGCATAAAAACTTTCATCTTCATCTTCTGTAGATGAAGCATAGACTTGAATGATTGTTATGTTAATAGGTTTTCCTAGAAGTCTGATTGATATTATTCGGTTTGATCTTGCATTGCAGCCCCTAACTGCCTGTGCAACATCTTGCCTCAGGATTAAAGCCACTGGTTTCTTATGAGTTTGTCATTTCTTGAGTAGAACTCTTCCTATTGCCTGACTGGAATTGTCGCATTCCATTGTATTTTAGTTAGTTCACTAACGCCAGGCACTGCAGTGTTTTGCTGTCCCATTTCTTGCTTTACAATTTCTAGTTTACCTTGGGTTTTACTTCTTACGTTCCATGTTCCGATTGTATGTGTTGGGCACCATCATACTTTCCTCTTTCCTTTGTGCACATTAGCCTTTAGACATCCGTCCTGCGTTGGTCTAGTTGTATCACTAGAAGCTATGTTGTTAGCACTTGTTCTCTGCTCTTCCCCAGCAATTGCTTGAGTGCTTTCTGACCTGGGAGTCTCATTTTTTAGCACGATCTCATTTTTCATTTTGGACTGTCTCGTCGTAGGATTTTTTTAGGTAAAAATGAAAAGAAAAAAGAAGAAGAAAATGTACCTGTTTTAGCCTTACCTTTTGTTGTGCAGTGAGTGAGTCCAAACCACATTCATTGGGCCCATGATGCTGCAATCATCAAATGCCCATGAAATGCAAGTGCCCCTGCAGTAGAAGAAATTATATTTGAAATGAAAATTTTGCTTGCCGCAAATCATATTCTTATCACCAGGACTTCCTAGAGCTCATGGTCAGTACTCTTGCTAAGACTGAAATTGTTACCCCTTCAACTCTTAAAAATACCACCTTCCTGGATCCTAAGGAGAGCAACCTAATTCTCTTGTTGATAATCTTTCCTACAAAGAGTTTATGAAAAACGTTTTGCAACTCTTATCAGATTTCAAAGAACATCTTCTAGTATTGCCTTCAGTTACTATTCTACGTTAAATTGTAAGTATCAAATATCTTACTTTTAGAGATTTACTCCTATGTGGACATATAAACTAATTAATTAAAGTTGTGGTAAAATATACATATATAAAATTTAGCATTTTAAACATTTTTAAGTATATGGTTTAGTAGCATTAAGTACATCTGTATTTTTATACAACCCTTACCAGATCTTTTTTCAATTTTTAAAACTGAAGCTCTTGTCCCCATTAAATGATAACTTCCCATTTTCCCCTCTCCCAGCCCCTGGAAACCACCTATCCACTTTCTGTTTCTATGAATTTGACTCTCCTAGCTATTTCATATAAGTGGAATCATGTAACATTTGTCCTTTTGGGACAAGCTTATTTTACTTAGCATTAATGTCTTCGAGGCTCATCCATGTTGTAGCTTGTCTCAGAATTTCTTTCCTTTTTAAGGCTGAATACTCTCCATTGTGTGCCTACACCACATTGTGTTTATCTATTTGTTTGTTGTAGACATGAACACGTGAATTGGAATTGTACTGTTCATTTACAGCATTTACAATAATCACATCAGCCAGGCACTGTACTTACGGGCTACCTGGTGGGACATAGAGTTAAGGTTATTATGTGGTTACAGCCTTTTGTTCAAGAAGGAATTTACTCATAGGTAGTGTTATATTAGAACATGTTTATTTGACCTGAATCTAGGCAAATCAGCTTTCCGATTGAGTGCAAAAATGCTCACATTTTGAAAATTACCACTTAAGTTTGTATGCAAGCTATATATTAGACTTTCTTGTCAACAAAACTACAATATCTGTCAGAATATTGTGTTTTAAGAAGTAGCATAGCAGGTGAGAACAGCCGGCTCCTTTTTCTGGAACTGTGATCCTAGAGCTATTGCTTCTGATGTTCTTAAAGCTGTTATTTCTTTAGTGTTTTATGTTGGTGCCACTAACTCTGGTGATTCGTAAAGTCTGTAACCCTCATTGGCTAAAATGAAGAAAATCAATTTCAGACTCCCAAAGTATCTACGGGAGACACAACTTCTATGTAGTAAGTCATCCATTTCTGGTACTGTGACTCTGGCACTATTAATGCTTTTAAGAAAATAATTTGAAAAATCATCTATAGGACTACTCAGGGACTGTGTGTGTGTGTGTGTGTGTGTGTGTGTGTGTGTTTTCTAGTATTTGTTCCTCGAATTCCATTGTTGTACATAGTAGCACTAAGTTATAGGAGGCATGAAAAAGGTGAGGAAATAAAGTTTTTATTTTATTAAGTATATATTTTGTTGAATATATATTTTAAAGGATCCACGATCAACAGTTCATAAGGAAATACTTTTCCTTTTTTGATGAAATCAGACCACTGATTAAGCATCGTGTAAAGACAACACTAGATCATTGTGCTTATCTGTATCTTTTTTTTGTTGAGATATAATTAACATATAATTCTTTGCCTGCATCTTAAACACTGGTCAGAAAATTTTAATTTTCTGTATCTTAACACTGGCTAGCAGAATATTCCGTAAATATATTTTCTGTTTCAATTCCTGAAGTCATGATGCTTGCAACTAGATATTCTAGATGAATAAACAAATATTACACAGTCTTTATGTACAAAAAAATTGCTGATAAAGAGTTTGATACGGTTTAGAACTTAGCGTGCACCTAGGGGTACACCAGGAGGCCAATATATAGTTGTAAATAAATGTACATTGTTTAGAAGGTAGTCATGTTGTTGATATTTTGAGTGGGGATAAAAAGACAGGATAACAATTATTTTTAATAAAATTAATCATGAAAAGGAATGTATTTTACATTTGTAATGAAAATTAAAGATGCATAATGAGAAAGGAAAAGTGAGAGTTAAGGATCTCCTTTTCCTTATTAGTATGTACTATTCTTGTATTAAGTAGTTTGTGTTGTATACACAAATTACATGATCCCATTGTTCTTGTTTCCAAATTGTTTTATACGATGAAATTATGATCCTACTAATACGAACCTCTTAAATGAGTTAATACAATTTTTTTTTTGTTTTATCACTATCAAAGAGACATGCACGTCAGAATTATCTTTCCCCTGACCCGTAGTAGGGCTATATTTAAGGTTATCCATCAGAAATTATTTCATTTTCTAACTAGAGCCATATGTTTTCAAAGTAATGATGGCTCATTAATTCATTCATTTTCAGAGGAATATTTAGAGAGCTTACTCTGTGGCAGGTACTTTTCTTGACTTTCTTGTTTCTTTGCTACAATGGCTAAAGCACATTCTCCCTGAGTGGTAGTTCATGGCCTGAGGATAACAATGGCTTCTATGTTCAAGTTTGAAGAAGCAAAGGAAGAAAAAAGAAAAACAACCCAAGAAAACAGAAAAGAAAAATATGATCAGTCAGAGTGCAAGGAAAGATAAATCTGTAAAATTGAATTTTCTGGGTTGTATTTGAGAGTCAACCAGCAATTCCACTTGTTTTTAAAATACTGTAGTTGAAAATCTCAATAAATTTTCAAATTATGATTTATTTGTTTAGAAAGTAAATTAAATTTAATTGTATACTTCCAAATAAAAGTTTTCATTATGCAGTACAGAAGTTGCTGGCTGATCAAGAGTGCTTCATGTTTCTATAATTGACCCAATGATTAATTTTCTCACTCTATGATGTAACAGGGATGCACACAGATAATAACTGTTCTCTTACCGTGCATAGTCTCTTTAAATACATTCTATGAGATTTTTTAGCTACATAGGCCAGATGAGAACTATTCATGTCTTTAGTAACACTATATCCAGATGTGTCAATAAATATTTATTAATCCAATAATTCTATAGTAATTTTGGAACTAAAAACAAATAGGGAAGTTGCTAAAATTTATGTCTGAAATGTGGACACAAACACATTAAGGAAGACTAAAGAGTAGCTTTCACCCCTTTCGTATGTGCTCCTAAACTAAGTAGATACTTATGTCTTAGAAATCGGAACCCACTGACAGATAACTTCATCAGGAAAGTTCTTTGCAAGGAGGACCAATAACGGATCGTAAGAACTTAGCATGGTCCAATCAGTGACTGAGAAACATTTTCAACAGCCACATGAGTATACTTGCAAATATTTTTCTTGTCTTTGATAATGCTTCTATGGGTTTTCATATCGGTACTCCCAAAATGGTTTTCTAAAATATTTGACTTCATGTGCAGTGAAGAGTACTTTAAGATAATTCAGAAAATAGTCTGAAGATGTGGTTTTGAATTTCATGCTGAAATTTCAGAGCTATGTCTTTAACTATTTTGAGTACCTTAGAGAGCACCTTGTCAGTTTGGTTTGGTATCTGGGAAGCACAGTACTTACGTACAGTGAACTTTTAATAAATGTTGTACTGTGTATATATAGTTTTTATGGCTGAAAGTCATTAGAAAAAAAACCCACCTGATTATACTTGGGAGACAGTTTCCTAAAGAGTCTCATCTAAATAAAAATAGACATAAAAGACCTATGAAGTGGGTGTTCTCCTCTGTCAGGTTTTAAGCTGTTTATTTAAATATATGAAAAGACAGTATTTTGTAAAATTTCTGGGTATATTTATATAAGCATAATTTCTTTTTCAATTATAAAACTAATCATGCTGTTGTGAATTTTAGCTCACATAAATTTTCCCACTTCCTGACCTTGATAATTTGCTTTATTTTGTATTGTATGTTGCTAAAGTCTACACCATTTTTTGATTAAAAAAACAAAAAAAAGGAATTGATACAATAGATGGTTGTATCTGTGAATGGACTATTTTTTAGTGATTTTAATGTATTGGGGTTTTTATATGAATCTCATCCTAGAATTATAAGAGCATTCAACCAAGACATAGAGTAAAATAAACCACCAGAATCAAATGATGATTAAGAATTATTGTCAGCAATAGATAAAAAACAACATAAGAGATAGCCATCTACTAAAGGATGACTGCTTCTCTTAATGAAAGAAGAAAAAAAGAAAGAGAAGTTAATGTTTTTATTAAAACTTTCAGCCTAAAATTTGAATAATCTGTATTACATCCTTCTATTGACTTACATATGAGATTATGTAAGAAAATTCAATCTATCAAAGCATTTTTGTTTCCTGTCAAAGAACTGGGTTGTTTTACTGTATAGAACAGAGAACAACTTCTTTACAGAGATGAGCTATGCAGATCTGTGAAGTAAGCAGAATTCAATTAGGGGGTTTCAGTGCTGTAAAACGGGCGTACCTCCTCCCCGGATCTCACCTTCCTTAACCTACGTCCTGTCTTTATTTTCTTTGCTGTTGTTACATTGACTCCAGAAGATAATCTATTGCCTGGCCCAGGAATAACAGTGAAAGTGATTTTCTTAATTATTGCTCTGAACATTGCTCAAGGTTCATTCCTTTGTAGAGCTTATATTTTCTAAAAAAATATTTAAAAAATCTTGGGTTATGTGGGTACATTAGGTTAGATGATGGAAGCAGGTTGGTATTGGTGGAACTTCAGCTGAACGGACGTATTGAATAAAAAGCTGTGGGTATGTAAGAAGCCAGTGTTTCATAAATTTAAGTAGCTTTAATATTAATTTAGTACTTACAAACCAAATACTATATCCTGGATGACAATTTGTTGGTGTTACCCTCAGGAAATTTTTATCACAAAACATTAGTATGGAGAAGAGCTGCCTTCTTGGTAAATACGTTGTGTTGTGATAGAATTCCAGAGACCTGGTCTTAGGTGAGGGTTTTGAGCTTGCCAAATAAGAGATTTGGGGATGGAATCATTTGACAAATGCTAAAGAAAATATGACAATTCCAGTCACCAGACATTGTCAGCCTTCTTATGTAGTATTCGTCAAGTGACTGAGAAATCCTGCAACTCCCAATATCCTAAATCTTTCTTACACAGTTTAAAAGACTTTCCTCAGGTGGGAGTCCTTGACCTCCAGATTGTCTGCATCACATTTCTTCTGGTTTGACTGAGATAGACAAAGCATCTCCAGCATTTTGTCTACGCTCATGTTGTCCACTGAGCACATGCCTCTGTAGAATGGATTAAAGTCAACTCGGGTCTGTGTTTGAACCCAGGAGCTTGTTTTCATTCCTTACCTATGATTGTAGAAGTTTTGAATTTGGGATCAGAATTCAGGCTTTAATTTTCTTGCCTGAAGTGCTTTTCTTTCTCTTTGCAATTTGTAATATTTTGCTTTCTTAGTAACGGTGTCAGGAGCACTGTGATTTTTCTGTCTTCCACACCCTGTTGGAAATACAAAACACAGTTTATGTTGTTTTGTAAATTGACTCAGTTTGCCAGTGGGGGCAACATATATTTACATGTTTCTGATTTATATGACTTTAATAGTTATAATTCAAATAATTAACAATTATTTTAATAAAATAGTTCTAATAAACTTAAAAGTTTTTATTAAAGTTATGTGTCCTATGAAAAGCTGGATATGTCTACCTGAGCCTTTTTTCTAACTTTAAATGTCATCATAATTATTTACTGTCAGTAGCTTTTTATAAGAAGTAGAGAAAAAATTAAATATATTCAAAAGTCGTCAGCTTTTACAGTGTAAGAATTAGTCTTTCTGTTACTTCATGAGAAATTCAGAAGGAAATTCAGTTCTGATTCAGACTTTCTCCACCTGCCTCATAAATAATTATTTTCACCTGGCAAATTGCTATTATAGTTGGTATCACCCCATGCTTACTTTTGCTTACACACTATCACATTTTAAATTATAATCTAGCTTCGTGGAATATCATTCATCCAAAAGCATATTTACTACCACTTAATCTATCCTTCAGGCATCAGCAGGGAGAGTGTCTGTTATCGCTGTGTGTCCAGCAGGTAGCAAGTTTGGTGCTTAGTAGGTGTTCAGTAACTGCAGTGATTGAAGATGAAAAAAGTTTTTGTACAATTTGAAATTTCAACCATTGATATCCAAGGAGGGGTAAAGTTTCAGGTATGCACCACAGGTAGGTTCTAGAGATCTGCTGTACAGCGTTGGGCCTGCAGGTGACAAAATTGTATGGTGCACTTAACAGTGTACTGAGGCTAGACCTCAGGTTGTATTCTTACCACAATAAAGAAATAGAGCTTAATGGAATTTGATTTTAAGGTAATTTTCATACTTGCCTAAGTATGATAAAGCATTTTTATATAGTTCCACCAGGCTGCTCTTCCTTTTGCTTTGAGGGGTCCGAGGGCAAGATCCTACAAGTAACCATCGAGTATTAACCCTTTAATGACTGCCTAGTCTCCTCCTACCTTACCAGTACTGTCTGCGTGTTGATTTAATTTTTATAATCTCTGACTGAACCCACCACTAAAATGTACTTTTAATTCAAAGCTAGAAACAAACTTATAAATGTAAAAAGTGACTAAAAATAAAGTTGTCCTGCCCTGAATAAATATGTTTTGAACTGTGCCCATACTGTCAGCACACTTACCTTTCATTGTGGCTTCAGTTGTTTTCATGAACTTTTATCCAGTTCACTTCCTATGGCTGAATCTCCTTAGTGGTCTGATGGGGTGTGGTGGGGTTTCAGTGTCATATGCCCCCTTCTTAGATCCAGATGCTGGTAACTGGGGGGAGGTCAACCAAACAAAAATCAACTTGCATAGGCCCTCTTCTGTGGAGATGGTGCTATGCGATTGATCCAGCATGGCTAAATAAGTTTCTGTGGATAACTGAGTTAACTCTTCTTAGTAGTTTTGAAGATATGCTTTTTGTTTTTTTGAGCTCCACATTCATGGATAAATCTCAGGTCAATTGGCTATGATTAGTATTTACATGCATATGCTTATATATGCTTCATAACTTTGCATCATGTGCCGTAGGCACCTCAGGATGGCTCCAGTACTAACTACCAAAACTACAAATTCTACTTTATTATGGTATGAGTTAAATTAATATTTTTCAATCTTTCAAAACAAAATCCTATATTCAAATACACTTCAAAATGTATATTCTCAATTAATGTTACTTGAAATTCCAAAATAAAATTAATATTGTGCCATATTAGATTAAGACAAGTGGCACAGAACACTCCTTTGTTTCCATGTCTTACCTCTTTGGAAAATCACTGAATTAAATTTTGAATCAGGATTACCTAAGGGCAATACCTCTGTCCTAGTTTAGATCTGCTGTTTGTTCTACCTAGAATTTTATTTTTAAATTCCCATGCCTATCCAGTTCCCTGTTGATTAGTCTATAGATTAATACATCCATTCAATACATAGTTATTGAGTGCCTACTACGTGCCAGGCAGTAGTTTAGGTTTATTGGACTCAAAAGTAAATGAAACACAAGTATCCATGCCCCTGTGCAGTTCGCACTGCTTTGATCAGTCGCAGGGTTGATGACAGGGAGGACTCTGTATCTGTTGGCAGTTTCACAGCATTTAGCTTTTGCAGAACCAACTTTTAAAGAAACTGTAGCTGTTTCCTTTCTTGATATTTGCAATATCTGCACAAATGATAATGATTTTTATGTTCCTTCCATGTAAATGCCTGATTAAAAAAATACCTGCTGCAAAATGCCTTCTAAGCCCTTTGTAAATTTTGGTAGGAATATAGTAACTATTCATATAGCATACAGGCTATCTGTCTTCTCCAAAAGAAAAGATTTTCCCCATTCCGCAGAAGCCTATGATTGGTTCTTTCATCCTACTAGCATACATCCCCATTATCCAACAACTGGAATTAAACTTACATGTTTGTTGCCGTGCTGGGGTTTGGTTGTTTAACTGTTATCTGTTCACTGAAATTTTGGTTATGCTATCAGTCTTTTAAACACTGGACAATTATTTACTTTCTCTTATTTGACTATAGTCAACTAACTTGTTTTGAGATAACAAAATAATTCTTAATTCTCACCAGTCTCCAAGAAGACATATGCTATATAGTATGAAAACAGTATTTAAAATGTTGGTGTAAATTTTACTTTTGGACATCAGTTACACATCACAACAAATGTATTTCATTTACTTGAAATTTTTGGTATATTCCTTCAAATTTCGATTATGCTATTTTGCAAAGTCAATAGACACTTGTTTTACACTTAAGCTTTGTATGATGTAACTTTTTTAAAATTTTAATTTAGAAAACAATTACAATGTAGTATTTCTTTTAGGACATATCTTCTGTCTTATTAATTAAAACACAGTAGGGTAGAATATATTAACAAAGAGTTCCAAGTAACACCTGAAAAAACTAAATCTCTTTCCTGAGTATCAAAAAGTTCCTAGAAACAAATGGGACTACGTCTAACTAAAAAGTTTTTGCACAGCAGAGGAAACCATTAACCAAATGGAAAGACAGCCTACTGAATGGGAGAAGATATTCATCAATGATACATCTGATAAGGGGTTAATATCCAAAATTTATAAAGAACTCATACAACTTAACACCAAAAAAATCCAAGCAATCCAATTAAAAAATGGGAGGATTTAAACAGACGTTTCTCCAAAGAGGATATGCGTGGCCAATAAACATATGAAAAGATTCTCAATGTCACTCAGCATCAGAGAAATGAAAATTATAACAATGAGATACCACCTCACACCTGTCAGAATGGCTATCATTAATAAATCAGAAAACAGTTGTTGGTGAAGATGTGGAGAAAAGGGAACCTTTCTGCACTCTTGGTGGATTTGCAAATTGGTGCAACCACTATGGAAATCTCTATGGAGTTTCCTCAAAAAATTAAAAATAAAACTACCATATGACCCAGCAATTTCATTTTTGGGTATTTATCTGAAGATATCCAAATCACTAACTTGAAAAGACTTATGTACAGCATTATTTACAATGCCAAAGATATGGAAGCAATCTAAGTGCTCATCAATAGATGAATGGATAAAGAAGAAATGGTACGTACCGTGTTTTTCCAAATATAAGATCTAGCCGGGCCATCAGCTGTAATGCGTCTTTTGGAACAAAAATTAATATAAGACTCAGTCTTATATAAGACCCGGTCTTATAGTAAAATAACACCGGGTCTTATATTAATTTTTGCTCCAAAAGATGCATTAGAACTGATGGTCCGGCTAGGTCTTATTTTCGGGAGAGCATGATATATACAATAGAATATTACTCAACCATAAAAAAGAATGAAGTCTTATCATTTGTGACAACATGGATGGATCTAGAATGTATTATGCTAAGTGAAATAAGTAAAACACAGAAAAACAAATACTATATGATCTCACTTATATGTGAAATCGCAAAACAAAGTAAATGAATAAACAAATGTGAAACAGATTCATAGATATAGTGAACAAATTGGTGGTTGCCAGATGGGAGGGGGGTTGGAGAACAGAGTGAAAAAGGTGAAAGAATTAAGAAATACAAATTGGTAGTTACAAAACAGTCACAGGGATGTGAAATACAGCATAGAGAATATAGTCAATAATGTAAAAAAAAAAAAGTTTCTTGAAAAAAATGCAACAAAGCTAAATCACCTAGCAATTGTTCCCTCATCTAATCCAGTTCCTCAAAGAAGACAGGTCAAACTCTTTTGGAATGTCAGTGATGCTTTCCTCTTCTACTATGTTAAACCTTAAATAAATTTGTAAGCCAATTTAAAAGACTAGAAGAAATTAGAAAAGGGAGTACTTGTAAATGTGAACTGCATGGAGATCCTTTTATCCAGGAAGTCTTCTTTGACTATCTTGGCTTTTGTTGGGTGTTGCCATACACACACACAAACACACACACACAAACACACACACACACATAAACACACACATACACACACACATACACATATATACACACATGCATACACACATATATACACATACACATATAAATACATGCACATATACATACATACACATATACACACATATACACATACACATATAAATACATGCACATATACATACATACACATATACACACATATACGCACACATACACACATGTATATATACTAACACAGATGCACATACACATATAAACATATAAACACATATACACATATATGGACAAACATACAAATACACACACAAATGCATACATATATAAATACATACACACAAACATGCATGCATATGTACATACATATACACACATACACACATGTGCACACATATACACACATGCACACATGTGCACACACATACACACATATGCACACACATACACTATATACATACACATGTATGCACACACGTATTCACACATATATACACACATATGCATGTATACACACACATACCTGTTGCTCAGCACAGTCTCGGCACCCCTTACATCTCCCTCACTACACTGCACACTCCTCCATGAGAGCAGTTTCTGACTTCATCTCAGAGCCTGGACAGTGCCTGGAACAGTCAGCAGCTTATCAACATGTGAGATGTGTACAATATACATGAGATGTGTACAGTACATGTGTGATGTGTACATGTATACATGTATACATGTAACATGTACAGTATATGTGTGATGTATACAATATATATGTGATGTGTACAGTATTGTGTGATGTGTGCAGTATATGTGAGATGTGTACAGTATACATGTGATGTATACAGTATACGTGAGATGTGTAGATGTGTACATGTATACATGTAACATGTACAGTATATGTGTGATGTATACAGTATATGTGTGATGTATACAGTATATATGTGATGTGTACAGTATTGTGTGATGTGTGCAGTATATGTGAGATGTGTACAGTATGCATGAGATATGTACAGTATACATGTGATGTGTGCAGTATATGTGAGATGTGTACAGTATACATGTGATGTGTACAGTATATGTGTGATGTGTGCAGTATATGTGAGATGTGTACAGTATGCATGAGATATGTACAGTATACATGTGATGTGTGCAGTATATGTGAGATGTGTACAGTATACATGTGATGTGTACAGTATATGTGTGATGTGTGCAGTATATGTGAGATGTGTACAGTATACATGTGATGTATACAGTATACGTGAGATGTGTAGATGTGTACGTGTATACATGTAACATGTACAGTATATGTGAGATGTATACAGTATACATATGATGTGTGCAGTATATGTGAGATGTGTACAGTATACATGTGATGTGTACAGTATATATGAATGTATACAGAATATGTGTGATATGTACAGTATACGTGAGATGTGTACAGTATATGTGTGATGTATGCAGTATATGTGTGATGTGTACAGTATGCATGAGATATGTACAGTATACATGTGATGTGTGCAGTATATGTGAGATGTGTACAGTATGCATGAGATATGTACAGTATACATGTGATGTGTGCAGTATATGTGAGATGTGCACAGTATGCGTGAGATGTGTACAGCATATGTGAGAGAATTCTAATTAGCCTCTCTGGCTCTGGCTTTGCCTTTTCCAGTTGATCTTATTTTCCTTTACTAGCTTAAGTTGTTTTCATAGAGTTTTTTGTTAAAGAATTAACTGATCATTCAGTTCTTAAGTGATCATTTGGTATAATTAAGTGATCATTATGACAACTGTGACCAGTAACCTGTGACATGTTCCTTTCTTCTTTCATGAAGTTTAAGTTACTAAAATAATATGTACTTTTATTAAAGTTTTATTTAAATAAAATCTGCATGTTTCAGTGGAGAAATGTTCATATTTTTAATTAGCATCTTGCATTTCCTTTTGTTTTAAATTTGACTTTTATTCAAGAAGTACATCCACGGAGTTAAAAAATAGAATTAAACAAATGCTCATTATAATGAAAAATAGCAGTCCTCTGCCCTGCATCTTTTCACTAGGACAGTTCTCCAGAGGCAACAAGCTTTTCATATTTCCATCCATAATTTGAAATGGTTTCCAGATTGCTATTTCTTGATTTATCAATTTTAAGCATTAATTTTGTGTACTAAATATGGAGAAACTAGTGGGAGAGAAAGACATGTCAGTAAAAAAGTGAAATAAAATCTAAGCTGATATATGGTACAGTAGATTTCTGTGCAAATTGTTTTGGATCCATAAAGAACAGGTAGGAATTTTAGGTCTTTCAAATTGCTTTTAAGAATAACTGTATTACAGCTATATGAAAGGATGCTCAACTTCACTAGCTATTAGGGAAATGCAAATCAAAACCACAGTGAGATACCACATCACAGCTGTTAGAATGGCTATTATCAGCAAGACAAGTAATAACAAGTGTTGGAGTGTTGGAGAGGCTGTGGAGAAAAAGGATCCCTCATAAACTGTTGGTGGGAGTATAAATTGTACAGCCACTTTGGAAAACAGTATGGAGTTTTCTCAAAAAATTAAGAATAGAATCCTTCTTCTGAATATCTACCCTCAAACATCTGAAAACATGTATTTATAAAGGTATATGTACCCCTACGTTCATTGCAGCATTATTCACAGTGGCCAAGACATGAAATCAAGTAAAGTGTCCTTTGATAAATGATTGGATAAAGAAGATATGGTTCATGTATGTAATTCAGCCATAAGAAAAGATAAAATACTATCATTTGCAACAATATGCATGGATCTTGAGATTATCATGCTAAGCGAAATAAGTCAGCTAGAAAAAGTTGAGAACCATATGATTTCACTCATATCTGGGATCTAAAACTGAAGGCAACAAATGAACAAGACAAGGAAGCAAAAAGTCATAGACACAGACAACAGTTTTGTCGTTACCAGAGGGTAAGGGGGTGGGGGGTGGTAGAAGAGTGTAAAAGGGATCCAATATATGGTGATGGAAGGAGAACTGACTCTGGGCAGTGAATACACAATGTAATATATAGATGATGTATTATAGAATTGTATACTTGAAACCTATATAATTTTACTAACGTGACCCCAATATATTTAATAAGGAAAAAGGAAAAAAAAAGAATAACTGTATTGTTTAAGGTTCCATTAGCAGTAAACAAGAGAGTGCTCACTCATCTTTCTGTATTCTTAGCAACACTAGATAGAATTGAGCATTAAAATTTATGTTATTCTGATAACATACAAGTATAGTGGTATCACATTGATTTCTTAATTTGCATCTTCCTGATAGCTAGTGGTTTTGAGCATTTAAAGCTATATTTTATAGCTATTCTGAAGCCTTCTCCTGAGAAACTGCCTTTTCAGGTTTTTTGCTCACTTTGTTATTAATTTCCTTTGAGTATATATTCTAATATTAATTCCTTGTTGGTTTTAGGTATTCTCTCGGTTTATCTATGGAATTTATCTATGGTATCCTTCACTAAAAAAATTCTCATTTTGATTTAGCCAACTTCATCAGTTTTATACCTGATTATTTATGGTTTTAAGTCTTATTTTAGAATTTTTTTTTACTTCTAGATCTCAAAAATAGTTACCTAAACTTGTTTTATTAGCTTTGAAAAGGTAACTTTCTCATTAAAATGCTTTAATCTCATTGGAATCTAAATTTCCATGTGGTGTAAAATAAGTAGCTAAGTTTATTTTTTGTCATATCCTGAGAGTGTTTTTCTTTGTCCATGCAATGCATCACCACCAAACTTTCTTTTACTTTGTGATGTTACCCTTACCATATATGAAGCTCTCATTGATCGTGGGTTTATTTCTGAACTCTATATTCCTGCATCGTAATACTTGGTATCCGTCTATTTGTCCTTCATTTTTGAATTTTACTTTGATATTAATAGGCAATTTATAGCATATACTTTTAAAATGGGTTTGTAGGTCTTTTTCTAAATCTAGACTTTATAGATTGATGTAGGGAAAATTGATATCCATGAATGTGAGAAAAGATAAATAAGTAGTATGGAATTAGGGAATAATTTTGACTGCTAGATTTTAATAAGAAATCCGTTGCTTGGAGAAGGTCCAAGATGGCAGATTAGATTAAAAAAACAAAATAAAACACAATAAAAAAGAAAAGAAATCTGTTTCTTTTGGTGGCATATAACAAGCGGGAAATAATTATGGAAGAAAGATTAACACAAGAACAGTCAAGAGTGGAGCCTACCCGGGTGCAAAATTTGATCTGTAAGAGAAATAAGGAAAACAGAAGCAGTAGACAAAGAATGCAAGAATGTGACAAAAAGGAGTTTGAATTGACTTAATTTCTATGTCTTTGAGTTACCTTAATACTTATGACTAACTTAAACAGTGGTTTCAAGTTAGGCTGTGCAAAATACTAAGGTTTTGTGGAATACCCCCACAAATTAATTCCCCACATTCTGGGGAAATAATAGTGGTGGCACTGAGTATTTGGGATTCTGTTTCAACCAGAATGCTTTATTTTTATCTGTTTCATTAATTGACCCCCTCACTGAGATTTCATTGGAAGAAAGGACTTTTAGCCAACAGTGTTTGGAAACTATTTAAGTAAAATGAGTGAAATGTCTAAATGCTCAACAAAGGTGGCATATGCTATCATCCATCCCTTTAGTGCCCATCGCAGACATTGCTAACTGACCACTGTAGTCCTTCCTGCCACAGACTCAGATTGAGCCTCCACACCGCCTTCCACGTGGTCACTACCAGTCGGTCAATATTGGTGTGCAAGTCAAACCCATTTTGTATCTGTACACCACCAAGTCCTATAATTTTATTGGACCTTCAGATCACTTATTTTAGCCTATGAAAGGTAGTATGAGCTTAATATTTCAGGTTAAAGAAGGAAGAGACCAGAAAAGAGAGTGGTTAAACAGGAAATGGATCTGGAAAATACAAATTAAAGTAAGTATTAAGGTAATAACACTTACACTGTGATTATAAGGAGAAAATGCTTACTACCAATTCGTTAATTGTATAAAGGCCTTCAAAGCTCATTAAGTATGTGTTGAAGAGGCAGTTGAAATCAGTCATGTTTTCACTTGGGAACCTTGAGACATAAATAATTTTATTCTATAAATTTAAAAATTAATCACCAAAAGTTTAAAACTTCCAAAGCGATGTAAGAGTAGGAAATAAAATCTACATCTCTTGGAAATGTATCTCATACTGTCTCCATGGTCCTTGCTTTGTATCAAACAATGGATTTGAAGTTCTCTAAATTAAAATGTAGAAAAGCATTTCAAATATATTGAAGATTCAAAAAGCAATGAATGCATTAACTGTTATCCATATTTGAGGTTGAATATGTTTTATGTTCTGTGAAATCATTGAACTAATTATGACATAAACTCAGAGTTGATATTCAAAGCAGTGACAATTATTTGTCTCTGTTTACAGGGCTGCTCAACTGTGATGTTGGGATTGAATTTACTGAGGATTCTATATCAAGGTTGACTTCAAGGTTTTGTGGAAGATCTGCAAGAAATAGGTAAGTGGCCTTTTGGGAATAATTGTCTTTTGTTCATTGTGCTTATTTCTGTTTTTCTAATGTTTATTTTATTCTTTAATTTTTGGGTTCAGTATCTTTGCACAAAGGTCAAAATGTTATCAGTAAACCAGAGACATGTCAAGTCCAGCGAGAGGAATATTTACCTCTGTCTCTTCTCTTGGGCTTCCCATTTTGCCCCTGGTTGTGCTCTCTCTCCTATTAAATTTGGTCTCATGTTTGTTTGTTTTTTTGAAAATTAACGTAAGTGAATGCATAATGTGAATTTGATTTTAAAATATTGACATGATTAGGCAAGAAAAGCCGTTGGAGTATTTTCTGTTACCATTATGCTGGCCTTTTATACTGATGTTTTCAGTGTTAATTTATTAAGATTCAGTTGATATTAAGGTTGTGGGGGGATCTAGAAATGTCAGAAAATAAAGAGAATAACATATTTGTAATTTTTTTTCTAAAAAGTTTGATTTTTCTTATACATTCTTTGAGACCCAGCAAGTCAGGTGTCTAGAAAGCATTTGTTTTCTTTTTAATCTTGCACTTCTTTAAATCTGATGGTGGTTTTCCTTGGTAACTGTATCAATTTAGAACATTTTAAATCAATTTTTTGGTACAAAGCAAGGACCACGGAGACAAGATGAGATGTGTTTCCAAGAGATGCAGCTTTTGTTCCCCTGTCTTACTCAGTATGTAATGTTTCTATAAAATTAGTTTTTCAGAACCATTATTAAATGATGGTATCAGTCAAACAGTATGTCATAAGTGGTCATATGTGTCATAATATAATTATAAAAAGAAAACAAAAATCAATTTTAGGTGAAGAATTTGTATCATTTCTCTCCCAAGTTTTTACCCCCCAAAAGAGGGAAACCTTGGTGCCCTGGCTTCTTCAGAATTTTTTTTCTTGCCCCAGAATTCTCCCTCCAGGGAATTCACCAGCACCAACAGGTTTTGGGATTCTCCCTGTTCCACCCATGTTGTTCTGCCCTTCTCTAAAGCGTCTCCAGATGAAGGCTCCCTATCTTCCTGAGAGATTTTTGTCAGTGTGCTTGAATTATTAGGTCACATCTTTCTTGGTATTTCACCTTCTATTTTGCCTGTGGACTTTTTCTTGATTTATACCAACTTTATCAGTTTTCCAAATATACAAACAAAATGATTCCATATTTATTTAGCCTTTAAGATTTTTGAAGCACTTTGGCATCCTTTTACTTCATTTTACTCTTTCATGTAAGTCATTAATTTTATTCTTGCATTGTTTACGATGTAAGTAAAGCTGACGTTATTATTCTTTGTTTAGTAAGTAGAGAGACTAAAAGGCAAAGGATTCAAATGATTTGGAAAAAGGAATATATAGCTGGTTAGGATTTTACAGCTAATAATAAACAATTACGTGTTATTAGAACCCATATCTGCTAATACTCAATCTTTTTTTCTGGGTTATGTACATAATTTATGCTTACTGCAGACAATGGTTGGGTGGTAGATTCCATGTTTGTAAGGCCTTTTAATATTTAAATGTCCATTTTTTTAATAGTAGGACATTTGCTTTAATAATAGATGGAAGATTTTAGATTTATAAACAGGAGTTACTTGACAATGAACTCATGGAACTATGAAATAAACAATTTTTAGAAAATAAATGATTTTTAGAAAATAGAGAGTCTTCTTTCCAGAAGGGAACATAATTATGTTTAAAGTTAGTCCTCAAAATTGCTTCTAGAACTTGCTAATTAGACTTTTTTCTAGTTATATGCTTATAGTAGCAGTTTTTTTTTTTTTTAAATGAAGACCAACCACATACTGATGTAAATAATATATAGGCATAATGCCAATGGTTCATCTTAATGAAACAGTACATTCTGAAAAAAGCATTTTTTTCCTTGGAACTATATAGACTTATGAACCCTAGAGCTAGAGGTATTACAAGAGAAGTATAAAATGATGGAGAAGCAAGGACTTGGGAGTCGGGTAGACACAGGCTTACGTTGCTGCAGCTAGTTGTTAGCTGTTTAAAACACCCTTGGTTAATTTCCTTAAATCTTTGCATCTCAGTTTTCAAACAGTACAATGAGGGGCACATATAACTGTTTTGGGATTATTGTAAGAATTTAGCAGTTGATACATAGCTGTTTTCAAGAAATATTAGTTTTCTTACTCCTTTTCCATTGCTCTGTTGTCTTTCCCCCAAAATCCCTAAAGTTAATACTTGGTTGAATCTTCTTTTTTTCAAACAAGTTGTTTAGTGTTATCCCCAGAGAGGTTAAACAACTTGCCCTAGGTTATACTTCTGAAATGGAAGCTAAAATGTTGTTTCATACAACCTACAACTGGAAGTGTCTGTGTATCTGAGTAAATGGGTAGTTGAGTGAGTATGCATGTGTATCTGTGTATTTTACTTCACAATATTTACAATTATTTTCAGTTTCCATTGTAAGAATATTAAATCTAAATAAAATACCAGTTTTAGTTATTTCAGTGGAATAAAAATAAACTTCATTCTGATACTTATAGAAAATTGCTATAATTTTTATAAATACTAAATAAAATCAGGCATCATACATGACAAAATATTGGCTCTAATTTTCAATGACTGTAAAGCAAATGGACTATGCAGGGAGCTGCTGTAGCTGAGGTCGGGCTGGATCAGCGACTCCAATGCCCGGTGCGCTGACATTTGGGGGAAATGGAGCGGAGTGAACAAGGAAGTAGAGAGGCTGTGGAGTGTAGCTGTTGAAAATGCAAGTGTGGAAATCAGGTTGCCTAGAATTAAGTTATGATTCCAAAACAAAGATACCGTATGTGAGACCTTGGGCAAATCATTTAAAGTCTCTAACCCTTAATTTCTGACTCTAGAAAATAGAGACATAGTGCTAACTTTATAGTTTTGATTTGAGATTAATGTGTAAATACATATAGAGGGCATAGTAAGCATTTAAAAAAAGTCAGTTTTTGTTTTGTTCCCTGTTATATTAGTTTCAAAGGTTGACTGTGTTATCCAGGCCGCTTAGCAAATATCTTGCATAATATTCTAACTTTGGTCCAAGAGATGGTAAAAATGAGTTAATTTTGTAAATGTGCTCTCTGTGTTTTGGTTAGCATGTGTATTAGCTTTCTAGTGCTGTGTAACATACTGCATATTTAAAACCTTAAAACAAGATTCATTTATTATGTCATGGTTTCCAGGAGTTAGGAGAACAGGCATGGCTTAGCTCAGGATCTTACTCACTGCAGTCAAAGCATTGACCAGGATGCAGTTTTCATTTGGCGTTCAGGGTCCTCTTCCAAATTCACTGGATTTGGCAGAATTTAGTTCATTGCTGTAGTGAGATCGCAGTACTCAGCTCCTAGAGGCTGCCCACAGTTCCCATCCACGCGGCCCTTTCCATGTGCAGTGTACATTGTAGCTGATTGCTTCTTCAGGGCCAGCAGGAGAGTCTGTCTGCATGCTAGCAAGATAGAGCTGTGTGTGTGTACATACGTATGTATGTATGTAGAACATATATGTGTGTATTAACATAATCACTGAAGTGACATCCCATAACTTTTGCCATATTTTGCTGGTTAGAGGCACATCACAACCTGCCCATGTGCAGGGGGAGGGAATTACACAGGGTGTGAACATTGGGGACACCCTAGAGTCTGTCTGTCACAGCATGTTAAATTTCTTGATTTAAAATTAATGTAACCTGTTAGTTTAGATTTTTACAATTACGCAATATTTAATAAAAAAAGGAATATTGTCACTAATTGTAAAATTTTTTTCTCAGTTATGCATACAGTATAACTCCAAATAGGCCATTTTTCTCTGCCTAATATTTATCTATTATTTTAAGCTGGCACACCACCAAACTAAATACAGCCTACTCTGGTATTTAATACTCTCCAGAACCTGACAATACCCAGCCCTTTCCCCCCATTATTCCCATATGCGTACCCGGAAGTACCTGCCCCCCACTAGCTCCCATCATTGAACTACCTGCTTCCCACTAGCCCACATCTTTGCCAGTACACATCCTATTGTTTCTTTCACTTTCTCTTTCTCTGTAAAGCACATTTACATCTCCACCTCTTCTATTACATTTTCCCTGTTTCTTTCCTTCTCTTTAGAGAGCCCAGGATTTTTCCTGCATGGTCTCATACCTGTATTACCTACAGCCTTGTATATAATAGTATCTTAAGAAATATTCACTAAATATAAAAGTGCCTTCTTGATTTAGAACAGTGATCAGTTTGAGAGTCATATTCAGCTTAAGAGTCATATTTGAAGGATTTTCTTCATAGATTATCCAGTCTTACATTGACTCAGTAATTGGAAGTGCACCTCAAATAATCCTTAAATTACCTGTAGGAATCCATTGTCACTTACACATTTGGAACTGATTGCACGTGGGAGGAACATGCCTAATCCGGCTCCAGAGGAAGGTCTGTAGTGGCAGCCGCTATAGGTCCTTCATGGTGTCTGTCTCCTGCTCGTCACATCATTGCCCCCTGCCCCATATTTACCAGAGGTGAGCTGTGAGGCCAGTAGAATGTAGCACAAGGGATGGTAGGTTGTTTTTCACATTAGGTTGTGCAAGACGTTCAGATATCTGTTTTGGATGTTCTTTCTCTTTCTTCTTTCCCTCCTCCCACCCCTCCAGGCCCTCTCCCCGTCCCTTCCTCTCTGTCTTACGACTTGCTGTGAGGAAGGCTAGCTGCCATGGAGAGATCCATGTGGTGAGGAACTAAGCTCTGACTAAAAGACAGGGAGGAACTGGCAATAACTTGTAACTTCCTGAGGAACCCTAAGCCTGACCCATCCAGGTAACAACCACTCCTGGATTCCTGCTCCTCAGAAACGCTGTAAGATAATAAATATTTTTTGTTCTAAGCTGCTAAGTTTGTAGTTAATTTGTCATGTAACAATTGATAATGAATATATTCTATGATATCTTACCCCTAAAATTATTTCCAAAAATTTCCTCATTACCCTGGACTTTGCACGGAATGTAAGGGTTAATAGTGTACTGAATATGTGGTCTGTAAGTAAATGTAATGGGATAGGCATGTATGTTTATAACATAGTGAGCCTAGTGAGAAGAAAATGAGAGATGTTTAGATTTGGCTTGGAATACTGATTGTGTAACACACCGAGACCACTTTTAATCTCTTACCCGTTGATCACATCAATGTTGGACAGTCATACCCACTGGGGACTGGGCAGGTCTGGGTGCTGGTCTAGTACTGCTTCTTTTGTAGAAGAACTGTTTGGAACAGTTAAAAACACTCTTCTCCTTACAGAAGCTGAGCTTGCAGAATCTGTTCTGCTAATGTATCATGCTAGTGTTCTGTTGGTCTTTATTAATGTCCTTACAGAGTTATAAAGAATAGAGGTACATGGAAGCACCTAGATATAGGTACATATATTTGCGGTCCTATGCTTTGACATGTTAAGTTCACTAGAAAAATAATATATTTGATCCCCAGAAAAGTGAGTCAATAAGTATGTATCAGCAAGTAATAGAGCAACGTTTTTTTCTTATAAATTCACATTAAGCCGTTCTTCCATATTTCACTCCTCATGATTTTACTGTGATGATAGAACCTGCGCAAAAATACTGTTATATTAAAAAATCAGTACTGTGTTATATTTAAAAAAGAAAAAAAAAAGGGAAACTTGTTCCTATCAAAAAAAGGAAAGTTTACATTTATAATATTAAATTTGTGCCTTGGAATTATCTACTAGTAAAATTTTTGATACTGTTATACAAAATAGCAAAATATGGATTTTAACTGGCATGCTTTTCAGTTCAGCTGAACATTAAGTACATTTTTAATGGTCTTATTTGCTGGGAAGAAAACCATTACAATAAACTGCTTTTTACAGCCCATATCAAGTATGAACCAGCATCACTTATTACAAAGTTTGTGCTTTGGGAAACATTTTCACGGCATCTAACAGTTCTGCCCCACATTTCTTGGAATTAGTCTTTAATGATTTCATTTTCCAAAATGAGTTGTTGATCAAATTTACTGGTTGTTTTGTGGTTAAAATCTCATCCAACAGCTATATTTAAAATGTCATACAAATTTGTAAGGAAAGGTCCACTGCGATTACTGTTATTGTAATTGTATGAAATGTTATATAGAAGAAATGCTATTCACTTGAATGCATTTAGTGTTTTTCCACCCTATATAATATCCGAGGGGTGAATATGAAACCTCATTTTTAACTGTTGGCAATTCAGTTTTTACTGTTGTCTGCTGGGAAACAGACGACTGTTGCTGTAGGCATCATGTAAAATACAGTGAGAGTCTGAAGCCTGCGTTAGCAGTCAGACTTGGTACATGCTCTTCGTGTTGTTCGCCTAGCACCACTTGGTAGGAGCCGTGCGTGCGGGGCTGGGGATAGCCTTCCTCTTTGGCTGTGTCATGGTTAGGCTGCTGCACATTTTCGCTGCAGCTCTGCCTTATCCCACTCTCTAGATGCAACTCACAGCACAGTAGGTCTAATACAGATTAACGCCTTTGCCTGAAGACTGATTGAAACGTGTGTCTCAGACTTGCTAATGCTCACTGAACCATTTTATTGAAGATAAAGTAAATAAAATAGATCGCGGTATGAGAATTCTCTGAAATCAAATGGAATAATTTGGCAGGGTTAAGCCCATGAAGAAGGCAACACAGTGAAAAAGATGGCAATACTTTTTTATGGTTAGTATATCAAGGCATAAATATTCTTGTTCTGTTGGGGCTCAATATTAATTTTGTCCCAACAATTAAATGTTAAACATAATTCTCAACTGCCATATTTTTGGTCTTAAACAATGGTCCTCTTTAAGAAAGTAACATGAATAAAAACTTCTCAGACTACACTATTGTGATGATTTTTTCTTTGTCTTTTTCTGACACTTAGGTTCATGGGTCAGTAGTCTCAGAGAATTTAATAAACACCACAAATGAATGGATTTGCCAAAGTGCACTCTAGAATCTTAAGTTTGGAAAATAATAGTAATCCTGAGCTGACTAAAAGATGCTAGTAAACGAGTATTTTATTCACTAATTGCAAGAATGCGTTCACATGAGAACAACCTTTTTTGGAAACTGTCCTGTGACATTTTGTTTTTGGTTGAATACAACTGTTAACGTTTATATAAAGAATTATAAAATATATGTTTTGTACATATTATCATTTGAAATAATTTGGGGGAGAAAGAAAGAAGTTTGAGTGACCTTATCATCTTGGAATCTATAAAATTATAGCGACAATAGCATATGATGCCACAATAACATACACTGACATTTAACTTGCAAAATACCAGGATCTGAGCACTTGCATGAAGATGTGGAAAGTCTGCTGCAGAGAACGCAGGATCCCATATTTGATTGCCTAGGTCAGATTCAATCAGATTAAAAGTAAATATTATAGAAGAAAGATCAATTAAAGGGTTTTGTTAGAAAAATTTCTGAACTTGCTAATTAAAGCCAGTTTTCCTCTTCAACTTTATAAAGAATCTGTCATGTTAATATTTTCTTCTATAATTTCTCTTATGGTTTCTCCAAATTCAAGAAAATTTTAGTGAATAGCCCTCTTAAATGTGTAGTTCATTTTGCTAATTCGTTTCATTCATTTGTTTCTCAGGTAATGATTAATGCTTACCTTTTAGTCATTTAAATACACTTTAAATTTAAATTCATTAAATGCATTTTTCTTGTCTCTAGGTACCCAGAACCCCATCATTTCTTACAACTATGAGCTGTTTATGTCACAATGATTTCAACTAACTTTGTCAGCGGTTAGATGCAATGCATACATTGCATTCCTATATGAACAATGAGCCATCTCTTTAAAAATATTTTTATAAAAAATGTAGCTAGCATACAACATTATATCAGTTTCATTACACCACAGTTGTTCAACATTTATATACCTAAAGAAGTGATCACCCTAAGTCCAGCAACTATCTGACACTGTACCATGTTATCACAATATTATTGATTATATTCCCCATGCTGTAGGTTACATCCCCAAGACTTATTTGTTTTATACCTGGAAATTTGACCTCTTATTCCCTTTTGCTCTCCTTTTTTAAATTTTCAATTACACTTAATGTGTCATATTATTTTATATTAATTTCAAGTGTACAGCATTTATGTAATTTAAGAAGTGACACCCCTAATTAGCCTGATACCCACATGGCACAACACATAGTTATTACCATGTTATTGGCTATATTCCCTATGCTTTACTTTATATCCCATGACTGTTTTGTAATTACCCATTTGTACTTCTTAATTCCTTCACCTTTTCACCTGTGCCCCAACTCCCCTCCCAAATATCATCCCAACAAATCCAGTACCAACCTGACACCATACATAGTTATTACAGTATTATTGACTCTATTCCTGTTCTATACCCTACATTCCCATAACTACTTCGTAAAAACCAATTTGTACTTCTTAATTCCTTCCCTTTTTTCACCCACCTCTTCAAGCCCCTTCCTTCTGGCACCCATCAAAATGTTTTCTGTATCTATAAGTATGTTTCTGTTGTGTTTGTTTGCTTATCTTATTCTTTTTTTTTTTTTTTTTTTTTTTTTTTTTTTAGTTTCAGGTATACAAAGCAATGTAATAGACATTTATCATTTATATCCCTCACACAGTGATAACCCCTCTCCCCCCATCTACTATCTCTCTGACATCGCATACAGCCATTACATTTCCACTGTCTCTATTCCTAATGCTGTACTCCACTTCTTGTAACAATATATATTCTTTAGATTTCACATATAAGCGAAATCAAATTGCATCTATCTGTCTCTGTCTGATGTACTCCACTCAACACAATACCCTCCAGGTCCATCTTGCTGCCGCAGATGGCAAGGACCCATTCCCTTCCCTGGCTGAGCAATATTCCATCGTATATATGTACAACTTCCTCTTTATCCATTCATCCACTGATGGACACCCAGGCAGCCTCCACATCTTGGCCACTGTAAACAATGCTGCAATGAACATATGGATGCACACGTCCCTTTTGAATTAGCATTTTGGGTTTGTTCAAATAAATACCCAGAAGTGGGATTATTGGGTTCTTCTTTGTCTCTTGTTATAACCTTGGTTTTAAAGTCTGTTTTGTCTAATATAAGTACTGCTACCCAAGCTTTTTTTTCTATTTCCATTTTCATGAAATAACTTGAAGTGAGTCTCTTGTTGGCAATATATGTAAAGGTCTTGTTTTCTTATCCATAGCTACCCAATGTCTTTTGAGTGGAGCATTTAATACATTTACATTGAAAGTAATTCTTTATTGATATGTAGATATTGCCATTTTATTATTCATAATTTTGATTTTTTTTTCCCATCTTAAAGAAGTCCCTTTAACATTTCTTGTTATATTGGTTTGGTGGTGATAAACTCCTTCAGCTTTTTCTTGTCTGGGAAGCTATTTATCTATACTTCAATTTTAAGGATTACAGTAGTCTTGATTGTAGATCCTTGCTTTTCATTACTTTGAATATTTCTTGCCATTCTCTTCAGGCCTACAGAGTTTCTGTTGAGAAATCAGCTGACAATCTTATGGGAGCTCCTTTATAACTTATTAGTTGCGTTTCACTTGCTGCTTTTAGGATTCTCTTTTTCTTTACCTTTTGGCATTTTTATTATGATGTGTCTTGGTGTTGGCCTGTTTGGATTCGTCTTGTTTGGGATTCTCTGTGATTCCTGGGCTTGTACGTCTATTTTATTTGCCAGGTTAGGGAAGATTTCAGTCACTATTTCTTCAAACATTCAAGTTGAATGCTGTTACACTTGATGTTGTCCCAGAGGTCTCTTAAACTATCCTCATTTTTTTTTAAATTCCCTTTTCCTTTTGCTTTTCCAATTGGGTGTTTTCTACTACCTTGTCTTCCAAATCACTGATTTGATACTCTGCTTCATCTAGTCTGTTGGTGATTCATTCTGGTGCAGTCTTCATTTTCAGTTATTGTATTCTTAATTTCTGGCGGGTTCTTTTTTATGGTTTCTATTTATTTTTTAATGCTCTCTATCTTTTTGTTGAAGTTCTCACTAAGTTCTTTGAGTATCCTTGTAATCAGTGTTTTGAACTCTGTATCATGCTTGCTTGCCTCCATTTTGTTTAGGTTATTTTTTTATTTTATTTTTTATTTTTTTGTGTTTTCTCTTGTTCCTTCATTTGGAATGTATTTCTTTGTTTCCTCATTTTGGTTGCCTCTGGGTTTGTTTCTATGTATTAGGTAGATCTGCTATGTCACTCAGTCTTGTCAGGTGGCTATTGTAGTAGGTGTCCTGTGGGGCCCATTGGCGCAGTCTCCCTGGTCACCTGCTCTGGGTGCTCCAGGAATGTCCCTTGTGTGGGTTGTGTGTGCCTTCCTGTTATAGTTGGGCCTTGATTATTATTGGCACTTGAGTGGGTGGGATTGACCCTCAGGCTGACTGACTGTTGGGTTTGGCCATGTCCACAGCTTATAGGCTGCTGTGCAAGGGGCCTACCCCTTGGAGCAGAATTCACCCCAGTTCGTTCTGGTATCTGTTGAGGCCACTTTTTGGATGTGCTGCTTGTGGGGTAATTGGGTGGTGCTCTGCTGTGGCCTGAAGCCAACCTCCAAGTATGTTGGTTCTGGTGTCTTTTAGGAGGGGTTCTAGTACAGTCCCAGGTCATCCATTGCCTGTGACTGGTTGTGGACTACCTGATGGTTGGTAGTGATCTGTGGTTGGCCGTTGCCTGTGATTCACCTGGGGGCACATGGGAGAGACCACACTGTGAACCTAGGATGGCTACCACCAGTATTGGGTCTGGGGTAGCTCTGCGAAAAGCCAGGGCACCCTGAGACCTGCTGCCACCTGCCAACTCCTGTAAGGTTCAGCTGCTGATAAAACCTCAAGCAGTAGGGAGTTGGGTGTGGCGGGTCTCAGGGATTCACAAGGATGGAGCAAGTGGAGCTCATCATACCAATTCAAATTCAGATTTGGCCATGGACTTGGGGGAGGGCTCAGCACAGGAAAGATGACACTCATCTGCCAGCTACATGAGGAAGGACCCCACATAGGGAAAATGGTGACTATCTTCCAGCACTCACCTGAAGCCACACACCTCAGTCTCCCTCTGGGATGTCTCCATTGCCCCCCGAGTCACTGACCCTTCACCAGAGACCAGAGTGAGTTCCTGGGGGTGAGTCTGTGTGGGCTGTTTAAGAGGACATCTGTGTTTCCCATAGTCTTCTATCTCACCCACTGATGGAATACGCACTGTTTTTCCTCACTGGATGTGGAGGCTCCTATTCCTGCTGCTAGGAGTCCGGGTTGGGGAGCCAGGTGTGAGGCTGGGGTCCCTTGCTCCTCCATGGGGAACCTCTGTGGCCAAGATATCCTTCCCTATTTTCATTCACCAAGTGGAGATTTGGGGCCAGTTTGTTGGTGTATTGCGCCCATCCCATCTTGATGTGGCTGCTTCTTTATATCCTTACTTATAAAACTTCTGTTCTACTAGAATTCATATGATTCTCCAGGTTGATTGTTTTATAATTTAGTTGTAATTTTGATGTGTTCACGGGATGAGGTAATCACAGTGTTGACTCCACCATCTTGTGTCCCACCACCTAACAATGAGCCATCGTTGATACACTGTTTGCTCTTTTAGATAATGTTATCTACCATGAACTACTGAGGTTCCTAACCCTAAATTTGACCATTTTTTCTCCATAGGGTTCAGTCAGTCTCAGGGTTCAGGATGCCTTTGACAGCGTGAATGGCTTAAAAAGAATAAACATGTTTCATGTTCTCGTGAGTGACCTGAAAGAGAAGTTATTACATTTCAGTTTTCTTTATGTAGTAAGGCTAAAAGTGTAATTAGTTACCCAATATTTATTTAATACTCTCATACACTGCATGAAGATGTTTTGGTAATGACAGTGGTCCCATGAGATTTTAATGGAATTGAAAAATTCCTATTGCCTAGTAATGTTACAGCTATCATAATGTCATAGCAAAACACATTCCTCATGTGTTTGTGGTGAGGTTGGTGTAAAAAACCTACTGCACTGCAGGTCATATAAAAGTATAGCACAGACAATTACATAATAATTGATACTGATAATAAGTGACCATTATTGGTTTATGTATTTAGTATATTATACTTTTATCATTATTTTAGAGTATACTCTTTCTACTTATTAAAAAATGTTTTCTCTAAAACAGTATGTTGTGTTATGCTAGTAGCAGCTTCATACATCTGGTGTTTACATTGAGTGCATAATTTTCTCTTGAGCTTGATTAAATCTAATGTTGTTATGTTCATCATGGGCCCAAAGTGTACAGAATCCACTGCCAGTTTTGCCAGTAAGAGACAACATCAAGTGATTGATCTGGAAATGAAATTAAAAGTTATTAATGACTACAAAGTTGGAAAGTCAGCGATGGTTATTGCTCACCCATCAGGCATGTCCTAGAACGAAATGACAGAAGCTGTTAAAAGATGTGTTTCTTGAAGGCAAAGAAACTAACATAAATTTGAGACTTAAAGAATTTCTGTTGACCTGGATTAAAGACAAGATAGAAGCATGTCCCTCTTAGAACCATGGCAATCACAGACGAAGCAAAAAAGTTTGTTTGTGATGTTGAAAGCAAAGGATGGACCTAACTATGATATTGAACTGATTGTTGGCTCTGAGTGGTTTAAATGATTCAAGAATTGCTATTCATTACATAATCTGAAAGTGAGTCGTTAGTGTGTGAGTATTGATGTGAAGGCAGCTGAAAATATTTTGGAAACTGTAGACAAGCTGGTTGTAGAGGAAAATTACTTGGCAGAGCAAATATAGAAGAAACCTCCCTATTCTGGAAATGGATGCCTAAGAGAACTTTCGTCCATAAGGAGGCCAAGTCAGTGCCAGGTTTCAAGGCTCTCATGGACAGGATAACAGTGTTGCTTGGAGGCAACATTACAGGCTACAAATGGAAGCCCTCTGTGATCTGGCACAGTGAGAGCCCAGGGCCTTCAGGCATAGCAATAAGCCCATACTGCCTGTGTACTGCAGGAGCATATGGAGCATGGTGACTGAGCTCCTCTTCCAAGATGCCCTCCTGGATTGCTATGCCAGCAAAATAGAGAAGTAATATTTGGAAAATAAACCTTTCAAGAATTTGCTTATTGTTGATAATGCTCCTGGATATCCTCTTTTTTCCTTCATCCCAATATCAAAGTGGTATTTCTATCCTCCAAATACCACTACTTTGATCAAACCAATGGACCAAGGAGTAATAGCAATTATAAGGCCTACTGCCTGAAGAGGACTTTTGCCCAGGCAACTGAGAAAACACTGGTGCAGTTCTGGAAGGATTGCAACATCTATGACTGCATCAGGAAGCATGCTTGGGCTTATGGTGATGTTGTTGCAGGTGGCTAGGTGATGCTCCTGCCTGGGAGACCCAGAGAAGGGCACCACGACCACTAGGTTCTTGGCACCGTGCAGGAAAGAATTCAAGCATGAGCCATAATAAAAGGAAAGCAAAGATCAGTTTATTCAAGCAGAGGAGAAGGAAGAAACAGAGCAGCCCCTCTCTTGCCAGGGTATAAGCCTCTTATCAGTGTCCCTTTAATTAGGGGCTGTATATTCAAATTTGTAGGAGGAATATTCAGGGATTTTCTGGGAGAGGGCAGAGATTTCCCTGAAGAGCTTCATTGGCCATTTGTGTCCTTTTATGGCCTTTCTCTTTCCAACAGTGGTACTATGGGGTGGGTCTTTTAGTATGTAACACACTGTGATGCGTGTAAAATGAATGACCTAGTGTCGCTGCTAGGTGAAATGCATTGACCTGTAGGATTTCGCTTGTCGCAGCTGGTCTTAATCAGCTATAAGACCACGAAAGGTCCATCTCGCCTTGGGGTCTGGTGATAAGTTTCAGAAGGGTAGAGATTTCTTGTCCCACAGCCAACCTTCCGTGTACCTCAGTGTCACCAAGCAGTGTATGAATGGCATCTGTAAGAAGACACTCAAGAGGTTCATCCATGACTTCAGAAGATTTGCCACCAATGAGGAAATTGAAAAAAATCAAAAGACTGGTTGGGAATGCAGATAGCTTGAGCCTGGGTGTGATTAGAAGGCCACTGAGGAGCTCCTGGAGGGGTTACCTGAGGAACTGACCCCTGAGGACGTGTGGGAACTCAATCAGGAGCGCATAGCTGAAGAAGAGGCAAGAGAAAAGGAAACTGCAGGAGAAGAAAAAGGAGAACCCAAAGAAAATTCACAGTGAAGGGGTTAGCAGAAGCTCCTGTAGACCTCACACTCCTTAAAAAGTTTGAAAACATGAACCCCAACACTGAAAGGTTTTCATTAATAGAGAGGAATGTTCATGGTGCATTATCTGCTTACAAGCAAATCTATGATGAAAAAAAGAAACAATCCAAGTAAACCACCATAAACATTTCTGAAAAGAGTGACACCTCCTCAAGAAGAGCGTCAGGCAGGTCCTTCAGGAGGTTTTCCAGGAGAAGGCATGGTTATCCTAGGAGATGACAGCTGCTTGAATCCCCTGAAGACCTCCTAGTGGGACAGGATGTGGAGGTCAGAATGGGGATCCTGACCCTATGTAGGCTGACATGAATTTGTGTCTTAGATTTTAACAAGTTTAAAATTAAAAAAAAAATAAATAAATAGAAAAAATGCTTATAAAATAAGGATATAAAGAAAGAATATATTTTTGTACAGTTGTACGTGTTTGGGTTTTAAGCTAATCATTACAAAAAAGTCTAAAATTTAAAAATTAAAAAAAGTTTATAAAGTAAAAATGTCACAATAAACTAAGGTTAATATTTATTGAAGAAAGGAAAAATATTTTTATAAATTTAGTGCAGCCTAAGTGTGCAGTGCTTATAGTCTCCAGTCGTGTACAGTAACGTCCTGGGCCTTCACATCCACTCCCAAATCCTCATTGATTCCCCCAGAGCAACTTCCAGTCCTGCCAGCTCCACTCATGGTCAGTGCCCTATACAGGGGAGTCATTTTTTATCTTTCATACTGTATTTTTACTGTCTTTTTTCTATGTTTAGATATGTTAGCTACAGACACTTGTGCTTGTGTTACAGTTGCCTTCTGTGTACAGTACAGTGACACGCTCGCTGTACAGGCTTGCAGCCTCAGAGCAATGGAATGCTCTATGATGTTTGCACGATGAAACTGCCTAACGATGCATTCTCATAACACATCCTTGTCATTAAGCCACACATGATTGTAATTTTATATTCTTAGTGTTCTCTTGCCCTTATAGTTTATATTTGTTTATCTCCATTGCTAAATTCTACATATTTCCAATTAAGCAGCTATGTTAAAGTCCATTTCTTTATCCAGAACTACATCTTATTTACTCTGGACTCCAACCATTTATCTCCTTTGAGATGTTGGTTTTCAATATGAACTTGCCTTTAGGAAATTATGTGTTAAGAAAAGTTTTCTTGAAATCAGGAGAGCACTACACTGAGGCTCTGAGAAGCCTTGGTTCCTTTAACAATATGTTCTAGAAGTTTAGCAACATGACAAACTGCAAATAAGAGGAACTGGTAGTAGAAGTGTATTTAGTGAGTCAGTTCCTGATCTCTCATTATTTTCTCATACTTTCCCTACTCTCTGGTCATCCATATTCCTGCTATGTCCCTCAGATAGAACCCCACTTTGGGCTCCACATAATGATGGTGGTGAACGTGATGATAATGATGATGGTGATGATGATGGTGATAATGGTGATGATGGTGGTGATGGTGGTGATGATTATAGTGATGATGATGGTGATAATGGTGATGATGGTGATGATGATATGGTGGTGGTGATTATGGTGGTGATGATGGTGATGATGGTGATGATGATGATGATTATAGTGATGATGGTGATGATGGCAATGATGATGATGGTTATGATTGTGATGATGATAGTGATGATGGTGATGATGGTGATGATGGTGATGATGGTGATGATGGTGATGATGATGATGATTATAGTGATGATGATGATGGTGGTGATGATGATAATGCTTATTGTGATGATGATGATAATGGTGATGATGGTGATGATGATGATGATGATGATTATAATGGTGGTGATGATGATAATGATTATAGTGATGATGATGGTGATAATGGTGATGATGGTGATGATGATGATGGTGGTGGTGATTATGGTAGTGATGATGGTGATGATGGTGATGATGATGATGATTATAGTGATGATGATGGTGGTGGTGGTGATGATGGCGATGATGATGATGGTTATGATTGTGATGATGATAGTGATGATGGTGATGATGATGATGATGGCTGGCATTTATTGAGTACTGGGTACTCTTCTAAGTGATTAACCAGCATTAATTCATTTAATACTCACAATCTATAAATCAGATATTTGTGAGGTAGAAACCGTTATTGTCCCCATTTACAAATGAAAGAATGGGCCCAGATGGGTTCAATAATTTACATAATGTTATACGACTCCTCTGTGGTGGAGCTCAGATCTGAACTAAGGCAGGCTAGGGTCAAAGTCTTCCAGTGCTCTATTGCCTAGAACTGTTAAACAACCTCTCTTCTCATGTGATTTATTTGTGATACAAAACACAGTATGTATTTAAGCATAAAGAGATTTATGATGCCATTTATCACGCTGTATATTAAATGTTTGGAAGCTAGGATAGTCTAAATGAATTTAACTTCTGAGTTATGGAATATATTAAAAATAAATCACTGCTTTTCTTTCAAATGGAAAAATCTGGATTAAGGTATGAAAATGTTAGTAAGTAAGAATCCATTAAATCTATTTAAGAAATTGGTAAGAATGATTTGTAATTAGTATGTGAATCAATTGAAAGGGATTGCTTCATGCCTACTTTAAAATTTTAAGCATTCTAAAACCTTTATTTACACTACAGGTTTAGCAATTTTCTTATATGACTATAACAAAGATACGTTAGAACTTAATTCTGAAATATTAAAAATGCACGAGGTGTGATCAAACGATATGGTGACTGTTTAAATAATTTATTACAGTAAAAGACACATTGCCATTAATCCCCCTCGAAATACTCCCCCTCACTTCAAACAAACTTATCCCATTTTTCTTGCAACTTTCTGAAGCAGTTCTGGAAGTCCTTTCTTTTTCCTTCCTTCCTTCCTTCCTTCCTTCCTTCCTTCCTTCCTTCCTTCCTTCCTTCCTTCCTTTCTTTTCTTTTCTTTTTTTTCATTCTTTCTTTTTTTCTTTTCTTTTCTTTCTAATTAAAGTTTATTGGGGTGAAAATTGTTAGTAAAGTTACAAAGGTTTCAGGTGTACAATTCTGTGATACATCATCTATATGTCACATTGTGTGTTCATCACCCAAAGTCAGTTCTTCCATCACCATATATTTGATCCCTTTTACCCTCATCTACCACCCTCCTTCCCCCTACCCTGTGGTAACCACTAAACTATTGTCTGTGTCTGTGAGTTTTTATATCTTCATTTGGTTGTCTTTTTCCTTTGTTGCTTTCAGTTTTATATACTACACATCAGTGAAATCATATGGTTCTTGACTTTTCCTGTCTGACTTTTTTCTCTTAGCATTATAATCTCAAGATCCATCTATGTTGTTGCAAATAGCACTATTTCATCCTTTATTATGGCAGAATAGTATTCCATTGTGTATATATACCACAACTTCTTTATCCATTCACCTATCGATGGACACTTTGGTTGTTTCCATGTCTTGGCCACTGTAAGTAAAGCTGCAGTGAACACCAGAGCACATATATCTTTATGGATAAATGTTTTTAGATTTTTTTGGTAGATACCCGAGAGAGATCGCTGGTCATAAGGTAATTATATTTTTAATTTTTTGAGGAATCTCCACACTGCCTTCCATAGCAGCTGCACCAATCTGCATTCCCACCAACAGTATACGAGGGTTCCTTTTTCTCCACCGCCTCTCCCGCACTTGTTAGTATTTGTCTTGTTGATGATAGCTATTTTAATTGGTGTGAAGTGATACCTCACTGTGGTTTTTATTTGCATTGCTATGATGATTAGTGATGTTGAGCATCTTTTCATATGTATTGGCCATCTGTATGTCCTCTTTGGAGAAACATCTATTCAGGTCCCCTGCCCATTTTTGAATTGGATTGTTTGTCTTGTTGTGGCTGAGTTCTATGAGTTCCTTATATATTTTGGATATTAGCCCATTATTGGAGGCATTGTTTGCATAAATCTTCTCTCATTCAGTTGGTTGTCTCTTTATTTTGTCAATGGATTCTTTTGCTGTACAGAAGCTTTTTAGTTTGATATAGTCCCATTCATTTATTTTAGCTTTTACTTCCTTGCCTTTGAAGTCAAATTCATAAAATGCTCTTTGAACCCAAGGCCCATAAGTTTAACACCTATAATTTCTTCTATGCAGTTTTTTGTTTCAGGTCTTATGCTTAAGTCTTTGATCCATTTTGAATTAATTTTGGTACATGGTGACAGATAGCAGTCTACTTTCATTCTTTTGCACATGGCTTTCTAATTCTCCCAGCACCAATTATTGAAGAGGCTGTCTTTTCTCCATTGTATGTTTTTGGCTTCTTTGTCAAAAATTGTCTGTCCATATTTATGTGGGTTTATTTCTGCGTTCACAATTTTATTCCATTGGTCTATGTGTCTGTTTTTCTGCCAATATCATGCTGTTTTGATTATTGTAGCCCTGTAGTACAAGTTGAAGTCAGGGAGTGTGATACCTCCAGCATTGTTCTTTTTTCTTAGGATTGCTTTGGCTATTCGGGGTCTTTTGTGGTTCCAGACAAATCTGATGATTTTTTGTTCTATTTCTTTAAAATATGCCATTGGGATTTTGATGGGGATTGCATTAAATCTGTATATTGCTTTGGGTAATATGGCCATTTTAACTATGTTGATTGTTCCAATCCATGAGCACGAAATGTCTTTCCATTCCTTTGTGTCTTCTTCAATTTTTAAAAAAAATGTCTTATAGTTTTCAGCATATAAGTTTTTCACATCCTTGGTTAACTTTATTCCTATGTATTATTCTTTTTGTTGCAATTGAAAAAGTAGTTTTTTTAAATTTCCTTTTTTGAGATATCATTGTTAGTATATAGGAATGCAATGGACTTTTGTACATTGATTTTGTAGCCGGCAACTTTACTGTATTCATTTATTGTTTCTAATAGCTTTTTGGTGGAGTCTTTAAGGTTTTCTATGTACAACATCATGTCATCTGCAGAAAGTGACAATTTAACTTCTTCATTCCCAATTTGAATGCCTTTTATTTCTTTTTCTTGCCTGATTGCTCTGGCAAGGACTTCCAATACTGTGTTGAAAAGCAGAGGTGACAGGGGAGAGCTCTGTTGTTATCCTGAACGTAGAGCAAAGGACTTAAGCTTTTCACTGTTAATTATATTAGCTGAGGTTTTGTCATATATGGTCTTTATTACGTTCAGGTATTTTCTTTCTATACCCATTTTATTAAGTGTTTTAATCATAAATGGATGTTGTATTTTGTCAAATGCTTTTTCTGCATCTATTGATATAATCATATGATTTTTGCCCTTTATTTTGTTTATGTGATGTATCACATTGATGGATTTGCGTATGTTGAACCATCCATATGCCCCTGGGATGAATCCCACTTGGTCATGATGTATAATTGGTTTAATACATTGTTGCATTCGATTTGCTAGAATTTTGTTTATGATTTTTGCATCTTTATTTATCAGAGATATTGTTCTGTAATTTTCTTTTTGTGTGTGTTATCCTTATCAGGTTTTTGTATCAGGGTAATGTTGGCCTCATAAAATGAGTTAGGGTGTATTGTCTCTTTTTCAATTTTTTGGAAGAGTTTGAGTAAGACAAGTATTAGATCCTTTTTTGAAGGTTTGCTAGAATTCACTAGTGAAGCCATCTGATCCCGGACTTTTGCTTTTAGGACGGTTTCAGATGAATGATTCAATTTCCTTACTGGTGATCGGTCTATTTAGATTTTCTAATTCTTTGTTAGAAAGGAAGGCTATATATTTCTAAGGACATGTCCATTTCTTCTAGGTTATTGAATTTGGTGACATACAGTCCTTCATAGTATTTATTCTTGGGTGATCCTTTGTATTTCTGTAGTAACTACCCCCTTTTCATTTCTGACTTTGTGTATTTGTGTCTTTTCTCTTTTTATGTTAGTGAGTCTATCCAAGGGTTTGCCAATTTTATTAATCTTTTCATAGAACCAGCTCTTTTGCTGCATTAATTTTTTCTGTTGTCTTTTTGTTCTCTATTTCATTTAGTTCTGCTCTGATTTTTATTGTTTCCTTCCTTCTGCTGACTTTGGGTTTCTAAGATAGGCCTGTAATGAATGATATAATTTCCCTATTAAAACTGCCTCCCAAATATTTTGGTAGGATGTATTTTCATTCTCATCTGTTTCCGTGTATCTTTTATCTCTCATCTTATTTCTTCTTTGACCCAGTCTTTCTTTAAAAGTATGTTGTTTAATCTTCACATAGTTGTGGTTTTTCCTGCTTTCTTTTTGCAGTTGATATTCAATTTCAAAGCCTTGTGATCAGAGAATATGCTTGGCATGATTTTGATCTTCTTAAATTTGCTGAGGTTAGTTTTATGTCCCAATATATGGTCTATCCTTGAGAATGTTCCATGTACACTAGAAAAGAATGTATAGTCTGATGTTCTAGGTTGAAGTGCTCAATAAATGCCAGTTATGTCCATTTCATCTAATGTGTCATTTATGACTGATATTTTTATTTTCTGTTTGTATGATCTATCCATAGTTGTCAAGGATGTATTTAGGTCCCCTAGTATAATTGTGTTTTGGTCAATTTCTCCCTTTAGTTCTGTTAGTAGTTGCTTGGTATATTTTGGTGCTCCCTGATTGGGGACATGAATGTTGATGACCGTTATGTCTTCTTCTTGTATAGTCCCCTTTACCATTATGAAATGTCCACCTTTGTCTCTTGTTACCTTTTTTATCCTGAAGTCTGTTTCATCTGATGTAGATAGCTATACTTGTTTTTCTCTGACTACCATTTGTTTGGAGTATCAATTTCTACCCTTTCACTTTGAGTATCTATTTGTCCTTGTAGCTGAGATGTGTCTCTTGGAGGTAGCATATGGTTCAGTTTAGTTTTTTGATCCAATCTGCTACTCTGTGCCTTTTTATTGGTGAGTTGAGTCCATTTACATTTAGGGTGATTATTGATATGTGAGGATTTCTTATCATTCTATCTTTGATTTTCTGGTTGGACTGTGTCTCCATTGTTTCTTTGCCTTTTTGTTGCTGTCTTATTATTTCAGTGTGGTGGTATTCTATGATTTTTCCCTCTGTTTCTTCTTTTTATATGTTATATACTTCAGTTCAGGATTTTTTTTTTTTTTTTTTTGAGTGGTTACCATTAAGTTTATGTAAAAGAAAGTTTCATATATATAGTATTGCATTTTCTTCAGTATGCTTGCTTTCTCCATTCCCCCATGCTGGTTCAGACCTTTATTCTCTCCCCTTTTATGTTTTGTTGTCAACACATTATCCCTATTTATGCTGTGAGTTGATTTCTGTGCTGCAGTAACAAGTTGTATTTTCCCTTGTGTTTTTGTTTTGTTTGTTTGTTTTTCCTTCTTTACCCTGCATGTTATGTTTAAGTGTATAGTGTCCTATTTGGTGTAGGGATGTCATTTCCTGCTTCTGTCTGTCTGTTCATAACAGTACTCATGGTTTTATATTCTTTTGCTTTTTTGTTTCAGCTTGAATAGCCTCCTTCAGTATTTCTTGTAGTGCAGGTCATGCATTAGAAAATTCTCTCAGCTTCTGTATATCTGGAAAGGTCTTTATTCCTCCTTCATATCTAAAGGATATCTTTACTGGATATACTATTTTTGGCTCATAATTTCTCTCTTTCAATAGTTTGAATATTTGATTCCACTCCTTCATAGAGTTTTTGCTGAAAAAGCTGATGATAATCTAATGGGTTTTCCTTTGTAGGTTACCATCTTTTCCCTGGCTGCCTTGAGGATTCTTTCTTTGTCGTTAATTTTTGACAGTTTCAATACAATGTGCCTTGGAGCAGGCCTGTTGGGATTGAGGTAATTAGGTGCTCAATTTGCTTCTTAGATTTGAGGATCCATTTCTTTCTACAAGTTTGGGAAGTTCTCATTGACAATTTGTTTGAATATACTCTCTGTTTTCTTCTCCGTTTCTCTCTTCTGGTGTATCCACTATTATTATGTTGCTCTTTCTGATGGAGTCAGAAAGTTCTTGTAGAGTTCTTTCAATCACTTTAACTCTCAAGTCTCTCTCTCATTCCATCTGTGTCATTTCCAGATTTGTATCTTCGATGTCACTGATTCTTTCCTCCGTATGGTCAGCTCTATTCACTAAGCTGGCTATTTCATTCTTCATTTCTTTTACTGAGTTCTTAATCTCCAGAAATTCTATTTGGTTCTTTTAAAAATTTAAATCTCTTTGGTAAAATGTTCATTTTGTTATTTGATTGTGTTTCTGAGTTCATTAAACTGCCTATCTGTGTTTTCTTGCATCTCTTTGACTTTTTTCAGAACTGCAATCTTGAATTTTCTGTCATTTAAGTCACATATTTCCATGTCTTTAAGTTCATTTTCTGGTGACCTCATTTTCTTTCTGAGCTGCCTTGTTGCCTTGGTTATTCATGACAATTAATGAATTATTATTTCTCTTCCTAGGCATATAGAGGAGTGGGTTCTGCAACAAGTTGGTAGAAAGAGGTCTTTCTTTTGCTATCCCATAAGTTTTGGTAGAATGCATTGTTTTCTCTCTGAGTGCAGCCTTTTATTCTCTCTCACACTGTAGTGTTATATTTTCTCTGCACTGTTCCAGCTTCTCACACAATGGGAGGATTCCCTGGAAGGCAGGCATCTCCTCTGTGCAAAGGTCACCTGGGTCTCAGGGCACTGCCTCTGTGGGGGATGTGGGGAGCTTCCGAAGTTCTGAAGGTCTTCCTGCACCAGATTCTGGGCCTGTGTGTTTCAGTGGGTCTCTTTATCCCTGCAGAGATCCGCCCAGATAGGTGTTTGCAGGGGCGGGGTGGATTGTGAGAGGTGGCTCTGAGCAATGGCGGTGACCACCACCACAGCCAGTCCTGCACCCAGGGCTCCCTCCCCTTTGGTGGAACTAGTGGACTGCAAGTACGTGGCTGCAGGCTGCAGTTCTCAGTACTGCAAATATTCTGTTCTTTTGATCTGACACTGCTACCGTTCCGCTTCTAGCACTGGGAATGTGGTTGTTGGGCGAGTTCTGCGAGGGTGGGGAAGGAGTGGCTAGGCTCCACACCTATGCCTTCCATTCCCTGCTCAGCAATGAGGGTTTAAACCACCGTTTTCACCCTTTTTCCCCTCAGCCTTTGCTCCGAGGTCTCTGCCATGAGCATTGGGTTCAGCTGTGTTATATGCTGTCCCCTCAACCCTGTGGGCCATTAACAGAGCCCTAGCAGTCCAAGTTTTTCCCTCTCCCATGACTGTGGTAGTTGCACAATGCAGGGAGCTCCGAGCTCCAAGCTTGGTCTACTCCTGTGCCCTGGTGGCCTGCGTCTCCACACTTCCTGCTTCCCTGCTCCCTCACTCACCCAATTTGCCCACCTTTAGATGATTTCAGTTGCATATCTGTTGGTCTTGCCTGTCTGCTGTGCTGGGAGTCCCTTGTGAAATTGTAGCATTCAATTTGTTGTAAATTCCAGGGGAGATTTCAAGAGGCTCATCTCATGCCGCCATTTCTATGATGTCATTCTGGAAGTCCTCTTTCATGAGTTTCTTTAGTTGCACTGTTGTGGCTGCCTCGATGTCCTGAATCAATTCAAAACATTTACCTTTCATGGTCATTTTGACTTTGGGGAAGAGCCAGAAGTTGCATGGTGTCAGATCTGGTGAATAAGGTGGATGAGGACACACTGTAATGTATTTATTTGGCATAAATTGCCTACCAGAAGTGATATGTGACATGGAGCCTTTCCTTGTGATCACAAAATATGGTGAATGCTGCTGTCAAGTGCCATCTAACAGAAAGGCAGGGATCTTCAATACTGGAAGTGGTGTGCTGAACCTTAGTAACAGTGTGTGACAAATTTCAACTTATTTGGTGCTGTCAGTCAGGTGTGAGCTACAGTTGAGAGAAGGTGTGTTTTAAAGTGTGCCATAAATCATCCTCCATCATGACAATGTTCAGTGTCACACGTCACTTCTGGTATGGCATTTTCTGCCAAATAAAAACATTACGGTGTGTCCTCATCCACCTTATTCACTGGATCTGGCCCGTGTGACTTCTGGCTCTTCCCCAAAGTCAAAATGATTCAGGACATTAAGGCAGCCACAACAGTGCAACTAAAAGTACTCACAAAAGAGGACTTCCAGAACTGCTTTAGAAAGTTCAATGAAAGAATGATGAGATAAGTGTGTTTGAAATGAGGGGGAGTATTTTGAGGGGGATTAATGACAAAGTGTCTTTTACTGTAATTAATTTTTTTTTTATTTAAGCATTCTATGTATTATTTGATCACAACTCGTACACCTTATTGCTAGACAACCATATTATACATAATCCAGGACACTTTTCACAGTCAAAAATATTCTATTATTTCCCATAGAAAATAGGTGTACATTGGGCTTGTCTTGGATGAGGATTTATGGTCATTGTACTTGAAGCAGACACGACTGGTTGTCATTCCAACATCCTTTCTTCTCTGCTAACAGAACATTGATGTTGTTGAGAGATAACTTTCATTATTCCACATGGTGTATACTTCCTGGGAAACTGACCCTACCCCCTGCTTCCATGGGTGGATACTGACTAATACAGTCTAACTATGATAATTCTGTTCCCCTGCCCAAGGTTGTTTATTTATATTCTATTATTAAATTAATAAATATTAAATAATGTTAAATAATTTCAGTAAACTTATAGACATAAATTTGGTATTTGATTAATTATTTATTAAAACTGGAGCCCTTCCTACCTTTATCCAAGTGAGACAGTAACTTTCTTTTCTAATTAATCCTTTTTAATTTAGATTTTTTTGTTACTTGGAGCAATAAAAATGCTAATATCCTCATTCTAATCATTATTTGAGGAATTGGACCCTAAACAGATTTTCACTTTACCATGATCTCTACTTGCATCATGCAGGATCCTCTTAGGGAAGAGGACTGAGGAGCTGGAGGGGGAGACAGGGATGGGAGTTTATCTTCCAAGACAGGAAAGGTTATAAAAGGACTAGAAAAGTGTTTTCTGTGTCTTTTGTCTTCTGAATAATTTTTGAAAATCAAAGAATTATGCAGTAGTTATTTATACTTTTAGGTTGAGACACAAATATTTCTAGAGGTTTATTGTAAGTTTTCTTGCAGGAAGGCTTACTCCACTTTTTCCAGTACCTATCCCTATAAACACATACACACACGCGCGCGCACACACACACACACACACACACATTTGCACACACAAATAAAACTTCACTTTTGCTGGGATTTTGAAAGGAATGGAAAAGAAATTTAAACTATCACATTTTTCTCATCTGTAGATAGCTGCTTCTCTATTTGAACTTCTTGTGGTCCAACTATACATTAGGCAATTCAATCTATGGATTCTTGTTTCCTTAAATCACAGATGAGGAATCAACCTAAATAACTATGGGAAAGGAAACTGGTTAAATTAATTATAGCATATCTAAACAACGGAATAACAAATAATATTTAGGTAAGTCAATAATACAGGTTAAAAATGCTATTTCAATAACATACAAATTTTGCTTAAATTGCTTAATTCATAGGAAAATTATTAGAAATAAATATGTACATATATATTGTATGTACACATATACACACAAAATATTATCAATGGTTATTTCTGGGGTATAGTTATATAATTTTCATTTTATTATGTATACTTTTCTGTATGATTTAAACTTTGTTCACTGACAATATATTTTTCCTGAAATAAGAAAAAATATTAAAATAGCAACAAAATTATTAACGTCTCAACCAGTTACAATTCTCTAATTAGTGTGTAATTTACTGCTATATACAATTAACCAGGTGTCCCATTGCTCAAGTATTCTTAGTAATAAAGATTTAATATATCCTTGCTGTGTTTCTGCTCAGGATTTCATTGTCATATAATTAAAATAGAACTTGTGAAAATACTGTAAATTGAGATTTAGATGATTTCTATTCTTTCTCTATAATCCGTGTTCTCTTAGTTATACTTTATCATTACTGATTGTAGTTATTTCCCACATGTTCTCCTTTGCACACCAACGTGACTTGAAATGTTTGTGGAACAATTTTAGAAGCAAAACATTTAAGAATATTAAACAATAATGCATGCAAAAAAGAAGACACATTATACCGTTAATAGTGAGCTAGATATCTCATATATACTTTATCTTTAAATATTTTCATATAATTTTCTTAATATCGTGGTAGTCTCTATATATTTTAACATTATTGTTCATATCATTAATATGAGAATGAAAAAACAGTATGTTTGACCTCATTTGACTTTTTTGACGTTCAGTCAGTTAAAAGGTTTGCAAGACGTTTCATTACCAAATGGTATGATCATTATTCATCTCATCATTTGATATATAATGTCAACTGAATTGCCTCCCTGGAGTGCACTGTGTTTCACAGATCAATAGATTTATCAGGAGCTTGAAGGAGAGCTTTAAAGATTCATTGAAAAGCAGGAAAAATATGTCCCTCTTTTAAAATGGATTATGTAGTCATTTTATCAACTTCTTAATTATTTTATTTATTTCTGTGCATAAATCTTGTAACAATAGTTTTGAGTATTATAGCTCTTTAAGTAAATTAAATTATAGTGTTCCTCAGACTTCTTTTACTCAAATGCATTGAAACTATATAACAGAAATAACAAGGCAGATTTCTTTAATAAATTCTGCTTTTCAGGTCCATCTTGAGTGACTTTTATTTAAAACACAGTTCTCAATATTTTATGCCCTCCTTAAATATTATAAAACACTATTTTATATTATATCTAGGTTTTTTTGTTATAAAGAAATTGTTACGGTGAGAGGTTTGGTACCAGAGGGGCAGTTGGTCCTTCTTTGCTAACCCTTAGATGCTTGCCAGTCCTGTCCAATGGTCACAGAAGTGATGAAAATATTTAAAATTAATTGAGTGCTACTGTGTGCCAGCTCTTCTAATCACTTTACATGTATTAACTCATTTAATATTGTAACAACCTTGTGAGGTATCTATTGCCATTTACATTTTGACAGATGAGTTACATCATTTGCTCAAACTGATAAATAGCTGAACCAGACTTGGGATCTCGTGGGTGGCTCTAACCCACTTACGCATACTATCCCTCGGGCACAGCGGAAGAGTAGTAAGAAAACTATTGAACTTTTAACATGCTTTATCAGTTTTTGCTATAACTCTAATCTGTGGTGATTTGGAGAATGGAATTTACATATGAAGTATGGGAGGCTCAATGTTCTATAAGATTAGCCAGAGAGTGTCAGGTCTGGTATTTGATTTTACTCTATTTTACTCTATTTACAGTCCAATAAGTCAACCTATTATTGTTTCATGGATGCTGGCAACAGACATGAAATGCCTAGATCAAAGACAAAGGAATATATTACTTATAAGAAGCAAGTAGCATGAGCGTCAGTTAGCATGCTTGCATCCCAAGTGCTGTGGCCAGTATGGCCCAGGTAGATGCTGTGCATACACTGGGGATACATTACAGCTGAGGAACACTGAGCTGTAGACACCTATCACTTTTCTAGAAAGCAATAAGCAAGTTTGTTTGTTGTTCCAAAGAGACATAATATTTCATCCCTCAATGTTCCTTGCTGCAAACACGACTCTGAGCAATGGATCAGGTGAAGATAGGATAGGGTCTTGCATTCTTGGAGCATCTGTAAGAGCTGTAGGAGGGCCAGATGGTCAAGGGGTGTTTCTTTTCCACCCCTGGACCCTACACCCTGTTAGTTTCTTATCGTTGCTCTAACAAATTACCACAGACCTTGTGCCTTAAGACAATACATATTTATTATACTACAGTTCTGGAGGTCAGAAATATAAAATGGATCTCCCTGGGCTAAAATCAAGGTGTCAGCAAGACTGTGCTTCTTTCCGGTGGCTCCAGGAGAGTCTGTTTTCTAGCCTTTTCCAATTTCTAGAAGCCATCACATTCCTTGGTTCTTGGGCCTCTTCCATTGTCAAAGCCAGCAATGGCTGATTGAGTCTTTCTCACATCACCTCATCCTAACTTTGCCTCATCTGCCTGCCTCTTCCACATTTAAGAACTCATTACAATAAGCCTACCAGATAATCCAGGATAATCTCCATATTTTAGGCCAGTTGGATTAGTAACCTTAATTTCATCTGCAACCTTGATTCCTCTTTATAATATAATGTAACACTTATATGGGTTCTAGGGGTTAAAGTGTGTACACCTTTGGCGGGGCATTATTTTGCTTACCATATCCACTATCTTGGCTCTTGGTGAATTTTCATGAGTTGGCTAGCTTGTTGGCCATTCTGATGAATCTGACTGGCAGAGGTTGAGATCAAACTATTCAATTTGTCTCATAAAGTATTTAATTAAGGCTACTATTAATGGGATTTTAAGCAGTAGGGTTAGGACATCCTGCAGTATTGATTTCAGTGATGCCCTCAGAGTCCTAAACTCAGCCAATTTTGAATAAATACCCAGAAACACTAGTCGGTCTTATTTTAGTCAGCCAAGATAAGGGCAAGGCCAGTCAGTTATCCATGATGATTCACATGAGAGGTTAAACTGACATGATCATCTTTGGTGGCATTCCCAGTAAGTACAGAGGGAAACAGATGGATCAAAATGCAAACCCCCAATGGAGAGATATTCCCTCATATATGGAGAGATACGCCCAATCTCCCTCACATAAAAACATGTAACTGAAAGGTGCCCAATCACTCCCTTTTGAGGTTTGTTGCTAAGCTTTATGTGGGTCACCATTTCACATTACTTTGGTTATCTTACATGGGCAAAGTCACTGCATAGCTGCAGCTTTGAATGCCATATACTCTATAGCCCAAGGTCAGTGGGCACCAGGAGAACATATGGATTCCCATCAGGAAGATTTAAATAAGATTTAAAGGTCAAGGAGCATTAATTGTTCCTCTCCTCTCCCATTTCCCAGAGTCTAAGGTCTTCTTCTCTAGCCCTCATGGGGCTGGGTGAACAGTACTCACCCCAGCGGTCATTATACTTATAACTAAGGATTATGTCAGTCCAACTATAGTGTACAAGAGACTGAATTACAATTAAGTTTGAGTTCCCTAGGTCCTCTAATAACTGGGTTGGCACCTGGAAGGTGTACCAACTGGCCTGGCTGGGGGTTGCTGTGAGGGTAAAGAGCAATATATCATATCCAGGAATGGTCAGCGTAGAATCCCAAATTTTCAAAATTGGTCTGTAACCTTCACCCTTTTCATCCTGATTATTATCCAGGAGGTGATCAAAAAGATATAAGCTCTTTCCATGGACAGATGCGCTCAATGACAAAACCACCCTACTTAGGTTTTGGAGATGAAGAGGAGATTAGGGAGATAAGATCAGAAAGTTTTCTGCATTGCTTTTGAGGAGGCTCTTCCAGTCCCTGACAAGTCAGATGCCTGAGGTAGTCAGGGAGCAAGGACTCTTTGTCAAATAACTTGGTTTTCAGTCTATTGTGGGTGACCTTTGTGATGAAAGGCACTGTACTGTCAGACTGTCCGGAAGCTGAAATATGACACAGCTATGTTTCAAGGGATGCAGTAGTGTGGCAAAGTTGGACGATTAGACTGGAACAGGGAGACTGTAATCCCAAAGGGTGTTAACAGCATTGAAATACCAACAATAGCCCTGGGAGGGACACAAAGGTTCAATACAGTCAACTTGGCAGGAGCACGTGGAATCAGTGCTGTTGGAAGACAGTTCTCCATGGTCCGCTTGTGTTTCTACACATTTTGTGAGCAGAGGAAATGCCGGCTCTTGTTTCAAGGTATCTCTACAAGAGTGTATAGTGAACAGTCTTGGATGATAGCGGCACAACCTTTTTCTGGATCAGAGAGCAGTTTTGTTCACTATCCATTATAATAAAGACAATGTATCTCTCTAGGATAAAGATGGAGCATGCTTATTTCCCATTATAAAATATGTGGGTTCCCTAAACTTATAGATATTTTCCTATAACATAACCATGGTGTGTGTAGTTGTTACTTAGCCCTTTTGGCATCACTCTGTGGAAACTGGAGCTCATGAAACTGGCCAACTTGTTAGTTTTTGTTAGCCCTTTCACAGTTCTTGACAAGCAAGACGTAAAATATGACCTTGTGCAACCGCTGCACCACGGGCCAACTTTTGGTCGGTGTTGAAAGTCTGGCATGCAGTGGCCACTTCTGGGTCTGAAACAGAGTTGTTTATTGTGTGTCTGTTCATGATGGAGGATGTGCTACCATGTTTGGTGTGACAGTGGATCCATGGAGTAGTGGTGGTGGTCTTTCTGGGTCAGGCTTGCTCAGCATCTTGATTCCAGCCGATCTCATCAAAGAACAGATGATTACTGCAGTCCTCTAAGGAGTGACCCAGACTCTCCTCAGCAGCCACAGTTTTGTCCCATAGTTTGCAGTCCTTTAATCTGCCAATCTGTGGTCTTCCCAATGGCAGACCATACCTTGGGGCATTAGCAACTGTCCAGGATTTAGTAACAATGTAGCATGGTTCTTAGGGGAGTTTTGGTTGAGGCTCTAAGTGTTGCCTTGAGTCGTGACCACTGAGCAGCAGTAGCCTAAGGAGCATCATTGGGTTTCTACTTAGCCGAAGGGTCAGGAAAGCAGGTGGAGGCATTCCAGGAACCTCTGTGAATCGAGGGGCCCATTTAGCAGCAGCTTTACTTTGGGTGGTGGACTTGGAAAATTTTTCCCAAAGTGGTGGCTGCCACTTGTTCATGCAAAACTCAGAATATCGCTAGGACTAGGCTAGCTGCCTCCTGCATGTGACGTTTCCATTTGCCTAGAGGGGCCTGTCGAGCCCTCTCCATCTTCATGCCTCTGCTTCCTTCAGACAGCATGGGCTGTAGGTGGACCGTTGCCCATCAGGCTCTGAACCACCTAAGCAATCTCCACTGGACAGTTTTCACATAGCCCAATTGGACGTACACACCTATGATACTGCATTATACAACTTGGGATAGTTTTCCATAAAGTCACTGACCCTTAGACTAAGCAGAAGTTTGAAACTGAGAGCTGTATCTTATTCATCTTCATATACTGGTCCCTAGCTTAGTGTTAAGTACTATGTACTTATGTACTTAATAAGCTCTTGCAGAATAAATGAATAAATATGTGACTGCCTAGTGCATGTGGAAAGCGGTTGTTTTGGTAATTGATAAGGTATATCTATCAGATCAGGAGAGTGTTCTTATTAACAATGTGCTGTCTGCCTCATTAGTATCAATAGCTATGAGGTTTGGCTTCAATATTCTACTATAGCAATTAGAAAAATGGATAAAGTAATGTCGCTTTTTGTGTTCCATTTGCAATGATTACATAGATGACTCTTTAACTTCTCTCATGCTTACTGCTTACTTCTGAAAGAAAGGAAAAAAGTGGTTACAAAGCAAGAAGCATGGCCTTTAAGCATCCTTATAGTTACCACAAAAACAATCTTATAGTATCCTTGTCAGCAAGGTCCCTACAGTTCATCTTCCTAACACTAAAGAAAGTTAAACAAGGTTAACATCATTGTCTTTCTAGTGGCCTTTTCCCAAATTCCAGATGCTTAATTGTTCAAATTTACCCTCCGGGAATTTTTGGCAATCCCCTGGGAATTTAACAGAGAACAAAGGAAGCGAATGTTTATTAAACAAGCACAATGGTTTAGGCATTGGGTTGGGCACATTTTTTTTTTTTTTTTTTTTTGGTTTATCTAATATAATATTCACGAGCACCCATGTTATAAAGGGACACTAAGTTTAAGTACTTCCAAATCCCATACAACTAGTATTTTACTTAATATTCAACTGGCTCCCAAGCTTCCATTTTTTCCATTAGACCTCAGTTATTCAAATACTTTGAATTGATGGAAACTTATGGTTAACATGAATGCCAACCATACTGTTATATGAAGGATTGTATTCTTAACTGGAGAGTGTTCTATGCACTCCTACCAACTATGAACATTTTTGAGTTTTCCTTTCTTAAGTTCACATACAAAAAAATCACTATGAACACATACATAACTATAGCCAATCCTGGCTATTCATGGTAATTATGTTCTACAAAGTCACTGCAAATACCGAATTAGTGAATACTGAATTATTTCTCTTTGGGGAAATACAGGGATCGATTCTTGCAGGCCTCTGGCCACAACATTTCCATCAGCTGAGCAATACATAACCTAATATTTTGTGTGCTTCTGTCTAAAGGCACCTTACTTAATATATAGTGTTGATTCATTGATATGGATTCACTAATATTGACTATTGAGCCAACGTCCCTAAGGCTGATGCCTTCATGAAGCTAATCTAACTAACACATGTTTCTCCAGAAGGCACATTGCGGCCTTTTTATTCTTAGGGACTTCAGACTGCACTTCAGAGCTACACTTGGGGTCCATTTTAAACAGTGCAGTCACTAACAAAAACCACAGATATCGGACTACATACCACTGAAAGGCCATTGTTTATAGTATGAGGGCTGAAACAAGAAAGCAAAGTGTTATCTAGTTTGACCTCAGTAACGTGAGTGTGTCAGGTGACTCAAATATTTTCCTGCTCTGTTCATGTCTGTGAAGGACCATGAGCATTGTGCTATGAGCATTGATTTTTGGATTACAAATGAATTTCAGCACTTACATGAATTCAAAAATATGGAATCTATGAAAAATGAGGACAACTGTTAAGTATTATATATACACATTTATATAATTACTAAAATGCTTTTTCAAAATACATATGACTCCTATTCTCCAACACTATATTCTTGATTGATGCATTAATCAGCATCTGTATGGTCATATACGCTATGACAGGTATGGTTGTTGGCACTGTGGATATAACAGTGAGAAAACATTCATTGTACTGACAGGACTCTTTTAAGTGAATACTATGCCAGATGATGATCAGTGCCCTAAAGAAAAACTAAGCAGGAGAAGAGGCTAGACTGCTGTGGAGAGCTATTTTATATACTTGGCCAGGGAAGGTCCTACAGACATAGTGGCAGAGACCTGAAGTAAATGAGAGAGCAAGCCGTGTACAGATGAGGGAGGAGCGCCCGAGAGAGGGAGGGGCCGGAAGTGTGGTGGAGCTTGGGGAGTCCATGGGGAAGGTGTCCGAAGAGAGCAGGCCAGAGTGGAGGCAGAGTGAGCCCAGACTGCAGGACGTGGCAGCAGAAAGTCAGCAGGCCACTTTACAGTCTTGTGAGGAAGGCCATGGAGCCCAATTACACCAAACACCTCCTTGAGGAAACATTTCTAATTTTTAAAAATTACCCATTTTCCTCTAAAGACATAAACTGCCCTGTAAATGATACAAACATGTTATTAGCTACTGATTTAAGTGCTGCGTCCCCGGGGCCACAGCTCTTGTCTCACTGTCTATACAGAACAGACACGCAGTTTTTTTTTGTTTTGTTTTTGTTTTTTAAGTTTGCTTTAATCTTTCCTGGGAAAATGAAAGTTGAGTTTTCAACTATTTGTTTCTGATGATGTCTAAATTAATATTATCATTGTTTTATTGTCACTCCCCACCCCTCCCTAGTCCTTTATCGTCCCAAAGCTTTCTGGGTACTCGATGAGCTTTCTGCTCCTCTTTTCCCAATTTTTGCCATTGTCCCTGACATACGATCTGTTCAGAGACACCCATAGAGTTAGAGCTCATCTTATCTTGGCTTGACTGTTGATGTTTTTAACTGTAAGCAACAGATTGAAACCAACGGCTTAGAGATACTTGATCGTAGTGAGTGGTAAGAAAGTAGAGACTGTTGATGACACAGTGACAGTCTAAAGTTGTGGGATGATATCTAACCCACGCAGTGCTTTGCTCACGATGCTTGCTCAGTAAATGATTGATAATTAACTAAGCAGATGGAAAAACTGAATGAATTAAAAAAATAAACGATGTAGTTTGATTTGGCTCTGCATTGGTTCTGCTAAAATGTCGACAGGTTTCAAGCATTCCTGTCCCCATATTTGCTACCTGCTCCCAGGCACCGTCATCGCCTGCCTTTGATTTTGCCATTGCCCTTTACTTCGTCTCTCTAACTCCACACTTGATCCTTACAGTCTGTTTTCATCACAAGAGTTAGCGAGATACTTTTAAAATCTAAACCAGATCATGTCACCTCACCATTCAAAACCATCCACACCCCTACCCCTTCTGCCCTGGCTCTGCTGCCATTTCCTTAACAGTCACATTTCAACACCTGAAAATTTCAACAGTCAAACAGTCAAATTTCAACACAGTACCATATACAATCTGACCACGTATCTTATGCCCTCCCTTTCTTCACTCTGTTCTTGCCACGTTGGCCTTCTTGCTGTTCCTCAAACACACACCCATGCTCTGTCCTCAGGGCTATGGCGGTGGCTCTTCCATTGCCTGACTTACTTTTCCTCCAGGTATGTGCATGGCTAACCTCATCACCTCCTTCATGTCTGCTTAAATGTCACGTTCTCAGTGAGGTCTTCCCTGACAATCCTATTTAAATTTCTAATTCCACAACCACGTTGATTAATCATCCTCATCCTTCTTTAATTTTCCCATAACGTTTATCATCTTTTAGCGTACTGTAAAATTTACTATTTTTTACTTTTAATAACTCTTCTTCACACACTGAAATGTATGTTGTGGGGTGGCAAGGAGGCTTTACTCAGGATTTTGCTTCTCTCTCTTGAAATGCTTCTCTTGAATGTAGACCCATTTGAATCCAGTTCAAGTACTCAGGTGTAGAATTCCTAGCATTTTTCCCCACACCAGATCTTCTACATGGTACAGAGACTATTTTTGTACAACAAAAGCATATGCTTATTATAGTAGGAAAATCAATAAAGAAAAATCTGAGCATTCATTATTTTGGTTCCAGGCAGCTAGTTTATATAGATTTATGCTGAATTAATTGAGCAGTCATACAGATGACTCTAATTTGTACATTTTGAATTGGTTTTATGTTTATTGTTTTAGTTATTTTTTATTTTTCAATTACAGTTGATGTACAATGTTATATTAGATTCAGGTGTACAACATAGTGATTAGACTTTTCTATAATGTGTGAAGTGATCGCCCTGATAAATCTAGTACCCATCTGATACCATATATAGTTATTACCATATTATTGACAATATTCCTTATGCTATCATCTATATCCCCTGACTGTTTTTTATCTACCACTTTGTACTTCTTAATCCCTTCCCTCCTACAGCCATCCTCTCAACCCCTCCCATCTGGCAACCATCAAAATGTTCTCTGTATCTATGAGTCTGTTTCTGTTTTGTTTGTTTATTTCATTCTTTAGATTCACATATAAGTGAAATCATATGACACTTGTCTTTCTCTGTCTGACTTAATGCATTCAGCACAATACCCTCTAGGTCCATCCATGTTGTCACAGATGGCAAGATTTCATCCTTTCTTTTGTTTTTCAAGTGGCTGAGTAATGTTCTATTGTATATACAGAGGGTGTCAAAAAATGTATACACACTTTAAGAAAGGGAAAAACTATTAAAATTGTAATACTCTTTGTACACTGGTAACAAAAGATGAATAAAAGTCACCTTTGACTTGTGCAATTACAAGAGGTGCTCAAAGTGATTGCCATCAGCATAATTTTAATACAGTTTTTTCCTTTCTTAAAATGTGTACACATTTTATTTTTGGTATACCCTCTGTATGTACAACTTTTTCTTTATCCATTCATCTATTGATAGTTACTTAGGTTGCTTCCATATCTTGGCCATTGTAAATAATGCTGAAATGAACATATGGATGCACATGTCTTTATGAATTCGTGTTTTGGGTTTCTTTGGATAAACTCCCAGAAGAGGGATTACTGGGTCCTTCTTTGTCTCTTGTTATACCCTTTGTTTTAAAGTTTATTTTGTCTGGTATATGCATTGCCACCCTTTTTTTTCACTTTTATTTTTATGAAATACCTTTTTCTATCGCTTTACTGTCAGTCTGTATATGTCTTTCAATCTGAAGTGAGTCTCTAATAGGCAGCATATTACATATGAGTCTCATTTTCTTATTCATCCAGCCCTCCTATGTCTTTTGATTAGAGCATTTAATTCATTTATATTGAAAGTAATTGTTGATAGATATGTAGTTATTGTCATTTTATTATTCCTATTTGTGATCTTTTTTTTGTTTGTGTGTTTCTTCCTAAAGGATTCCCTTTAACTTTTTTTGTAATACTGGTGTGGTGCTGATGAACTCCTTTACCTTTTTCTTATTTAAGAAGCTCTTTATGTGTCCTTCAGTTCTAAATGATAGCTTTGCTGGGTAGAGTAATCTTGGTTGTAGATACTTGCTTTTCATCTCTGAATATTTTGTGCTGATCCCTCCTGGCCTGCAAAGTTTCTGTTGAGAAATCAGCTGATAGTCTTATGGGAGCTCCCATGTAAGTTACTAAGTGCTTTTCTCTTGATGCTTTTAAGATATTCTTTTTGTCTTTAAACTATGATTTTAATTATGATATATCTTGCTGTGGGGCTCTTTGGGACTCTGCACTTCCTGGGCTTGTATGTCTATTTCCTTCACCAGATTGGGGAAGTTTTCTGTCATTATTTCTTCAAATAGGTTTTCAATTCCTTGCTCTCTCTCTCTTCCCCTCCTGGTATCCCTATGATGTGAATGTTGGTACACTTGATGTTGTCCCAGAGGCCCCTTACACTATCCTCATTTTTTTTTTCTTCTTTCTGCTGTTCTGATTGGGTGTTTACTGCTAGCTTATCTTCCAAATCACTGATTTGATACTCTGATTCATCTAGTCTGCTAGTGATTCCCTGTAATATAATCTTCATTTCAGTTATTGCATTCTTCATTTGTGACTTGTTCTTTGTTATGTTTCTATCTCAAATTTTATGTTTTCTATCTCTTTGTTGAAGTTCTCACTGAGATCATTGAGCATCCCTGTAACCAGTGTTTTGAACTCTGTATCTGGTAGATTGCTGTCTCCATTTTTAGTTCTTTTTCTGGATATTTGTTCTGATCTTTCATTTGGGACATATTTCTTAGTTTCCTCATTTTGTCTGCCTCCCTAGTTTTATTTCTATGTATTAGGTAGGGCTGCTATGTCTCCTAGTCCCAGCAGAGTTCCCTTATGTAATAGGTGTGCTGTAGGTAGTCTTCCTTGTCACCTGAGCTGGGTGCTCCATGATTGTCTTTTGTATGGGTTGTGTGTGCCTTCCTGTTGTAGTAGAACCTTGATTGCTGTTGGCATCTCAGTGGGAGAGATTGACCCTCATGCTGATGTGTTTTGAAGACACTGGCTGTGGCTACAGTGGAAGAGCTGTTGTGTGGGTGCTGACCTTATAGAATAGCACCTTTCCAATCTGCCCTTTGGGTGTGTCATTTGTGGAGGTGGTTGGGTGTTGCTCTGGTGTGGGTGAAGTTGGCCACTGGGTGTGTTGGGTCTGGGGCCTCTGAGGGGGACTCTAGGGTAGGCCAAGGTCAGCTGCTGCTTGTGCCATGCCTAGGAGCACTTGATATAACCTACAAAGTGATTTGCAGATGGTTGCCACTTTTGCTGGGCTTGGTAGTATCTGGAAAAGGCTAAGTTGTTAACTAACATCAGCTGCCACCAGTGCCTGGTTTAGGGCTGCTTAGCAAGAGATACAGGGCATGCTGAAGCCTAGTGTTACTTGTTTGAGGTTAGTGAACTTTTGATTGATTTTACTGAGGTACAAAGCAGGAGCCAAGACAATTTGTTTTGTATGGAAAAACCACTGGAAAGGGCTTGTGTGTTTGCCTGCAAGTTGGGTCGGGCCTGGTATCCGGGGTGATGTTAACTAGTTTGATGGAGACACAGATATGGCACCTGGCTGCATGGTGCACCCCAGGACTGGGGAGAGCTCAACAAAGAAATAGTAGCTTCTGCCAGCACTTCTTTCTGGGAAAAAGCTGCCTCTCCAGCCCTCATCCTGAAGCCAAACACTCAGTTCCTCCCCATATGTCCCTGACACCTTTTGAACTGCTGCCCCAGGGCTGGAGCTCAGAGTGAGTGAGTCTGTTGTTGAGTAAGTCCATACATGGACCCAGTAAGAAGAGAACCTGGGACTCCTGCAGCCCTCTGTCTCACTGACAGAGGTCCACTGGTGTTCACAGCCAGAAGTTATGGGGACTTCTCTTCCCAGCACTGCAGCCCTGGGCTGGGGAGTCTTGTGTGGGTTTGGGAACCCTCTCTCCACAAGGAGGACCTACACAGCTGAAATATCCCTCTGAAATTTTAACTGCCTCACGCAGGTGTGAGACCAGCCTGTTCTGCGTCTCTGCCCCTCCTACCAGTCTCAAGGTGGCTTCTTCTGTATGTCTTTCATTATAGGACTTCTGTTCAGCTGGACTTCAGGAGATTCTCAATGATGGTTGTTCTATAATTTAGTTATAGTTTTGAGGTGGTCATGGGAGAAGCCAAGCACAGCCTTTACCTACTCTGTTGTTTTGACCAGAAGCTCTTGAATTCTGTTTTATAACTATTCGCTTGCTGACTTATTGTACAGCAGAACCTAAAATTGGAACTTTAACACTCGGAGAAATGTCCCTGAAAAATCAGATTGTTTCTGTCACTGTTGAAGATTTAAAATTGGAGTCACTTTGGAATTCTAGATAAAAGCATCCTATTTTTTCCTATTCAATAGAAGAGTAAGTTGGAGTCTCCAGATTGTTAAATATCTTGGGCTGTTTGAATCTAAGACTTGTATGTGACCATGAACTCTTGGTTTCATAATATATACTTTCTTCAGTCACTATTTTTCAGCATTTTTCTCCCTTTATTTTCAGTTATGTCACCTTTGATTTGTTGGCTGTTTGCTGCCTTCACTGATGTACTTATTATTTTCTGACTACATCGTGCTAGTTCATAAATTTGCATTTATTTGATACCCAGAAGAGCTTGTATTTTGCTCACATTCTCTTTGTCACTTCAGCCTTCGAAACACTGCATAAAAGTCACCTCTTTTCTGACATCTTCCCTGATTGCAGCCAGGTACAATTTATCCCTGCCACCTCTATGTTCTTTTGGCATTTGTATATCTGTGGAACTGCTCAATACTTAAGTCACTTTATTTGTGTGTGTGTGTGTGTGTGTGTGTGTGTGTGTGTGTGTGTGTGTTTATTTCCCTGCTCCCATTTACCATATCATGACTTCTTTGCTTATTTTTATATTCCCGGGACCACATTCAGTACTGGACCTAAAAGAGTTAGGGACCTACAATGTTCCAGGTATTTGGTCACTCCATTTTGCGTAGCAGGAAGGATTTCTGTATTCTCAAGATACTTGAGGAGTTGTTCTGAGCTCTCTCATGAGGGCTCACTTCAGCGGTTGCACAAATCCATCTTGGCAGCTTCTTATTGTACCTTCTAGCTCCTGTTCTCAGATTTCCTTGTACAGTATTGTCATGTTCACAAAGGTACAGGGTACCACTCTGCACCATGGCCACACTGTTTCCTGTCCCATCCTGAGAAGGAAAACCTTTCTAGCTCTTGGCAAAGTTGGGGGCTCAGAGAAAAAGGAGGCCTGGGGAAGTTAGAAGGAAAGGCCCACCCAACCTGCACCAGTGACTTAAATATCTCCACTTCCTGGAGCTCACTGTGTTTTTAAGGCAATATTTAGTAAATACAATATTTTAAATTTTAAGGTGAACAATATGCTTTGAATTATGTCACTACTGTTTGAACTTCTCCAGACAAGGAAAGACTGTGTGTTCGCTTTTGTGTGAGAAAAAAATATGTTGATGGCTTTCTTCCTCCACCCCCCAAAAAACAATTTTTTTAATTTCTCAAAATGTTTCAGACTAAGTACTTTTATCCACAATTTGCATATGAGAAAACTAAGATGCAGAGAGGTTAAGTAATCTGTCCATAGTAAGTGGAAAATGCCAGGCTTAGTCTCTAGGCTCTTCTGTCTCTAAAGCCCATGCACTTTTACTACTAAATATTGACCATTTTATTATTAGTTAAAAATAAATGCCATAAGAGTTTCTGAGATTACTGTATATAAAATCTCACTTTAAAAAAACTTCTGTTACTTTACCCTGCTATATATAGACACACAACATTAAAGCATACATGATTTCATTAAATATTAACAATAACCCTATTAGATATTTTTTTTTTCAAATTTACAGATAAGAACTCTGAGACAAAGAGGGGTTAAGTGAAATGTCAAAAAATCTACAGATTTTAAGTGGAGGAGCCGGTGTTTGAACCCAGATCTTCCTAAGGCTAGAGTCCACATTCTAAGGAATGTAGTTACTTTGTCTTTTATAAATCTACCATGTTTCCCCGAAAATAAGACCTACCTGGACAATCAGCTCTAGTGCATCTTTTGGAGCAAAAATTAAATAAGACCCAGCCTTATATTATATTACATTATATTATATTATACTATATTATGTTAGGCCTGGTCTTATGTTATAGTAAAATAAGACCAGGTCTTATATTAATTTTTGCTCCAAAAGATGCGTTAGGGCAGATTGTCTGGCTAGGTCTTATTTTCGGGGAAACACGGTAGTATTTACAATTTTTCCGTGTTAGATGGTGAAGGGTAGAATTTATTGTAAATTAGTTAACTTTTTGTTATGTTTTATGTACTGATTTGATTATGTTTTCATACAATGCTATTTTGTTTTATGACGTGTATTCATGTGTGAGGATGATTTCAATTATGTGTAGCTGCGCCACATGTTTGATTTCCTATTTAAGCAAAATTAACTTTTAGTGTCATAGATATTGTAGTGAACTTGTACGTCTTGAAGGCATCAGTTTTTTGGCAGATTTACATATAACTCATTAATATCTTTTGTTTGTTGCATTTTTGTTTACTGTTAAAGAATGGCAATTTATTTCTTTTGTGAGGGTACCAAATTACCTCATTTGAAGGCATGGTACAAATGAACGTTTGTTGCATATTTTATGTTCAATTAACTTCGGCATTGTTAGTTCAAATGGGGTATTTATTTCTATGTATCAAGGCATGTCTATGTATGTGATTTCTGGTGCACATGCAGCTTCTATGAGTGTACTTCATAGTGTGTGTAAACACAGGGAGCCTCTCTTCATGCAATTGTAATCCATTATCTACTTTAATTTTACAACAAATATTTTGAAAATGGAATGGTTCTTATTACTGGAGGATAAACTACAATTTGAGTTTGTCTGCTTCAGGCTAAAAACAGCACAACTTTACATTAAACATGCTCATCTTCTTTTCCATTGGTTTTCTGCACAGAGAAATTCATTCATTTTATAAGTACATAAGAAATGAATTTCATATCTATTACTTAAGCACAATAGACTTATATATGACACATATGTATCCAGTGAAAGAATGGGTTGCTGAAAGGTCTTCTTCTAACTATGAAAAGATAATCATTCTAAGCAAGTTACACTGATTTGTCCCTCACCAAAGATGTGACACTGAAAAAGAAAACACCTTCCAATTCATTCAGTTACTCATTTTTAGGAGAATAATTATTTTTCTATCAACTGACCATTCAAAAGAATTGAATTTCAGAATTTTCTTAAGACAGTTTTATTTAAACAATATGCAATACCACCAGATAACTTATAATTTTCCTCCAAGAAAGAAGTATAATATAAAAACTCTGATACTGTTTTTATTTTTGGAATTTATCTTTATTTAGCATTTTAGTCAAGTGTCTTTACAGCTATTACAACTAAGGAACAGTCTAAGAAGTTCTATCACTTTTCTAGATTCAACCTAGAAGTTCTATGTTACAGCTGGAGATATTCTTCAAGGTGCAGAAGTGTATACGTTTTATTTTAAAAATCCTGTCAGTCCTAATGCCTATCAGTATTTTGGACTAAGGTTTTCTTTTGTTGTTATTTTCTGTATCACCATATGTTTGATTTTCAAAGCAAGAGATTGTGATTTTGGCTTAACTGCAATCTTTACACATAGAATACGTTGTTGGAATTTTATGCCACTAGAACCTTTCTATTTTTAAATTAAGCATCATAAAGCTTTCTGATTCACTATAACTCCTTGCTTTCACTTTCTCTTAATAGTCCTTTGAAAGGTGTTTCTTCTGTTACTTCTTTGACCATATCCCAGTCTTTCTTTACACTCAGAAACCATTCTCAGTTCTCTTTGAACTAGCTTATGCTCATTGTTTATTTGCATTCATTCTTTGCACATCTTAAGCTTTCTTATTTTTAATTTTTCAGGGAAATTTGTATTTGAATTTCATCAGGCCTCCCTATCCCATGCTTTTTACTAGATTATTGGTTGCTGATACTAATGAGTCTTTTTCTCTTTATCCTCATAGTTTTCCATTCCTTCGTTTCTAGTTGCATATGAAATCTGCCCACTCTCAAGATGTTACCTAGTCCAATAATTGGAAAACAGGGCACAGTTTTTTTGGCCACCATTGTCTATGAATGAGATTTAGTCACTAAACCTCATTACAGAAATTATATACTCATGTTTTTACCTTTATATAATATCTACATATTTGTTTAGGAGAATTTTAGTATGTCTTTAAGTTTTTTTAATATCTGCTCTTTGCTACTTATCTGTGGATGTAATCATTTTGTCATATATTATAAAATTCATGACAACAAGGGATTTATGCTTTTACATTAAACTTCCAGGTATTCAGAATTATATGCAGATAAATTTAATTAATACTTAAATAATTTAATATTGATGCTATAACAACCTATAAATGTTTTGAGGGTAAGGCTCTCCCTGATATTTAAGGAGCAAGAGAACACTGCACAACAAAAATGTGGCGTATCTCTGAATGTTCTTGCTTCTGGTACCATTTACCTAAACTCTCCAGACTGTAAGTTTATCAGATGATCAGAAGATAGAACTCCAAAGAGTTTCCCATTGTTTTCTTATTGTAGTCTCTGGAATCTTTTCTTTCAAATTAGATTTAACCTTTTTGCTCTCAAGAAAGTACAACATGTATGCGAAATGACATTTGGGACTGGGTCACGGCGAGTTTCAAAATGTAGTAGGAGATATGGAAGTAAAATAGCAATAATCAAGACAGGTAACAAAAAATACTTGGATTTTTAAAGCAGTTTTTTTCAAAATAGTCACATATCTATACATATTATATTTCTGTTACCATAAAGAGTTAAGTTGAACTTAATTTGAATTCAACTTAAAGAGTTACAGGATTTTGTCTATTCCATCATTTCAGAAAGATTTTCATCAATTTAAAAGCATGATAATAAACAATGGACAAAATCAAGTTAAAGAAAATAGATGGAGGAAAATAATAAAACTAGGATTAGCTCACAGAAATATTTTCTATGTAGGCCTGTTCAGTTGCTAGGATTGGCCATAAATCTACCTTTGATCAATTTAGCAGCTAAATTGAAGGAGGCAGCATATTTATGGTATAAGATGAGTGCTGTTTATAAAAATCAAGTAATAGAAAAGTCATTTCTAGAAGGAATCATAGTTTTTCCAGATACTGAGACCTGCAGGATTTGCCCCCTAGTCTTCATGAAGGCACACTATATAACATAGTGGATGAGCACTAACCCCATAATAAACACAGTCAGTGTATGCCAGATAGATTATTCCAATGTGATGCTCAATAAAAGCAACCTAAGAGGTGTTAAAGCATTACATTTGTCGTGAGAATTAGTGCATCATAATCTGGTCAGATTGAGATGTCAAATTTTGACTCTCTGGCCTGAGTAATGGATGTGCTGTATGTCATGTAAGCAATCCTCCACAAATATTATTTCTTTCATCTAGAATTTTGACAAGGATTAGAGAGCAAAGAGTTTGTACTCTTAGGCAAGAATGTGAGGTTCAGAAATCATACATGGCTTAGACAGATTATCTAGAGCAGGGGTGTCCAAACGGCAGCCCACGGGCCAACTGCGGCCCGCAATCCATTGTTAATTGGTCCTCAGCAAATTCCAAAAATATATTTAGTTTACTTAAATAAACCAGGTGAGGCAATACATACTTCACCTCGAGTGAGTGGCCTGGCTGTTTGTGTATTTTACCGCATATGGCCCTTGGTAAAAAAAGTTGAAAAAAGTTTGGACACCCCTGATCTAGAGAAAAAATAAAGATGAGGTTTCTGGAAATTGCAGTGCCTAAATCAAACCCCTGCCTGAATAGATGGCCTCCACTTCACCTAGTCATGGGGATGGGTTTAGAAAGGAAGAATGGGCATTTGGTAGTAGCTAATGTTTTAATTGAGTTGAGTATCTGTATGTATATTGGTTTTCTGTTTTGTATACTTAAAAAATTCACAGTAAAAATATAAAAGAAAACTTTAAACATTTAAACTAAAAGGAAAGAAAGAATGAATGGGAAAAGTGAAAATCTTTTGCAAACACATTTCAGAATTCAGTGCAAAGGAAAAGATTAGGAATTTCAGAGCTTGGAATTTACCGCTGTGACACTGTGTGTGGCTCCTGATTTGCGGGCTGGGACTTGTCTGGGGGCAGAGGGAATATGCTGTCATTGCAGAGTGTTTGTGGATCCAAACATCTGTCCTCAGTGTCATTAGGTAAATAGCAAAGCCAGGGCAAGACTGGTGCCCTATACTGTCTTCTGGAGAGTGTTCTACCAGGTAAAGATGGGCCACACATTTTTCTCTGAACCATTTTATTAACAAAAATATCCAAAGCAGTTGTTTCTAAGCAAGCCATAGCCACAGATAAAATCTGAGGAAATATTCCAATGTTTCCTCTCCTACTAAACAGGTTAGGGCACATGTCTTTAATGGATCAAAAAAAGTTCAGGATAATTCACTTAGTACTTTTTACTAACCTGTGTAGAGAGGCCCCCAGGTGGCCTATATTGTCTCCTTCTTCAGGGGCTTCACATCAGCATAGATCACTCCCTTCTGCACCTCACACCCGCCTTCCTAATGCCCTTTCATTCTTTGGTCAGGGCTCAGATTCACTTCTAGGTAGCCTTCCTGCATCACACTTAAAGTCTTCTTGGTGTATGATCTCATTGCATCCTGGATGTCATTTCCTATCAGTGACCACAGTTTGCAATTATATATTTGTGTGATTATTACTTTTTGTCTACATACTTACAGAATGTTTTATTTCCCTATTCGAATCTTCTTCAATACCTATCATAGATTTATGACTTATGAATGCCAGGAATTTAACAAAGCCTTACAAATTGCTCCTATAATTTGTTGTTGAATGAGATTTGTCGTTGCATCTTTTCTTCCTAAGAAGTGCTTGGGTGGCTCTAAAGTTCTTGATGAAGTTTCTTAATTATTTCTTTATTAGATTGTCATCTATTGTTATTTAAATAATGGGAATTAAAATCTCAGCAAAATACAACCTTATGAAACACTGTATGGTAAATAAGAAAAAAGAAATCTCTTAAGGATCAAAAATAATTTGTAAACTGCAAAAAAAAAGAATTATAATTTACTTTTATATTTAATACAAAATATTTATGCTGCCTGAACCTAAGATAATATCCTACTATAAAGTTTTCCTTTTTTGGGTGTTGTTTTGAAGATTTATATTAAAATATAGCTAACATGCAACATTATATTAGTTTCACGTGTATAGCATAATGGTTACACATATATATATAACTTATAAAGTGATCCCCCTAACTAGTCTAGTACCCACTTGGCACTATACATAGTTATTACCATATTATTAACTATATTCCCTATGCTTTACTTTACATCCCCATGACTTTTGTAACTACCAATCTGTATTCCTTAATCCCTTCACCATTTTCACCCAACCCCAACTCCTTCATCTGGCAGCCATCAGCTTGTTCCCTGCATCTGTGAATCTGTTTCTGTTTTGTTTGTTCATTTATTTTGTTCTTTAGAGTCCAAATCTAACGGAGATTATATGGTATTTGTGTTTCTCTGACTTATTTCACTTATCATAGTACTTTCCAGGTCAATTAATGTTGTTGCAAGTGGTAAGGTTTTATTCTTTTTTTTTTTTACCAATTAATATTCCATTATATATAAGTGCCACTTCTTTTTCATCCACTCATCTATTGATGGGCATTTAGATTGCTTCCATATCTTGGCTATTGTAAATAATACTGTAATACTGCATATATATTTTCGAATTAGTGTTTTGGATTTCTTCGGATGTAATTGCTGGGTCAAAAGGTAGTTCTTTCTTTAATTTTTTGAGGGACCTCCCTCCTGTTTTCCATAGTGGCTGCACCAGTTTGCAATCCCACCAACAGTGCACAAGGGATCCCTTTTCTCCACATCTTCACTATCACTTGTTGCTTGTTGATTTATTGATGATGGCCAGACTGACAGGTGTGAGGTGATATCTCATTGTGTTTTAAAGTACATTTTTCTGATGATTAATGACATTGAACATCTCTTCATGTCTATTGGCCAGCTGTATGTCCTCTTGGAGAAATGTCTCTTTAGGTCCCCTGCCCATTTTTTAATTAGATTGTTTGTCTTTTGGTGTTGAGCTGCATGTGTTCTTTATAAATTTTAGATATTAACCCCTTATCAGACATGTCATTGGCGAATAGCTTCTCCCATTCGGTAGGTTGTCTTTCCATTTTGTTTTGGTTTCCTTTGCTGTGCAAAAACTTTTTAGTTTCATGTAGTCCCGTTTGTTTATTTTGTTTGTTTGTTTCCCTTGCCCAAGGTGACATATCAGAAACAAATATTACTAAGAGCAGTGTCAGAGAATTTATTGCCTATATTTTCTTCTATGAATTTTAGGCTTTCAGATCTTACGTTTAAGTCTTTAATCCATTTTGAGTCTATTCATGTGTATAGCGTAATAAGGTCATCTAGTTTTATTTTTTTGCATGTATCCAATTTTCCCCAAAACATTTATTGCACAGACTGTCTTTACCCCATTGTATATTTTTGCCTCCTTTGTTATAGATGAATTGACCATATAGGCGTGGCTTTTTTTCTGGGCTCTCTCTATTCAGTTCCATTGATCTATGTGTCTGTTTTTATGCCAGCACCATGCTATTTTGATTAATACAACCTTGTAGTGTAGTTTGATTTCAGGTATTGTGATACCCCCAGTGTTATTCTTCTTTCTCAAGATTGCTGTGGCTATTCGGAGTCTTTTATGGTTCCATATAAATTTTGCATTGACTCTATAGATTGCTTTGGGTACTGTGGGGACAGAGCCAGGAGTGCAGTTTCCAGGCTCTTGGCCTCACATGGAAAGGTGCTGGCTCAGGAGTAAATGGCCATCAACTGTGATTGGATAGCCATCAGCTGTGGCTAGTTGGCCGTCAGCTGTAACCAGTGAGCCATTGGCCATTAATATAACTGCCATGGTTACGCTAGCAGCAGCAAATGGGGGCTAGCAAGAAGATGGTGGCTGAGCTAGCAAGAGCAGACTGCAGTTAGCAAGTGAGGTTGGTTGGCAGAGAGAAGTGAATAGCAGGTTGCAGATAGTGTGGCTCCTGCTTCCTGTGTCTCCAATCCAACCACCAGAAAAACTATAGTGGTATGAATCCCCTGTCTATGGCTCTGTGAGTGTTCCTTTTTGGTCTCATTATGTCCTGCGTTCTTATGTGGGGAGCGGGATCAGAGACCCCTCATGACACCCAGCATGACAGGTACTATGGACATTTTAACGATGTTAATTCTTCTTATCCATGAGCACAGTATATGCTCCCATTTATTTACATATTTTTCAATTTATTTCTTCAATATCTTAGTAATTTTTGAAGTACAAGTCTTTTTTCCTTTTTGGTTAAATTTATTCCTAGGTATTCTTTTCTTTGATGAAATCATAAATGGGATATTTTTAAAATTTGTCTTTCTGACAATTTGTTATTGGTGTATAAAAATGCAATGGATTTCTGAATATTAATTTTGTATCCTGCTCCTTTATTGAATTCATTTATCAGTTCTAATAGTTTTTTTTGTAGAATCTTTAGGGTTCTCTCTATATAGTATCATGTCATCCACAAATAATGACAGTTTTATTTCTTCCTTTCCAATTTGGTTGACTTTTATTTATTTTTCTTATCTGATTGTTGTAGCTAAAAACTTCCAGAACTATGTTGAATGAAAGTTGTGAAAATGGGCATCCTTGTCTTGTTTCTGATCTTAAGGGGAATGCTTTTAGCTTTTCCCTGTTGAGTACAACGATAGCTGTGGGTTGTCACATACGGCCTGTATTATGTTGAGGTATGCTTCCTCTATTTCCACATTGCTGTGAGTTTTTCTCATAAATGGATGCTGGATTTTGTCAAATGTTTTTTTCTGTATCTATTGACATAACTGTATGATTTTTATTTTTCATATAGTTTATATGATATAACACGTTAATTGGTTTGCGGATGTTGAGCCAACATTACATGCCAGGAATAATCTCACTTGTTCATAGTGTATTATATTTTTAACGTATTATTGAATTCAGTTTGCTAATATCTGGCTGAGGATTTTTGTATCTATGTTCATCAGGGATATCAGTCTGTAATTTTCTTTCTTTTTCTTTTCTTTTCTTTTTTTTTTGTAATGTCTTTGTCTGGTTTTGGAATCAGGGTAATGGTGGTCTCATAGAATAAACTTGGGAGACTTCCCTCCCCTTGAATTTTTTGGAATCGTTAGAAGATAGTGTTAGTTTTTCTTTGGAAGTTTGGTAAAATTCGTCTGTGAAGCCATTCCGTTCAGGAATTTTGTTTGTTGGGAATTTTTTGATTACTGATTCCATTTCATTAGTAGTAATCAGTCGGTTCATATTTTCTTTTTCTTGATTTAGTCTTAGAATATTGTATGTTTCTAGGAATTTATCAATTCCAGATTTTCCAATTTTTTGACATACAATTTTCACAATATTTTTTTCGTAATCCTTTGTATTTCTATGGTGTCAGTTGTCACTTCTCCTCTTTAATTTCTGATTTTATTTATTATATGGGTCCTCTGTGTTTTTTTTCTTGATGAGTCTGGTTAAAGTTTTAGCACTTCGTTTATATTTTGAAAGAACCAGCTCTTGGTAACAGTGATCTTTTGTATTGGTTTTTTTCTAAGACTCTATTTTGTTTATTTCCACTCTGATTTTTATTATTTACTTCCTTCTACTCACTTGTGGCTTTTTTCATTTTTTCTTTTCTAGTTCCTTTAGGTGTAAGGTTAAATTACTTATTTCAGATTTTTCTTGTTTCTTGAGGTAAACCTATATTGCCCAGTTTCCCTCTTAGAAGTGCTTTGGCTATGTCACATAGATTTTGGGTCATTGTGTTTTCATTTTCATTTCTCTGAATGTATCTTGATTTCTTCCTTGATCTCATTTTTAACCCATTCGTTGTAACCCATTTTTTTTCTTGTAATTGATTTCTAGCTTCATACTATTGTGGTTAGAGAAGACACTTGGTATGATTTCAGTCTTCTTTAATTTATTGAGACTTGTTTTGTGGCCTAACATGTGGTCTCTCTGGAAAATGTTCCATGTGCACTTGAATAGAATGTATATTCTGTTGCTTTGGGGTGAAATGCTCTAAAAATATCAATTAAATCCATCTCGTCTAGTATGTCACGTATGGCCGCTGTTTCTTTGTTGCTTTTCTGACTGACATCTATTCATTGATGTCAGTGGAGTATTAAAATCCACTACTATGACAGTATTACTGTTAATCTCTTCCTTTATATTGTTTAATATTTGCTTTATGTATTTAGATGCTCCTGTATTGGATACACAAATGTTTACAAGAGTCATATCTTCTTGTTGTATTGATTACTTTATCATTATGAAGTGTCCTTCTTTGTTACTATAGACTTCATTTTAAAGTCTATTTTGTCTGATACAGTATTACTACTCCAGCTTTTATGTTGGTTTGTTTCTATTTGCATGAAATACCTTTTTCCATACTTTACTTTCAGTCTGTGTGTGTCTTTCAGTCTGAAGTGAGGTTCTTGTAGGCAGCATATGTAAGGGTCTTGTTTTCTTATCTATTCACCCCCCCATCTTTTGATTAGAGCATTTAATGCATTTACATTTAAAGTGATTCTTGATAATAAAATCAGAAATGAAAGAGGAGAAGTGACAACAGACACCGCAGAAATACAAAAAATTTTAAGAAATTACTATGAGCAACTATATGCCAACAAATTTGACAATCTGGAAGAAACGGACAATTTTCTAGAGGCGTACAACCTTCCAAGGCTAACTCAAGAAGAAACAGAAAACCTGAATAGACTGATTACCACCAGGGAAATTGAATCAGTAATCAACAATCTCCCAACAAACAAAAGCCCTGGACCAGATGGCTTTACAGGTGAATTTTACAAAACGTTCAAAAAAGAATTATCACCTATTCTCCTCAAGCTCTTCCAAAAAATCCAGAAGGAGGGAAGACTCCCAAACACTTTTTATGAAGCCACTATCACCCTGATCCCAAAATCAGACAAAGACACCACAAAGAAAGAAAACTACAGGCCGATATCGCTAATGAACATAGATGCAAAAATCCTCAACAAAATATTAGCGAACAAAATTCAGCAATACATTAAAAGGATCATACACCATGATCAAGTGAGATTCATCCCTGGTATGCAAGAGTGATTCAACATCCACAAATCAATTAATGTTATACACCACATTAACAAAATGAAAACTAAAAATCATATGATCATATCAATAGACGCAGAAAAAGCATTTGATAAAATCCAGCAGCCATTTATGATAAAAACCCTTAAGAAAGTGGGAATAGAGGGATCATATCTCAACATAATAAAGACCATCTATGGTAAACCCACAGCTAACATCATGCTCAATGGGGAAAAGCTAAAACCATTCCCCTTAAGATCAGGAACAAGGTTGCCTACTTTCTCCACTTCTATTCAACATAGTCCTGGAAGTTTTAGCCACAGCAATCAGACAAGAAAAAGAAATAAAAGGCATCCAAATTGGTAAGGAGGAAGTAAAATTGTCATTATATGCAGATGATATGATACTATATATAGAGAACCCTAAAGACTCCACCAAGAAACTATTAGAGCTGGTAGATGAATTTAGTAAAGTAGCAGGATACAAACAATATTCAGAAATCAGTTGCATTTATATATACCAATAATAAAACATCAGAAGGAGAAATTAGAAAAGCAATCCCATGTACAATTGTTCCAAAGACTATAAGACACCTGGGAATAAATTTAACCAAAGAAGTAAAAGATCTGTACTCAGAAAATTATAAGACACTGAAGAAAGAAATGAAAGAAGATACAAATAGATGGAAACACATACCATGTTTATGGATAGGAAGAATTAATATAGTTAATATGTCCATACTGCTTAAGGCAATATACTTATTCAATGCAATTCCTATCAAACTATCAACGATGTTTTTCACAGAAATAGAACATATAATCCTAAAATTTATATGGGACCATAAAAGACCCCAGATAGCCTCAGCAATCCTGAGAAATAAGAACAAAGTGGGAGGTATAACAATACCTGACATCAAATTATACTGCAAGGCTACAGTACTCAAAACAGCATGGTACTGGCATAAAAACAGACAGATAGATCAATGGAACAGAATAAAGAGTCCAGAAATAAATCCATGCTTATATGGCCATTTAATCTACGACAATGGAAGCAAGAATGTACGGTGGGGTAAAGACAGTCTTTTCAATAAATGGTGCTGGGAAACCTGGACAGACACATGCAAAAAAATGAAGCTGGACTACCTCCTTACACCATATACAAAAATAAATTCAAAATGGCTTAAAGACTTAAATGTAAGGTCTGAAACCATAAAATTCCTAGAAGAAAATATAGGAAGAAACTTCACAGACATTACCCGGAGTAAGATTTTTACTGATATATCCCCTCGCACAAGGGAAGTAAGAGAAAAAATAACATGTGGGATTACATCAAACTAAAAAGTTTTTTCACAGCAAAGGAAACCATCAATAAAACAAAAAGGGATCCTACTGAATGGGAAAAGATATTTGCCAATGATATATCGGATAAGGGGTTAATATCACAAATTTATAAAACACTCACTCAACTCAACTCCAGAAAAACAAACAACCCAATTAAAAAATGGGCAGAGAACATGAAGAGACATTTTTCTAAAAAGGACATACAGATGGCAAACAGACATATGAAGAAATGCTCAACCTCACTAACCATCAGAGAAATGCAAATAAAAACCACAATGAGATACCACCTCACCCCAGTCAAAATGGCTGTCATCAATAAATCAACAAACAACAAGTGCTGGCGCGGATGGGGAGAAAAGGGAACTCTTGTGCACTGTTGGTGGGAATGCAGATTGGTGCAGCCACTATGGAAAACAGTATGGAGGTATCTCAAAAATCTGAAAATGAACTACCTTATGATCCAGCAATCCCACTCCTAGGTATCTATCCGGAGAAATCCAAAACTCCATTTCAAAAATCTTTATGCACTCCTATGTTTATTGCAGCACTATACACAATAGCCAAGACATGGAAACAATGGGAATGCCCATTGGTAGATGACTAGATTAAGAAACTGTGGTACATTTATACAATGGAGTATTACACAGCCATAAAGAAGAAAGAAATCTTACCATTTGCAACAACATGGATGGACCTAGAGAACCTTATATTAAGTGAAATAAGTCAGACAGAGAAAGACAAATACCATATGATCTCACTTATATGCAGAATCTAAAGAAAAGAATAAGTGAATGAACTAATCAGAAACAGTTTTGGAGACATAGGGGAAAAACTGAGGGTTGCTAGATGGGCAGGGGGGTGGGGATAAGGGGGAAGGTTAGGAGTTTAGAAAATAGTCAGTAACCACAAGGTGGCCACGGGGTTTTTAAAATTAATTTGGGGAGCGTAATCAATAATGTAAAGATTTTGTAGGGTATCCGATGGACATGTGTCCCATTTGGGAGACCACCTCAGGGATGATGCAGATGCCTGATCTCTGCACTGTACACCTGAAGCTGAACAATAATGAATGCCAACTATAGTTATATATATATATATATATATATATATATATATATATATATATATATATATATATATATACACACACACACACACATATATATGTGTGTGTGTGTGTATATATATGTATGTATATGGTTACAGGAAGCGGAGTACAGCATTAGGAATAGAGACAGTGGAAATGTAATGGCTCTGTGCGATGTCAGAGGGATAATAGATGGGGGGAGGGGGGATCACACAGTGTGAGGGATATAAATGATAAATGTCTAAGTATTGCTTTGTCTTGTGAACCTGAAACTAATAAAAATTAAAAAAAATAATAAAAAATAAAGCGATTATTGATATGTATATAGTCATTGCCATCTTATTATTCCTATTTATGTTCTCCTTCCCGCTCCCTTGTTAAAGAAGTCCCTTTAACATTTCATGTAATACTGGTTTGGTGGTAATGAACTCCTTTGGCTTTTCCTTGTCTGGGAAGCTCTTTACCTGTCCTTCTATTATAAATGATAGCTTTGCTGGGTAGAGTAATATGGGTTGTGGGTCCTTACTTTTCATCACTTTGACTATTTCCTGTCAATCCCTTCTGGCCTACAAAGTTTCTGTTGAAAAATCAGCTGACTATCTCATAGGAGCTCTTTTGTAGGTAACTATGTGCTTTTCTCTTGCTGTTTTTAAGGTTCTCTCTTTGTCTTCAGCCTTTGCCAGTTTAATTATGATGTGTCTTGGTGTGGGCCTCTTTGGGTTTATTTTGTTTGGGACTCTCTGTGCTTCCTGGGCTTGTGTGTCTTTTCTTTACCAGGTTAAGGAAATTTTCAATCATTATTTCTTCAGATAGGTTTTCAATTTCTTGTTCTCTCTCTTCTCCTTCTGGTACCCCTAGTATACAGATGTTGTTATGCTTGATGTTGTCCCAGAGGCCCCTTAAACTATCCTCATTTTTATTTTTATTTTTGGGATTCTTTTTTCTCTTTGCTTTCTGATTGGGTGTTTTCTGCTACCTTGTCTTTGAAATTACTTATTCTCTTAAAGAGAATAAGTAATTCTAGTAGAGATGAAGTCCTGTACTTCATCTAGTCTGCTGATGATTCTTTCTAGTGCATTCTTCATTTTAGTTATTACGTTCTTCATTTGTGACTGTTTTTTTTTTGTTTTTTTTTTTGGTTTCTGTGTCTTTTTTTATGCTTGCTATGTCTTTGTTGAAATTCTCCCTAAGATCATTGAACATCCTTATAACCATTGTTTTGTGTTCTGCATCTGTAGATTGCTTGTGTTCATTTCATTTAGTTCTTTTTCTGGAGTTTTTCCCATTCTTTCATTTGGGACATGCTTCTTTGTTTCCCCATTTTGGCTGCCTCTGTGTGTTTGTTTCTATGTATGAGGTAGACCCGCTACATCACCCAATCTTGGCTGGGTGGCCTTATGTATTAGGTGTCCTGTGGGTCCCAGTGGCACAGTCTCCCTGGTCACCTGCTCCAGGTGCTCCAGAACTGTCCCTTGTGTGGGTTGTGTGTGTCTTCTTGTTTTAGTTGAGACTTGGTTGCTATTGGCACGTCACTGGGTGGGACTGACCCTCAGGCTCACTGTCCATGAAGACTGGCCACAACCACAGTGAACATGCTGCTATGTGAGGGCTGACTTTCAGAGAGGGGTTCACCCCAGTGGGCTCTGGTGCCTGTTGAGACTACCCTTTGGGTTTGTTACTTGTGGGGCTAATCAGGCTGTGATTTGTAGCCAACCACCACGTATGTTGGTTCTCCGACCTTTTGGGAGGGGCTCCTGTGCAGGCCCAGGTCACCTACTGCCTGTGACTAGTCCAGGGCTCTATGCTAGGAGCCACAAAGCCATCAACATTAGTTACTGAATCTGGAGGTGTGTGGGTGAGGCCACACTGGGAACCGAGGCCAACCACCACCAATACCATGCTGGGGCAGCTCAGCAAAAGGCCCAGGGCCCCCTGAAGCTTTCCACCACATGCCAGCTGTCTCAGCTGCTGAAAGAGACTTGGGTGGTATGGAAGTCGGGTGGGGCAGGGTTCAGGGAGTCACAGTATAAAATATTTTTCAATTCCCTTATTGAACATAAATCTCAGGCTAAAGTGACAGGAATAGTGGTTTAAAAAAAAAGTCATAGTGATCTAGTTTAAAGAGGATTTTGGATAGTATATATAACTGGGGAAGAATTAAAGAGGATTTTTTGATATGTATATATAACTGGGGAAGAATTAAAGAGTGTGTCAGCAGTAATAGCTAAGATTAAGGTAGGATGAAGCACAAAGATGAAGTCTGATATGTTGTTAATATTCTTGGTTACTGTGTCAAGAAATATGTGAATCGATCATTTGATTGGCTGTGGAAGGGAATTTGTCACTTTCTGCTCAGCCTAGGAAGTCTTTGTTCATTTTCTCCAAGGAATAAAATTACTTTCTTATAAAATGTCAAATATTTTTAACTAGAATAAGTGCATCAAGTCCTTTTCTGACATTTTCAACAGTTGCATATCATATGTGCAACAAATGACAACTTGGTATTAACTAACAGGAAGGCATAGCCACCTACTAAATTGTCAATAGACTTTGATTAGTCCCAGTGAAGTTCACCAAATTGTTTACTCTTTGTGCCTATGTGTGTAGTGTGTAGACATGTAAGTGTGTGAGGGGGTGGGTGCAGAGTGGTAGAGAAGAAATGCAAATGACAGAGCTAAAAGCTGTTCAATGAGCCAAATATGGACACATGCAACTTTTACTGTATTTAAATGATTTAATGGACAATGTTAATTATTTTTCTCTACTAGAAGAGTAAAATTTACTACCTTAACCTAAGAATAATTGTTTTTTCTTCCATCATGAAGTGGATTTATAGTTATGTAACAAACTGTGTTGATTTATACAATCAGTAACAACTTGCTGCTACATAGGGTTCTATCACTGTTTTTCACGTGGAGGATTGCTCTGAATGTGTTTTAAAGATACAACTATATAAAATAGAATTTATGTCTTCATTTATAATTTTGCATCTATCAGTATATCTTGATCCATTGAAGGGAGATTGGAAATTACTGCTTCACAAATAAGCATTTTTCACGTATTTTATTTGTCTCTCCTGAGCAACTCCTTTTCACTTTCTTTCTCCTGACTCCAAGTACTCCGATCCTAGAAGGAAGAAACGTGGAGACTTAAATATAACATTACAAATAAGGGTTGGTTGGGTGAAGAAGTTTGTTGTCGCGGTCACAGCTCTGTCGATGCTGTTTCCTAGGGCACTGTGATTGTGAAACACCAGTCAGGACTGAATTTTAAAAAGTTGGTGATGCTGGTTCTTCTTCCACCTCTGAAAATGTAGAAGTATCAATGGTAAATGTTATCCAGGAAGGAAAAACATGTTACATTACTGAAAACTGTAAAAAGTCTTCTGTCCCTTATTTCTCTGAGAGAACTATTAAAAGATCAGGATGAGTGGAAATTGGAAGAACTGAAGAATTTATAGAACATACTTATTTCATAAAGAAAAAAGTAGGGAACTCCAGGTTTGGTTTTATTACAAGACAAAAGAATGAAAACCAGTTTTAGAAAACAAGAAAATACAGTCTCTTCTCAGAAAAATAGTAATATTTCCAAATAAAAAAAACTTACCATTGAGTCCATGCCTCGTGTTATTTGGGGAAAGAGTAATCATCATCATCATCATCATCATCATCATCATCATCATCATCAGAGGTTTTGGGATAATCCCCAACCCCATACTTCTTGTACAAGGGAGTATTCATTTGCAGAGATGTTCACCAATCAGTAACTTCCATTTTAGTTTAGATAGGAATTCTTAGAACCCAAGAGTATAATAAGTCATATTTGTGTGTGTGTGTGTTATGTGTTACTGAGTTGGCTCTGACTCCTGGTGACCCCATGAATGAGAAATGTCCCCAATGTCCTGCTCTCATCAGCCCTGCTCAGCCCTGTAGACTCAGGCCTATGGCTTCTTTTATGGAGTCAGTCCATCTCATACTTGGTCTTCCTCTTTTCCTGCCGCCTTCTCTTTTCCCCACATTGTTGTCTTTTCCAAAGAACCCTACCTTGTCATGATGTGACCGAAGTAAGTCAGCTTCAGTTTTGTCATTTTTGCCTCCAGCGATCTCTCAGGCTTAATTTGTTCCACTTGTCCGTCTTCCTGGCTGTCCAGGGTTCCATCCATAGAGCTCTCCTCCAAAACCACCTTTCAAATTGATCTTTTTTTTCCTATCAGCCTTCCTCAGTGTCCAACTCGCCCATCTGTACATAGTACCTGGGAATACGAGGGTGTAGATGATCTTAGCGTTGGTCTCTAGTGAAACGTCTCTACTTTAATTACCTTGTCACATCTACTTTTATTTTTTTCCTGCTGTTAAAATTCTCCTCACTTAATTTTAGTGTCTGTATTTACATTCTTCTGAGCCTTCCGTGTAGAAGTTATTTTCATCATTCAAAACACAAATAGCTACACTTATGCTTGTGTTAATGAAAATTTTCTCCCTTGTTTTATTCTATTTTTGTGTGAAATTTGAGAAATTGTGCTACAGTACTTCACAAAGAACATGAAAAAGATTTGATTCAGGGTAATTATTTAAAAACTACTTTTTTAGAGTCATCAATATTTTTAAATGTTGCATTTAGTTAAGTTTATTCACTTTTTGGTAAAAAAAATATACTGAAATACTTTGAATTATATGTGTACTACATAGAAATGTGCTGTGGATCAATCATGAAGCATTAAAACCACGAGATAAAAATCAGTTCAATTCTTATGTTATAATCCTGTGTTAACGTGTGTATACTCATATTAGTGTTTGAACAATACACACCTGTCCTTAAAAATGTAATTCTAGATTTGTGTGGAATAATTTTGGGATGTAAAGGAGTAGCTCCTAAATTTATACTTCTCACTAAAAAATAAAAATAAAAAATAAAAAATAAATAAAAAGCTATTTTTAAAAAATGTAGTAACAGAGTGAATTACAAGAAATAGATCAGGGATCATTTCTAGTGCAAATTTTCATATTTATACGTGATTATTATGCGTTTTTAAATTTAACATAATTTTCAAAGCTGATTTTGAAATTTAAACAAATAATGTAACTCCTGTCTAATCTAACCTTTTAATTTGTGGTTAATTTAATTGTGGTGGTTAGTTTAAGTTAGTGGAAAAGAATATCTATGTCTCTTGTCTGAACGAAAAAAAAAAAAACTATGGAGAAACATGGTTCAATTTTTAGACATAAGGTTTATTTGGGTTGGAGCTGATATTTACGTTCTATCTGAATTTTCCCCCTCCCTAGCTACTGATTTTTGTCAATTAAAAATAATGAATTCACTCCACTTTTTTTTTATTTTTAAAGATTGAAATTGATTGTAAATGTAGAGGGTTTTATGAGCTAGAGTAAAGGATTAGTAGGTTTTTAATAAAGGGTGTCTGTCTGTATGTATGTATGTATATACACAAATATAAATACTGACTTTATACTTGTTTATCTTTGAAGAGTTAAAAAGTATTCCTAATTTTTTTTTACACAAAAGCATGAACACTGGATTTGTTTGCAAAATATTAGGTGATGAATTATATTGCCATTCCCTGCTTTTCTATGAACTCTTTTATTTGTATAGTAACTATATGCTCAGACTTTGAGAATATAAGAAGTGAAGTACCCTGAAAAGTATCACATGATGGCACTGTTTCCATTTCCACATCCAATATTATGAAATAAAGCTATAAAAGACTGGTATTAAGAATGGGGTATAATGTAATGTATTTTGTATAATTTATGTAAAATAAAAATCAAACCACTAAGGTTATTAATACAGGTACTAAAGTGGAATCATAGATTTTTCACAAAGTATTTTGTAAAAGTTTGTATGTTTATCAGGTCTTTAGTTTAGATCACAAAGAAACAATTTATCTAGAATGCTAGAAATTTCGATATGACAGAAAGCAGTTTCATTGAATACTCTAGTTGCTTTATGAATTATTTTTTATCAATAGTATATTTTGTATTTTAATTTTATTTTGGAAGGAATAATAGTGTATCACACATGAGATTTAATTGTGGTAAATATGACCATTCACACAGAAATATATCTGAGAAATGCAAAGAGAGTGTAGAAGAAGTAAAGCCAGTATAAGAAAGTACCTGGATCAAAAGTTGAAGGGAAGGAGCATAACTTTACAGTGAATAAAATTCAAGTGTGGTCAACCTGAATATTTAAAAGGTTCATTAATCTGAGAAATGTAGGTGTTAAATGGTGTGTGATTTCAAATACCATAATTTATTATGTAAACAGTCTCCCCTAAATAATATGCATGGTGAAGTGGGAGAGTAATTATCATCTCAAGTATGAAAGTACAATAATTCTACATTCACAACAACAACAGAAAGGATTGATCTAAACAGGATGGGATGTAATATATATTGAAGTACTACTTGTGTGGTAGTGTGGATGTAAAGACTAACCAAGCGTCAGTATTTCACCAAGTTTTATACTTAGTAATGAATTAACAATAGTGGACATTGGTGTGTCTCCCCAGTGGCACGAGTGAGGTAAAACAATGAATGCTATAGAAGGTGAAATGATGCTCCTCAATAACCAGGAAGAGCCTGGTGGGCAGAGCTCAGAAGTGCGCTGAGAAGTGCAGCCCGTGGGGCTTTAAGGATATGTTCACCTTTGCCAGTTTTGTTTGTTTTGGTATGACAGAAATAACAATTCGTGCACAATTTCCCTTTTAGTTTATCTGTGAACTGGACTCCGGGAAAATATATGTGTAGGAAGTTTCCCTACTTTACTTCTTTCAAAGATAAATATCTAAAATCATCATGCATATAAACGACAGATATTTATCCTAATAAAATGCCCCAAATCTTATATACACCAGGCATAGTTTTAAACCTCTAATCATAAAAGAAACAAATACCTCCTACAATACCTTTGGAAGATAACTAACTGCTCTGATGTATTACTATTTTTCAATTTTTTTTCACTTCTAACTTTAAACAAACAGTTACATTCTTATGGACATAACCAGTATCTTATTTTAGTAATCCATTCTGAAACAGTTTCTCTTATCTTATTGTTTCAAGGATGCATTGGTGTCATATCACCTCTTTTGTGAAAGCATAGTTTGCATAACATTTTTCACCACAGGAGAAAAACTTAAATTGTGATATTGAGGAAATTGTTAAAAATTGCTTAATGATATATTGGTAAAAATTATTCATAAATTTGTGCTGTAAAAGGGGAAATATCCACTGTAAGAATCTGTTCATTTGTCTTATATGAAAAGAGGGGGGAAAAAACCAACAGACTGAAATTGGAGATTTCCATGTTCACTTTATTTCACCATGCAAATTACTTGCAGTTTCCAAATGCCAGTGCTACTTTTCAGGACAAATTTCACACAAAAGGAATTCAGTGATTATTCATCCAGTTTAATTAATTCAATTAAATAAGTCTGATGCTGTCAGGTGTTCTTTTAATAATTGAGTCAACACGCAGATACATAATAAGCATAAAAGCGTTTCTATGGCTGCAGTTAATTTAGATCCCAAAGAATCTGCTGTTCCTCTACATTTGATATAGATTATTCTATAATATTTCAGTAATGGGTTGCACAAAGGCTGGCTTTTAATTCTTTGCTATCTTGAATGTCTTTATATATAATGGTTTAAAACAGAAGGTGTTCAAGAGAAGGTGACCTTTTTTCCATTACCATGGTTCCTGTCATTAATGCATTATAATTTTCTTTAGAAGTCTGGAAAAATGTGTATGTATGCAGTACATAGCAGGTATGAATCAAAGTGTGTTAGTGAAAGTTTAGAATAGTGTGTTATTACTTTTAAAAAGAAAAGGTTCATAAGACACATTTTATTCTTTTCAATATATATTTATTTTTCTTACTATAAGCAATTAAACTCTTTTTGCATATTATTCTCATCAGACTTCAAAATTTGGGTTTTCATATAACAATAGTCATCTTACGAATACTACAAAAATATGTATTATAATTAAATTTAAATAAAAAAGGAAAGTGGTTCTTAATTTTGATTTTTGTATAATGGTAACCTAACACACAACATTAAATTATAAAAGGTTATCAATCAGATATAAAGAAAAAAGATTGGGGTAAATGATTTACCTGGATTTCTCAGCAGTGCTAGTAGATATAATTATTGTAAATATTAATTGGTGTGCTAAAAATGTAAGCAAGCTGATTTTATACTAGATGAAAAATGAAAATAGAATGTGTACTGGTAAATAGATAATCATACAAAAGTAATTGGGGTTTTAAAACCCCAATCTATTCTGCCAGCATGAGCTTGTTTGCATGTTAATCACAAGAGTGATTTCCTACTTCACAAGGAAGTCCACACTCTTTCATAACCACTTTTAATTGCATTTAAAATGATTCGGGTTTGTAACATTAGAGATGAAGGCGTATCTGTGTCCAATTAATAAAAATGTCCCTGAAAATTTTTATAGACTATAAATACTCAAATATTTTAAGGACTTCTATTTTTAATTGGAATATGTAGAGGACCATTAAATATTTTAAGTGTTATTAATGATAGCATAGCTGTAATATAATGTGCCAATTTTAAAACATTTCTTAAAAATAGTTTTTCAATTATGTAGAATTTTCTGTAATTTTAATATGCAAATACACTGAAACTTAATTTAAAAATTTTACAATGAAATATGGGTATACAGTAAAATAATGTAATACTGAAATTTTGTAGATTATTGTTTTATAAATTCTTATGGCAAATTACTTCTTAGATGCACACATCTCAATTTTAAATTTTTACCAGCAATAAGTTTTAAATAACAAAATTTAATGCAGAAAATTGTTAACTATTTTCAGCTGTGAATATTATTTTAGTGTTAACTAAAAAGCATTTTATTACTAACAGTAAATATTAGAACTGTCATTTAAAAACTATATGGAATAAGAAAATGTGTTAGATTCAAAAAACATTTTTTTAACTTTTAAAAATCATCAGTGTCATTTAATCCCAGGACCAATGTAAATGATATTTTAGTGTTCACATCATGAAATTTTTCTGACTTACTCTGTATTATGCAGCCAGTAAATGTCAGAGTCATGGCAAAATCATTTATTTGCAGAACATAAGAAATACTGCATTTTGGGGAAATCCATCAAGATTACAGTCTTATCAATCACAAAGATACAGAAACTAAATTCTAGTCAGGGTGTTTGCACACACACACACACACAACACACATACATACACAGCTACACACAGACATCTATGTCCATATTTGATGAAAAGTTTGATGATTAAAGAAAAAGCACTCCCAATTTAAGAGTATATTGGCTTTCATCACCAGGTGTTCTTTCTGCTATAAATGACCACGATGATGTTTCCATAACATAGCTTGAGGTGCTCTGGGGAGTAAAACTACCAAAACAGGTAGATTAAATTTTTCATGGAGAGGGTCTACAAGGAGCAATAAGCCAATATTTCTTGTCCCATATTCCAGATGTTTTATGTAATTCTGCATCTTTCTAAACTAAATCGTAGCTTTTCCAGAAAAAAAAAAAATGTACTAGAGAGATTGAGATGAAAGGAAAGAGCTGTTGAAATGTTAATTTTACTATCGGCTGTTGAGGTCTGCTATCTTTTTGTATTTTTTTCTTACTCCCAGTAGCTCAGTTCTGTTGTCCGAATGTTGTGTTTTTCACTTGTTTGAAGTCTAGGAACTGGGCGCATGACTTTGACTTAGCAGAACAGAGTGTGACGCAGATGTGACATTGACACGTGAACTTCATCTTCTGATTCCCTCTTTCAACTCCGTAGTACTAAGAATGACTTAAGTATTTTTGTGACCATCAGGATTATAATAACAAATACATTTTTTGTTTATTTTGTGCTTTTAATATTATAGACAAATGATTATGAAGAAAGTGATTGGTGAAAATTCCTCCGTTCCTTTCTAGTATTTAGTTCACCCTTTAAGTTTGGTTTGTTGCCACAATCCCCACCCATCCCCACCACCCATGGATTCAATGCAGACATTTTTTGAAGCTTTACTTCCTTTCAGGATTACCTGGGTGAAGATTAGCAAACTGTTGCCCTTCTGAAATGATAGGCATGGGACAGATTTCTTAATTCTCCAGTAGCAAATCCTTGCTTTGCTATGTCATGTTATAGGTTTTTAAGTCTTATATTCATTTGTATATTTGTGTGATTCATTTGTATATTCATACTATTTGTGTGACTGTTCATTTCACATCTCTGTATAAAAAGAATCCCTTTTCTTCATTGTTTTGGAATGTATTGCTCTTTAATATATTCTGATAAGATGCTATTTTGTTTATGATTACCTAGAATTCAAGCTGATTTATACAAACTTTTTTTTACAAAATTGAGATTCTTATAAATTTTTTATAATTAGGTTTATATTTCTGAAATAGTTGGTTTCTGCTTCACATCTATATAGCCTTGATTTTCGTTTTTTTGCTTCAGCATATTGTTCCCCCCTCACCCCCCCAAAAAAAAAGCAGTCACCTTGATCACCTGACTCTAACTAGCAAGTGGCACTGTCCGGTCTCTAGTCACTTCAGTCCGAAAACCCTAGAAATTGCTCCTTCATTCCCAATACTATTTAAGTAAAACTATTTAAACCAATGATTTAATTTTAAAAATACTAGTAAAACAATCTTTTTATTTGTGTTAAGGCTACTAGAAGAAACTGCAATGATTATTTCTTCTGATCCCACCAAGGCATTTTATATAATTGCTCGGTTTCACTTGAATTTGTTTAGATGGAGACCGAGTAGCATGTGTTATGTTGGTATCTGTGTGTCGCCATATTATCTGGAAAAAGTATGACTCGTATTCAATTCACTACATGTATAGACTAAGGAACATAGAAAATAATAGCCCTTGTGTTATGGGGACAAAAAAAAAAAAAAGTACCAAACTGAATGATACATGTTTTCTTTGATGAATTTCCGTATACCAATAGAATGTTTATTATATGTTCTGTTTAATTTTGGACTTCTAATTCAGGCATACACATTTTTTATTCAAATTTGCTATCCCAGGTTGACATATACAACTTTTTGGGGAGAATAACTCTGCCAAGTGCTTCATGTTGCTTTGCACGTGTGAAACTTCGAGGCTCCTCTTAACCTAGGAGGTGTGATCTTGGAATTGGTGGCATTTGGTGATACTAATTCTTGAAGTTTATAGTTAATGTGGTTTTTCTCACATTAATTTTGCAATTAAAATGTCACTCCCTTGTGTTTGTACCCTCAACACCACTCTACAGAATTAAACTTCTGCAATCTTAACTTTCTTTTGTAAATATCAGTGAAACAATGTGAGATTGAAGCCATTCTGTTTGGATAGATTATCTTGTTTCATCAAATATTTGAATTTTAATTAACACCAATAATTAACATTAGAAGTATTTTTAACGATAAGCTAAGTGCTTTATGTATTATAGCTAAAACTTCTTATGGTTGAGAAAATAAATTATATCTTTACTTGTTTTTAACTTATTTACCTGGAAAGCATAAATAATTACTTAACATTGAACATTCACATTCAGCATCTTCGGAACTACACAATTTTTATGGATGTACCCTTTATTCTTAAAATCAAGTAAAGCCAAGATAATTACAATTTCCATTTATTTAACGAAGGTTGAGATATTAATAAGAAAGGATGAGGTTGAAAGTTAGAACATGCTATAAAATATGCCTAAAATCAATTTTTTCTAACTTAAAATTTTAATTGGCTTCCTAATGGGTCAGTATTATCAAGTAATAGTGTCTAGTATGTAGCAAGAACATATACTGTATGTTTGGAAACAAATTTATCAATGATAGAGTAAATGTAGATAGATAGAAGATAAATACTATACAGATAGATAGATAAATAGACATCTCCAGGATTGTTAAAAACAAAATATCTAACAGTGCGTCCATGAGGATAATTTCCCTACTATGAACATCACATATAGTATTTAAAAATAACTTATTGCTAAAACAAGCAAACAAACATGCTAGTAGGTGTTGATGTTCCCTGACAACTGATTATAGTGGTCATAAATGACTATGTCCATCCATCATTACTGTATCTATCCTCCAGTTAAATTCCACTTCTCTGTTTCAGAGGAGGGCTTCTTTGTATTTTATCTTCCAGGTCTCATTTTTCCTTCCTAACTTGAAAAGCTAAAGAGAAATATCTACTCCCTCGTTAGCGCATGAGGCCACTTTTCAGGACTCTTTTCCCATTCTCCATCTTCATGGTTTATGCGCGGACTGGATCAGCTGCCAGGCCAAGACTGCCTTTTATTGTTGCTCATAAAGTTCCCCACCTGGCGAGTTTTCACTGCTCAACGAATCACTGCCAAAACCTACTAGATTCTTGTGACTGGTCTAGAAGCTGATTATCAGGAATTTAGGGTTCTCCTCCTGTGCTGGGACTTAAATTCATCTAGGCTGCGTTTTTTTGTACCTTGATAAAGAGAGTAACTAAGTCCTTTGAGGCTGTAAGTTTCCCTGCCAAAGGCTTTCCATGGGTGCAGTGTTACTGCCCATTGATTCAGTTTGGGAAGATGTTACTGCTGTTACTTCTGCAACTTAAAGAGCCAACTTGGACTTAAAAACACCAACAAAAAACTTCCGTTTTGATTATTCCTTTTATTCTCTGAAATTCAAATCAATAAACTTCAAATAGTTTTAAACAGAAATTAATAGGAAAGCAATACAGTCTTCTAAGTCTCCAAAATTATCTCTAGTATTACTGTACTACACATGATGGTATTTAAATAATTATTAAGTACCTCAACATAAAATTTTGTTCAATATAGTTTTAATTCCAAGAATGGCCTATTATATTCTAATTTCTTGAATATAAGCTTTCCTAATCATTGGATCTTTTCATATTTTATTTTATCACATTTATAAACATGTTTACTTACAAAAAAAATTAAGAAAAAAACCCAGCTAAATACAAAAGTTAGATAAATATCTAAGAGTTAATTATAAGGTCAAATGACACCCATTTTGAAAAGCTATTGGTAGCTGGTCTCAAACATTTTCCCACTTACATAGCTTGATTGGTATGTTAATCTTTCACCTCAAACTTATTCCCTGCCCAGGGTGGTTATTCCTGTCAAATGTTTGTCTGCTCAAAGTTTGTCCTGCGTGTAACTATATTCTCAGTTCATCTCCTCTATCCCAGTATTGAAGATAAATGTCAGGGTGACAAAAAAGTTTTCCAGAGAAATGATTAATTATATTATAATGAATTATACAATCACAATATTTTATTAGTTTTAACTTCTTACATCTAACCAATATATTTAAACTGTTTACTATATTCTTATACTTTTTAGAGAAGTAAATGTTCAGAACTATAAAAATGTTTAAAATACTGAAAACTGAATTTTGAATATATATATATATATATATATATTATATATATAATATATATATATTATATATATAACCCTAAAAATGAGTTATCAAGCACTAACTTTTCTTACTTTTTTCTTTATCATCCCTATACCCTATTGGGTTTAGCAAGTATTTTTAAATGTTGTCATTAGAACTAAGTATTATTCATATGCACTCTATTTGTGTAGTTGTAGCTTACCAAACAAAGGCCTCCCCGTAATTATAACATCCTTTATTGTCAGCAATTTTTGAGAGATTATTCTATCTCCAATATTTTCCTTGCCACAGCTCCATGTTATTAATAAAAAGTGGTTTTTCAATAAACAAAGAAACTTACTTAATTAACCCAGTTAGTTACGAGCAGAATTGTTAATAACATTCATTCGTTCTTATTCCAACTTCAGTGCATTTCTACTTCTGTCTGTATTACTGTTCTTTTATCTGGGATGAAAAGGTAATACAAAAGGGTGGGGAGGCGATAAAATGAGTAGAGGAAGAAAAGGAGAAAAAGAGTTAGAGTTAGCGTCGTAGTAATCAGTGATCCACTCCTGAGATTGTCTAATAAATGTCAAATGGAAAGAAAACCAATAATGTTTTCTATTATGCCACATTTTAAAACTACGATAATTCATGCTTGAAAAAATGGTTCTTGACTAAATGGTGGCACGTAATTGGTAGGTGACCGTCTCTCACGTTAGCATCTCTGAGCTGCGCCCCCCCCCACCCCATCGTGAATGTGCTTCTTCAAGGTATTTGAATGGCTAACTCCTTCACCTTCTTCAAATATTTGCTTATGCTCTACCTTAAAGAGACTGCTGACCATTTTATTTTAAAAATGCAATAAACTTTTCCTTCCCAGGTCCTCCCCAACTTAGTCTGCTCTCTCCATTGTATCTGTCACCAAACATCCTATGTCATTTTGCTTGTTTGTTATGTTTGTTGCCTATCACCTTTGGCTGGAATGTAAGCCACTTGAGGGCAGGGATTTTGCATATTTATTTTTTATTGTCTTTCTCTCGCTCTAGAATATAAGCCAGTAATGGCAAGAATTTTTGTCTGTTTCAGTCATTGATATAAACTAAGTGCCTAGAACATTACCTGATCTACAATTCTCAATTAGTACTTGTTTATCAAAATGAACATCTGAAATTCAGGGCGTAAGATCAATATAAAAAAAAAATATGACATGGTAATTACCCAGCATACTTATAGTCTGTGATCAGCGTGCTACACCTGTGATTTGGGATTTCAGTTCTGTAACACGCTTGTGAATGTCTGAGTCCATGACAACCCAGGGAAGAGGGGCGTGGGGAATCGTGCACCCACTTAGAAGCGTCACAGCCTAGTCTGTCCTTTGTTGTGTTCCATGTCCTGTTACAAAGATATTAACACTAGCACAGCACCCTACAGCAAGAAAAAACCCTTGATTCCACACTGGGTGCCAACACACCTGTTGGACAGTGGAGTATGAAACAAGCTTACTCTTCTCTGGGGACATTTCTATGTTGCATTAATGCACTGCACACTGTTTCCATGAAACAGTGTTCCAAATGTAAGTTGGGGGTCAGTGCCAGGTGGCATGCCTGAGACACATAAAGATTTTATGGATAACAGATGTAGAGAAATGGAGAGTTTTCTCAGATTTACTGTAGATGCATTTTCTTAAGAGATCCACACAGAGTATTCATTATGTTAATCAGTATTTAAGATAAAGAAATTGTTACCTAATATAGCCCTTCCAAATTCCAATTGAATCCTTAAGAACTAAATGCAAATTGTTTACATTAGGCTTAAAGTAAAGGTAAAATAATTTGTTTGTTCAATTTCTTTTATTTGCCTTGTATAAACAGGAATAACAAAATGATATTAAACATACAAATTATAATCTAGTGAGGGGCATATGCAAATTCAAGCTCATATGTACAAACATATTCCCTTTTTATTGTGCACCTCTTTTGCACCACTGTTTCCCTTTTTATTCTGTAAAACACTATTCCATTTGTAAAAGGAATGCATTTTAGAAGAACTGTACAAACAGGGAAATGGATTGGAAATAGAAATATTTAAAGTTGCTTTACTTTAGAAGAAAGACAGTTGTGACAAGAAATGTAAAACAATGCTGTTTTTTATTTCTTCTTTCAAAAAAATAGGAAGACTAAAATTACTATTTTGGCACCAGTTTCCATTTGAAAGAATATTTTGCAATACTGTTGTTGCATTGTATAATTAAAATATTTCAATAAAAATAAACAACAGTGAAATTGGATGTGTCCCAAATAAGACATTATTTTAAAATTGTGTAGACTGATGACAGCCGATTTTGTTAAGTAAGCAGATTCCATATGTGGTATTAGGCAAATCATTTTTTTATTTTGATAGTTGTATATTATAGTGGATAATCGTGTAATGTACCATTATGTCTGAAGATATTTTCTGTTATTCTATATCCAATTTATGATTATTTAGTCTGCAAATGCTTAAACTAAAACTTCTTTCAAGGTAGTGGTTAACAGTTGTTTTCAATGCAAATGCTAAATCTGCAAAGGCATTCCTTAATACTTTTTCTTTCATTCTTTTCTGGCAGTAAGAACTTGATTTGTGTTCATGTTCCGAGTTCCTTTAGTGTTCCTAGTATAGCTGTTGAAATCTATACTTCATATGATCTCATTGTACTGCCTGTATTTCATTAATGACTGATTCTGTCTAAAGCTTGGGGAGTGAAATATTTTTCATATGACACTACCCAAAGTGAATACAGTGCACCAGCTGCAAAAACCACAGACCATCTGATTTTGTGGCTTTTGAGGGTGTGAAAAGTTCAATTGCTTAAAGTATGGCTTATATCTGTATTATATAATATGGAAGTGGCACTACTGTAGACTTAAGACAAATGTTGAAAATATATTCTCATCAGTAGCCCAGTTTCAAATAAAGATGAGTAATGTACTTATCTTATGTTGCATTTGATATTGACTTACAATGTACTTTCTTAACATTTCTCTGCATAATTGTGGTTTTCATAGTTATTACAAATACAAACTTGATCAAAGAAAGAAAGAAATGGTCATCTTTTATTTAGATAATACATTTCTGTATGATTATGTTTATGTAAGGCTTTTGTTGTGAAATTTTAAATAACTATAATGTAGAAAATAATAGAAATTATAGATATTAAATTTTATATTTAAAAATAATTTGATCTTGAATAATTTTAAATCAGTAAATTCACAGGTATTATAATAGAAAACAAACTGAAATTTGAAATAAATATGACTTGTACATGCCCTAGGTTCTGCTATAACTATGACCTTGTTTTGATAACAACCATTTAAACCAAGAAATAATATTTTATAAATTTGATTATAGAAAATAATATTAAGATCTTCCTGATCTATAAACAATTTACGTATAACCAAAATTATAGAATACTTTTGTTTTCTGAATATGTCTACTAGGCTTCTTTCAGTAAACATTATGTATATGCGTATGTGTGTGTATACACACAGGCAAATATATATATATATATATATATATATATATATATATATATATATATATATGCACAAATAGATACGCATACATATTTATTTGTTAATTAAATATTTTCATATATAAATATTAAATATCTTGATTTAAATGTATATACACACATGTATATATGTGTTGTTTACAATAAGAAAAGTGCAAGATACATTCACATTCGTTCTGTGCGTTTTACACTTTTTGGTGGAATACATGCCAGTTTATTCCTAATAGACCTGCAGTTGGCGCTGTCACCCTCTCACAGGGCTGAACACTTCCAGCCTTGACATTTGGCATTCAGGCAGATAAGATTGTATCAACAGGACATCTTAGAAAATTTCCTCAAATAAAAGGAATTTATTTTTGGAAAATATCTGACAAACGAGAAGAGTTGTTACAAATGTCTGATTACCTTCAGCAACATTGGTAAATCAAAATCTTTAACAAGAGAGAGTTTAAAAATTAGATCCCAGTGTCCAAAGAGTAACTTTTTTTATATGGTTGACATCTAGAGTCCACTTTTGTTGCCTTTTTGTTATTCTTTACTCCGTTTCTTGTACCTTCATTAATTGATTTATCTTTCTTTCCCGTGCTTCTCTTCTCTTCTTCCTTTCACAGTCCCCTTCCCCTTTACTTTGTTCATATTTTTCTCCCCCAGAAATTGAAGGCTTGTTTCCTAATGTCAGTATACATGTTCTTGTACATTTCCATCTTCTGTTTTTCTTTTCACCTTTCTCTCCGTTTTTCACTTTCTTTACTCATGCTCCTGATTCTCCATCTCTCTCATTTGGTTCCATTAGGAGCTTTGATAAGTCGAACTTATTTGGAAATTTCTGACTTACCTGTTCTGTAGCTTGATGTCAGCTGTTTCTGGTTCCTCTAGTAAAGCCTGGTTTTATGGAAAGAATACAAAAAGGCCAGCATTCAAAAGACATGGGTTTGAGTTCAAGTATGGCCCCAGACATCTAACCTATAAAATTGGGAGATCAAAATAGACCAGACTGAATTCCTTGCAGCTCTAAAATCTATGAAGTATGCGTAGGTATGTGGAGCTAGGATGGCTGACATTTTACATTTGGAAACAGAGGGGACATCATGTGACAGCACCATGCCCTTCAGTGCTCTTCAGCTGAGTCAGAGAACAGTTTATAGGAATCCAATGCCTTGCCTCACTTTTCCCAGAGAGCCAAATGGGCCAGATGGGTTAATGACAGGGCCAGAATTTGGTGGCAATATGAGGACCCAACTACCGTGTTTCCCCGAAAATAAGACTGGGTCTTATATTAAGGTTTGCTCCAAAAGACGCATTCGGGCTTATGTTCAGGGGATGTCATCCTGAAAAATGATGCTAGGCCTTATTTTCCGGTTAGGTCTTATTTTCTGGGAAACGTGGTATATTTCCCATCCAGAGTTTTAGAATTCTCATTGTGAACCATGTCCTGAGATACATCAATGCATATAGCCCAGGGAAGGTCCAGAGACCTAGAGAGATGTTTGCTCCTGTCTGAAAATGCATTTTATCACAGAATATTGTTATAGAAGCGGCTTTAGACATTGGTCTTGTTCCAAAGATGCTGCGGCTTTACTATGTTTTTCTATATTCCTTGAAAGCACCTGAGACTAACTGGAGACCTCAGATGCAAGCCAGAGATATTTGGAGCAAATGGTAACTGACTTTGATTATCCACTGCATTTCTGAAAGTTCTCCTAATGAAGGAAAGTCTGTTTTTTTGATAATAGGAATGCATATATTTAAGTAATAAAATTGAAAGGATAAAGCATTGACTATTATGAAATAGGAACTATTACCATTCCATTTTAGGATAAAAGGAAGATGAAGCTTGGAGGGGTTGAATGAGGAGCCGGTGAGTGGTGGGGCAGGACACCATCTAGAACCGGCTTTGGAAATGTCTGTGCTATCTTCCCACTTGATAAAACAAGTCATTTCATATTTATTGCTTATTCTGTCTTCCTTTTGCTAGTACATATTTTAAGTGTATGATATTTAAAATATCATAAAACTGTTTATAAGATTCTAGTATTTGAAGGACAACAGAATTTTACTTAATAAGTATTTTGATTGTCTCACTTACTTTGCAAAAAATGACTTTTAATTTTTTTGCCTAACATCTTGACTCGTATATTAGTTTGCATGTTCTATAGTCAATTAAATATGAAAATAGAAGAAATAATTTGTGGAGATGCATACTGGTATGAATGGGTTTATTAAGTCAATTAGTGTCAAAAATCCTAGGTTAATCCAATTTGTTACACTTTAATGTTCCTGAATAATAAAATAATTGCGTAATTATGAATTACACATTGATTTCAAAGGACGACCATAGTTGGACTTGTGGAGTATCTCTTGAGGAAATTCTATGGCACAGAATATGCCTCTCATACATAGAGAAATTACTTTAAACTGTCGCTAAGGATTGATGTAGCACTATTGCTCAGGAAATCACCACAGGGAGCACTCTTTATGTTTCCTCCTTAACGCTCCTGCTACCCCCCATCCCGGCCTCTGTCCCTTCTGCAGGCAACCACTGATTTGTTTATGTCACTATAAATTCGTTTGAATTTTCTAGGAATTTAAATAAACGGGAGCATATCTAATGTCCTCCTTTTGTCTGCCCTTTTCACTCAGACTATTTTGAGATTCATCCATGTTGTGTTTAGCAACAGTATGTCCTTTTTATTGCTGGGTAATATTCCATTGCATGCACGCACAACTTATCATTTTACTTGTTAATGGACATTTGCCTTGTTTCTAGGTTTGGGCTTTAAGCATCCAGCTGCAATTGAGCATTCACATACAAGCATTCATGTGGATATAGATGTTCATTTCTCTTGGGCAGACGCCTGCCAGTGCAATGGCTGGCTCCAGTTGTAGGTGTATATTTTACTTTTTAAGAAACTGCTACACAGTTTTCCAAAGCTGTTGTACAATTATGGATTCCCACAGCACTGGATGAGAATTCCAGTTGTTCCTATTCTTGCTAAAACTTGGTAGGGCCATCAGTCTTTAATTTAAGCCATTTAAATAGGTATGTAGTGGTATCTCATTGCGGTTTAAATTAGCAGTTTCCAAGTGTTTAATGATATTGAGCCTCTTTTCACATGTTTATTTCCCTTCTGTGTACCTTCTTTGGTGAAGTGTCTGCTCAAATATCTTGCCCATTTGTTTAATGAGTTTATGGAAAACAACAAAGACTCTTCTTGCGTTGAAAGATATATTTCTTGTCTAAAGAGCTGGAATGGGTTATCCTGCCATGGCTTATCTAATTGTGTTGAAAATATTCATAAAATTATCCCCATGCTTCTTTATATAGCATTTGAAGCCAGGACTATGTCTGCTGCAATGATAGATGATCAATACAATAAAAATAGTTATTTGTTAATATAAAAGTAAAATAAAGTGTAATTTATATCATTGTTATTTGCAAGAAATATATAAAATGCTAATGGTATATTTGTGGTTGGTACATTGTATCAATTGAAAATTTAGTAGCTTTATTATATATTGAATGAGAACACCTGGCAATAATATCTTTAAAAAGAACAAGAGTTATGTGTCTATAGTAAGTAGTAATCTTTGAATAGGGCTTTAAGGGTATATCGAAAATATTGGTACTTGATAATCTAAATAAAACTATGACAATCAAAATTCAATTGCTTTTGTTTTATTTTCTTAAGTATTAACAAATATATTTCACTTTAAATATATATATTTTTATTTTAAGTTTTATCAAATATATTTGTTCTCTATCATCATAAAAAGTATGATATAAAGTAATAATTGGTTTTCCCAAATGTCACAATATAAAATGTAAAATCTTGGCTCATTAAGACAGAAGTCATATTTTTTTATATTATACTATTTTACAATATGTAATAAATGTTAATGGCACAGATGGAAGATTTCTGTATGAGTGCTTTAATACCTTTTCCTTCACTGTTACGGAGGTGTTTGAAATGAATGTCATAATCAGATGTATCAAATAGCAGTGTGGCCAAGAAAACAGCACCCTATGTTTTTTAAAAGTTGATCAAGTGGTTTCGTGGTAGCACTGTGTTACTCTAATATCAGACGTAGGAAGACCTGGGTAATGTGCACTGATCGGACGTCAGATGTTATCTCTATGTGTGGACTGGTGGAAATGTCAAGTACATTGAATTAGAATAGAAGGACATATTTGCTGCACTTGCGGCCTCAGGGCTGTAATCGTTCCTGCTTGCAGCCATGCTTTAGCATCCTGCTCTGATTGGTCGTTGCAATGGGGGCCCCGTAACCAACTAGCAGGTGACGGTGCTAGTGGCTTGGGCCGCCCTAACTGAGGACCACAGACTTAAACAACAGGATTTATTTTCTTTAAGTTCTGGAGGCCGGAATAAGGTGTGGCAGAGTGGGTTCCTTCTGAGGGCCGCGAGGGAAGGCTTGGTTCTCGGTGTGTCCTGGCCTCAGGGACAGACGGCTGCTTTTCTTTGCCTCACTACGTCCTCCACATGCGTGTCTGTCCCAACGTTCTCTTCTTATGAGAACGCCGTCATACTGGATTAGGGCCTGGCCTCATGATATCATTCTTACTTACTTACCTGTATACAGGTCCTGTCTCCAAATACAGTCACAATCTGAGGTACTTCAACATAGGAATTTGGGGGCAGCACAATTTATCCATTACAATTACCCTTTACTCTAATGGTTGGTTCTGCATTTTTATTTACGTTGTTCTTGATAGATTTTCAAACTGGAAGTTACAAGGCCTAATTTGATTAGCAGGAAACGATATTCCTGAGTCCTTTAACCCACTAGACATGGGGGAAGAAGAGTTCTTATTACTTTATCTGCAACGACATTAGGCTTTGGAGAAGTATTTGGTGCAAAAGTAATTGTGTTTTAAAAGATTGAAAATAATTGCAAAAACCGCAGTTACGTTTGCACCGACCTAATCACTAATTCCTGTCACATGGACTAGGGTTTCTTCAGCTCCCCATTGGAAGAGGAACACAGACCTCATCATGTCCTGGCAGGACAGACGCCTATCACATTGCCAAAACCAGTTCTTCTCATCACGATTGCTACCTTACGTCATCTTTCCCTAGTTAAGTATGGAGCATCTTCTCCGGGGCTCCCATCACTGACAGACCTTTCCTCAGGTACTACCTCTGCTGTTGCCATTTGCAAATCTGTAGAGGAGCCTTTTCTTTACCAGAAGCTCCATCCATCACAGAGTTTGGAGGCAGGTTTCATGTCATTCTAGCTCCCTAAGCCAGCTCTCACTTTTGAAATCATCATTCAATGAAAGATGATATTCACACACTTCAAGCATAATTGTGAACATACTAGCAATAATGCTAACCCCTTTCCCATTATGAAAGCATATTCAAATTTACATGAGCATAGTGTCATAATGGAATGAAACAACATTCAATTCATCTAGCTTCTTTTAAAAATCATCTGAAAGCCTTGATACTTTCTTTAGTAACACTTTACTCCCTGTAGACCTCACAAGTGATCAGACTGCTTCTGAAACTTCCTTTTAAAGAAATAACTCGTGTTGTAAAACCCACTCCTCCTTTAAGGCTTATGGGTCATTTAACCATGCCACCTCCTACCCTTCTTGTCCACTGCCACCATATTGACCTCTAAGTCACCTCTCACATTCAGTAAGTAGCTTGGTGCATGGCTCAGAGCCTTCCAGCCCATTCTGTATCTCACCATCACACTCTGGGGGATCTTTGAGTTCATGTGTATGACCCATCTTACACCGTAGCTCTATGGTTTTTGGATCAGTCCAGGTGGTCTTTGTTTCTACTGTACCTTAGCTACATTCTTGTTGCCACATCCTGAACTTGTCCTTATCTGAAACCACTCTCCAAGCTGAAATTCCAATATTCCACTTTCTAACCATTACTGTATCTCGTCACATCTTTTACTTCCTTACTTCCACTGCATAGTCACTGGCTATGAATTTCTCCCAGCCCTTATCCTTTTCAAAGTAACTTTGACACCTGTTCTCAATCATCTTTCTGCTCTGCCTGGTTGGCAGAATGCCAGCGATGGTGAAAAGGCAGCGACCAAGCCTGTACTTTCTTTGTCCTCTTTACTCAGACTGTCAAAGTGAACAGACAAGCTTAAATCTCTCCCACCTTAAAAACAAAGGTCTCTCTGGATCCTGTAGATGACCCCACAACTCTCTCTCATTCCCTTCAAGTCCAAGTTTCTACATGACCTGTTTGTTCTGCTCCCCACGCCCCATATCATACAATTGTTTGAAAGGAGTTAATAGTCTCTGTGAACACCTGCTCAGTTGTTTTTATTTAATTAAGAGTTCTGAAATCACATATACATGGAAAACGTACAAATCACATTTCTAATGGATTATTTTAAAAATATGGGACATTTTGAAAAAGTGTATTGTGGTGAAAGTATATATAGTTACAGCTTCGATGTGTACATTTAATAGCAATTAAGACTTTTTCGCATGTGTAAATAAGTGAGTGTTGCCACTGCTTGTCCTATAACCGTTTGCCATCCTGAATTTTGCTCTTTGGGGAAATGAATAAGTCATCCATTTATAATTATTTTATAATGCATGATCTTATCTGTACCTAATATTCTAATGTTCGTTACCTGTGCTTTAGAGTACTACAATCATGGAAAAAAACTCCTTTGTCATCAGAAGCAGCCCCCGTCCCCCTCCCCATCTCAGATTTAGGGAAATAAAAATGTTCACCTTTCAAGAACGCACCATGCTACTGGGGATCTGAGCATCAGCCTAATCTGTGTGGGCCCCTCTGTGGAGTCAGCGAGGTTAGTGCAGCCTCCATGGGTGGTTCAGGTCTGGAATGAGATTCAACTTGACTCTCACTTTGAGTTACCCGTCCTCTGAGTAGGTGCAGCTCCACTGGCCTTTCAGGCTTGGGGCCTGTTCTCTAACGGTACCAGAATATCCAGTGACCATATGTGCAGTGTTTTACCTCATTCTAGAGGAACAGGAATAAAGAATTTATTTTTTTAAGTGTGTGTGTGTGTGTGTGTGTGTGTGTGTATATATATATATATATATATCTCAGAAGTTAGATACAATCATTTCTTAAAGATTCCTGTTTTTATGGCTCAGATGATATTGTTTTGGAATGTAATAGAGACTGCATTTTGGACCTGTATTTCAGTGGACTGAAACATGTCACAGAGCTGATTCCTACCTGTGGCAAGTCATTTATGATGGTTTAAAACATCACTACCTTTAGCTCTTGTGTATCAGCTGGGAGACAAACTGGACTTTGTGTAGCTGTACAGAGTAAGGCTAGAACCTGTGGAAGAGGACGGGTAGGGCCAGTGTGGCATGGGCGAGTGTGTTGCTTCTGGCACCTCCAGAAAAGGTGTCAGTACCCTTCAAAAGTACCCTTTTATGCTTCATTCTCCTGTTCTCGGATCCCCTGCTTCTCTCATTTGGCTCTTAACTTTTCAGCATGGATAATCATTTTGGTTACATTTTGGTACTTCGGATGCCAGAATCTTAAAGAGAGAGTTAACTCTGTTTCAATTATTTCTGCCCTCGTTTGATAAATTTTTGACTTTTTTCTTATCATCATTGTGAATTAGTTGCTGTCATTGTCATCTTCATCTTCATCACTGTCATTACCTAATTAGGTGCCTCCGCTGAGTTTTACAGGACTGTCTTTTCCCCTTAAGAAACCCCAAGTTATTAAAAGTAGCCTTCCTCTCTCAAAGTAATAAATAAATAAATGAGCAAATGAATGCATGAACTGTATCTCTAGTACTGGGACTAGCTTCCAGTTTTAGTTAGGTAATTGATTTTAATTTTACCACATATTTGCATACTGTCAATTTGTGTGCTGCACAGCTTGGCATAGTGACTAAGCTGGGAAATAATTTCACAAAATGACTAGTGATCTTGTTATAAGCTACGTGATATAAAGGACATTCTGTTAATTCAGGGAAAGGCCAGATGGTAGGGTAAGAAGGTGGCCTCTATGTGGCTAAACTTGAAAATGTACAATTGAGAAATTAAATGAGGACTCCAGGAAATAACACCTCTAGGAAAATTTCCAGGAAATAGCACCTACTCAGAAGGTACAAAATGATTGCTGGTTGCTATTAATGCAAGCATCATATATGTAAATATTGGCAAGCTTGAAAGCTTGGGTTCAAAATCAAGGAAAGCTTTGTGAGTACCACATTATTGCAGATTTCTTAAATAGTATCAATGAGAGTAGTAGAGAAACATTTTTATCAATTAAACTGATAAAATAGATGCATCCCTCTAATATTTTTCCAAAGCTGAAAAATAATCATTGTGATTGAAAACAATGCTGGGAAACTTGTTGGCTTATTGTATATATATATGTAAGACTTACTAAATTATATTTAGAATTGAATGGTGAGTACCCATCTGCAAACAAAAAGAAATGGGTGAGTCTGTAGTAGTTACTCAAACATTTCGGTAGGCTTATGTTCTCTGATACTTACCTGTATTGGGTGGGAGGTGTTAATTTTTTGCCGGTGAAGAGTGTATTTCAACCATTGGCCAATAAGAGAAGAATCAAAGTTGATTTTCAGAATGTATTCAGCTCACAGAATTGCTTAGAAGTACTGATAGACTATCTAATTTGATTAGCCATCAGGGTATTAATTAATTAATTAATTTATTTATTTATTAATTTTGCCATTTGAAACCCTTTACATGACTATAAGGATAGACTCTCATTTGCTAGGAATTTATCATAATAGTACTTATGATTGACTGTCTTTTGGGTGCTTAACTGGTACAAAGAAGCTCCATGTCTTGAATAAATACTGCTCTTAAGGTAAGTAATGCAGACTGATATCACCTGGGAAAAATTTGAAAGAGATAGGATATCTAGTTCTAATGGTAAAAAATATATAAATGAGGATTTATTGATTCTGCTAACTAGAAATCAAAAATTAGTTTGGGTTTCAAGGTTGGTTTGATTTATTGGTTTAGTGATGTCATGAAGGGTCTGTTCACTTTGCCTATCATATCCAGTTTCTCTCCATAATTTTAACCTTGTCCTAAGGCTTACCTAATCTGTCTCCCTTTTGTGGTGGCTTATGCAAGATGGCTGCCAACTACTCAAAGGACTCTGTGGTTCTCTAGCCACCTCTTAGAAGAGAATTAAAGAGCGGTTTCTGGAGCTCATTCAGAGACTAGAAAGCTGCTTTCTTAGATGTTCCAGTAAATGTCTTCTCCAGTCTCAATGAACAGAACTGGGTCATACAGTCCCCTAAGGAGTTAGTGTCGAAATTTATTGAACCTATAGTGTTGAGATGTATAGATATGTAGATGTCTATCCTGAACATATATTTTTTTCAGTATTCATTCCACTGAATATTCTACTGAGTAGCAGCAATACAGTTTGTATGATTAATGTTAGCTTCATTACGCTAAGGGCAATCCCATTGTTCTGCCTACAGTTGGTTCAGAAATTGTCACCCACTTTTATTCACTGAGAAATGAGGAGAAGTTGGCTGCAGGCTCCAGGGAAAGTTCTTCCTTGCTCTTAAGAGAATGAAAAGAGATTGCCCCCCACCCCCTGCCAGTTTTCCATATTGCACTCCTACCTTCTCTCCTTTTCTTCCTCCCTCCTATCCCTTTCAGTGGAAAACAAAGAAAGAAGCATATGTCCTTGTTTTCCCCGAGTAGCCATCTTTGACTGTGAGGAAAACCATATTTAGGATAAACCCAATGATGTGGAGCCTTGATGACATTATTGAGTCACTAAATCAATCTACTCTCAGATTGACCCAACTACTTCTGAATTTCTTATTGTGTAAAAATGAAGTTCCTCTTTACTTAAGCCAGCAAATTAGGTGATTTCTGATGTTCATAACCAAAACTATCCTAAGTAATGCAATTTTGAAGTCAAAGTATTAGTTACTCAGGGACATGGAAAATTTATGTTGCAAAGTTACTATAATATTTACTGTACCTCTTAAGGTAAAAAGAATATAATTGTCTCTCAATTGTCCAAGCTAATGAAGACGAGGACAATAATGTGTAATCTAAATTTGTAAAGCATTCAAAACTCATTTAGTTTAGCTTTGGGTAACATTTGATGTTTTATGCAAAGGATCCCACATGCTTTATACTCTTAAAACAAAACACTGAAGATATCCTTTAGATTGATTAGGAAGTGCTGGTAGTTTTCTAGTTTGTTCTGCCTCTTACTGGCAGGCACATATTGTTGGAAAAGGACACCATCACTGCCAACTACGACAGACCTGCCCTTCTTTTTCTTCTCTTCAGAGCCTTCTCTCTTTCACTGGATACAAAAAAATGCTTTGATTTCAAAAGATCTCCCATAAGAGAAATGCTAGGGACATACGAATAAACATTGGGGACAGTACTCAAATCATGATCAAACTATATAACAAATTATATTTGGTGTTAAGTGTCAATAAGAACTTGAAGACACAATTGGTCTAGCATAATTAAGAATTGGTTTCAGTCCCATGTAAGAATGTAGAGAAAAACATACAGGGAAATGCCTCAATGGATGTCTTTCTAATGAATAGTTGGCAGTGTAAAAGGAAAGAAAATGTTGGGAGATATTTACCATATTAAATTAGAGTTTGAAATGACTTAAGAAAGAAAATCCTGGGTATGGTTAGAAACAACTTAGTGATAAAGTAGATTTAAAATATAATTTTTTCAGCAATAATAATGATAGTTCTATACCTAAGAATGCTCAAATTATACAACAGTTATGACAATGAAAAAACAATTTAGAATCAAGAAAGTTGACAAAAATTTACTTTTTTGCATTGAAATATCAGTAATAATTGTTATAGCAGTCAGTGTGCATTCATACCACTCAGGAAATTTAACATTTGATGACATCTAAGAAACTTCTCTTATTTTTGGTATGTCTTTAATTCACAATGTCTTGAGATAATTGAACTTTTTTGCAAAGTGTTATGAACAGAGTAAAAGCCCACTCAAAATAAGTACCTGAGTGACAAAATAAGTACCTTATGGAGTTGTTTCTAAGACTAGATTGATAGTTCTTGATGAAGATTGAATGGTAACCTAGAGTGGTCTGTGTAATGCAAATAGTATCTCTAAGTCATTTGTTATTTCCTTTAGTTATAGAGATCTGCTATAGTAAGAATGCTTAAAGAGCTGAGTGAGTCCAGAGCCAAAATTGCTGAAAGGAAACCTAGATAAAGGAGAATGGAAGCATTCAAAAATAAAATTCTAACGTTGATATGCTGGATCTCTGATGGCCTATGAAGTGGGATGGGGTGGAATAGTGGGGGAAAAAGACAAATACAAAAAAATGCAGTGAATTTACAGTAAAAGTTTAATAAAAAAAATTAGGATTTATTATCATGAGAAAAATATCAGGGACGTTAAACTTGAGGTTAATGTAAAGCTTAAAAAAATGTAAGGAAACTATAAGCAGGTCTTTTTTTACTTCAAATCAAAAGAAAATTGCAGAGGTTTATTGCTTAGAAAAAAACTGTGATGTTAACAGATAATGGTAAGAAAGTAGACTCAAATCCTGCTTTATTTCTTCTCTTTCAAGAAGAGTGATCTGCAGTGAGAAGAAAAAAATATGCTCCAGAGGAATTCTAAGCTAAGTGAATGGCGGTGAAAGAACTCTCAGCCACTTTAATATCTAGGTTCATACAGGATGCAGGTACTAAAACAACTCCTGGTTATCACAAAACCAAACTGGGTGATGCATGAGAAAAAAGCAAAAAGTATTTAGATGAGTGGAGATGAGCTCAAGGGGCAACTTTTAAAAGTAAAGAAGCTGGATACAATAGAATATCCATATTGGGCTTATGATTTTTGATAATTAAATACAAGATCTGTGAACCTGTGGAAGTGTTTGTATTGCTAGGAGCCAAATGTTTTTCACTGAGAGTATGCTAAGCAAAATCGAACTTGTTTTCTTTTCTGATAGAGTACTTAGTGAATGCTGTACAGATAATTAATCCTGACTATAGCAAGCCTTTTGACAAAGTCTTCAAACATATTTTTATGGACAAGTTAGAGAAAAAGAGACTACGTATAGAATTAAATGGAACATACGAGTAGCTGCCTAAATGATCATACTCAAAGATTACTTATGAATGGATGGATGACAACTTGAAAAGAGGGCCATGATTGACATGCCAGAGACCCTGTCATTTCCAACATTTATCAATGACTTTCTTTTTTTCCCAAAGTTGAACTGTTTATTCTTGCACTTGAATGTGCTTTCTTTCTTTCTTTTTTTAATTAAAGTTTATTGGGGTGACAATTGTTAGTAAAATTACATAGATTTCAGGTGTACGATTCTGTAATACATCATCTATATATCACATTGTGTGTTCACTACCTAGAGTCAGTTCTCCTTCCATCACCATATATTTGATCCCCCTTACCCTCATCTCCACCCCCCACCCCCCTTACCCTCTGGTAACCACTAAACTATTGTCTGTGTCTATGAGTTTGCATCAATGACTTTTTAAAAATTTGTATTCAATTTATTTAAACTAAACAATAAAATAACAAAAGCAGTTCATCCATTCCTTCTACCCCCCCCCCCCCATTTCTTGCAACTATCTGTTCTATGTACCTATGAGTTTGGTTTTTTTCTTTTTGATTGCACATGTAAGAGAGATCAAACAGTATTTGTCTTTCTCTGTCTGACTTATTTCACTTAACATAATACCCTCAAGCAATGTTGTCACAAATGACAAGATTTCATTCTTTTTGTTAGCTGAACAATATTCCATTATTTTATCATATATATATATATGTGTGTGTATATATATATATACACACACACACACACATATATATATATATACACACACACACACACACACACACACACATATTTAGGCATATATAATTATATAACAATATATATTGTTATATACTATATTATATATTACATTTAATATATAACATATAATGTAGTATATAATAATATATATGCCACAATTTCTTTATTCATTCATCTATCAGTCAACACTTAGTTGTTTCCATATCTTCAATATTGTAAACAATGTTGCAATGAACATGGTGGTGTACATATTTTTTTAATTAGTTATTTCATTTTCTTCTTGTTTAAATACAAGTGAAATTGCTGGGTTGTATGGTAGTTTTATTTTTGATTTTTTAAGGAACCTCTATAGTGTTTTCCATAGTGGCTGCACCAATTTACATTCCCACCAACAGTGCACAAAAGTTCCCTTTTTTCCACATCCTCTCCAGCACTTGTTGTTCCTTATCTTTTTGATGATAGCTATTCTAACAGGTTTGAGGTGGTGTCTCATTGTGTTTGTTTTGATTTGTACTTTCCTGATCATGTTTTCTGTATCTATTGTGCATCTCTATGTCCTCTTTGGAAAAATGTCTACTCAGCTCTTCTCCTTATTTTTTAATTGGATTTTTTTTCTTTGCTGTTGAATTTTATAACTTTTTTGAACAATGTATTTTGGATATTAGCCCCTTTTCAGATACATGGTTTGCAATATTTCCTCCCATTCAGTAGGTTGCCTTTTCATTCTGTCAGTGGTTTCCTTTTCTGTGCAGAAGCCTTTTTAGGTTGATGTACTTGTTTATTTTTGGTGTCAGATTTAAAAAATCATCACCAAAACCTATGTCCGGGAGCTAGCCATCTATGTTTTCTTCTAGAAGTTTTATAGTTTCAGGTATTACATACAATTACTTAATCTATTTTGAGTTAATGTGTAAGATAGTGGTCCAGTTTCATTCTTTTGCATGTAGCAGTCCAATTTTCCCAACACTATTTTTTGAAGAGACTGTCCTTTCCCTGTTGTATATTCTTGGCTATTTTTTCATAAATTAATTGATGACATATCATGGGTTTATTTCTGGGCTCTGTGTTCTGTTCCATTGATCTATGTGCCTATTTTTATGCCACTACCATGCTGTTTTGATTACTGTCACTTTCTAATATAGTTTGAAATTACAAAGCATGATGCCTCTAGTTTTGTTCTTTATTTTCAAGGTTGCTTTTGTTCTTCGGGGTCTTTTGTGGCTCCATACAAATTTAGCATTGTTTGTTTTATTTCTGTGAAAAATGTCATTGGTATTTTGATAGGGATTGCAATTGAATGTGTATATTACTTTGGGCAGTATAGACATTTACAAAATATTAATTTTTTCAATCCATGAGCACAGAATATCTTTTCGTTTATTTGTGTCTTCTTCAATACCTCTCATTAATGTGCTGTAGTTTTCAATATGCCAGTCTTGTACCTCTTGGGTTAAATTTATTCCTGGATGTTTTATTTATTTTTTGATGCAATTATAAATGGGATTGTTTTCGAAATTTTCTTTCTGATAGTTCATTGTTAATGTAAAGAAATGCAACAGACTTTGAGTGTTGGTTTTGTATCCTGCAGTTTTATTGAACTTGTTTATTAGTTCTAACAGTTTTTTGATGGAGTCTTTAGGGTTTTCTATATATAGTATTATGTCATCTGCAAGTAGTGACAGTTTTACTTCTTCCCTTTCAATTTGGATGCCTTTTATTTATTTTTCTTGGCTTGTTGTTCTGGCTAGGATCAATGCCTGGATGAGAAAAACATAGGAGACCATCAAATTTAAGGACGATAGAAAGGTGGGAGGTGTGGATAACGTAACTTGTAGGTCTCAGTGGGATAATAGACCAAAACAAAGTAAAATTTAATAGGGATCCATCCATTCTTCACTTATTAAGCAACTTTTATATGTAAAGCACTTGGCTTGTTGCTAAAGTGGCAATGATGAATAAAATAAGTTTCTGTCGTAGAAGTGTAGAAGAGGAGACATTTTAACAAACAATTGCAGTTAAATATAAGCTCTGCTATTTTATAAGTATGTACAAGCTCATGGTTGTGAATAAATAATGGATTGAGTGGAAACTGTTAGGTGTAGGTTTTGGGATGATTTACAAAATAGTAGGCATGCTGAATTTAACTGTTATGAGGGAAAAATGTGTCAGTTGCATAATGTGTGTATCTTAAAATGTAACGCATTAATATTATGATGCTTAAACAAAGTAAATCTGCATTGTTGTATCTGGTTCTGAGCTCACCTTTCAAAAACATGTGATTAGAAATGAAAAAAGATAAACACAGTATGTTGATCCAAGATGTGATGGCAACTAAGTTAATTCACTTTAGTGTTAATGAGGAAAAAGACTAACAATTGAGTAAATTATGGCTGTCCAATTTTTTCTACAAGTTATAACATTTTAAAATTTTTATTCTTGATCTTTTTTAAAGTGACACGATACATTAAAGATTATCATAATGTTATCATAAAACATCTCTAGGTTAGAAGTTGCCTTCTTTCATAACCCTTCTGCTGTTGCTGAAGTACGTGTACTTTTATGTGTGTTTCAAGAGTATAATTTACATTAGCAATAAGATGAAGGAACAAACTTATGATTGCTAAGGAATAGATTAATTATTCCTGTCTATAAGGGATATTTGCTTACATGTCTTCAATAATTTTCATTTAAAAATTTTTGTTAAAACTTTATTTAATTCAAGGCCTTCCATTTAAGAGGAATTTCAATTTAAAGTTGACTTTTAACCAACTGAATTAAACTCAGTTGCATTAGCCATAAATACTTAAAGACTTCTTGAAGCTCATTTCCCTCTTCAATTTTATGGTAGTTTCATTATAATTAAGGTAGTGTTGAATTCCATGAAATTTGTTTCTCGTGAGAAAATTTGTTTTAGAAAACAAAAATTGTGTTTCTTTTATCTATATATTGGAGGTTGTTAATGATATTCCTGACCTGAGAAGGAATACATTTATTTTAATCAGGGACCAGCTACCTGACTTGGCTACCCATGTAGTTAATGAAGTAGAGGTCATGGGTTTCATCCCCATGCAGACCAGCAAGCTTCTCTTTGTTACGTGGCACAGGATATGCCCCTCACCCCAACCAGCTGGCTGGCAAATGTGTGCAGTTGGTGACAAGGAGAACTGGGTGAGACTGTGTAGATGGATTGGTGCAAATTCATCACCATAGCTGGGAAAATAACCCTGAGCAACTGCCTCCATAATGGACAACACATGGTTGTTTATTTTCCATTGAATTATGGATGTATAGTTTGTCATTAATCTTACTTACAGAAACTCTCACTTTTAGTTAATAGATAAAATACCTTCCTGCTTTAAAATGTATTAAGTTAAAATTTCATAACTGTATTTTACAAATATGTTATGTTTTGTTTTCATCTAATCTAGTACTTTTACAAGTATAATTTCATTGCTTTTTAGGACATTTTGGATTTGTGATGGTCTTGTTTAGTTTTGAAGGCCATGGGCAAAAATTGCATGAGCATTGATGATTTTGATGAGAATAAATCAGTTTGTGCTGATACTAATTGTGAAAAAAAATGTTAAATCAAGCACATAATCTTTGGGTAGTGCCATTCAAACATCTCTTCCTCTGCATTTATTAGAATGATTTGGGTAAAAGAGTAAATTTAGTATTGTCATAGTATTTGGAAGTCTGTATGCTTTAACCAGCACAAATTACATTAAGTCATCCACTACTTTCAAAAAAGCGTGTTTAATGCTATTGAGTAAGCTTTCAAACTTAAGTTTACTTCCGCATCCGCTAATTCCTCCCATCTAATCGTGCTGCAGCATGTAATTAATAAGAACATAGCTAGGATCCACTTTTAATTTTTTTTCTTTCTGTTGACTCTCATTCAAAATAGTATTACGCATATTTAAAATTACAACTTGACAAATCAAATCTAACTTTTCTTTTAAAAGCAGTAACGTTTCATTTGGTCATCTTAGATATTTTGTAAGAGGCAACCTTAGCATAATTGTATGAATCCCATTTTTTAAATGGTGGGTTTAATTTAATACAGCAGAATTTTATTTTATTCTTTTAGTCTAATTAATCAGCATATACCAAAACCTTAGTTTTAGAACAAGTGGATTATGGAATGTACACAGTGAATTCCTATTAGACTTAAAATGGACCTTTTAAACCTATTCAGAGTTTTGATTCTAATACAGTGTAAAATATAAATGTTAAAACTGGGTACCACTATTGATAAGGAAGTCTGAGAGCCATGGAATATATAATTATCTGGGCTTTTCAGAAATTAAAGCTCTGCGGTTTTCATTGTATAATTTTTTACATTGAAATGACTTTGGTGTTTAGAGAAGATTAATCAATTTGGATCTCTGAAAGACCATTTTCATACCACTAGGGTCTGACAATAGCCCTTTACCGAAATTTTAAGATGTTTCGATCTAACTTTTACAATAAGCTATAGCATGGAACGACTGATAGCAACCATCGTATAGATTTCTTTTTTAATGTCGGTTCAGAATTTCCCTATAGAAAGTGTGTAGTACTTCCCATATCTGATTTCACAGAAACAACAACAGCAAAAACACCCCAATTCTGTACTTACATTCTGTGGTTATTTGACGTGCCATACAAAAAAAGAGATATATTTAATTGTTTGGGGGTTTTTCTGTGGAAATTTAGGAATGTGCTACTAATCATTTCTCCCAAAATTCCTGTTTTTATGAGTTAGGGTTTTACAGTCAGTATGAATTCTGTCAGAGTGCAGATCCATTGACAATACAATCATTTAAAAATCTAATTACTTTCACCTGTTTAAATAAGTGAAATTCATGCTGGAAAATGTGTGCAAACTGCCATGGGAAGTAGTTGAACTCTTGCTCAAGGAAGGTTTTCCAGACATCTTTTCTTTTCTTTTCTTTTCTTTTCTTTTCTTTTCTTTTCTTTTCTTTTCTTTTCTTTTCTTTTCTTTTCTTTTCTTTTCTTTTCTTTTCTTTCTTTTCTTTCTTTCTTTCTTTTTGTTGTTGTCGCTTGAGGTGTTTATGTCCATTTAGAAGTCTGTATGGATTTGGTCTATAGCCACAGGCTGGTGACTCAAATGACTGTGTGATCGAAGCTGCTAAACAGTAATAAGGCTTTGTAATAGGTGTTTGAGGTTGATTTCAAAAGCTTCATGTCTAATCTCATTAGAATACCTATGGATACAAATGTTATTTTTCCCTTGTGTGCTCTAAACAGACTAAATGATAGATCATAATTAATGTACTAAAAAGGCACATTTTTCCTTTGTTTTTGTTTTACAATGATTTGTTAGTTCACCTAAACTTGAAAATAAGAATTTGTTTCCTTCTTGTTTTGTTTTGTTTTAGCTTCATATCTATGTATATATATAGATATAGATATTGATATATAGATATAAATATATAGATATAGATAAAGAGAAGATGAATGTTTGTCACTGAACTCCACTGGCTTTAAACAAATCAAAACAAAGAGAATAATTCTCTAATGGTCTCTCAACACTTCTGAAGCAGTCTGCTGTTTGGGAAGGTAAATGGAATATGTCTTACGGAATTTCTCAGCAGCAATAGTTATACATTTCAGTTGACAGACTTCTAAGCTGTCATATCCTTATTTTCTTTTCCTGGCAACAATTATTGCGTCATGAAATGAAGATAATTGTAATTTTGTTTTGTCTTAGATGCCATTTATAAGATATGTTATACATATTATTACCTCTCATTCCTGTTAGATTATTTTTTTAGTAAAATTAGAGTTGTTCAGGGGAATTATAATACTGCCTTTAATGCAGTATTAGCATTTTGTTAAGATTGGATATTAAGGAATGTAAATGACCAGGTCTGTTATTAGAATAGGGAAACAAATTCCACTTAACTGTTTTGATTTTTTTTTCCTTCTCTTTCACTATGTAGAGCGTGTACTTCGTGCACAGGCTCATTTACAATGTGTGTGTGTGTGTGTGTGTGTGTGTGTGTGTGTGTGTGTGTGTTTTATATCATATCAAAACAAACAGTTTTAGATAACAGGATTTACAAATAGTTCAGAAGTTTTAAAATCATATGCTTTTGAGAGCCAAGCAAGGCCCACAAATGAATGAAATAGGCTATTTCCAATAAATTAGAAAGTTATGGAAACAGATTCCAGGCCCCTTCTAAAAGGTATTCAGATTCAAATGTTTTAAAATGTCCTATGTACTGTCATTATCAAGAGAAACCCTTCAGCTGACTGAATATTCTTCAGGACACCAGTTTGAGACTTATACAATCCCCAGCACTTTAAATATATCCTCTGCCAAGGATTCTGTACCACGGTGGAGTCCCTCTGGGGCTCCTTCAGTCTCCCGGCCTTGCTTCTGGGAGCGCGTCAGATTTGTCAGCGTAGGTTTTAGTAGGCACCACATAGTCCAGTCTGCTTACTAGAGCTGTGAACTACAAAACACAGTCAGTACCATGAGTGCTTAGAACCATTGCAGTTACACCTCTGTGCCTTCAGAGTCCGTTGTAATAATATGATTCCATTGCTCTCCATCCAGCATTTCCCTTCAAAATTTTTGGAGCATCACCCCCTTCTAGTGAAGACAAGAATATCTCTCTAAGAAAGATGACTAAACAAGCAGTATACTACAACAGTCAATTATATAAATACACACATGTATGTGCAACTGTATATGTAACTAGTGAAAATTAAAAAAAAAAATTTAACCTAACTTTGTACATTGAAAAATAACCTGTTTTGTTTTTTCTTTCTTTCTTTTTTTAATTGAGCATCACACTGAAAATAGTGACATAGACACATTTGTTTGGGCCTAACGGCAAGTACTATTCCAGTTTATATAACTGTTAGTAAAATATCTGTCTGATTTTAAAGGCTGAAAGGCACGCTAATTATTTTCTTTAATTTTTAATTATTACTTTTAGTTGCAACGATACCTCACTAGTTTGAAGTGACTTATGAAACCTATTTTATTTACAGTATAAATTTCTAATTGAGCTAAATTATACACATTGGGTAGTACTTCCTGGCATATAGACTTTGAAACAAAATTTGGTATAACTTGGAGAACGCTAACTGATGACAGTATTTTAAAATCCACTGACTAATATATGTGGCTTTATTTTGAAAACTAAATGTCTCCACATTTAAAATTCATTATTTACATGAGAGTGCCATTTTAAGAATATAGATACTTTTAGATGGTTTGCAATCTCTGCGACAAATATTTTTAGTTATAATAGCTGATACATAGGTCCAGTTTGGACGCCATGGTGATCATAGGTGTTACTCTGAAGAAGGGTGACAGAACCACTTTAAGGAAATCTTTAGTCCCCAGGGGACTCACAGGACACCTTGGCAGACGTGCCAGCAGGTCCAGCCTCGGGGCTGGCGACCAGGCATATACATAGCTTCCATAGTGATGCATTCTGACAATCATTGTTGTCTAGGTAGTATTGTGCCAAAATAACTGATGTGCCAATAAATAGAACTCTGACATCCTGGCTCACTAGACTGCGCAGATAAATAGTTCTGTTATCTATTGCTGTGTAACAGACCATTTGGAAACTTAGTAGCTTAAAATAACAATAGTCATTTATTTTGCTTACACATCCACAGTTGGGCCAGGGCTCAGCTGGAGAGCTCGTCTCTGCTGTAGGGTCTTCAGCTCTGGCTCCTGGACGGAACCTGCAGGCTCAAGCCCCTTAAGACAGCTCACTCGGAGGCTGGCAACTTAGTTCTGGCTGCCCGCGTGGGATTCAGCCAGCGTGTCAGCTGAGCGCTTTTGTTCCTCTCAATGTGGGTTGCTTAGACTTCCTCGCAGCTTGGCAACAAGTGTTCAAAAGCCTGTTCCCAAGCGGAAACTATAAGGCAACGACCTAGCCTTGGACGTCTGAGAAGGTTACTTCCGTCGTCACATTCTATTTGTCCAGCCAGTCAGTGAGGCCAGTCTGTTTTTAGGAGGAGGAGAATTAGCGTCCGTCTCGTAATGGGAAGAGTAGCCAAGAATCTGTTGCCATCTTTAAGCAAAGCGTAGGGGGATGAGTGGTGGCCTTGAGTCTGCTAACCCAGGTGAGGGGTCATTCATATGCCAAGAGTCTTGTGTCACCCACCTGGAGGAGGTCTCCTGATTGTAAATGACACATGTACCACCAACCTCTGACATGTAGGCAGTACGTACTGTACCAGGCAGTATGCTAGGTGCTTTCTAAGCTTTTCTAAATCACATTCTCCTAACAATCCTTTCAGGCGGCTGATGGCATTATCTGAGGCCGAGCGGTTAAGTTACTTGCACAAGGCTCACAGTCACTTGATGGGAAACTCAAGGTTCAAATACAGACGGTCTCGTGCGGCAGTTCATACTCAGCACAGTATAGTCTCATAGGAGTTTGCTCAATGTCTCCCTCTTTTGACAAGCAGGCTATCAAAATACTGCTTATTCTGCTTAACTTGAGAGTCACCTATGTAATGACTTAATTGAACGTAGAAGTCTGATAACTAAGAGTTTCTCTAAAAAAAAATCATCTTTTGAAAGAGACCTGGAAGTGCCATAACTATGGAGAGCTGTGTTGAGAGCAGAGCTTACAGGTCCTGAAAAAGGTGCGCCAGGAGGCAGAGGACGCGGGAGAGGGGCTGTTCCAGGATGCTGGAAAGCGCCTAAGTCACAGTATCTGGACCACTGAGACGTGCTGAGGTTGGAGTCAGGAAAGCAGTAACAAGGGACAGGTCTGAAGACTGAAGCAGAAAAATAACCCAAAGGATGATCAGTGAGGTGAACATTTCTTCTATTGACTTGGTAAACTTCAACTATTCTCCTTTTCTAAACCTTTCCTGACTATCTCCTGATGCTTACCGGGTCTGAAATCTGGGGTGTTGAGCCCCTCAGATACTGCCATCTGCCTGTAGACTGAGCATCTCTGCAGCACCGACAGCTGGACCCTTTCGTTTTCCCTTCCTGCTACGAGTAAGCCGGTCTGGTGTAGGCTCCACCAAAACAAAGACTTGAAGATCCTAATGAGTGACTCGGTGCTTCCTATCGTGCCCCTCTCCTTAATGACCGCCATTACAGCCAAACAGTACCCATAATTCATTTTAATACTTACTATATTATGTCACACTTACCAGAATAGAGCTTTTTGCTATACACTTCTGCTGTGTGGAAATTTGGTATCCTTTTGTTAAAACCCCTACTGACTGATTTCCACGGTGTTGTACAACACATTACGTTTTATTGTATGTATTACATATTCATTCCATTGCACTGTTTTTGCTTCTTTTCTAGATGTACATACCATTCATTGTTTTTATAAAAGTCATATACAAGGAATTATATTTCTCTGCTCATTTATATTAAAAATTTGAAGGTGGGTCCTAATGGAAAATATTTTCACTTGAAATTGTTATATCACACATAAAAATATATCATGAGAGTAAAGAAAATGTCTTCAATGTTCTGATTGAACCCAATTGCGCTAAATCAATTCATGATACTGAGTTGTACTTGTTCAAAATTCAAAATATTGGAAAAGAATGATGTCTTTTGTATTGTTGCTGCTTTGCACTTTAACAATTTGATTAAGTTTTATGTCATTCTCAGATGACTTTTTTCTACTTCTGGCTTTTCTTTTTCACCTGGTACTCTTCATGGCATGAGCATTCCCTGACCCTTCAGATGTGTTCTCATGAGTTTACTTGTAAGGTTCATTAAGGAGTTTGTAGACAGAGGTCACCCAGGTTTGCAGTGATTCGGTGTCTAATCCTCCTCTAAGCAAAGGAACCCCAACAGCTTTGGGGCATCCACTTGCCATGCAGTTGGCTTTCGGCCAGCAGAGATGAACAAATTAGCAATGTGTACCTGTGTTGGCCCCGTTCTAGTTGTGCTCATGTCATTGATGTCTGGTGACCTCATCAGCATGCCAGCCTGGTGTCTGAGCCTGGCAAAGTACAGCATGTTGTCAGGCCTGAGCAATTCACCCTAACACACAAAGCAAGAAAACACTGACCTTCTGAGTGGACCCACCCCAAACTCAAGATGACAGCACAGGTAGCTCCATTTCAGTAACTATTGGAGTTCCTTTGTGTTTGAAATAGTTAATAACAAATTCGGATTTGTGTTTGACTACTTTTCTTCAGTAAAGAAGACACCTGTTTTGTAAATAACAATAATCTAAATATGTGGCTCTTTTAAATATTTTAAGTGCCTTCACATTCATTAATTTCATTTTTATTGCTTTATGTATATTAATGTGCATATTTGTTGCTATGACCATTCGTAATTTTATCTTAAATAGAACAGATTTTTAAGGCAAAGAAATTGCATATTTGGAGATTGTTTTGATTTTAGTGAAATAATTTAGTGTGAATTAGCTGTCTTACATTACTTGAGACAACCCTCGGTTATAATCTAAAATACAAGCTTGGAATTTTCTCTTCCAGAGTTGTTCTTATAAAGTTTTATTAGATTGCCAGTTGTTTGTGATGCAAAACAAAAAGTGTTAAATAGACATATTCCTTATTCACTTAGTACTTCTAATTTTAGGTGATAATACAGCAGAGATGTTATTGTAACATTTACTATCATAAGTACATAACAAAAAGAAATAAGAATTATTTCAAGAAATAAAAGAAAAATATGCAGATAAACTATATTTGATGTAAAACATATATGTTTTTCGAAGTAGAAAAAATACAACCCAAGCACAACCTGTGAACCGATGCCAAGCATGCATGACAAAGTGGCTTGTGACAACAAACAAACAATTCCAAAGGGAAGGCTCTTTCAATTATTACTTCATTTACTTGGAAAAATATAAAGTTTGCAACCCAGTGTTGTTTCCAGTTTTTTCTTCTTCTTTCTTTTTTTGTTTGTTTGTTTTGTTTTAGAAAACGACCAGTGTTGAATTTCTCTAATCAAAGCCAATACTCTTTTCTTGTAGAAGAAAAAAGTGGGCCATCAAGACAGTGGATTTTTCAAAGTACCCAAAATAGAAATAACAATTGTAGTAATTGTTTGCATGGCTACTGTATGTGAGCTGTTTGGCTAGGTGCTTTTCATACATCGATCACTTATGCCTTCCAATGTCTGTGTTAAAGAGGTACCTTTCTGTCCATTACATCTGCGAAAACTGAGGTTCTGAGAACTTCAAGTACCATATTTCCCTGAAAATAAGACCTAGCTGGACAATCAGGTCCCATGCATCTTTTGGAGCAAAAATAAAAATAAGACCTGGTCTTATTTTATTATGAGACCGGGCATGATATGATATATGATATGATATGATAAGGTTTTATATTAATTTTTGCTCCAAAAGATGCATTAGAGCTGATTGTCCAGCTAGATCTTATTTTCAGGGAAACACGGTAGCTTGCCCAAAAGAGCACAGAATGTAAGTAGCAGAGTTATCGCCTTATCCACTCACCTTCCCACGTTCCTCTGTTTCTCCATTTCATCTCCATTTCCTTGTACACATTTTAGATTTAGGCAGTAATTAAGTCAGTGATACAACTTTCTTTCATTTGACATTTTATACCTCAACATAATTAGTCTAGAAAAGATCATTACACATAGTCTATAGTCCTTTGGTATGCCAGGCAAATTTTGATTACAAATATTTAAAAATATTGTTAAAGTAATATTTTCAGAACAAAAAATGTATAAATTTAAGGTGATAGATTATTTATTCAAGCTTCATATGTCACACGAAGTTCTGGTAAAAGTATTAAGACAGTCTTGTGGAGTTTGTTGCAATATTATTTAATTTGTTCACATATTTTTAGTCTCAATAAAGTAAAACTTTATTAATGTTTCCTCAGGTATTCAAAATAATGTGAGACTTAAAACAATTATCATTTTTTAAGTGTTCATTTTTTTGTGTTCCTTAAGTGAATCTAGAAAATACCTTAACTTTTTTACTGTTAATTGATTTCAAGTTTGTTCTCCAAAATGTGTCAAAAATCCACAGAAAATAGTTACGGTATTTATATTTTTAAGTAAATACAATTAAGATGCTACATTTTATTAAAATAAATGATTACTTTAAAGTGTAAAAATTTCCTATTGTTACTCATTCTTGAAAAACACAAAAATATATCAAAATGTACATCTGCTTTCCTAAACTTCCTTTCTGGAACACTGAGCTCGTGGGGTAAAGTCGAACGCCGCAGTCAGTGATCTGGAAATATCATTTGACTATAGACAAATGTCGCAGCAAAAATGTTAATGTATTTTGTATATTCACAGTAAGCAAAATGGTCAACTTACAGGCTGTAAAGGACCCAAAGCATCTGACAAAGTTTGTGCTTTGAAGAAGCTTGTAATTTCTTAGGAAAGGAAAAGACATACTTATTGCTTCTATCAAGTGAAATTAGGGAGTTCCAGTGGCTTCTTTGGGGACCCACTGTTTACTCTCTGACTTAGAATCATTTGTGTGCTGTTGTTGGTCTTTCCACCACACTGTAACTTCTTTAACTGTGCTTTACTCTTATTTGCAATTCCCTCTAGCACCGAGGCACTCCATCGGGCAATGAGTGGCCCTAAAAAAGCTTGGGAATTTGTAATACATAAAACACTGACACACAAAACTATACACCTGACCTGCCAAATTCATGGCGCAGCAGTGCTATAGGTATTCGCTGGACTAGGCTGCTCAGGACAGTTTGCACAGAAAAAGGCGGGGCTGAGTGAAAATGAGAAAAAGGGCTTCAAAGAAACACTTACAAGGTAAAACTGCAGAAAGGTCACATCTTATGCTTTAGTGGGCACCGCAGATTTCCTGGAATGGTATGACTTTTGTAGGAAAATATTGATAGAGGTTGAAATTGTATTATAGGTCTTACCTATCAGCCAAATACATAGGAAGTCTGTCAGTTTACATAATATCCTTAATGAACATCAAACTAATTTTTATCTTACAATAAAGGATATTTCATTAGTTACTTGGAACAAAGACATGTTTTCCCATGAATAAATGTGTCTCTTCCTCTCCTTCCCCTCGGTCCCTCCTGTAGAGTGTAAGTCTGTGGTGCAGACCCTGAGTCCTGGAGCCGGCCACCTTGTCTCTGACACTTCCTGGAAGACATGGTTGTTACTGTCATCGCTAGAATCAAGGCTCCACTCATGTCTCAGGGACACAAAATGATAGTGGCTGATTGCAGTGTAGACATTTCTTTTCATAAAAGTCTGTGTACTGGTTGTTTTAGTTATCTTGCTGTATGAGAAACTGCCTCACAACTTTGGGGCTTAAAAAAAACAAGCTCTTGACTCGAGGGGCAGGAGTTTGGGCAGGGCTCCATGAAAACGGCTCCTCTCTGCCTCACATCAGGTCATCTGGGCTGACTACAGTGGGTGCCAGACATCTCGGTTCTATGTCATGTCTAGTGGGTTTGTGCTGGCTGTAGCTGCAGCCGCCTGATTCTCCTACCTGCAACCTCTGCCCTCCTGTGGTCCCATCATCTGGTGTCTAGCGTGAACCTTTGGTTGTGGGTGCTGGTTCTAAGAGGATGGAAACAGAGGCTGCAAGGCTTCCTGTGATCTAGGTTTGAAAGTGTCCCAGTGTCTTTTCTACTGCGTTCTGTTGGCTAAAACAAGTCATAGAGTCTGCCCAGATTTATAGTGAGGGGAAATGCCCCTTGATGATAAGGATGGCAAAGTTACACTGCAAAGGACTTGCAGAATGGGGGAGGGGGGGGATTACTTGGGCCATGTTTGGAAACGATCTGTCAGAACGGATCTGCTCTATGAGGCTTTCAAGGGCCCAGGCTGCTTCTTCATGTTGCTCTGCCTTCTCTAGAATGTCGCTCTCCTCTGCGTGGTCCAGGGTGATTCACCACTGTTTTCTCATTTCAGCCAAAAGCAAAGGAGAAAAATGAAAGTGTAGATACCTTCTTCCTTTTAATAGCACAGCCGGGATTCAGATCCTAGGCACAAGCCCTCCCTAGTTAGAAGCTCGAAGGAAATAAAGGCTTTGTTTTGGCTGGCCATAAAACCACCCAGAAATTGAGGGTTCTATTTCCATGGTAGAAAACTGAAGAATACTGGGAGATAATTTATAATCTCTGTGACAGTTATTTAACCTCTTTGTCTCTTTGTTTCTTCATGTGCGAAATGGGGATAACTGGATTACTTCCAGCACAGATGCCAGACACATATTAAGCTTCCAATAAGCATCAACTATTGTTAAATTATTATTAGTAGAACCAAATTTGAGGTATTTGCAAGGTGACTTGGTTAATATTTAAAAGAATGATAGATGGTGACATTACTTTGGGATTTCTGGCTATTAATGATGTGGAATTCAAAGTAGATAGATTGGAGAAAGAAATACAGTACTAGAAATATTGAGTTTGAGATACCTTCGAAACATCCAGTGAGCGTAGCTATTAATGAGTCAGTTGAAAATATTTGTCTGAACTGAAGAAGAAAGACTGGAGTTAGAAATAAAGAATTGCCAGATATTAGCATGTCCCACTTAGAGGAGGAGTACGTTTATCCCAGGGAGTAAATACAAAATTGGTACAAGAAAAAGGTGAAAAAGGTAATTGCTTTCTCCAGCTAGCCTTCAAAAGTCCAATCTAGCCATGGTGAATTAGGGTATGACAACATTGATAGCATGAGATGGGCTTAGTTGGCATTAGTTCTGTTGGAAATATGCAATCATGTTCCCTACTGGATACCAAGGGCGTCTCTCCACAGTGAGCTGGAATGAGGATGTGTTCTTACCTCTAACTAGACAGTGGGCTGGGACTCATAGAGTTCCAGGCTTCTGGTGAGGGGTGAGAGTCATGGGTCCCCTGGCTATTGCCAAGACCTTCTAGAAGCTTTCTTCACATCTAGTCTCCCACCCATGGTGAAACATTCTCCTCACTGGAGGCCTACTGAGTAGTTTAAAAACAAAAGTCTGATTCTGGCTTAAAACCATTTCAAGGCTTCTTTCTGGGGATGAAGAAGAAAGCCATGCTTGCTTGGCTCACTGTCATTTACTTCCTCTCTCTCACAGGTAGACCAGATGGGCTTCCCTAATTGGTGGCTGTAACATGTTCGTTCCGCCTGAGTCTCTCCCTTTGCCCAGCATCCTCACTCCCCTCTCTCCCTTTCCCTGGGCAGCCCCGACAACTCTTTTTTCCAAGGTCAGTTCAAAGCTCCCTTACTCAAGAAAGCCTTCCTTGACCTCCCACGTTCAGTCAGGTCCTCTTGGTAGATGCTCCCATAGAACCTTAGTAGCATTTGTCGTAATTATGAGGAAAGTTTTGCTTGTGAAAATAACTGACAACTCTTTTGTTCACTGCAAGTAAAATTTAAGCCCTTCCACAGCACAGAAGAAGTCCATCTTATCTGTTAATGGGGCTTAAATCATTTTGCGTCTACTTCCAACATGGAACAGACTGAGCAGTAAACACAGAAGTCAGACAGAGTGCCATAGAACAGCGTTCCTAAAGCTAAATCTTGGCTAGAGAATTCAGCCTGAGCCATGGCCCAAATCAGGCTTCCTACTCATTCTCTCAGAATTGAACTTATTTACCCAAACGTTAGAAGAAAAGAGGGGTAGCAACAGGCCTCTGCTACATGTCTTAGGCCTACAAGAATGCCTTGTTCAGAGTAGGTGCTTACGAGGCATTGCTTGTTGCCTTTTGATTTTTTTCTCTTTTTAACCATGTCTTCTTACTTCAGTTAAGGGTTTCTAACATCCCTGATCAAGTGTAAAATAATTACTTCTTAACATTTCTCCTTTATGCTTCTTTCCCTGAACATAACACAGAGTGTAATATACAGCCATTTAAGGTTCCTTAAAGGATTTACCACAAACAGCAAAGGGGAAAGTTACAGGAGGTAAAATAATTGTCTCCTATACCCTCCTGCTTTCTGCTTTTTAAAGCTTTTTAAACTTTTTTTTTTTTCCAAAAACTTTGTATTGAAGAGCAAAAGCACAAAATCATACTAATAGTGGGATTTTTTTTCACTCTAAAGGCAGAACATTCTAGAACTAAGAGGAAAACCAGATGCTGGCTACCTTAGGTCACGTAGGTCCTAAAAGCTACCTTAGAGAAAAGGGCTTCACCTGGACGACCTGGTGTTGTGAGGGAGCTGAGAACCAAGCCATGGGAAGGGAAGGGCAGAAGCCACAGCCTGCCTTCTTCTCTTTTGTTTTTGATGGTTTTACCTTTGAGGATGCCATGATGAACCAGATTTATGATTAATAAATAGGGAAAGCACTGGAAAAAAATGCTAAAACCAGGCAGAGGTAAGAGGAGAGAATGATAATTTCCAGAACTATTTGGGGATCAGAGGCCTCAGGTTATTTCTGAGAATATATCTTATATCAGGGACTCTTCTTATTGTAATTATTCAGTAATATTTAAAGTTCTTTACTTTTTCCATACAACAGAAATATGTATTTACTGTTGAAGTATTTTAAAAATACAGAAAAGTATAATAATGAAAAAAATCACATATAATCATATTCCCCCTCTTCTTCCAAATGTGTTTTTTTAGATTTATTTCACATTTCATATAGTTAAAGTAGATTGTGTACAGTTGAAACTTATCAGAAAATTTATTCTGAGGAACAATTTTTCCAGTCTTTTGTAACACATTAAAGTAGAGTTTATTATTATAGGTAGTTCATTTTATGAAAATTTACCCCCAAAAGTTAAATGCTGTATAAACATACATAAGAAAATATAAATATGTCAATATAAGAGTTTCCTCCCAAGCTCTGTTCATTCATTCACTAATTTATTCAATCAATCTCTTGATTATTTATCTTACAGAAATTATTGTTCATATGGGCTTTGAGAACAGCTAGCTATATTTTGGGGAATAGACTTATTTCATGCTAAAATTATGCTAATCTTCAAACTTTTCATTACAGCCATGGGCATTTGTTAAAAAGTATTCTCTTCTCTTGAGGAAATTATCTTCCATTTCTACCGACATACCACACAGTACAACGCTGATGTAATTTCATTGCTAGCAGGAGGATCACACAGGTCCATTTCAAGTTGTTAAAAATTTTCTTCTTCTCCCAATGGAATACATATGATTGCTTTGGGAAATGGTTGCACATTAGATTTAACCATTTGTTTAAGTTTTTTTGTTTGTTTGTTTTTTGTTTTTGTTTTTGTTTTTAATAGGACAGGAGATTTTGGCCAATAAGTGTGTATTTTTCACTATACATTGAACAATAAGATTTTGGCCAAGATATAAGTATGCAAGAAAAGTTAGCAAACTCAATAGACACATAAAACAGTTTTACTGAGTGAATAGAATAAGGTTATACACTTTGTAGAGTTCACTAAAATAGTCACAGTAAAAAAAAAAAAATGTTACTGCAAATTATTACAAAATCCACCATTTCTTAATAAAATCCTGTCATGACAGACCAGGTAAACTAATTAGATAAAAATACATTTTAAGTTAGTGCTGGTGAAAAAAATAGAAGGACAGACAGATAGGTACAGAGCCAGAGCCAGAGAAACACACAGAAAAAGAAAATTAGAGCACTATCAGAACTATAAAATATTTTGAAATTCAGAAAGACCTTTCACAATAGAATTACTTCCTCCCAGTATTCTATTTCAACTGTATATATTTTAAAATTCGCCTTAAGATTTTAATTATGGAGCTCCCAATATTAAATGCTCATATTTTAATATGTAACTTGACAGGAAAAAGGTGCACAATTAGTGCCATTGATATATAAAGTCAGTTAAAACAAAATTTGACAAAAGAGTAAGTTTGGCCAACCAGTTATTCAAATCTCCCAGGTCATATTTGTTTCACTTTAACTATCTTGAAGAGTTTTCCTTTACCTATTATACCGGTGTCCTTCTCTCACGCTCACCAGATTTGGCAGGTGGCCTCCATGACCCAGGACTGAGTTACAAAATGAACTTCTCCATTAAGCTAGTTGTTACCACACGTTTCCTGTTGTATTCCTGTTGAAATCACTTAAGATGACAGTTTGTGCCATCTGACAATTTACTATTTAATTGACACGAAAGCCATCTCTTTTATTATTATTTTTTTCTCCTAAAGAGTTTTGCATTTTAAAATCTTAGGCCTTCTTAGGAAGTAGGGTTATAGAAATGTGAAGTTTCTAGGGGGTTAAAAATTGAATGACCTATTGTTTCCTTGCCACTATTTTAGAATTTTCACATTATCTTTCTTGCTGTTTTTTTTTAGTTTTTTTTTTAAATTGGCATTACTGTTACCAGCAGAAGTTCTGATAGTCACATTCCACAAGTTATAATAAGTAAACTTCACAAATTTGGTAAAAACATACTGTTAGAAAGGACATCATTTTGACATTTCCTGAATTTCATCCACTGGCAAGAGCTTATTTTTCTCCTTTCCAAACTTCTTAACAAGCTAATATTTAGATTTAGGGAATTTATACCCTAGAGAAAAATTAGTAAGAAACATGTACACAGCTTATAAGAATACATTGGTAAAATAGGAGTGTAAAATAAAAAGTTGGAACCTTGAATCTTATAAATGAGAGTACGAAGCAGAGATCCATACAAAGTAGAGTGCTACAATAATTGTTAAATTGGGGCCGCAAATTTGTCTTAAGCCCAATTTACTATACCCTCTTTGTCAATGACCAGCTTTTTCTGAGTGATGTAATAGGCACTTCCCACCACATCATAGTTACAATGAATATGACAGTGCTTATCTAAAGCAGCTTATTGTACATCCTGATAAAATGCAGTATGTACTAAAATGCATCCTTTCCCAAAGTGCAACAAGGTACAATTCACTTTACAACAGACCAAGACAACATAGTCCATTTATACATGTTTCTGAGGACTCACGAGAAACAACTTTAGCATTTCTGGAGGAATAAATGAATTGCTTTTCTAACCAAGGTTCTAGATGACAGTTGAGCCCCAACATGTGAAGGTTATGAGGACCTAAAGAAAAGTTATTGTGACTTACAGACTAGATATAGATCCTATGCCTTAGAGATAAAAATGGCCGACTTAAGGTTGACAGCCTTTTGTAAAAATTTAAGTGCTAACTAAGAATAGCTCTTTTTCTTCTCCAAATAAAAGAGTACCTAGTATATGCAAAGATAGGATTTTTCACAGGAAAGTACTTCATAAGCAATGGCATGTGAACAAATTACTGATCATTCTCCAATTGTGTTCAAACACCATATGGCAAGACAAAGATGATTTTAGCTTGAAGAAATTTCAAAGCAGACCATAGAATATCAAACAAGATTTGAACCATGAATAACTTATTCGTTCATGGTGAGGAAAATGCATAAGAAACTCAAAGAAGAATTAGTTACAATTAAAGGGTTTTTGTGGCCTAAATATTACAAAACAACATAATTACAAGATTTATACAAAAAAAAATTCAAGAATTTAAAAGTAGAAGAAAGGATGTGGTATAGTTAACTTGAATAGTAATTAATCACAATGGAAAGAGACAGAGAATAATGGCTATTACCATATGAAGGTGAAATGTAACAAAATTTGTGAACATCAGCACTGTGAATGCCGCTGCTTGGGTGGCTTTCGCATCCAGTGCTCAGGAGTGGTTTCGGAATTTGTTCATGAGAAATTACATGAGATTTGAGTTGATAGTAAGTATTAAACCGGTTCATCACAAACCTAGGCTCCAGCTTTTGTGATGCGTTACACATTGGGGGCTTGCAGGCCAAATCCTCATAACATGTTTGTTTGGCCCCATAATTTTTAAATTGATTTTCAACATTTAAGCATCTGTCTTCTCTAGAAATACAGGAAGCTCTGACAACACTAAGCCACATTCCATGTGACAGCATATCCCTTCCCACTGGACATACGTCTGCTACTGTGCCAAATTTCCCACCTTGCTTCTTCTCTGGGTTAAACATGTACTCAGCCTGCATGAGCATTTGGATTAAGACTCCTCAGTCAGATATTTTTCTAACTATTTCACTCAAGGGATCGTGACTACGCGAATACAAGGGGAAGATCCAAATGAAAACTTCAGGGTATCATCACTGCATGATTTGTGAGTGATAGATCAGGATCAGTGTCTGTCTCTCACAACTGAGCTCAGCTCCACCAGGGCAGGGCACATTGGTGTCCCCGTGGGGTCTGCAGATCCTCTCACAGCGCCTGGCCTGTTCCAGGGACTGATAAATGTCTCTGTGATGCTGGTGTAGTGGTACTGTCCATGCTATTAACTTAACATATTCTTGTTTAGAATGTACTTCAATTCAGAAGTTAGGATACTAACCACAAAAATTAGACCTTTTTGTCCATAGCTAACCAGGGGTTTTAAGAATTTTCAGCTGACCTTGTCATAAGCCAAGAAAATGTTTAGTTCAAATATCCACATAAAACTGATAGTTTTGGAATGTAAGAAATCAAAATAAAATCATCCTTATTAATTCTAATTTGAGTTCATCTGTTTACTGTAAAATATTACTAGATCTTTAGAATAAAAGCATGCCAGCAGAATACACTGTGGTGATTTTAAAATAAAATAAATATTTTAATTGCATGAATTGTGAATATTTTATAACTTATTTATGTCAAGGGAGAATCTGGTGTCAAGATCTTTAATACAGTGCATGACACAGGGTGAGGATTCTGTCATGTGTTCACTGTGCCTGAATCAGAGAGGGGCAGAAGATGCTAAGATGGTGAGACTCTGCAAGGTGGGAACTGAAGCAGAGAGCTCTTCAGTAGATGTAATAAAAGGGAAGATTGGGGCCCGCACAGAAGATCAACAAGCAGTATTGAGATCCACTTGGGAAGCTAAAATCCAGTAAACCCAAATGGGAGATCGGAGGAGTGCCAGGCAGAACTGTCCAGAAGTCACAATTAATATGAACCTGTGGGACCAGAAACCTAGGAACCAGGGTGGTGCAAATACAGCTGAGGGTAAATGAGGAAGGGATGCAGTATTGTCAAGAACAGTCTTTCATTCCTGACTTGCTTTCAGGAAGTGAGTAGGTTGGGGAGCATGGTTCTAACAACTAGTTTTAAACAGCCAGCAGCAGGAAGGTCTTTTGGAATACACAGTGAATGCCTCTGTGCAGCCAGTCCATGAGCATTTATCAGACTACTGGGAAGATAACTAAAACAGTGTGAACTGCCTCATGGCTGTGAAGATATGCTGGTCGAATGTAAACAATAAGTTCCTTCCCCTGGCTCTGATAGTTCTGGACTCCTTTCAGTGCCTGGCTCCACAGAGGTCCCCACACAGCTTCAGGCTCTCTTCTTGCAGTGGCTGCAAGCCCTACATCCTCACATCACCAGCGCAGACAAGAACGTAGAACTGTGTCCTCGCATTCCCGGAAGTCACTCTGGACCAACTTAGTCAAGCACCTACCCTGGACCCAGCCACTGGCCAGGGGAGTGGGATGGATTAATTGGCCAAGGCCTAGTCCAGGCCCCTTTCTAGACTGATTACAATAGCCTGAGGGTCAGATCAGCTTACTGGCTTAAGAAAATCAGTGCGTGCTCCACATCAGTGCTTGGTGTGGAGTCAGTGACTGGGCAGGTAGGCGCTCTGGAAGAAGGCAGTGCAGAGAGATTCTGGAGAGGAGGCCAGTAAATGTCCAGTGTGGATGGAGCTTAGCATGGTTGTTGTAGATGTGCTGGTGGGAACACAGCAAAATACACCCAGAATGGCAAGAGGACATTGAGTTCTACAGTTCTGGAGAAGTTGCTGATATCATTTGTCATGCTCTCCAAGACAAAAGCAGTATAGAATATTTTTAGCCACATGTGTTTAAGAAACTTTCTACTTAATAGCTCTTCCTCTTCCTCTTCCCCCTTTAATTTCCTCCGTTCTTTTCCCCTCCTCTTCCCTTCCTAATTATTTAGTCCTAAAGCCGTTAGGTAGGGCAGTAAAAAAAGGTACACATGTAAGGAGCAGGATGGAACTCGGGTGACCCAGGCCAGGTGTCAGAGCCCAAGCTGGGTACGGAAGGTGCCTGCAAAGGAGACACGTCTTGCCCAGGGTGTCGAGAGCCTGACTACGGAGGAGGACATCCGGCAGAAGGACCGCTTGGCATGGAGTATCGCAGGCGGGGGACTGAGGAGGGCATCTGCTTGGGGTGAGTGGCTCGCTGTAGGGAGTCCAAGCATAGGAGAATGGTAAGAGTGTATCTACAGGAAGGTTGTGGAGTCAGAGCTCAGCAGCATGAAGGCAACACCCATGTGGGAGAACAGGCAGCCATGGTTGTTGGAGTCCAAACTGAAAGAACAGTGGAGGTGAAGATGAGAGACAAATTGCCCACAGCAGGTGTTTCAAATAAGTGAATGTATTAACGATATGGAAGCTAGGTTTTCCATCATCCAAGCTACAAATATGGAATATTTGACACATATATACACCAAATGTATATAACATATATTCCCTAACTCTACTTCTTACTGGGAGGCCCTGGAAATAGCACTACCCCAAAAGAAGTTAGTATACCTGAGACCCAGATCTTCCTTCTAAATACGGGTTTCCTCCAGGAGGAATCTGGGATCCTTGGAGAAATGTCTCATTGTATAACTGGGCAGAGAAATTAGAAAATGACTGTTGTGGCAAAAATAAGTAAAAACTTAAAGAATGATTGGAACGTGCTACAAGGACATGGAAACCAACTTGCAGAGGCTTCCATTAGTCATACTGGAGAATCAAAGTAAATAAGTAATAATTATAAGTAATTTAATTACAAAGTAAACAATTTTAAACCATTTCGTAAAGAGTGAAATATGAAATGCACATACACTCATACACACATATAAATTGAAAGTTCAATGAGGAAGGAAGGAGTGGGATATTGATATAGTTTCAAAATAACTCCCAACAAAATGTTTATTAATTACAAAGAAGAAAAGAATAACTTGACAATGGAGAAGCCTGGCAGATACCACTTTAATCAAGTGATCAAAGTGAACACTGTAAGTAAAGAGATACCATGAACTCATGTACCACCTGAAAGAATATAATGAGAAAAACAGCATCACTTCTGTACGATGTCTGCCAAAGATGTACAACCTGAAATTAACCATGAGGAAACACAGACAAACCAAAATTAAGTCATATCAACACAATAACTGGCCTTGTAATCCTGAAGTGTGTCAAGGTCATGAAAATCAAAGCGAGACCAGAACTGTTCAAGACTGGAACAGACTAAAGAGACAGGAAAACTAATTCAAGGTGTGACTCGGAACAGGATCCTTTCGCTACAGAGACTGGTCGGGCCGAGTGACTAAACCTGAAAGCAGGCTGCAGATCAGGCGGTGCTGAGAATGCATCACTGTCAATGTCCTGCTTTGATGGCCCACACTGTAACAAACAGTTGCTTGTAAGAAACACACACTGAAGTATTTGGAGGTGGTGGGAAAGACGGTTGGTAACTTATTCTCCAACATTTCAGGAAAAAAATCGTCTGTACCAGACTTGCAGCATCTCTGTAAGTTTGTGACTATGGAAGTATTTTCCCAGGTTTTCTGTGAGAACTGGAATTGATGTTAGGCAAAATAGCTATTCATTCAATGTATTTTATTGGATGTGTTTTAGAAGTGGCCAGACACCCACAAATAAAATATGCTGACCATTGTCTGAATGGGTCAATCCAAGGCACAGTAGCAGTGTTACCATATAGTGGTGCAGAGGAGGGAAAAGTCATTTCTGATGAGGATGATTAAAGCCATGCCAAGGAGTCATACTGAAACAGTTGTGATAAGTGGAGAAGGAGGCTGGACATTCCAGAAGAGGGAAAGGATCAAACACTCAAAGATGAAGCTGAGTTTGCCTTCTTCTTTTTTCTTTCTCTCTCTCTCTCTCTCTCTCTCTCTCTCTCTCTCTCTCTCTCTCTCTCTCTCTCAATCTCTCTTTTTAGTTGAGAATTTGGGTAGAGAGTGATTGCATTAACCAAGAGAGAAGACTGGATAAGGTGTTGTAATAGATATCCCTAAATATAGACCTTTCATTTTAAAAATCAACATATAATAAGGAAAGCATTCTAAACTGAGCAAAGGGATAGATTTTCAATAAAAATCTTGAGTAAAAATCTTGAGCATTTGCATTAAAAAGTTACACTTTTTTTTCCCCAAAACTATCGTGTCAAATTCTTTTTTTTTTTTTTTTCAGATTCATAATTTCTTGTGCAAATTGAGTATCCCATGATGAGTTGGCATTAGCTTCTCCCGACATGGGTTATCAGATGAGGTACAGTTAGAATTCTTTATGTTGCTTTCGCAGCTGGAGTTTTCTCAGACCTTAACTTGAAGTATAAGACCAGCAGAGCAATGCCTCCCTATGTGGCCAGTACACAGTTCATTCTACCTGTGAGCGTAAAGAGTTGAAATATTTTTTGATTCGAGTGAAATGGAATTGGGCATCAGTTTCTGGACCTGCCATGATTCAACCTTGCAAAATGCAGGAATTCTGCAGACTGTTTCAAATTCTTAATATGTTTAATTAAATATGAAATTGTAGTCATCTAATACTTAAACAAAATTATGCTGATATTAATTTAGTCTTGGGTTAGGCAAATGCTTTTAAACAGAGATCAAATAAAAAGACCCACAATGAGAAAAGGAGTCAGATTATATAAAAATGAAATAAACTGGGAAGATATTTGCAATAAATACATGAAAACTTAAATGTCCTTAATAATTATAAAAACACACTTTAAAATCAATAAAATACACCAGAAAACTGGGGAAAAGCTGTGAACAATTTTCAAAAGAAAATATAAAAATGACCAATGAAAATGAAGAAAAAGTTCAAATTCACTAATAATTTTTAAGTAAATTACACACATTGCTTTATTAATAACTTCTAAAATATATTAATGTAGGTAATATGAAGTAAACACCTATAGTTAACGAATTTTTTGGTGAGGGTAGGGACCAGGGTATTATGTAAGAGAATAAAATTTCAATGGATTTGATGAAACTCCCTCATTTCTAATATTTTTTTATTTATATTAAAAGCTCATTTCTCTAGAATTATTGAAGCCTAAAAATCTCCTCAAGACTTAATTTTATACATAGTTAAAGCTCTTTAAATATTGAAACATTTTCCTAAAAATAAAAATGCATTCAATTTTTTTTTAAATTTCAAAAGTAATACGCACCTATCATAGTAGATTCCAATAAGTGGAGGAATATTAAGGAAACAACACACATTATTAACACTAGTATTACTTGTGAAAACCACCATTGACATTTTGTACATATCCTTCCAGAAAGTTTGCACTCTAATCTTTTGTTTTTTAAAAGCAATGGTTTCTTCCCTTGAGTTGCAGATATTAGAGGCATAAAACTTCACGTTTTTCAGTCCCCAGCCTCCTCCCACTTCTCTTTTCCCCTTCCCCCCATTGCACCAGGTTTCTTATTTCCCACCAGGCACCTTTCACATTTTAACCCAATTTAAACCCTCAAACAATGCTGCAGGGTCAGTAGTAACCATTCCCGTGTTAATAGTGGAGAAAACTTAGTCTCGGGATTGTAATTGTCTTGCAGTTCAGTGATTTATTTTTAAGGTGGAGCTGAAGGTCAAGGGCAGGTCTGTTAGATTTCAAAACCCTTGCCCTGTCTCTGTGCTCTGCTGATCTCCCACCTGTGGCCAAGGGTGCAGCATAGCAAACTTCAGGTTAGCGTTTGAAATGGAATCAGACTGAATCGGATGTTATTATAGCATACTTTTTAAAATACTGTGTACAGCTGAGGTTGTTACTCTGAAATAAGAGGATATAGAGCAAGTGAAGAGAGCAAAATGGAAGAGATGAATGTCTATCATACCATTTCTAGAGAAAAGACTAAATAGGTTTGACTTGTTTAATTGATAGAAGAAATTGAAACATTGAATACATTTTGTTGGTTATAATACATGTTTATATGATTATAAATTAAGAGGAAGACATTAATTTAAATTAAAACAGAAGTATTTGAATACAAGGAATGATCCTTTCAATGTCAAAATGCCTTCTCCTGATGTTCTAGGGTCCCCACCTCTAGAGATACTGTGTAACAGATACATATCCACTTTTTTCACACAGTTTACACAGTTACTACTGAAATCAGCATTAGACTTCATCAATTATCTAATCTAGTAAACAGATATTTATTGAGGACCTACTGTGTGCCTGGTAGGATGTGATCTGGTGTAAACAAGCTGACTCAGACCATATAATTTGTTCAAGTGTTTCTAGTCTAATTCCATTACAAAAATCCTGCAACATGTCTCATACCAGTGATTTTGTTTGTTCTACTGACTGTTCTTTACCAACTATATCTATATTCTTTACCTGCTTAGTTTGTACAGCTCCACAATCTCTTTTCCTAAATCCTGGTGAGATAGATTTCAAAGTTCAGAATTCTTTGGATTAAAGAAAGGTAATGGGGTAGATATTCTGTATATTATGTAAAAGCCCCTGGAGAATCAGGGCAGTATTTTATAATCAAACACAGCAGCATATCTTCAGTGAAATGCATGTATGCGTACAAACACAGCCTCATGTTAGTTTGTGTTTTACTGACATATAAGTTCAAGTTAGGTCGATTTTTATCAACTGAATTACAACAAACAAATAAAAATACCTTTTGATTCTCACAGCTTTTTGTATATCAGAAATACTGATATGAGATTGTGTAGTTCATTTGCAAGGAATTCTTAAGACTCAGACTTGCAAAATAGGTTCCCAAAACACTAAGGTACATATATGGGATTTAGTGAAAAAGGGGTATCACTGTTCTTTACAATTCTCATAGCCTTTTATAGCTTTACAGTCTTCATGCATCTACAAGACATGCAAGTATTTTTTCCGATGGAACCTATTTATTGCAGACTGTCTTGGGAAACTTGAGTTCTGTGACTAGTCCCTGAGAAATGCTACCATAGTGATATGAAAAGAGCATCGCTTACCCTAGCCCTTACCCTTATTTGTTCTTTTGCATTTTTAAATTCATGGGTCGAGTAATTATATGGCCTAAATGAAGCACAGATATAAATTCCTACAAAATACTAGTAAATATTCCGAAGTGACAAGGACATTATCTGCCTTTTACGAAAAGTGCCTGACAGGAGAGCCCCCTCTCCAGAGCCTCTCATTGCACGGCTGCCTCAGTCCATTCAGTTTCTAGCACAGAAATCCCATAGGCTGGGTGGGTTATAAATAGCAGACATGCATTTCTCCCGGTTCTGGCGGCCAGGAAGTCCATGGTCATGGCGCTGCCCGAGGAAGCGTCTGGTGACGTCTTGCTTCCTCACGTGAACCTCCGTGGCTGAGGCGCCGAGGGAGTTCCCTGGGGTCTCTGTTAGGAGGGCTCTGCTCCCAGCTTGAGCCCCCCCCACTCACGACCTAATCAGCTCCCAGAGCCCCACCTCCAACACCACCATATTGGGGATCAGGATTTCCACATATGGGTTTTTTGGAGGTGGGGAGCATGAATATTCAGACTATAACAACAGCTGTACATGCAAAAAAAGTAGCAAAAAGCATACACCGTATGGTCTGAAGTTTGCAGGGCAATTCCGCGGGGACCAGAACACTTCTTACTAGCCAATGTAGTTTATTAATCAGCAACTTCATCTTTGTGGTAAAGAGGGACCGTCTTTCCTCTGCCTTCCTGTAGGGCAGGCCGGCCGCGCGCCTTGGAGGGCAGTGTGACCTCGCTAGGACAGTATGGGACTTCCTGAATGGCATTACCGTTTATAAAGGAGTAAGCAGCACAGCAAGGGTGACACTGAGTTGCGTAGAGGTAAAGGAGTAATGAAGGAGAGGGAGGTGTCCATGCCAGATGATGACAACCGTACAGTTTCGTCAGGGTTTAGTCCACTTTACCTGGAGAAATGCCACTGTTTGGCAAATGTAAATAAGAGTTTGGAAATATGATTCAAACAAGAAAAAATCACATGCTAAATAAAAAGTTATAAACTAAGGAAAATGTTCTACAATTTAAAAAGTATGTGAAATAAAATATTGTGCAGTCCATTCTAATTGGCTACAGAATACTTTATCATCAGATATTGGTATTTGGAAGGAAAATTTTTTCACTTATGTGAGAGAATAAAATTGTATGAATAAAACTATTTACACAAATCTATTCATCTGAAGCTTTGTATATGTTTAGTCTGTGGAGCAGTGTTTTCTTAGACATGACACACATCAATTGCTTCAATGAAGAAAAGGAATATTCACATTTAAAAATCAAAATCACTTTTTTAAAATGAAAATTTTACCTGTTGTATAATAGGTAAACTATTGTGAAGTGTAGTTGCCTGTTTAACTTTATATCTGCTTTGATTTGGGCAGTTTAGCTAATTCAAATAAAATTTGTGAAGTTAAGCACTTTGAAGAAAAGGAATGGGAGAACCTAATTTAACCTAGAGTGTCTCTTTTATTCTTCGGTTATTCATTTGAAGTGCCCTATCAGCTTGAGCTGACCAACTTCAGTCATTTTTACCCTTTTATTTTTTTTTTCTCTAATGTAAACTGAAATTCCCCGCTGTTCATGGTATTTTAGTGTTTAGCATCATTTAATGAGCAGGTGTCATTAAACTTAAAAGGTCCTTTTCTGTGTATCTCTGATTAGTTAGTAAAGGAACCAAAGAATTTCTCTTAATATATTTTGATGTTGGTCTATTTTACATTTAAGTGCTTTTTGATGAAGTAGAAAATAATAATTTTGGTTAAGGTAGGATGGATTCTGTCAAGTGAATACGTTTCCTAGTATTAAGTTGTAGAATATAAATTGTTTACGAGTGTCGTTATATCATATTTTCTCTAATAAATTTATGTGTATGGATTTCTAAATAATTTGTTATACCTTAATTCATTTTTCTGCAAGAATAGATATAGGTAATTTTAAAAGGTGCTTTAATATCAAGGTTCATACAATCCTTATTATAAAAGCAATAGTTTAGTGACTACATAACATCAGAAATGAAAAGTCTTTAACACTAAACTTGTTAAATCAAACAATTTCACAATACACTTAATTGCAGTTTCTTTTAAGTTGTAATAAGGAATAATTAAGTGGAAAGAAATAGTAGCATCCATTACTTACACACTCCCTACTTGATGTTCACATATTCTGTACCTGACATTGCTGATACTGTATTATTAGTTCTAATTTTGCTTTTAGGAAGATAAGAACATCTGTAAAATAAATAGCATGGAGCCAAAATAATGATGCTCAAATGCAAGCCAAGGTCAGGTAACATGAAATAAGTTACAGATGGCATGTGTGACATGAACATTGGTAGCAGGTAAAAGATGTAACAGTGCTGCCTGCTGGTGGTAAGTAGTAGTGTTTAAAGGGTAAGTGAAAATAGATGTCCTTAAGGAAAGTGTAAGTGATACACATGGTTACATAGCGTTGCTATTATTGATACCTAGGACCCACGGTAGTCTTTGCATTAGTATTAACAGAGTTTTTATGAGAGTCAAGTTTCTGATCTGAGACTTCTGTTTTGTTTTGTATTTGGAGAATATATATAAGTAGTGCACTTGCTCTCTTTTTGTGCTCATGTGGTGCTCATACAGTTTGTCTTAGGAATATGAGTGGCCCTTCTTTGCTAACCATTACTTTCTTATTTTTTACAGTCAGCATTTCCAAAATACATTTAATTGAAAACTAAAACTTTGCCTGTGAAAGACAGCTAATAATTTTAGTAAGAGATAGCTGGATATTTAGTCCAGTGAGACTATGTATGTATAGAAAAAGGTGTTTTATATATATATATATATATATATATATATATATATATATATATACACATATGTGTATATATATGTGTGTATATATATATGTATATATGTATACATATATGCAATGATCAACATATGATGAGTCTCATTGGAAAACTGAACACCAGACTGCTTGAAAGTACTGGTGGCAAAGTTTTAGCAAATTGAAAATCAAGTGTACCTCTGTGTAGAGTTTATTTTACCCTGTCCACTTCAAATAATCTCAGAGTTTTCTGTGCTAGGAATAAACATTTTTGCTTTGGCATGTATATTAGTTTATTGTCCAACAAACTAATTTTGTTTATAGTCTTGAAAAATAATTAAAGTTACTTTTAACATTAACTCAACTGAAATGTGAAGCTTTAACTTTTATAACCATGGTTAGTTTAATATTTGTTGAGCAGTGTTTATATGGGCATGGCATGATAGACTTAACTAAATGTGATGATTTCTTTATTCTGATTTGAATCCTTCTTGTACACATTATAGCTTTATTTCCAGATATCCATTATATAAGACTTATTAAAACACCAGGCACTATAAAAATAGTTGTTAGAAAATGAGGAAACTGCTCTTTCATTATGTATAACTTTCTCACTTACATAATTCTATTTCTATCCTGAAAAAGGTTTGAGTCAAAACTAAATTAACAAAGAAGATAAAAGAGAAAGTGTTTTTCAATATCCCAAACGTGCTTTTTCTTTCTAGAGGCTAGAAAAAGTACAGACCATAGTGTCTCTTTCAAGTCATAAATACACTCTTTATGTTGTCTGTCTTCCTCTCTTGTTTCCTCATTCCCTTTTCTTCCTCCTTCCTCCCTCCCTCACCGTCCTTCTTCCCCCTCTGCCCATCTCCTTCTCCCTCCTCTCCTCCCTCCTTCCTCCCTTCCTCTCTCTCCCCCTCTCTCCTCCCTCCTTCACCCATCCCTCCTCTCTCCCTCCTCCTCCCTCCTTCCTCCCTTCCTCTCTCTCCCCCTCTCTCCTCCCTCCTTCACCCATCCCTCCTCTCTCCCTCCTCCTCCCTCCTTCCCTCTTCCCTCCTCTCCCCCTCCCTCCCTTCCATATCTATGTCTGTCTTTATACAGTACCTTTCCCTATGTTACTGTAGGTGAACATGGCCATTAAATTATGACTAAGTAAAATTGGAAACATTTAAGTATTTTTTGAGAATTCCGCTTGTTTTGTTAACTTGTAGAGCGAGAACAAGAGAGGGGGGAGAGGGAGGAAGGAAGGACAGGGAGGAAATGAGAGAAAGAATGAAGAAAGAGAATAAGAGAGAAAGGGTAGAGCTAATAGCAAGTGAAATGGAAATAAATCAGATTACACTGTATGCAAATTTTGTGTATCAGAGGAAGGTAAAGTGTGAAAACTGTCTAAATGTGTGAGAAACTGATATTTGCATTCTTGAAATAATTTCCACAATCTGCAAAATCAATTTTTAAATAGTAAATAAAATATTCATGGAAGGTTTAGTGATATCTGAGAGATAAATAGTTTGAATTACAATTTAACTTGCTTTACTAATAGAACAGTCACGTATCAGACCACCAAGGAGGTGTTTCAGTAGCATAGAACATAGCAGTGCAATTCCTCCGTTGGAATGTAGCAATGTTTTGGAAGTTTCTACTCGCTTCAGAACGTACGACAGTGTCAAAACCTGGTGCTAACAGCAGTCTGCCCTGTGGCCTTTGTAATCTTAGGTTCTTCACCTAAAACTGCTAGAAATGGTTTTCAGAGAAGGGACAAGAACAATGCTTTACATAGTGAGAAGTGCTAGTGCAAATATTATATCATTCTTTTTAACAATATGAATGACCATCTGTTAATACTTTTCCCTCAGCAGCCATCAAGAAAAAAACACACAATCATATTTATGAGCAAACGGTGTTTTTCTAAAGTATAAGTCCTTCTTTATTTTATTTCTGTGTAAATATTTAACAGTATTTTTTTCCTGTGTGTTTATGGTATTTTATAAATAATAAATGCATGTTTAACTCTATCACATTTTAAAAATTTGCTTAAAATGACATATAAAATTTTTTTCAGACATTATGAAACTATTTTTCTTCCTGTTTTATTCCTTACAAAACATAAAGCTGAATATTTCAGTAACATTTTATTTGTAAAACAGAACAATAATAATGGTAATTGAAATGCTTTATTTACATATTTTATTTATGAACTTTGGTACTCACATTTGACATCAAATTATTCTTATTTTTATTTTTTTATCATAAAAAGGCATCAAAAACATAACATAGCCTTGTTAGCAGATTGGGCTACCATAATTTAAAATACAAATTTCACCCTTACTTTTTGTCCTTTATTATTTTTTAAGTCAAAATTTATGTGAGAATAGTTTGCTGCTATAATTCCTGAAAATCTTAAAGAGTAAAACATGTCAGTATTCTAATTCACATCTAGCCCATAATAAGTAACAGTGGTCATGTCCCCAGCCCCATACTAAGTAATAGAATGAATGTGTGTCCTAGCTTTGCACATCATTGATGATCTCATATTTAAGGAAAAGCAGTTGTTCATTACAAATTCAAAGTGGCAAGAAGAAAGCAAACCTTCAGTTTTGCAAGTATACTTTAGTACTTGCTACCTCTTCTTCATTGTCTTATTGGTAACCTTTGTTTTTTCTTTTGCTGTAATTCTAAAGAGTTCTATAATTTCTCATTAATGAAATACCTTTTAAATGTAAGGGTGAGCTGTTTATTTGGTTAGAGAAAAGTTACCTTTTTTGCTTAATTACCATTGATTTAGCATATTTTATATCTTTTACTGGAAAATTTTGACAATTATTTTAAAGTTCAAGTCAACACTTTCTAGACATTTTTTGTTGTTGTTGGAAAAAAATAATATTGCCTTAAAGAATCTGATAACAGTTAAATGATTAAAACTTGTTTAATAAATTATAATTTTTCATTAGAGATATATAGTCTATTCTAGCTTTTATTTTTCTCCTGAGCTAATCATTATACAAATTAGATACCTCCTTTTCACACACTCAGTGGTATTATTTCCTACTTTAGCCAGATCTAAGGATGGAGTGTATACAATGCTAAGTGTAGCTATAGACATTTAAAAATCTCACTGTTGTATTATAATCATCCTGCCTTGTGATTAAGACAAAAATAGTTTTATCTCATCTTTAAAGAACTTACAAAAAAGTGAGTTACTTCCAGTAAAGAATAAACTTGATGCATTTTAATGAATATTTTATTGACTCTTGAACTTTTTTTCTTCATATGAATACGTTAACTGAATACTTAACTCTTCTATTTTTCCCATACTAATTGTTAACTGGCTGTGTACCATGGCAAGTTACTTAATCTGGCTCTGCCTCAGTCTCCCCCTTTGTAAAATACAAAAGATAATAGTCCTCACAGCAGAGTTATTACTAAAAATTTTTTTCCAATTGTTTTTTTTCCATCTCCGGTTTCTTAATTTTATTTTATACACAGGTCAATGTTAACTTTCCTAAAATGCCTCTAATCTTATCACTCTCCAGCTTTGATAACAGTTTTGATACTCCTGTTGACTAAAAAATATAGTTCGGACTCCTCCTGACATTCAAGTCTCTCCAATTTCAAGTGCAGCCACCCCCTTACGCATTCCGTCCGCTCCTCATGGACTCACGAGTCCATTTCGGTCACTGCACCGTACACCAGTCCTACGATGCAGCTCATCATTATTATTTTCAGCGTTGCATCTCTTTGCTTGGAGCATTCTCAAGCATTTTTTTTTTTTTTTTTTACAGAAATCCTACTTATTCATTGGGAGACCAATTCCAATCCTGGAATCTCTTCCACGTAAGCTTCCTTGATCTCCCAGGAGATCAGAGAGTTCAGAGTTCAGAACTCACACCAGGTGGCATTTGTACACTCATCTTCTACCTTATCTTCTAGGTAGGCTAGATAAGACCCATCGCTTACCTGTGTTACCAGTGCTTACCTGGAAGTTTCCAGGGCAGAGCCTAGATTGTGTTTCACTATGGATCCCTCTCCTGCCTCCTCACAACACCTAACACAGTACTCTGTGTATAGAAGTTGGATGGTACCTAGTTGGCTAGGGAGACATTGTGACACAACAGGAAGAACACAGACTGTTGAGTGAAAACACTGGAATTTGAAGACTGGATTAAATATTGTTTGACCCTGAGCAACTTAACCTATATGTGTCCCAGGTTCCTCAGTTTGTAATAAGAGGAATATTATCTATTTTTAAGGCTAGGTGCAAGGATTGGAAATAATGCGTGTAAAACATTTATAATGTGCCTGATATAGTAGATGCTCAATAAATATTTGCATTTGTACTTCATGTGATGAAGTTTCTTTCTTTTACCATGAACTATGGGAGTGCCTGTGAGATTGATCACTACAGATACACTAGCACAGTTCACTTCTGAATAACAGGTAATGTGTTGTCTTGAGAAAACAATTATCATTGCTTTTGGAAAAGATATCCTCCTTACATATGGCCACCAACACTTGTTTGCATTTCTCAGCTAAGCCCTCTCTGAACTACCCCTTTCAACAGAACTGCTAGAATCAGTAGATAATAGGTGAACGTAGCAATGGTCAAAAAACACCGTTCCACCTTCATCTATTAAGTGTTTGATTCAGTATTTGAAGGCTTTGACTGTCTGCGCATCATATTAGTAGATACAACATTGTATAGAAACAGATCCCATTCTCACTGAATTTACATTTTGGGACAGGAGGGTGAAATACATACCTAAATGGATATGAATAAAATGAGCGTGGAGAAGGTATAAAGGTTGTAATTTAATTGCAGCATTGGAGC